>NC_050576.1:157274979-157874979 GCF_011100635.1 Trichosurus vulpecula | reverse complement strand
GCTAGACCCCTCCCCCACACCTCAGGAAACTGAAGGCTGTAATTCTAGACTCACAACTCCCAGAGTAAGAAAGCTGGGACAGAGAGCCCTGAGCCCCAAAGGCAGATATTTGTTATAAAGCCAGGAAAAGGCAAACCAACAAATATGAAGAAGAACACAAAAAAACCGAGGACAATAGATTCTTTTTATGGAGACAGGCAGGATCAAAATACCAATATGGAAGAGGACAGCAATGACACTATAGACATGTCTGATACCTGAAAAGGTAATGTGAACTGGTCTCCAGCCCTAAAAGCATTGCTAAAAGAGCTAAAGGAAGATGTTAAAAACCAAATTAGGGAGCTAAAAGAAGATGAAATCAAGTCCCTAAAGAATAAGATTGGTGAAATGACTATGGAGATAGAGAATCTAAAGAGAGAAAATGACACCTTGAGAGGTAAAATCAACCAGTTGGAAAAGGAGACTCAAAAGCAAAATGAAAACACTAACTCATTAAAAATTAGAGTTGAGCAAGTGGAAGTTAATGAATTTCTGAGGCATCAAGAAGTAGTAAAGCAAAACCTTAAGAATGAAAAAATAGAAAAAAAAATGTGAAATATATGATTGGGAAAACAACTGACATGGAAAATAGATCCAGGAGAGACAATTTAAGAGTTATTGGTCTACCGGAAATCCACGATAAAAAAAGGATCCTTAACAGTATCTTCGAAGAAATTATCAAAGACAACTGCCCAGAGGTCCTAGAAACAGAGGGCAAAATAGTCATTGAAAGAAGTCACCGATCACCCACTGAAAGAGATCCCAAACTGAAAACACCAAGAAATATTATAGCCAAATTTCAGAACTATAAACTCAAGGAGAAAATACTGCAAGCAGCCAAAAAGAAGAAATTCACATATCGTGGAACCACAGTCAGGATCACACAGGATCTCTCAGCTTCCACATTAAAAGACAAGAGAAATTGGAATATGATATTCTGAAAGGCAAAGGAGCTGGGACTACAACCAAGGATCAACTACCCAGCAAAACTAAGCATAATTTTTCAGGGAAGGTGATGGACATTCAATGAAATAAGGGAATTCCAGACCTTCCCGATGAAAAGGCCAGAACTCAATGGGAAATCTGATCTCCAAATACAAAACTCAAGAGAGACATAAAAAGGTAACCAGGGGGAAAAACCCCACAAACCTTATTAACCAATAAGGGCAGGTTGTTTGCATCTCTATGTGGGATTATATCATATTATTTATGTTTTATACATGTACATATATATGTCAGTCTTGAGAATGGTACAGCTATTATGACAATTGAAAGGGATATACATAGATTGTGAATGCCTGTATAAATTAACTGATGCAAAGATAAAAAATATAAGTAAGAGATATAAAGGGAGGGCTATGAGAGAAGAGGTAAGGGGGTAGTAGAAAAGGGTAAATTACACCAAATGAAGTGGCACAAAAACATATTATAGTAGAGGGAAAGAAGGGAGGGAGAAAAGCAGTATTTGAGCTTTACTGTCATCTCATCTGTTTCAAGAAGGGAATAACATACCCCGATAAGTTTAGAAATCTAACTTGTCCTACAGGAAGTAGGAGGGGAAGGGGGGAAAAAGGAAGGGGGGTGATCAGAAGGGAGGGGAGAAGTAGCAAGTGGGAAATGGTAAGATAAGGGAGGGGAATAAAGAGGGAGGGTAAACTGAGGAAGGCAGAGGTCAAAAGCAAAACTTTGTTGAGGAGGAGAAGGGGAAAGGGAGAAATAAAAGCATAAACAGGGGGAAATAGGATGGAGAAAAAGACACAGATAGAACTCATAACTCTCAACGTGAAGGGGATGAACACTCTCATAAAACAGAAGCAGACAGCAGAACGGATTAAAAACCATAATCCTACAATATGCTGTTTACAAGAAACACATTTGAAACAGGGGGATACACACAGCGTAAAGGTAAAAGGCTGGAGTAAAATATATTGTGCCTCAGCTAAAGTAAAAAAAAAAAAAAGCAGGTGTAGCAATCCTAATCTCAGACGAAGCAAAAGTAAAGATAGATTTAATTAAAAGCGATTAGGAAGGACATTATATCCTGCTAAATGGCACCATAAACAATGAAGCAATATCATTGCTTAACATATATGCACCAAGTGGTAAGGCATACAAATTCTTAGAGGAGAGGTTAAGGGAGTTACTGGAAGAAATAGACAGCAAAACTACAATATTGGGAGACCTCAACCTCCCCTTTTCTGAACTTGATAAATCTAACCTCAAAATAAATTACAAAAAAGTTAAGGAGGTAAACAGAATTTTAGAAAAGGCAGGTATGATAGACCTCTGGAGAAAACTGAATGGGGATAAAAAAAGGAATATACTTTCTTCTCAGCGGTACATGGCACATACTCAAAAATCGACCATGTACTAGGGCATAAAAACCTCACAATCCAGTGCAGAAAGGCAGAAGTATTCACAGCACACTTTTCAGATCATGATGCAATAAGAATTATTTGTAACAAAGAAACATGGAAAAATAAGCTAAAAAATGAATTGGAAACTAAATAATCTAATTCTAAAGAATGAGTGGGCCAAAGAACAAATCAGAGAAACAATTAATAACTTCATTCAAGAGAATGACAATAATGAAACAACATACCAAAACTTATGGGATGCAGCAAAAGCAGTTCTTAGGGGAAGTTTTATATCCCTAAATGCTTACATGAATAAAATAAAAACAAAGGAGATCAATGATATGGGCATACAGCTGAAAAAGCTAGAAAAAGAGCAAATTGAAAACCCCCAATTAAATACCAAATTAGAAATACTGAAAATCAAAGGAGAGATTAATAAAATTGAAACCAAGAAAACTATTGAATTAATAAACAAAATAAAGAGGTGGTGTTACGAAAAAACCAATAAAATTGATAAACCTTTGGCCAATTTGATGAAAAAAGAGAAAGAAGAAAATCAAATTACCAGTATCAAAAATGAAAAGGGTGAGGTCACCTCTAATGAAGAAGAAATCAAAACAATAATTAGGAATTATTTTGCCCAACTGTATGCCCATAAATTTGACAACCTTAGAGATATGGATGAATATCTACAAAAACATAAACTGCCCAGACTAACAGAAAAGGAAGTAAAATATCTAACTAACCCCATCTCAGAAAAAGAAATTGAGCATGCCATCAATGAACTCCCTAGGAAAAAATCTGCAGGGCCAGATGGCTTTACATGTGAATTCTATCAAACATTTAAAGAACAACTAATTCCAATACTTTGTAGACTATTTGGGAAAATAGGTGAAGAATGAGTCCTACCAAATTCTTTTTATGACACAAATATGGTACTAATACCCAAACCAGGTAGAGTCAAAACAGAGAAAGAAAATTATAGACCAATTTCTCTAATGAATATTGAAGCAAAAATTTTAAATGAAATATTAGCAAAAAGATTGCAGCAACTCATCATGAGAATAATACACTATGACCAGGTAGGATTTATTCCAGGAATGCAAGGCTGGTTCAATATTGGGAAAATTATTAGCGTAACTGACCATATCAACAACAAAACTAGCAGAAACCATATGATCATCTCAATAGATGCAGAAAAAGCCTTTGACAAAGTACAAGACCCATTCCTATTAAAAACACTAGAAAGCATAGGAATAAATGGAAACTTCCTTAAAAATATAAATAGCTTCTACCTAAAACCATGAACAAACATTATTTGTAATGGGGATAAGCTAGATGCATTCCCAATAAGATCAGGGGTGAAACAAGGATGTCCATTATCACCCCTATTATTCAATTTGGTACTAGAAACGTTAGTTGTAGCAATAAGAGAAGAAAAAGAAATTGAAGGAATTAGAATAGGAAAAGAAGAAACTAAATTATCACTTTTTGCAGATGATATGATGATTTATTTAGTGAATCCTAGTGAATCAAGTAAAAAACTACTTGAAATAATAAACAACTTTAGCAAAGTTGCAGGATATGAAATAAACCCACATAAATCCTCAGCATTCCTATACATTACTGGCAAAGCCCAACAGCAAGAGATAGAAAGAGAAATTCCATTCAAAGTTACTGTAGACACTATAAAATATTTGGGACTCTATTTGCCAAGACAAACCCAGGACCTATATGAACATAACTACGACACACTTTTCATGCGAATAAAGTCAGATCTAAATAAGTGGAAAAATATCAGTTGCTCATGGTTAGGCCGAGCTAATATAATAAAAATGACAATTTTACCTAAATTAATCTATCTACTCAGTGCCATACCAATCGAACTACCAAAAAATTATTTTACTGAGCTAGACAAAATAATAACAAAATTCATCTGGAAAAACAAGAGGTCTAGAATATCTAAGGTATTAATGAAAAGAAATGCTAGAGAAGGTGACCTAGCCATACCAGATGTTAAACTGTACTACAGAGCAGCAGTCATCAATCTACTTGGTACTGGCTAAGAAACAGTGGTGTGGATCAGTGGAATAGGATAGGCACACAAGATGGAGAAGTCAACGACTATAGCAATCTAGTCTTTGAGAAACCCAAAGAGGCCTGCTTCTGGGCTAAGAATTCACTATTTCACAAAAACTGTTGGGAAAATTGGAAAATGGTAGGACAGAAACTGGGCGTAGACCAATATCTTACACCATATACCAGAATAAAGTCAAAATGGGCTCATGATTTAGGAGTAAAAGCTGATACTATAAGTAATTTGGGAGAGGAAGGAATAGTTTACCTATCAGATTTATGGAAAAGAAAAGAATTCATGACCCAACAAGAGATAGAGAGCATGACAAAATGCAAAATGGATAATTTTGATTATGTTAAATTGAAATGTTTTTGTACAAAAAAAAGCCAATGCAATAAAAATTAGGAGGGAAGCAGAAAATTGGGAGAAAATCTTTGCAACTAGTATCTCTCATAAAGGCCTCATTTCTAAAATATACAGGGAACTGAGCCAAATATATAGGAATACAAGCCATTCCCCAATTGAGAAATGGTAGAAGGATATGAACAGGCAGTTTCAGAGGAAGAAATTAAAGCTATCTATAGGCATATGAAAAAATGCTCTGAATCACTACTGATTAGAGAAATGCAAATCAAAACAACTCTTAGATACCACATCTCTCCTGTAAGATTGGCTATAATAACAAAGCAGGGGGATGATAAATGCTGGAGAGGATGTGGGAAAATTGGAACATTGTTACATTGCTGGTGGAGTTGTGAGCTGATCCAGCCATTTTGGAGAGTAATTTGGAACTATGCCCAAAGAGCCATAGGAATGTTCATACCCTTTGACTCAGCAATACCACTTCTAGGGTTGTGTCCCAAAGAAATCACACAAGAGGGAAAGGGACCCATATGTACAAAGATATTTATAGAGGCTCTTTTTGTGGTAGTCAAGAATTGGAAATCAAAGGGATGCCCATCAATTGGGGAATGGCTGAACAAGCTGTCGTATATGAAGGTAATGGAATACTATTGTGCCATAAGAAATGGGGATGATCTGGACTTCGTAACAACCTGGAAAAACCTACACGGCATAATGCTGAGTGAGCAGAGCAGAGCCAGGAGAACATTGTACAGAACCACAGATATATAGATTCCGTGAGGACCAACCCTGACAGACTTCGCTCTTCTCAGCAACACAAGGTGCAAGGACAACTCCAAGGGACTCACGATGGAGAATGCTGTCTACATCCAGAGAAAGAACTGTGAAGTTTGAATGCAGATTGAGGCATACTACATGCTCCCCTTTTTTCTTCTCTTTTGTTTTTGGGTTTGTTTTTTTTTTGGTTCTGTTTCTTCTTTCTCATAATTCATTCCATTGGTCATAATTCTTCTCCACAACTTGACTAGTGTATAAATTAATTCAATGGGAAGTTATACATGGTAGTTATATGAGATTCCATGCCATCTTGGGGAGGGGAGGAGGGAGTGGAGAAAATCTGGAACTCAAAATTGTGTAGAACTGTCTGTTGTAAACTAAAAATATATATATAATTTTAAAAAACCACTTATTAAGTACTTATTATGTGCCAGATTGTGCTAAGTTTAACTAGGGATACCAAGAAAGGCAAAAACAATCCTTGGCCTCAAGAAGCTTACATTTGAATGGTGGAGACAATATGCATAGAAGCAGATATATACAAGATACATAGCAAGTAGATGGCTAATACAGAACTATGCTTCAGGTCTCATTCTTGCCCTCCAATATGGAAATCATAGTGATCTCTTTTCTACCTCTAAGGCATCTGGAGGATGGTTAGGTATTTATTTTTACAACCAATGTTTCTATAAAATTGTGTCTAGTACCAAAATGGTAGATGACACAGTGGAGAGAGTGCTACACCTTGAGACAGGAAGACTCATCTTCCTGAGTTCAAATCTGGACTCATGTTTCCTAACTGTGTGACCCTGAGCAAGTCACTTAACCCAGTTTGCCTCAGTTTCCTGATCTGTAAAATGAGTTGGAAAAGGACATGGCAAATCCCTCCAGTATCTTTACCAAGAAAAACCCAAATGGGGTCAGGAAGAGTCAGATGAAACTAAAATGACTGAATTACAACAAACCAAAAATTATCTAGATCCTAGAGGAAATGGGGAGTCTGTGTTACATTTGGTCTTTTTACTGGATAGAGGTAAATTCCTGGAGGTATACCTGGGTGTTCTGGCACTAAGAGGCCCAGTCTTCTTGTGAGAGATGCTGTCCCAAGTACTTGACCCAGTTTAGTAGGACCTTGCTATACATCCCTTTACTTCCTCCCCCCATTCTTAACCAAACAGCACTCTGCTTGGGGATAGACACCCAAACTAGCATCAATGCCCCATCCCCACTGCCAAGTTATGCTTATATTATCTTGAAAGACTCCTTTCCTTTGCACAGCCTATCCAGCTGACTATGAAAAGCTTGGTTAGAATGTGGTAGCCATGAAATAATTGAATTTCCAGATAACCCAAACCTTCTGGCATCTGGCTGTTCAGCCTGGGTTGCCCAATCAGTCTCCCAAAGATTATCATTCTTTATGTTGAGAGTGGCCATCTTTCAAGTCACATACTCAATTGTGATGTTTATCTGCTGGCTATCTCCAAAATCCATTGGGTATAACCTGGTGAGTGGATCAAAGCAAGAATTTTCAATACTTATCCAAATGTCACATTAGTCATCTGGGTTATTAAAAGTATCTATCTCACATACCTCCACATCCTCACTCACCCTTCAGCCCTATCTCAGGGTGTCATTTTAGAGAATCTTCCTACTCCCTAACACTCAGATGGAGATATCCCATATCTTAAAGAATCACATTAATCTCTCCCTCATAGCTGGCATCAATAATCCCCTCCAAATGTGAATGATCTCTTGAGTTTCTAGGTCTGGAATATCCACAATATGAAGGTGATGGCTAGTTAGGATGGCAGTTTTTTTAATTGTGCCTAGTCAGGAGCATCTCTTTATCCTTAGGGCTATGTTTTTGTTAGCCAGGGGGTATTTCTTTTTGCTCCATAAGTCTCTAGAAGAGACACAAATTTCAAAAGGGGTATTTCTTCCTTTGGCTTGAAGAAATAGATAAGGAAAATGAGTGAATTATTATTTAAATTTTCTCCATTCTTTCCTTGACATGCTTCTCATCTATTGTCTTTCACTGGGAGCAGGCTGATGGGCCAAAGCCATAAAGGGGGCAGTTTTTCAACTGAGGGGCCATTGTTACATGGCTTGTCTTCTTTGGGAACAACTAGGTGGTGCAATGAGTAGAGTGCTGGGCCTAGAGTCAGGAGGAAGTCT
The DNA here is from genome assembly GCF_011100635.1 of Trichosurus vulpecula. Lineage (NCBI taxonomy): Eukaryota > Metazoa > Chordata > Mammalia > Diprotodontia > Phalangeridae > Trichosurus > Trichosurus vulpecula. The sequence continues at coordinate 157,867,191 of NC_050576.1, read as the reverse complement.
TGAGTTCAAATGTGACCTTAGATACCTACTAGCTGTATGATCCTGGGCAAGTTACTTAATCTTTGTTTGCCTCAGTTTTCTCAATTGTAACATGGGGATAAAAATATCTCTCAGAGTTATTGGAAAAATCAATGAAATAGAAATTTCAAAGTGCTTAGCACAGAGCCTAACACACAGTAAGTACTATATATAGGTTACCTATTATTATTCTTTTTTTTGAGGTGGTACTGAAGAGTTGTTTTATTTTGCATTTCTCTGATCCTTAGTGATATGAAGCATTTTTCACATGATTCTTGATAGCTTTGATTTCTTCCTCTGAAAACTGCTTATTCCTATCCTTTTACCATTTATCAAGAGGAGAATGCCTCTTATTCCCCAATTCCATGTAAAAACAATTTTAAACATTCATTTTTAAAATTTTTTGAGTTCCAAATACTTACCCTCTTTCCCCTGACCCCCTCATTGAGAAGGCAAGCAACTTGACTTGGGTTATATATGTGCAGTCATACAAAACATATTTCCATGTTAGTCATGTTGTGACAGGAAACAGGGGGAAAAAAACAAGAAAAATAAGGAAAGTAAAGAAAAAGTTTGTTTCAATCTGCATTTAGATTCTGTCAGTTCTGTCTCTGGAGATGGATACCATTTTTCATCATAAGTCCTTCAGAATTTCCTTGGATCATTGTAATGCTGAGAATAGCTAAAGCATTTACAATTCATCATCATACAATATTGCTGTTACTGTATACAACATCCTCCTGGTTCTGCTCAGTTCACTTTGCATCAGTTCATGTAAATCTTTTTTTAAAAAAAGATTATTTATTTATTTAATGTTTTTAGTTTTCAGCATTGATTTTCACAAGAGTTTGAATTACAAATTTTCTCCCCATTTCTACCCTCCCCCCCACTCCAAGATGGCATATATTCTGATTGCCCCGTTCCCCAGTAAGCCCTCCCTTCAGTCCCCCACTCCCACCCATCCCCTTTTCCCTTACTTTCCTGTAGGGCAAGATAGATTTCTATGCCCCATTGCCTGCATATCTTATTTCCTAGTTGCATGCAAAAACTTTTTTTAACATCTGCTTTTAAAAATTTGAGTTCTAAATTCTCTCCCCTCTTCCCTCCCCACCCACCCTCCCTAAGAAGGCAAGCAATTCAACATAGGCCACATGTGTATCATTATGTAAAACTCTTCCACAATACTCATGTTGTGAAAGATTAACTATATTTTGCTCCTTCCTATCCTATCCCCCTTTATTCAATTTTCTCCCTTGACCCTGTCCCCTTTCAAAAGTGTTTGTTTTTGATTGCCTCCTCCCCCTATCTGTTTTCCCTTCCATTGTCCCCCCTTTTTTGTCTCCTTCCTCCTTCTTTCCTGTATGTTGAATGTGTATGTTATTCCCTCCTCAGGTCAAATCCGATGAGAGCAAGATTCACTCATTCCCCCTCACCTGCCCCCTCTTCCCTTCATATAGAACTGCTTTTTCTTGCCACTTTTATTAGAGAAAATTTACCCCATTCTGTCTCTCCCTTTCTCCCTCTCTCAATATATTCCTCTCTCATCTCTTAATTTTATTTTATTTTTTTAGATACCATCCCTTCATATTCAACTCACCCTGTGCCCTCTGTCTGTATATATGTTTTTCATGGTTTTCCCACATCACTCTCATTTCTCTCCCCAATTTTTCCTCTACTTCTCTAACTTGCTTTTCCAAATCCTTTTTGAGCTCTTCCATGTCCTGAGATCAGTTCATGTTTTTCTTGGAGGCTTTTGATGTAGGCTCTTTGACTTTGTTGACTTCTTCTGGCTGTACATTTTGGTCTTCTTTGTCACCAAAGAAAGATTCCAAAGTCTGAGTCTGAATCTGATTCTGTTTTTGCTGCCTATTCATGTTCCCAGTCAACTACTTGACCCTTGAGTTTTTCATCAGGGTATGACTGCTTGTAGAGTATAGAGTACCTTGTCCCAAGCTTGAGGGCCTGTGCTGTTGTTTTCAGAGCTTTTTCCACACAGCAAGCTCTGCCACACCAGTGTTCCTCCTCCCCCAAGAACTGCCAACCCAGACATTCAGATCTGAGCAGGCTCTGCACTCCCACTCAGATCCACCACTTAATTCCTCCTACCAGGTGGGCCTGGGACTGGAAGCAACTGCAGCTGTAGTTCTGTCCTCAGAGCTGCACCACCTCCACTGCCTCCAGGGTGGTGACCAAACCATGAACTCATTTCACTCTGTCCCCACAGTTTTTTCCCACTAACCCTCTCTGTTGTCTTTGGTGCTTGTCGGTTGAGAAGTCTGGTAACTGCCACAGCTCACTGATTCAGAACACTAGGGCCTGTTCTGCCTGGCTCCCATTCTGGTTGGTCTGGGTGTGGCCCACGCTGGGGTCTGCTCCACTCAGCTCCCAGCTCCATGTGATAGACCTTACGCAGTGACCATCCAGGCTGTCCTGGGCTGGATCCCTGCTTCCCTCTGCTATTTTGTGGGTTCTGCAGTTCAAGAATTCATTCAGAGCCATTTTTATAGGCATTTGGAGGGTCCTTGGGGAGAGCTTTAGGCACATCCCTGCTTTTCAGCTGCCATCTTGGCTCCACACCCACCTATTATTATTCTAAGTTCAGTTGTGGGATTTACTTGTGATTCTCATTTCCTTTAATTATGATTCAATTATTAAAGTTAAAGTTGGAACCTAGAACTGTCAGTTCATGAACTCACTAGATCTTCATTCTATCCGTTATATATAGTAGACAAGCTTGTGGTTAGCTAATTAGGGGCTGCTGCCTTTTCAGGGAGGACAATAATGAAAATCTTCAGAAAAGGCCAGGTATTACCTTCCTGAAGATACTAGAGTAATGTTTCCATTGCACTTTTAATTCACCTGTGTTGGATACATTACTCAGAACCATTGTTATGGCTCCAGTACATCATATATGTGCAATCAAGAAGTAGCCTGTTGACAATTCTTTGGTGTTGTGAGACTGCTATTTCATCAAATGCCCACTACATGAATAGGAAAAATTTTGTCTTTTAGGGAATATATAGAAACAAGGGGAAAACACTATTATAAACAAACGGGGAAAAAAACGTATGAGAAAAGGAAAAAAATGAGCTTGTAATGTAGCAAGACCAAGGGAAAACTTATGAATACCCTGAGTGATCCATTGTTATACACATAATATCAAGAAATCTTGAAAAACACCCAGTGTGTTGGATGGACTCCCTAGGCAGCCAAGGACAGTAGTCACATTAAGATGTGCAGTCATAATTAGGTTGAAAGGAGTATTTATATCACTGACTACAAACACCTTCAGATTTCTAATAAGTTCCATTAGGTTCCCCCTACACAATAACTTCTGCTATTTATAATTACTGTGAGACATACAAACTATCTGCATGAATATTATACTATTATACTCTTTCTTTTTATGGCATTAATTATTTATTTCTCTACATTAATATTCTATGGAACAAATTTATATCAACCAAGAATAAAACAATAGCATTGTAAGATGCAGTGTTATTGCTCAACTACTAAAACAATAAAGTGGGTCCATCCCCTTCCATGGTCTTAATACATGCCCAAACCCACTTCTTATACTTCTTTTCATTTACAATCTATCCTTATTAACCAAAAGTCCGATTTTTCCAAGACTGTAATAGGAAGAGCCAGTAGTTTATCTAGGGTGTGTATCAATTAAAGTCAGTTACTTCAAACCTCCAATATTGCCTCAATTAATCAACCTATCACATAGCACACAGTTTCTCAAAGAGGATCCCAACATATCCTTATAAATAACATTCCAGTTATCACTAATACCATTAAAATTCTATAAAAGTTGTCTAGCTGAATGCATATCCAAATTATCTACATTGATAAAATACCCCCATGCATATATCTTCCAGTTATGCATACTATATTAGTTATATTACACACAAAAAAACACAAAATACAATAATTATTACTAATGACTTAGCTTCAACCTGGGATACCATTATTCATGAATTATCATCTACTCCCAGAATCAATAATACTACTAATATTACCAAATGAACACATTGGGATATAATATAGTATTTCTAATTATTAAACCCAATTTCTATCTAATTACAATTTTGATATTCCTCAATTACATATAGTCTATTATTTTAAATTAATTGAACCTGAAATGTCAAATATAATACCAAATTACTATAGCACAAAATTCTAGTGGTTGGTATCAAATTCTTTATACAAATATATACAATTTTGGAGTCCCAGCATGAACCCTGCTAACTTCCCAACTTCACTTCAGGAGTCCATCATCTGTCAGATAGAGCTTGAGAATCATTAAATGTCTCCCTTGTGCTCTGAAGGGGAATCATTTCTAGTCACTTTTTTAAAGAAGCAAAACTATTCTCTCTCTCTCTCTCTCTCTCTCTCTCTCTCTCTCTCTCTCTCTCTCTCTCTCTCTCTCTCTCTCTCTCTCTCCTCCTCCTCCTCCTCCTCCTCCTCCTCCTCCTCCTCCTCCCTCCCTCCCTGCCAACTTGATGGTCCTTAGGGATTCTCTTCTCTTCTGGTTGCAGATCATATTAGGGCTACCCTAGTTTCTCTTGTAAAGAGTGGGAGGTGGGATTGACACCCTTTCCCCCTCACCACAGCAGAATAGTGGATATTGGCCATGTGGTACCTAAAGTAGGGGTGCAGCTAGGTGAGCTTGAGCTTGGGACTGCCTCTCTACCATGTGTCTTTCTGGCTGATGAGTCAGTCAGTCAATCAGCACTTATTAAGCACCTGCTGTCAAGGAGTTCACAGTTTAATGGGAGAGAATCTGAAATCATCTATGTACAAACAGTAAATGTTACACAGGATAAAATGGAGATAAGCAATAAAGGGAAGGTAGTAGCATTAGGGAAGACAATAAAAAGTTTCTCACAGAAGATGAGATTTTAGCTGACTTGAAAGAAGGCAGGGGACTGAACAGTGGTCCTAAGATGTGTGTTTCCAGCCTTGCAGGCAGCCTTGTGAGTTCAAGTGGGCAGTAGAGTCTGAGTCTAGTGGTCATGGTTGACTTAGCAAGGGAAGTTTCTGAATTACAGAACATGACCACCAAAAACAGGATGAGCTTAAGCCCTGGCCTTGATTGCTAAAGACATTTACCTAGAGGGTATTGTTTGGACAACTCAGAGCTGAGGTGAAATATAGCAGTAGCTATTCAGCAGTCCTACAAACTTCATGTTCCATGCTTGTCTCAATCTCATTGTATACTACAGCTTGTCTAAGTTTCTGTCAATGTACACTGATTATAAACATATTTATAATTTACTGAACTCTGTCTTAAGTCTTTCTGTTGGCATTAGCATGTGAGAATCTTTCTTGTTTAGCATTTCTTGTGTGTGTAGGAAATACATACCTATCCCTGATTTTCAATGTATTTCTCTCTCTCTCTCCCCCTCTCTCTCTCTCTCCTCCTCTCTCTCCCTCCACCCTTTAGAGAGACTCTTGACATGATCCCAAACCTAAGCTTTTCATTTTCCCTGAAACACTGAGGTGGGGGGTATATAGTAAATCAAAGAGTGTGAGAAAAAGAGTCTATCCCTTCTTCAAAATGGTCAGGCTCCCCTAGGAATAAACCTACTCTAGACCATATACATGGGTCCAGAACAAATGGACTCTTTAGTGGAGAAGGAGAGGATACAATACTCCAGTCTCTGCAGCAGTTATCATTACAATTGTTTATTTTCTAGTCTTTTCAATCGTATGCTCATTTCATCGATATGTTCTTTTTCTACGTTGTTAATATAAGTATTTAGAAATATACACTTTCCTTCTATGACTGCTGTAGCTTCAGTCCCATACATTTTGGTATAACATTGGGAAACTCTACAAAAAAGAATTGGAAAGCCATCTACCTACTTGGAGTTTCCATATTGGTTCATTCCAGCAGCAAAAAAGTCCCTTCTTAGTCCCTGAAGTCAATGTGAAAATTAGAATCTTTACTTTTAGATCCTAAAACTAAAAATTACCTTAAAGAGATCCACTCTTGGGGGTCAGAGAGTTCCCTTTGTATTCCTTGCAATTGAATGACACTAGTTACAGTTAGAACTCCAGAAAGGTTCAGGCTGTTAGCCAAAGGTTAGTTCTAAATCTTTAGGAGTTACAGGAATATACTTCATGGTAAAATTTATTAGGTAGTCAGGCTGCTCATAAGGAAATACTTGTCTGGAAGAAAGAACAAATTCGAAGTAGATTTTTTTAATGGAACCACCTTTTTGTTTAATACATATATGTACATATACACATACAGATATGCATATATATGTTAACATGTATGTGCTACTTTTCACCTAAGAAGACAAAGGACCTTTCTCAGACCATTAACTGAAGGCATCTATTTAAAAAGAGAAATCGTACAGACAGTTCCACAAACATACATATAGATTAAACCTTGCTCCAGAAAAAAATTTAAAGCATTCTTTGCTTCAGGGGAGATTGCTCAGAAATTTTATGAGCCAAGAAGTAATTCAGCTAACTCTGCCTGGGTTCAGTTTTGCTGGCCCTGGTGCTTTCTCCAGAAGGTTGTCGGGGTGAAAGGAGGGGGTGGGAATCATTAATTTTTTCTCACCAGCTGTCTCTTTGCATAGTTGATTGTCTTATTTGGGTCAACAATCTGAAGTATCACAACTTGGACTTTTATCTAAGCCTAATCAACTCTAAATTGGAATGCCTCTTGTAGGAGACTGTTAATTTCTTTAAATTCCCTTTGCATCTCAGAAGCCAAGCTGAGCTGGGCTGAAAATTCTTCTGCTGTCATTTAAAGTAAAATTCTCTATTTCTAATCCCTATGTTTTCCCTCTTTCAAGTGTAGTATCTACCAGCTCACCCCCCACAGTAGTCCTCCTGCTTCAAGAGTTGCTTGGTCATAGAGAACCCAGAAGAAGAATTGCCCCAATCTAGAATATCTGTGACTCGCCAACATATTTCTCACCCTTAGAAGAACATCTAAGTGGTGAGGCAAGTGAACGTCTTCCCTGAAATCATCTCTTTTATCACCAAAACAATTAGGGCAGGTCTAGATCTCAAGCAAGAGAAATATAACACCACACTCTTTAAACAAATTCTATAAAGGTGTTTAATCATGTAGAAATATAAAACATTGGTAGTACACACAAAAAGGATGCAAGAAATACATATGCCCTCCCATTGGGACAAATGGAATGAGAGAGAGAGAGGGAGAGAGAGAGAGAGAGAGAGAGAGAGAGAGAGAGAGAGAGAGAGAGAGAGAGAGATGGAGGAGGAGAAGCTTAGGGAGAAAAAGGGTAAGGAAAAGAGGAAGAGAGCAAAAGATAGAGAAAGCAAGGGAAAAAGACAGACAGAGATATAGACAGAAAGAAAGAGGCAGATGGCCGAAGAAGCAAGGATAGCCATTGGATCTCTTCAGAATCTTGATTGTGGGTGTCCTGAGACTTTAGAATGAACATGGAAGTTTTATCTCATAGCCAATGTTGTACTTTAGGAAATGAAGAATTCAGGCTGATTCTATCAAATGATCATCTGTTTAAGAACCCTGAAAGGTTTTTCTTTCTTCAGCTTTCCCCCTCTCACTTTGCCTGTGTATTCTAACAAGTCACGTATGTGTATGTATGCATGTATGATATATTCTTGCTATCTATTTAAAATTTTCTTTGTCTTGCTTTTCTTTTTCCTTACATAAAGCCTATGATCTTCATGAATGTCATATACTTCATTTTCTATACTTAAGTTGTTTCCAAGAGGGAAATAGTGGTAGCCAGTGATTAACTAAAAATATACAGCATCATATTCAGGACTTAAGAAGTTCTTCTCTATCCATATAGCCAAAGTTTCATGTTAGATTGGAGGCTTAAAAGCTGTAGTTGAGTAATCATATGAACTTTGTAAAGGTCTAGTTTTCCTTTGCCTTGGGCTAAAGGAGTTCATCCTAGAAATCGAGGATGGCAGAAAAGAATATTAGTGCTTGAGGAAAGAGTCTCCAGAGAGAGGAATGGGGAGGAAAGGAGCATGATCAGAGGGAAGGCAATACTTAAAGCTGAACTCCATTGAAGGAGATAGACATAGTCTGGGAGGAATCAATTACCTCATTTTCCAGAAGGGAGGAGAGAAAGTCCTTTTCAGTCAAACTTTGCCCTCCACAGGTGATACCTACTGGTTAGACTTCTGGAATATGTCAAATCATGAGGTTGAGCCAATGGGGGTGGAGGGAGTAACCTTATTATATGCATTGTACTTACAATATAAAGGCATACAAAGTAATACAAAATAATGTCAAGGGAGAATAAAGTGCAAATAATTGAGAAAATTAAGAAAAACTTTCCATAGGAACTGGTGTCTGAGCTAAATTTTGAAGGAAACTAGGGGTTTTAAGCGGTATTAATGAGAGAATTTATTCCAGACATGAGACATCATTTAAGGAATGGCCCAGACGTAGAAGATAGAATATTATGTACAGGGAAATGCTAGCAGGCCAGTTTGACTAGAATGGAGAATGTGTGAAAGATACAATGTGGTACAGTGGAGATGGTAGGTCATTTGTAGTCAAAGGACCAGGGTTAGAATACTAGATCTGCCAAGTACTACCTACGTAGTACTTGGACAAATAGTTGAACTTCTGGGCCTGAGTTTCCTCATATTTAAAATAAGGGAGTTGGCCTTGATGATCTATTCCAAGTCTTAATCTACAAACCAATGAGTAGTATCAAATGAGTAAGGAGTGGTCGGTTGGGACCAGATCATGGAAAGCTTTAAATGTTAAGCTGAGGAGTTTGTATTTTATCTTAAAGGCAAGAGGGATCCACTAAATTTTTTAGGGACATAGTCAGATCTGTGTTCAAAAAATAATAATTCAGCAGTGTGTAAAGGATGGCTTGGAGAGGGAAGAAACTAAATGGAAAAAGACTATTAAGGAGAATGATGAAATTCTGTAGGTGATGATGATGAGGGCCTAAACAAAGGCAGAGATTGTGAATGGAGAGGAGGGGAGGAATGGGAAAGTTGTCTAGTAAATAGGATTGAAAAGACTTGGCAACTGAGTGCTTATGCTTATAGGGTTGGGGGAGAGAGGAGTCCAGGATGAATGGTAATTTCATTGGTAGAGATGGGGAAGTTCAAAGGAGTGATAGGTTTGGAGGCAAATATAATAAGGTCTGTTTTGACCAAATATTGAGATATCTAGCCAGCAGTGATAAAAATAAAATTTATGTGAAAGATTAGGGCTGGATATATAGATTTGGGCATAATTCAAAAAGAGTAATATTTAAACCCATGGCAGCTAAAAAATCATGTGTACAGTGTTATTACCATTGGATTTTCTTCCACTGTGGCTTTGTTGTGATGAGTATAGTGTGTTCCCAAGTGTCCATATGGACCTAGGATTCAGGTTTGTGCTGCTTTAGAGTCTAAACTCAATATACATGAGAGCAAGAGAAACTGAGAAATGACAGAACTGTCTTTAAAGTTCAGACTATATTTATCCAATTTATTGTACTGGCTGAGCTTACTTCCTCCCCTCATACTCCTAGGAACCAGTGCCTGGAAATGGGATCAGACAAAATGGGTATCATTAAAAAGGCTGATTCTTGTGAGGAGCTCTCAAACCATGATCATGCCATTGCACGGAACAGTATCTATCCATTCACACCCAAAATAGTTCCATCAGTCCCATAGCTTCACTTGTCTTCCCCTAATCTCCATTTTCATTGGCCATGGCTCTTGGCAGTAGAGCTACTGTCCTTAGTTAATCAGAGATAATTTGTGTCAGAGTTACTAAGCATCTAGCAAAGGGCAGAGACAGAAACTCCCCAGCCAGACATGGACACTGAAAGGTGGTTACTTGTGGGAGGAAGCAGTGCTAAGGATCATTACCTCTTACTGTAGGGAGGGGAGCCAACCTGTATTCAGCAGAGAACAACCCTAACAATGGGAAGTTGAGCTTCAGAGAGAGAAGTCCTTAGAAAGAGATAGGATATTGAGTTCCTCTAGTACTGAAGTTGTCATTTGTCTTAGCCAGATGCGTTCTCTACATATATGACTCATTACCATCAACCTCAGTTTTTTGCTCACTCTCTTCCTACAGATGCTGTCAATATTTGTGGGAGAGTGCCCCCAAGCTATATGGAAGGAATATTATACAGCTACTTTTTTTACAATTCTATCTTCTTTTTATTCTTTTTAAATCATATGGCCTACTCCTCTACTCTACCATGACCATACATAAGAATGGTTACACACTGGATCTCATGATTACTGACAAATACTCCCTTTCCTTAATTAAAAACTATGACCTCTATGAGACCATATCACTCCTCTATCAGACCATAACCTGTTGTAATTCAGTCTTTCCATATGCCTTACACAGTCCCCCAAAACAAATCTAGCTCACTCAGTACTCTGTCCTGATTTCACTTCCCTCCCTACCCTAACCTCTACTCCCTAACCCCTTGATTTTTTTAGCTTATCCCCATTCATCCCATGGAAATCCTTAACCTGGACTACTCCTGCCATCCCCATTGTAGAAAAAAGAAGAAAAAAGTCATTCAACTGTCCTGACAGAGTATCTTATAAATTCAGATTATGCAACTTCAACTGAACCCTCACTGGTAACAAGATGATGCCTTTATTCCTCCCCAACTGATTCCCTTTCTCACTCCCTACAAAAAATTTTTTTCCCACAAACCTTCTCTTCTCTCCTTAAGTCTCTCACACTTCCTCCTTTCCCGCTCTCTCAACTGAAAAAATTTATTTTTACTTTACAGAGAAAAATGAGTTTATTCAATGTAAACTCCTTGTTTCCTTCCCTTTATCTCAAATTTCTTTTACATCATCCTCATTCATTTCTTTTTTCTGGTCTCTGACAATGAGTTGGCCCCTTCCTGACAAGGCCAACCTCTCTATATGTGTCATTGATTCCACAATCTCTCATATTCTCCAGTACAGAACAACTTCGATTCTGTCCCCGACACTCTCCCTCAACTTCAATCTCTATATATCTACTGGTTGCTATGACAATAGATGGCTTTGTTTTGAGGTAATTGTGTCTATTGACTGAGTGTTAAGGGGAGCTCATCAGTGGAAACTCATATACAGTAGTATTAGGAGTACAGACCCACATACTACACACCTGGAACTTATGAGAGTAGTCATCCCCTCAGTGATCAAAGCTACAAATCTATAAGTTGAAGCAAGTAGCCCTTGGAGAAAGGGTGGGGGATGCTATACAATACTGCATATAGGTCTGACACTGAAGGAAGCACAGCTGGACCCAAGGGGCTAGGGGCTAGTGAAAACAATTCCATTCACCACTAGCACATGGAATTTGTGCATGCACAAGAAATTCAGGAGACTTGAAAGATGAACAGCTCTTTTGTGAGAGAACTCAACATGTATGGCATTAAATTAGTTGCCCTGAATCAAACAAGACTGGCAAATAAAGGCCAGCTTACCAAAGTTGGAGCTGGATACACATTTTTCTGGAGTGGCTACAATGATGGAGAACACTGTGAAGCTGCCATAGGTTTTTCAATTAAAACTAATCTAGTCAATAAGTTTGTATACCTCCTGGAAGGAGTAAATGACAGGTTCATAACAGAGTGATTGCCACTTTCAGGAAAGCACCATACCACCATCATCAGTGCATATCCTCCCACCATGACAAATCTTGACGAGGTCAAAGAAAACATTTATGAAGACCTGGAGACATTCATCATCAATGTGCCAAAAGAGATCAAGCTTGTAATTCTAGGTGACATTTGATTTGCATTTCTCTAATTAATAGTGATTTGGAGCATTTTTTCCTATGACTATAGGTAACTTTAATTTCTTCCTCTGAAAACTGCCTATTATTAGTTGGGGAATGAGTTGTATTCTTATAAATTCAACTCAGTTCTCCATATATTTTAGAGATGAGGCCTTTATTAGAGACACTGGCTGTAAAAATTGTTTTCCAGCTTTCTGCTTCCTTTCTAGTCTTGGTTGCACATAGTGCTCTTTACAGACCATCATCAGGCAATGCTGAAGCCATTGACTATATGCCTCACAATGATGTCAATCCCTCTCTAGCTGAACTTCAATCTGAAGAGGAGGTTTTGAATGTCATTAGGCTCCTCTTATTTGGCAAAGTGCCTGGTATTGACTCTATTTCAGCTGAGATTTACAAGGCAGGGGGTCCATTGCTCATATAAACTGAATGAAATCTTCTGGCTAATATGGTGAGAAATAGTTATCCTGCAGGAGTTCAAGAATGCTTCTACTGGAGGAGTGGAGACAAGATGGCAGAGTAAAAGCAGTAACTTGCTTGAGCTTTCCCCCCAAACCCCTCAAGTACCTGTAAAAATGGTTCTAAACAAATTCTAGAGCAGCAGAACCCACAAAATGACAGAGTGAAACTAATTTCCAGCCCAAGACAACCTGGAAGGTTGACAGGAAAGATCTGTTCCACCAGTCTGAGAGAAGAAAGTAGTCCAGCATGAGCTGCACCTATACAGATGGGCCAGAGCAGGTCTCAGGGGACTGTGTCACTGGCAGCTGTGGTGGTTTCAAGACTTTTCAACCCACAAACACCAAAGACAACTTAAAAGGTCAGTAGGGAAGGTCTGTTGGACCCAGATGAGATAAGAGCAAGGTCCGGCCCTGGCACCAAGGTGGTGGCAGCAGTGGCAGTGGCTGCTTTCAGAGCTTTTGGCCCACAGATGGTGGGAGGATCCAGTGGCTTATCTGAGGTGGATTTCAAGGATCTCTTTGCTGGCATTGAGGTAGGATTCTCTTGCTTTTCTCATGCTTCAATCTGGGCCACAGTCCTGGGTGGTGGTCCTGGGGTGAAGAGGAGTGTTGGCATAGTGGAGCTTGTGGTGGAGGTGGAGAGGGAATCTTTCTCACAGTTCCAAGGGAGAAAAGAGTGCTTGTGGTCACTCACAGACCATAGTACAGACCAGGAGAGTAGTAAACACCTCTCCTTTCATCACACAACCTTGGAAGAATGGAAAATTTAGGGGCCCCTAGAAATACTTCTGAAAACAACTGCACAAAACCCTTGAAGCTTGGTACATTATACCCTCTACTGGAAGGAGAGACCTACCTTAACAAAAAGCTAAAAAGTCAAGTAATTGGCTGGGAAAATAAACATATAGCAGAAAAAATCAGACTAAAGAATCTTACTTTGGTGACAAGGAAGATCTAAACTTACAATCAGAAAAAGACAACAAAGTCAAAGCACCTACATCCAAAGCCTCCAAGAAAAATATTAATTGGTTGCAGGTCATGGAAGAGCTCAAAAAGGATTTTGCAAATCAAGTAAGAGAAGTAGAGGAAAAATTGGGAATAGAAATGAGAGTGATGCAAGAAAAATCATGAAAACAGCTTGCTAAAAGAGACTAAAAAAATTCTGAAGAAAATAACACCTTAAAAATGGACTAACCCAAATGGCAAAAAAATTCCAAAAAGCCAATGAGAAGAATGGCTTAAAAAGCAGAATTAGCCAAATGCAAAAGGAAGTCCAAAAGCTCACTGAAAAAAAAATAGTTCCTTAAAAATTAGAATGGAGCAAATGGAAGCTAATGACTATGAGAAATCAAGAAGTTATAAAACAAAACCAAAAGAATGACCAAATATAAGACAATGTGAAACATCCCATTGGAAAAACAACTTACCTGGAAAACAGATCCAAGAGAGAGAATTTTAAAATTATAGGGCTATCTGAAATCCATAATCAAGAAAAGAACCTAGACATCATCTTTCAAGAAATTATCAATGGAAACTTCCCTGATATTCTGGAACCAGAGGAGAAAATAGATTGTGAAAGAATCCACCAAACACCTCCTGAAAGAGATTCCAAAAGGAAAACTCTTAGGAATATTGTAGTCAAATTCCAGAGTTCCCAGGTCAAGGAGAAAATATTGCAAATAGCCAAAAACAATTCAAATATTGTGGAAACACAATCAGGATAACGCAAAATTTAGCACCTTCTACATTAAGGGATCTGAGGGCTTGGGATACAATATTCTGGAAGTCAAAGGAGCTAGGATTAAAACAAAGAATCACCTACCCAGCAAAAACTGAGAATAATCCTTCAGGGAAAAAATGGATATTCAAAGAAATAGAGGACTTTCAAGCATTCTTAATGAAAAGACCAGGGCTGAACAGAAAATTTGACTTTCAAATACAAGATTCAAAAGAAGCATGAAAAGGTAAACAGGAAAGAGAAATCATAATGGACTTATTAAAGTTGAACTGTTGACATTCCTACATGAAAAGATAATATTTGTAAGTCATGAGACCTTTCTCAGTATTAGGGTAGTTGGAGGGAATATACACACACATATGTATATATGTGTGTGTGTATGTATATATGTATATGTGTGTGTGTGTGTGTATACACAGAGAGAGAGAGAGAGAGAGAGAGAGAGAGAGAGAGAGAATAGTGTGAGTTGAATATGAAGGAATAATACATATTAAGGGATGAGAGAGGAATGTACTTGGAAAGGGAGAAAGGGAGAATTGGGTAAATTATCTCACATAAAAGAGGTGAGAAAAAGGTTTTACAATGGAAGGGAAGAGAGGGAAGGTGTGAAGGAATGAGTGAACCTTACTCTCATTGGATTTGGTTTAAGGAGGGAATAGTATCCACATTCAATTGAGTATATAAATCTATCTTACCCTACAGGAAAGTTGGAGGGAAGGGGATAATGGAGGGGGATGAAGATGACAGAATTGAGGGCAAATGGAAGGAGGGGTTAATTAGAAGCAAACACTTTTGAAGAGGGACAGAGTCAAAGGAGAGAATAGAATAAATGGGAAGTGGGATAGGATGGAGGGAAATATAGTTAGTCTTTCACAACATAACTGTTATGGAAGTGTTTTGCATGAATACACATGTATAACCTCTATCAAATTGTTTGCCTTCTCAGTGAATGTGGGTGGGGAGGGAGGGAGAGAATGTGGAACTAAAAGTTTTAAAAATGAATGTTAAAAATTGTTTTTACATGCAGCTGGGAAATAAGATGTACAGGCATTGGTGTATAGAAATCTATCTTTTCCCACAGGAAAACAGAAGGGAAAGGGATAAGAGAAGGGGGTGGGGTGATAGAAGGGAAAGCAGATTAGGAGAAAGGGTAATCAAATGCACACTGTCTTGGGGTAGGGGTAGGGGAGAAATGGGGAGAAAATTTGGAACTCAAAATCTTATGTAAGTTAATGTTGAAAACTAAAAATAAATTGATAAATTAAAAAGAAAAGAATGCTTCCACTCTACATCTCTATAAAGGAAAAGAAAATAGGTTGTTCTGTGACAATCACAGGGAAGGAGGGATCTCTCCCTCTTAGTCATTGCTGTCAAGGTTCTTACCAGAGTTCTCCTTAATAGGTTGATTCTTCACCTGGAAGATGGCCATGTACCTGAGAGCTAGTATGGCTGAAGAATGATTGATATGGTCCTCCAGGAGGAATGCCAGTAGCAGAACAGAGGTATATATACAACATTCATCAGACTGACTGAGGTCTTTGATACTGTCAGTCATGAGGGCTTGTGGCAGATCATGGCAAAATTTGGTTGCACAGAGAAGTTCATTACTACTGTATTGTGGTTCCACAACAGTATCCTTGCATGGGTTCTGAAAAATGGACGATGCTTTTGGACTTTCCAGTCACGGATGGAGTGCAGGGCTTTGTGTATGTTCCCATATTTTTTACCATAATGTTTTCATCAATGTTGTCAGATATGCTTTCAGTGAGGATGAAAATGGCATCAAGGTCAGCTACCTCACTGATGATAAACGATTTAACTTGAAAAGGCTACAAACCAGGACTAAAGTAGAGAGAGAGTTGGTGGACCACTTTTTCTTCTCAGATTATTGTGCATTCAATGCAGCCCCCAAGGCTGAGATGCAAGAGAGTATGTACTGATTCTCCACCACTTGTGCTAATTTTGGCCTGACAATTAACACCAAAAAAACAGAGGTTCTTCACCAGCTTGGCACTGTCCATACATGGAATCATAGGTTATAGCAAATGGAAAAATTTTGAATGCTGTGAATAAATTCACTTCCCTTGGCAGTATACTTTCTGGGGATGTACACACGATGAGGTTGATGCTCCTATTGCCAGAGATCAGTGTTTGGGAGGCTCCCAAGAAAAATGTGGGAGAGAAGAGGTATTAGGCACCTACCAAACTGAAGGTCAACAGCGCCATTGGGTTGACCTCATTGTTGTATTCCTGTGAAACTTGGAGAGTCTACCAGCGCCATGCCAGGAAACTGAACCACTTCCATTTCAATTGTATTAGGAAGATCCTTAAGATTACCTGGCAAGACAAGGCATTGGACATTGAGATACTTTGTCAAGCTGAACTGCCTAAATTCAAACTCTACTGCAAAGAGCAAAACTCCAAAGGACTGGCCACTTTTTTCAAATGTTAAACATGTTTGCCTAAAAGAATATTTTTACAGAGAACTCACACAAGGCAAGCACTCACATGGAGGTCAGAAGAAGCAATACAAGGACACTCTCAAGGTATGTTTGAAGACCTTTGGAATTGATTGTGAGACATGGCATGTCCACATCAAAGAGGGTGCTGTGCTCTATGAGCAAAGCAGAATTGCAGTAGCTCAAAAGAAACATAAGAAGTACAAATCTAGAGACATCCTCACTCCAAATGTTCATATGGGCTAGGTGTGGTAAAGTCTTCTGAGCTCATATTGATCTAATCAACCACAGTCAGAGACACTGTACCTTGACCCCGAGATAGTGATGTCATTTTGGTCCTCTTTGAAGATGAAAGACAACAACCAACCAAGGGTGCCATACTTAACATCCTTTTCCACCAGGACCCTGCCGTATGGTCTGGACCTGTTTCAGTCCTGCAAAGTCCTCTAATGAGAGGGAGGCCAGACTTCCTTTTTTCATATTCTCTGGCTCATGAAACATGGTGTCTCAGGGGGAAAAATATGAGTTAGACCTTGACTCATTTCTAGAGCTTCCCACAAAAGGAGGGAAAAGAAAGGTATTTATGAATTGGGTAAAGTACTGATATTCCTTATATTCAAAAAAATGGTAAGGGGCACAAAAGATTCACTGTGTACATTGAAAGGGACTTAAAACAGGATTCAAAACACAGTTACTGTTATAATCTCTTCTGGGGTTGTTACTCAAGCCTCATCAGAACATAATGTATTACGTGTGACTGCCACACAGGCATGAACCTCATTTCATTTCTTCAGTGTCCAAACAACTCCTAGTCATCCTTCTTGTTGTCTTTGCCAATGAAGAAACTGCTTTTCCAGTCAATTAGTTGAACTCCATGCAGCTTCCTTGGCTGCACTGAAAAGCCTAGCCCCTAGTGAGGTGATAATTCCAATGTACTCCTGTCCTCATTAGATATCATTTGAAATATTATGTTCAGTTTTATGACCCAAGGCTTAAGAAGGATATTGATACGGTAGAAGTGAGTGTTCAGAAGATGGCAAAGATAGGGAGTGTTCAGAGTTTATGTCATGTGAGGCTCATTTGAAGAAATTGGAAAGGGTTAGCCTGGAGAAGGCTTTGGGATCACATGATATAATGGCTATCTTCAAGCATTTGGAAAGCTATCATGTAGTTTGAGGTTAGACTTTCTTTCTGATGTATAAAAGCAGAAGCAGAAGCAAGCTGTGGGAGTCACAAAGAGATCAGTTTATGATTGATGTCGGGGAAAAAAAACAAAACTTCCCAACAATTTTGGTTGTTCCTTCAGAGTGGTTGATTTCCTTTCTGTCTTCACGCAGACTCTAGATGACTACTTGTTTGGTATGTTATTGTGATGATTTCTTTCACTGATGGATCGAACCAGATGGCCACTGAGATAGATACCTTTCAACTCCCACCCCAGCATGTTGTTCTAAATTTAGTGTTTGGTGGCTCCTCCCCCACCATACAAACCTCATTTTCCTTATCTGCAAAATGGGAAAAAACATTTCTTTCAATGTCTGTGTCATAAGACAATTGTACAATTAAATAACTAGCCCTAAAGAAGAGGGCTTTTTCCTTATGTTTTTTCTAGAATTCTCTAATTCTCTTCCCTTCCTAAATTACTATAGTGGCCTTGGATCTTGATCCAGTTTTGCACATGAAATAAGAAGTTGAGGGGAAAAGGAATATCCAATATTGATTAGGTGCTTCTGACAATAACCAAAACAATGAGTAGTGATAGTGAGCTCAAGGGTTTTATTTTGTTCAGACTGCAGGTTCACCTATGTAACAAAAATAGAGCCGGGGGGCGGAGCCAAGATGGCTGCGTGAAGGCAGCGTCTTACTGGAGCTCTCTCACAAGGTCTGTCAGATTCCTATAAAAAAGTGAATTTGAGCAGAGTTGAGAGAGTCAGAAACCGCGAGCAGTCTGCGTGGGGCAAATTTCCGAGCCGGGAGAGTCTGAAAGGCCGGAGGAACGAACCTGCAGGCTCGGAGAGTGCTCGGTTCAGAGCTGCTCCAGACCAAGGCGGAAGCGGCTGGCCGAGAAATCCACGTGGGAGACAGGATGGGAGAAAGCTGGGCGCCCGAAACCGGCAGAGATCCCCAGGACTCCCAACACAGGACGGCAGTCTGTGGAAGCGATGAGAGGCAGCGCAACGCCACCGGCCGTGAAAACACCCACTCCTGACACTTGCAAAACCCAGGAACTCGGCTTCTTGAACTTCCGGAAAACTCAATGGCCAGGTAAAAGGCTCTCTAATCCCTCCCCCCCTCACCCAGAGAATTCCTCGGGGAAAAAAAAAAAGAGAACTGAAACAGAGGAGAAAGTAGTGGGGCCTCACAGGACAAATACTAGAAGCTCATTAGTCCCAGAGGGGCAGAGTCAGCAGGGGTCAACGCCAGGAGCCCAGACCTAACCTTGCTCCCCCAGGGGAAGTGCCAGACATCAGCTCAAACAACAAACACCTGAGACCATTGCTGAAAAGCAAGTGCTGGAGAGCACCCACAGGGAGTGAGACGCCAGGGAGCCAGACCCCTTCCCCACACCTCAGGAAACTGAAGGTTATAATTCTAGACTCACAACCACCAGAATTAGAAAGCTGGGACAGAAAGCCCTGAGACCCACAGATAGAAATTAGTTGTAGAGCCAGCAAAAGGCAAACCAACATGAAGAAGAACACAAAAAAATCGAGGACAATAGATTCTTTTTATGGAGACAGGCAGGATCAAAATATCAACATAGAAGAGGATAGCAATGACACGGTAGATACATCAGATATCTCAAAAGCTAATATGAACTGGTCTCCAGCCCAAAAAGCACTGCTGGAAGAGCTAAAGGAGGATTTTAAAAACCAAATTAGGGAGCTAAAAGAAAATATGGAAAAAATGGAAAAAAAATTTACTGATGAAATCAAGTCCCTAAAGAATAAGATTGGAGAAAAGGATACGAAGATTGAAAATCTAGAGAGAGAAAAGGACACCCTGAGAGGCAAAATCAACCAATTGGAAATGGAGACTCAAAAGCAAAATGTAAACACTAACTCATTCAAAATTAGACTTGAGCAAGTGGAAGCTAATGAATCTATGAGGCATCAAGAAGTAATAAAACAAAACTTAAAGAATGAAAAAATAGAAAAAAAATGTGAAATATCTGATTGGCAAAACAACTGACCTGGAAAATAGATCCAGGAGAGACAATTTGAGAGTTATTGCTCTACCGGAAATCCACGATGAAAAAAAGAGCCTTGACAGTATCTTCGAAGAAATTATCAAAGACAACTGCCCAGAGGTCCTAGAACCAGAGGGCAAAACAGTCATTGAAAGAATTCACCGATCACTCCCTGAAAGAGATCCCAAACTGAAAACACCAAGAAATATTATAGCCAAATTTCAGAGCAATAAACTCAAGGAGAAAATACTGCAAGCAGCCAAAAAGAAGCAATTCAAATATCGTGGAACTACAGTCAGGATTACGCAGGATCTCGCAGCTTCCACATTAAAAGACAGGAGAAATTGGAATGTGATATTCCGAAGGGCAAAGGAGCTGGGACTACAACCAAGGATCAACTACCCAGCAAAACTAAGCATAATTTTCCAGGCAAGGCGATGGACATTCAATGAAATAAGGGAATTCCAGACCTTCCTGATGAAAAGGCCAGAACTCAATGGAAAATTTGATCTCCAAATACAAAAATAGAGCCAGAGAGCTCAGGGCATCAGCTCTAGCAATGTCATGTAGAATGTGAATGAATGCATAAGCAGCAAAGAAAAATATAATTTTATAGAAAGCAAAAGGAGAAGAGGGAAAATAAGGACACCTTCCAGCTTGTCAAAACAGAAGGGGTGACTTCTTTTCCAGCCTTGATTCTGCAGGTATTGTGAACTTTGTTTTACAAAGCAATGTCTGGAAGCTCAAAATAGAGGGGGACAGTGGGACAGTGTTCTCTTCTTATCGCAGTAGTGGCAAGAAGTTTGAAGCAGAATTTAAGGGGGTTTTTTTGGCTTTTTGGTCTTTTGTTTTTGTTATTCCAATCTCAGTATTTCATTTATCACAGTGGCAGCAAGAGGCTTGAGCCAGAAATTCTTCTACCATAAGGCTGTCTCTATCCTCTTTTCCATTCCCACCCCCTGTGGAGGGCGGTGATGAGTGATAATTTAAATGAGTTAGGACTTTACATTTATTCCCATGAAATTTAATTTTATTATACTAGATCCCAACACTCACCTAATCACTGAACTTTAAAGTTCGAAAAAATCTGAAAGGCCATCTAGTCCAATCCATTTCTGAAAAAAAATCCCCATTAAAACAATGCTTTACATGTGACCATCCAGTCTCTGCCATCCAATCAAAGACAACCCACCACCTACTAAGTCAGTCCATTTTATGTTTGGACAGCTCTAGCTTTTGGGAATTTTTTCCTCAATCAATAAGTGATTCTGCCTGCAGAATCCAAATAGAAAAAGTCTAAACCCTCTAGGACATGATATTTCTTTAAGTATGTAAAGACAGCTATTATGTACCCCCGGAGTCTTCTATTCTTCAGGCTAATCATCCTCATTTTTTTTATCTTATTATCACATAACTTGGACTTGGGGCCTTTCTGGTTATATTCCTTTGGACTCTCTATAGCTTATTAATATCCTTCTAAAGCTGTGATGCTTATAATGGAACACAATGCTGCAAAACAATGTATGCATGAAGACCTATCACCTCCTTATTGTCTCGAAGCTGTGCCTCTAGCTCTTAATCCAGCTAAAGATGTTTTTAGTTGCCATATCGATCAATAAGCATATATAATACACCTCCTATGTACCAGGTACTGTGCTAACCTCTGGTGATACAAAGAAAGTCAAGAGACAGTCCCTGCCAATAGAAGTTACCCATCTAATGGAGGCTCATATTGAACTTATGGTTCACCAAAACAACCAGACTTTTTGTCAGATGAACTGGTACGTAAACCTGCCTCTCTCACATTGTACATATAAAGCAATTATTTAACCTCATTATAAACTTTACATTGCTCTATATTAAATTTCATCTTATTAAATATAGCCCAATGTTCTAGCAGATTGCCATCTTGCTTGGTCCTGATATTTTTTCATCCAGTGTTAGCAAACTCTTTCAGGTTTATGTCATTGACAAATTTTATTTGAGACTGTCAAGATCCATTTTGAAAAGTGACACTGTCATATAATGTGTAAGCTTTTCTGCCCAGTTTTATGTCATCTGCACATTTGCCATTCATGTGATTGATAAAAATGTTAAATGCATGGGATCAAGACCCAAACACTGGGATTCAACACTTGAAAGCTCTTTCTAAGTTTGTCTTGATCCATTAATCACGATTCTTGTAGTGTATTACTATGTGTTGTCTACCTCTAGTCTATTTTCCATTCATTTCCTCTTTTACACCATTTCCAGAATTAATCTCCATAAATCACCACACTTTTTTACTTAAACACATTGGCTGCTGAATAGTCTAATTTCCTTCTCTGATTCTAATTCTTACTGTAGCCTTGAAACTCAAACTCCTCTGAAATGTGGTTCTCACCTACTTTTTCAGCCTTCTACTCCTCTTCATTTCCTCTATGCTCCAGCTAAACAGTTTTGCTTCTACCTATGCCCTTGACAAATAGAATATTATTATCTCTATTTCTGTTAATTGCAACCTCCCCTGACTTTCAGATTCCAAATCAAATACATCCTTGCAAATGCTTGAAAAGGGAGGAGATGATCAAGATCAGCTCTTATGTTCCTCTTTCTCCCTTCTCTGGGGTTTGCACACAGTACTTCAATACAATGGCAATACTTCTTTCATGGGGATAAATTATTCTTTGAAATTGTGTTCCATTTTCACAAGATCATAGGCAATACCTGTAAGTGCCCCACGGGGCTCTGAACTGGACCTCTTCTCTTCTCTCTCTATAGGATTTCATTTGGTGACCTCTTCAGCTCACAAGGATTCAATTTTCAGTTCTATGCCAATGAATCTCAAATCTACTTAAACTGTCCCAACCTCTCTGTTTACTTCCAGTGTCACATCTCCAATTGCTCAATAGACATCTCAAATGGATTGTTTTGTAGAAATCTTAAGTTCAGGACTTAACTTTTCACCTAAACCCTCCTCTCTTCCCAATTTCCCTGTTGCTATTGAGGGTACCACCATCATCTAAGTCGTCCAGCCTCCCAATGCTGATATCACCTTTTACTCTTCAGTTTCTCTCATCCTCTTTATCCAATTGGTTGTCAAATTCTGTCCTTTGGATCTTTGTAACATCTCTTCTTTGTATGACTCTGGTGTAAGCCCCCATCACCTCGTGCCTAGACTATTATAATAGCCTCCTGGTTGGTCTCCCTGACTCAAGTCTCTCTCTACCCCAAACCATCCATTCTACTCACTGTTACTTTCAGGATCAAAGAAAAAATCATCAATTTAGTAACTTTTCCAGGCTTCTTATGCCTAACATTCCACTTCCTTCCTCTGCACACATGTGCTCTGTGACCCAGTGAAAATAGCCTCCTTGTTATTACTTGAATAAGAAACTCATTTCCTCACTCTGAGCATTTGCCCTTGCTATCTGCCATGTGTGAAATGCTCTCTCTCTCCTTCTCCCCCTCCTGGTTTCCCTGGCCTCCTTCAACTCCCAGCTAAAATGTCATCTTCTACAGGAAGCATTTTCTTAACACCTTAATTCTGATTCCTTAGCTCTGGTGATTAATTCTCACATACTCTGCATGTATCTTGTTTGTAGATACTTGTTTGCATGACATCGTGCCAATTAGATTGTGACTTTCTTGAGACTATGGATTGTCTTTTATCTCTCTTTGTATCCCTAGCACTTAGCAAGTGCCTGGCATACACAAGGTACCTAATAAATGCTTGTTGACTGACTGGCAAAATTATATATAGTGCATAGGGTGACCAAGGCAGTAAATTATACTGCA
Source organism: Trichosurus vulpecula (assembly GCF_011100635.1). Classification (NCBI taxonomy): domain Eukaryota; kingdom Metazoa; phylum Chordata; class Mammalia; order Diprotodontia; family Phalangeridae; genus Trichosurus; species Trichosurus vulpecula. Next base: position 157,843,799 of record NC_050576.1, on the reverse strand, counting down.
ATTTGAAAGTTATAAAAATATCTAGTTCTTGCTATATGCATACAATAGATTTTTAAATTTTGATAAATTGAATTTAATTGCTCTTTGCATGCTTCAAAGAGAGAAACATGTTAATTTCATAATTAAAACTAATTTCAGCATTTATTTCAAAGAAACAGAATATTAAAGATTATCAAATTGTATTCCTCAAATTTCCTTAGGGTAATAGAAATGTCTAAAAATCTTAGGAATCATGATGAAGATTATGAGATACAAGTGAAATGGAGCGTGTCAGTTCTAAACATAGTGCTTCAAGCAATTTGTAGAGTTTTATTGAAATAAAAAAGATTTAATAATCTATATTACATGTTTCTGAGAGAATTAATCATGACCAATAGGTATATAGCATGAATATAGCATAATATATAGTTAGGGTAGGATGGGAAGCTCGAGGCAGGACATGCCTGATGCCACAGGCTAGGGTTAGAAATGCTACTTTCTTTTGGAAACATCTGGAAAGGTTTCCTGGAGAAGAGAGGTGTCTAGGAATCTTTTGAGTAGTAGCAAATAAATCATTGGCTGATTAATTTAGAATGTCTAGAAATAGAGGAGAGAGGTCTGAGAGGTGCAAAGGATACATGCAGAGATACCAAAAGCTCTTTTCAGGCCTCCACAATCTTAATGTCTTCCCTCTGCGATAATCTCCAATCTATTCTGTGTATGTTTTTACATTATTGTTTGCATTTTTTTACTCCCATTAGACTGTGAGTTCCTTGAGAGTTGTTGTTTAGTCATTTTCAGTCATGTCTGACACTTCATGACCCCTTTGGGGGTTGTCTTAACTTAGATACTGGAATGGTTTGACATTTCCTTCTCCAGCTCATTTAACAAATGAGGAAACTGAGGCAAATGGGGTTAAGTGACTTGCCCAGAGTCACAAAGCTACTAAGTGCCTGAGGCTGGATTTGAATTTACATCTTCCTTACTCCAGGCCCAACACTCTATCCACTGTACCATATAGCTGCCCTTGAGAGTAGGGACTATTTTTTACCTTAATTTGTATTCCTAGCATTGAGCACAGTGCCTACTATATAGTGGCATCTTAAATGCTTCTTGATTTGTCTTGATAAAAAGTAAGAGATATTATGTCAGTATGAAACAGACTTAGAGCAAAGCCTTTGAGGCAGAGGGTGGAGTTCCAAGCAGCTGAGAGGATTAGATAATGAATATGAAGTGCTTTAAAATTATAATGATACCTAAATTATAATGATACCTTTATTAATTAGAGGGGAGAAAAGATCTTTGCTTGAAGATAGCACAAGAGAAATTAGGGCTTTCTGTACAGTTGAGATTTAAGTTAGACATAGAAAAGGACTCTTGAACAGCGAAGAGAAGATGTAGCAATAGGAAAGGAGGTAAGACAAACCTCCCCCATTTCTGATGTTGTAGGTGTAATAATTTGGATTCTCCCTTCTCTGAAATACGATTTGACACTCAGAACATGGGACCAGGGCTAGCGTCTCAACTAAATTAAGTCAATGGATTCTACAGCCTTAGGATATAGAGGAGCATATCTAGAATTGGTACCTAAGGGCCTTGATCAAATGTCCCAAAGCTGATGAATCAGCTGGAGAGTGAGATCAGCAAAGTTTTTCCATCTCCCAAGGGGTGAGATCCCTACCCTTGAGAAACAACATACACAGTGGCTTCTATAGGGTTGGTATCATTGAGAAGGAGGGAGGTCCTGGGAGTGAGAAGAAGCTTTGTGATTCTTGGAATGTCCAAGACACATAGGGAGTGCTGAAACTGGAGCTACTGGGAGGCTGGAGGTGAGTGTAGAATGTCCCAGATGTGGGAGATCTCTTACATAGTGTCTTCAGATCTTCAGATATGGGAGAGGAAGAAAGACAGGAAGACATATGGGAAGGGTAATGGTGGTAGTAAAGACTGGCAACAGTGGTGGGGAATTTCTTGTTTGATCAGATAACAACAATATAGTGGAACAAATGCTGGCTAGAATCCCACCAGTGCTGTGTGACCCTGGGCAAATTATTTAAACTATTGGAACTTAAGTTTCCTCACCTGTACAATGGGATTGATAATACCTGTCCTACATAACTGGTGGAATCATGGTGAGAGAAGATTATATAAGATAACTTAAGTAAAGTGCTTTACACATTGTGACATAAATGTCAACTATCATTATTCACAGATTCCAAGTCTAAGGAGATGAAACTAGAATTGTAAAGGTGCCAGTTCTAAAACCCCCCACCCCCAATCATCCTCTTCATCAGTAACTCTTCCCTCCTGAAAATGTAGCATGTTTGAACTGGACAGGATGTTAGAGCTCATCAATTTGTTTTGGAAGGGTCCTTAAAGAGCATCAGAGTCAAATATCATTTTTCTGACAAAGAAGCTGAAGTCCACCAAGAGGAAATGATTTGCCCAAGATCACATAGCTAATTAATTACAGAAGCAAGACCAGGATACAAGACAATACAAATTTTATTAAATTGTGCTATCCCTCTAGCAAGCCTTCACAAATTTTCCTTCTATAGATTTCTTTTTTTTTAACTCCTTAATTAGTGAGTATCCATCTCTCTGTCACCTTCCCTTTTAGTCCCCTATTATGGTTCCACATCCTGGGTTTGGAGGTATATGACTCTTAGGGTCCCCATCTCCCTCTCCCTTCACATCTCTTTTTTCTCAAAGATCTTTCAATTCAGTCACTGAGTCCCAAAGGGCAGCTTCATGATAGAGCCTTCCTGTCTGTGAAAAGGTGATGGACAAGGGAGTCCTGACAGTGAGGAAGGTACTCCTCTCAGAAAACAACAGGATATTTTTTGTAAGAACTTAGGGGATCCAGGGATCAGGGATAGTGTGTGCTTGCATACATGTGTGGGTACCTGTGTGTGTGTTTACGTGCAAGCATGTGTTTATGTGGTTATGTGTGTATTGTGTGTGTCTGTGTGTGTGTGTGTGTGCATGTGTGAAGCTGATGAGTTTTGAATACCTTTTAGTGGTAAGGAATGGGTTGGGCAGGGACTTTGGCCCAAGAGCCTGGAATCCCACCTGGATGACCTAGGGAGACAGCTGTCATGAAGTGGAAAACTCATTGGACTTGGTACCAGAAAGTGTGGTTTCAAGTTCTGACTCTTAACACTTACTAGCTCTGTGACTTTGGACAAGTCACTTCCCAGAATCCATGAGCCTTAATTTCCTTCTTCACCAAATGGAGATAGGAATAATTTCCCTATGATCTTCAAGGCTGTTTCCCAGAAAGTACTTTGTCAAGGACTGCATAAAACAAAAGCTCTTCCTATTTCTAACTGGTTTAAAGAACACTTAGCATACTTAAGATTAGGATTTTTATAAACTACTGTAAAAGTCCTACTCCTCAGAGTGTAGGATGACTCAGTTCCAGAAGTCCGTATCAGTAGAGCACAAAGCCTGGAAAGTTTTAACAAGTGCTAAAGGATTAGAGTATGGACAGATTGTGTCTTTTAACTACAAAATGCCCAGACTAAGTTTGTGTCTTCATCACCAGAGGAAAGAGCAGTAGAAATTCATTTATCTACCCATTCATTTATTTACACTTTTTTATTTGTTTATTTTTGCTGTAGAAATTCATCATACTATTTCTTAAGGCATAGAAGAGCCAAAATGTGCATTGGTGGGGAAAAAATACCTGATGAAATAACTGATCTTTTGATTAGATATATTGAAACAGAAAAAGGGGAAATGAACCTCAAAGAAATGAAGTGACTTGGCCATGGTCCCATAGTTTGTAAATAGCAAGTCTGGGTCTGAGAGTCTTTCACCTCAAACCCAGTGCCCTTTCCACTAAACCACTTAACTTTGTGACCTCCCCTTCCCCCTCCTCTTAACCCCAGCCCTGGAAACCATGAATTGTGCTAACCAAACCTGGGTCCAGAATTTTGTCCTGGTTGGCTTCACTCCAGCTCAGTCCCTGCAACCTCTTGTTTTGCTGGGTGTCCTGTCCATCTACCTCCTCACCTTGGCAGGTAACCTGTTCATCATCATCCTAGTCCAGGCTGACTCTGTGCTGGGCACTCCCATGTATTTCTTTATCAGCACTCTGTCCTTCCTAGAAGTCTGGTACATCAGCACCACAGTGCCCACACTCTTGTGTACTGTGCTTCATGGGCCCTCACCTATCTTTCCTACTGTCTGCTTCACTCAGTTGTACATCTTCCACTCACTGGGTCTGACGGAGTGCTACCTTCTGGGTGTCATGGCCCTTGATCGCTACTTTGCCATTTGTCGCCCTCTCCACTACCACAGTCTCATGGGTGGTCGAGTGCGTGTCTGGCTAGCTGCTGCCTCTTGGGTAGCTGGCTTTTCTGTGGCACTGGTGCTCACCTGCTTCACTGCCTCCCTGCCCTTCTGCTGGATGGAGATTGCTCATTACTTCTGTGACCTTGCACCGCTCATGAGGTTGGCATATGTGGACACTGCCTGGCATTCACGTGTCCAGGGGGCTGTGATTGGCGTGGCTAATGGGTGTAACTTTATCTTGATCCTACTGCTGTATGGGGGCATCCTGAGGACTGTGTTGAGGTTGCCAACAGCTGCCAGCAGGGCTAAGGCTTTCTCTACCTGTTCCTCCCACATAACGGTGGTGGCCTTATTCTATGGCTCAGCCTTTGCTGTTTATGTAGTGCCCCCTGGGGGCCGGGCAGAAGGCTCAGACAAGCTCATTGCCCTGATATATACTTTGTTCACCCCATTCCTCAACCCCATCATCTATACCCTGCGCAACAAGGAAGTAAAGGAGGCTGTGAAGAGGGTCACCCATAGGCTTTGGACAGTGCTTAAGGGGTGCTGAATGTTCTTCAGGTGCTAACCTAACCTAGGGGAATTGTTGGGAATATTTATTCAATTGGCTTGTCATAGGATTGCCTGGATAGAGTCATTGACTTGTAAGAGTCAGCCAGTCAAGAAATTAATCTATTACCCACCGGCTATGTTTATACCCCTTGTGTTTGGAGATGCAGAGGAGTCATAGTCCTGGACCTTGGGAAGTGTCCAGCCTGCTGACAGAGGCAGGCTCCAGATATAAGAACCACAACAAGAGCCATGACAGTAAACTACATTTGTAAAGCTTTTTATTGTTTCCAAAGCGCTCTCACATGCATCGTCTCCTTCAAGCCTGTTACAACACTGGGAGTTAATGCATTCTAGGCATTATCGCATCATTTTACAGAAGAAGAAACTTCTACCCAGAGACAGGAAGTAACTTGCCTAATGTCTCATAGCTATTGAATGGCAAAGCTGTGACTGGAACTTAAATCTTCAGACTCTTTGTCCCACTCTCTTTCTCCTTTGGGTAGCCTCATGAGGAAATTGTATCAACCTTGCATAGCCTGAGTTAGCTCTAGTGGGCAGCCCTGGGAGGATTGGGAGGGATCATATTGTAATGAAGACCCTAGGATTTTAGAGATGGATGGCACCTTAGAGATCATTATGTCCAACCCCCTTATTTTACAGATGAAGAAACTGAGTCCCAGAACTGACTTTTACGAGGTCACAAGGGTTGAGAATATAATATAATATTATATACATACAGATATGATAATAATTATAAAGTGTATGTATATCACACTTACTATGTACCAGGAACTGGGTTAAGCACTTTACTGTTATTGTCTCATTAACTCCTTTACTTATCTTATCTTACACTGGTTGTGTCCTATGTTAGGCACTCTAAGGAGATTAGAAAAAAAAAAAAGAGTTGACTAAATGGGGGGGAGTGGGGCTCTCGAAGAGTCATGATACACTCTGACCCTAAAAGAACCCTTCTAGAGAACACTGTCTATCTACACAGATGAACAGTGACAATTTGCACTTATTTATTTTAAATTTAGTTTTGTTTTTTTTAATGAATATGAAATCTAGTTTCTCTCCCTCCCCTCCCCTCCTCCCACCCCCACTGAGAGATCTTATATTTATATGACTTTGTGCCTTACAATGATCAAAGTCTTTACTTGCACTATTAGAGTTCCTGGAGTCAGGAAGATCTGAGTTCAAACCCGGCATCAGAAATGTAATAGCTGTGTGACCCTGGCTGAGTCACTTAATCCCTGTTTGTCTCAGTTGTGGCATTTATAAAACTGGGATAATAATAGCACCTAATTCCCTGGATTGTAGTGAGGATCAAATAGATAATAATTATAAAATACTTAGCACGGTCCCTGACATGCAGTAAGTGCTATGGGCTTGTTGTTTAGTTACGTCTGATTCTTTGTGACCCTATGTACCATACTGTCTATGGACTTTTCTTGGAAAAGATACTGGAGTGGTGCACCGTTTCTTTCTCCAGTGGATTAAAGCAGACACAGGTTAAGTGACTTGCTGACGGTCACACAGCTAGTAACTGTCTGAGGCCGTATTTGAGCTCAGGTCTCCCTGACTCCAGGCCCAATGCTCTATCCATTCAGCCATCTAGCTGCCATATTATTAGCTATCATTATTACTATCATAACCTTTCTGTGAGATAAGGAGCCTAGAAAAACAAGTCTCAGGATGTCTTGCCCCAAATCAATTCAGCTTAGTTTGACTCCATTAGTTTCAACAAAGGCACAGTGCTAGGCACTGGGGCGTGGGGTGGGGGGGATACGAAGAAATACAATCAAACAGCCCTTGTGCTCAATGAGCTTGCTCATATCCTTTCATATGAGTTTTTTCCCAGGAGATATGACCAATGTACTAGACACTTTCCTCTGAGTCTTTTCAACTCAATTCGGTTCAGTGCAATTCAATTCAAAACACAGTTGTAGCTAAGCTGTTCCCAGACTTATCTGTCTCCTGTCTATTTCACTTGGTCACTATGTTGAGATTTCTGCTCTGCCCTCATTACACCCTAACTTTTATTGTATAGAATGTCTAGAAAGTCTTAGTAAAGCTTAAAGTTAGATTAACGCTTTTGGGAAACCCTGTATTTATCTGTTTAAATTATACCTCTCCCTCCCTCCTTTCTAGTAGAATGAAAGCTCTTTGAGTCAAGTCACAAAGCATTTATTAAGTGCTTACTATGTGCCAAGAATGTGCTGAGGGTATGAGCTGTCATTTAAAAAATCTTTGTGCAAATGTGATCATAGAAACCCCTACTCCCTGATCATCTGTGACTAGAAGACAACATATTGAATTTGTATCCCCTGCTTTTCTTGTTGTTCAGTTGTGTCTGACTCTTCATAACCCCATTTGGAGTTTTCTTGGCAAAGATACTGGAATAGTTTTGACATCTCCTTCTTCAGTTCATTTCACAGATGAGGAAACTGAAGCAAAAAGCTTCAGGGTCACATAACTAGTCAGTGTCTCAGGCCAGATTTGAGCTCAGGATGAGGAGTCCTCCTGACTCTAGGCCTTGTGCTATCCATTGTGCAACCTAGTTGCCCCATACTCTGCTCAGTACCTTGCATAATAAATGTCAGAATTTCAGAGGCAAAAGGGTCCCCTGAAGCCATCTGATCCAACTTGTACCTGAACATATCACTCTACAACATCAAAAATAAAGTCCAGGGATCATTGGACATTCCTTGGACTTTTTCCAGGAAATCTATGAGATCAAAAATGTTTTCATAATTATACTAAGATACTCTAATTTCTAATATGTTAAATACCAATAGACATAATCAACATACACAGATTCTCTTTGGAGTCCTCAGTAATGTTTAAGCATGCAAAAGGTTCCTAAGATCAAAAAGTTTGAGCCACTGTTTACTGGGAAGTGGTCATTCAGCCTCTCCTTGAACACCTTCCATGTGTTGCAACAATTCAGCTAACAGCTGCTGTGGGGGTGAAAGACCAACACAAGCCCAGCAACAAAGGTGCTGCCAGCACAAGTTCTTTTGATCTGCTTTACTAAGGAAAGTAGCATTATGGGGTTAACAATCTTATTTCAAACCAACGTACAAATATAATTCACTTAGCTCAGGGAGAAAAGTCAGCACCCTGAACTTCAGAGCAAATACCAACAAATTACAAACGTGTATTATAAACAGACCAAATACAATTCATAGTTACCAAGAAACCATCAACATCTCAGTTCAGGAGCTGGGGAGCTCATAACAATGGCTGGCCCAGAGCCCCACTCCTCCTATGGCTCAGAGCCCCAAGGGAGAATGCCAACCTCTGGGTTTATATATCTTGTTCAGGGTCAAACATGAGTCACACATGCGACTCACCCACATGACCTAAAAGCATCACAAAAATGCAACTTAAATCCATGTAGTCTAAAAGCCTCTGATGTCACAAACATGTCACTCAAACCCATGTAAATTAGGCTTTTCCTTGAGGCAAGGAGGTCATCAAGTACTCCTAATTTAATCAATGAAACAAAGGCCAAACTCTTCAAGGGCACTTAATTGAATAAGTGTTAATTACCAATACAACATGATAATGAGCTCATTACTTTCCAAGGCATGGTGTTGTGTGTGTGTGTGTGTGTGTGTGTGTGTGTGTGTGTGTGTGTTGTGTGTTTGGATAATTCCAATGGTAAGAAGTTCTCCTTACATTAAGCTAAAACTTGTTTCTTTACAAATTTTATCCATTTCCAATAATGTTGCCTTCTGGAGCAAAACACAGTAAGTCAAATCTCTTTTGATCCAATGATCTGTCTTGCTCGTGGCCCTCTGGCCACATATTACCTTTGATATCCTCCTTTATGATGAGTCCATCCTTAACATGTTCATGACACAATTATTTGACTCTAAATTTTGACTTCCTCGCAGTACTGTTTTCATTCTGTTGTCAGCCTGTGTCTGTCTGGGTCAGGGTAAATATTTCAGACTGAGACCTTCAACTTCCCTGGGGAAAGGAACTGGGTCTATGGAGCTCTGGACAACCAGGTCCTAATTAGTATGAGTAATGACTCCCCTGAAGTGGTAGCATCATTCTAAATCATACTCCATATTTCCATTGGGTTAGAACCAATGAACATATTTTACATAATTATAACTTCAAAGAGTACAAATTCAAATATGTGTGTAGATGCTTAGTAAAGTCTTAATGGTGATAATGGCAGTGGTGAAGATGGTTGAGATAACCTCTTTCATTTCCAACTTCTTATTATTCTCTTCTTACTGCAGTTATAGGGGGTGGGTAGGTTGTGAGAGTACAAATTTAGGTTTGTTACTGTTACTGAAGGTACTTAAGCAGAGATGGGATGATCACTTGTTGGGAATGCAGAGAGAATTTATGCTGCAGGTAGAAGTTGGATTGTAGAGACAGCTAGTGGCTCAGTGGAAAGACCAAGGGTCAGGAAGCTCAAATAAGTTCAAATCCAGCCTCAGACACTTCCTAGCTATGTGACCTCGGGCTAGCCACTTAACCCTTGATTGCCTGACAAAATGGATCCACTGCAGAAGTGTGGGGATTTTCAAAATTGTTCAATCTGCAAGAAAAAAAAAAGCAAAGCAAAACAACCACTGAACCACTGAAGCAGAGCTTTGAGCCAATGGCACTTTATTAAAATGTCCATGGCCTCCTCTAATGAAGTGAACCTCAGATTATCCTCTGAGATGTCCCCTTCCTTCAAGGCCTAGTTTTATAATGCTTGATACCTGGACAATACAAATGAAGCAAACCAAAAATGCAGATATCATTAGTTGATAGACTTTGCCCTTGACCTTATAAGAGGGTCTACATAAAATATAGAATCACATTGGTTGACAAATAGGCTAGTAAGCAGACCTTAACAGACCTATCTTGACCTTTCAGGAAGACATACTGAGCTGATGATCACACCCATGGGTTAATAGAAAGGCAGGACACAGGCCAGCAACCAGGGTCACTGATTGAAAATGTGGTCATGATCATCTTCCCATGTTGGGCAACAGAGGGATGAGAAGGGACAGAGGGTCAACAAAAATACCTGGGGAGGCTTTCCATGTAATTGAGTCACCTCCACCATGCTGAGCTTGGTCACCATAAAAAGGAAAAATAAGCGTAGAGGCCCTTTAGTTAGTTTACTATGATTAATCAAGTGAAGGTACAATCTATAATTCACACTCTGAGGTCTACTATCAGAATTTGTAACGGTTACCTCAGGGGTGGGGAACCTGCAGCCTGGAGGCCACATGTGGCCCTCAAGGTCCTCAAGTGGATCCTTTTGACTGAACCCAAACTTCACAAAACAAAATGCAACAAACAAAAAAAGGATTTGCTCTGTCAAGTTTAGATTTAGAGGGCCACATGTTCTGCAAAGTTTGGATTCAGTCAGAGGGCACGCTTGAGTCCATATGTGACCTCCAGGCCACAGGGTTCCCCACTCCTGTACCTCTATGGAATTATATCTAACTGACTAATACTGATTGGAATGAAATAGGAGTCCAATAAAATAGAGATCTAATAAATCATCTATCACAGAAGGAAATGGCAAACCACTCCAGTACATTTTCCAAGGAAACCCCATATGGAATCAGGAAGAGTCAGACAGGACTGAAAAACAACTAAAAGAAGTTGAGCTAAATGAGCACTGAGTTTTCTTCTAACACTTATTCTATTATTTTATTTGTGTCTTTCTCCTCTAAAACAACCGCCTAACAGTTGCTAAAATAACCCTCCTAAGGCACAGGTCTGGTCAAGGCTCAGTGACTCTTTAGGAAAAACAAACAAGCAAACAAACAAAAATCAAACTTTTTAGCTTGGCATTCAAGGCTTTCCACCATCTAGATCCAATTTTCTTTGAAACCTTGTTTTGTATTATCACTACTAATACATATTATGACATTAGTCTAGGATACCAGTGGTTCCTTGAACTTGATACCACATCTCTCATCTTTCTGCATCTGCACATGGCCCTCTTTGACTTTCCCAACTGTTAATGCTCTTTCTTTTCCTCAAATTACCTTGGATTTCCTCCTCTTTGTGTAGGGCTGACAGCATCACATTCTCAAAATGCCACCCCCACCCCGGCAATGTTACCTCAAGTTAGAGGCAGATTATTTTATGACTGTGCACTAACATTAATGAAAAACCAAAGGTCAGCCAACCAGAGGCCATATTAGTTCAAATTAAACTACCGAAGAGCTATGTGGAACTGTGGTGACAAGACTCTTTTCAACTCTTTGAGTGCCACATAAATCAAATTTAGGGTAAGACCAAAAGGTCCAGTAGGAGCTGATTTCTGTTCTAGTTCTTTTATTGTGTTCTACATTGTTTATTTTGTTATGCATTTATTCCAGAAAAAAAAATAAAATAAAATTGCTTAAATTTTACATTTGTACGTGCTCTCTCCTATTAAGAATAATGTAATTTTTTTGAGAGTAAGGACTCTCCTTTTTGTCTTTTCACCCCAACACATAACACAGCATCTTTAAAACGTATTTTTAAAATGTCTGTTGTACCTTTTAGCAGGATGCAGTTTTCTTTCTTATTTCATTTAATTCCTAATAGACAAGTACCGTATCTTGATACAAATCACAGTGTCTAGAAACATTCTATTTGTAGCACTCCAGCATATTTCTATGACCCCAAATAGTAATAGTGAAGGAATTAACTATTTTGGGAGGCAGAGCCAAGATGGCAGCTAGAAAGCAGGGATGTGCCTAAAGCTCTCCCCCAGGACCCTCCAAACACCTATAAAAATGGCTCAGAACAAATTCTAGAACTGCAGAACCCACAAAATAGCTGAGGGAAGCAGGGGTCCAGGCCAGGACAACCTGGATGGTCACTGGGTAAGGTCTATCACATGGAGCTGGGAGCTGAGTGGAGCAGAGCCCAGCATAGGACACGCCCCGACCAACCAGACTGGGAGCCAGGCGGAACAGGCCCTAGTGCCCTGAATCAGTGAGCTGTGGCAGTTACCAGATTTCTCAACCCACTAACACCAAAGATGACAGAGAAGGTTAGTGGGAGAAACTGTGGGAACAGAGTGAAAGGAGTTTGGCCACCACCCTGGGGACATCTGAGGTGGTCCAGCTCTGAGGACAGAACTACAGCTGCAGTTGCTTCTGGACTAGGCCCACCTGGCAGGAGGAATTAAGTGGCAGATCCAAGTGAGAGTGCAGAGCATACCCATATCTGAGTCCAGTCAGGGTTGGTGGTTCTTGGGAGAGGAGGAACACTGGTGTGGCAGAGCTTGCTGTATAGAAATAACTCTGAAAACAACAGCTCAGCCCCTCAAGCTTGGGACAAAATACTCTCTACTCTACAAGCAGTCATACCCTGACAAAAAGCTCAAGGGTCAAGTAGTCGGCTGGTAACATGAACAGGCAGCAAAAATGGACTCAGATTCAGACTCAGACTTTGGAATCTTTCTTTGGTGACAAAGAAGACCAAAACATACAGCCAGAAGATACAGAAGAAAATAACATGTTCAAAAATAGACTAACTCAAATGGCAAAAGAGCTCCAAAAAGCCAATGAGGAAAAGAATGCCTTGAAAGACAGAATTAACCAAATGGAAAAGGTGGTCCAAAAGACCATTGAAGAAAATACAACCTTAAAAATTAGATTGGAGCAAGTGGAGCTAGTGACTTTATGAGAAATCAAGATACTATAAAACGGAACCAAAGGAAAGAAAAAAATGGAAGACAGTGTGAAATATCTCATTGGAAAAACCACTGACCTGGAAAATAGATCCAGGAGAGATAATTTAAAAATTATTGGACTACCTGAAAGCCTTGATCAAAAAAAAGAGCCTGGATATCATCTTTCAAGAAATTATCAAGGAGAACTGCCCTGATGTTCTAGAGCCAGAGGGTAAAATAGAAATTGAAAGAATCCACCAATCACCTCCTGAAAAATATCCCAAAAAGAAAACTCCTAGGAATATTGTTGCCAAATTCCAGAGCTCCCAGATCAAGAAGAAAATACTGCAAGCAGCCAGAAAGAAAAAGAATTGAGTATTGTGGAAACACAATCAGGATAATACAAGATCTAGCAGCTTCTACTTTAAAGGATAGAAGGGCTTGGAATATGATATTCTGAAGGTCAATGGAGCTAGGATTAAAACCAGGAATCAGCTACTCAGCAAAACTGAGTATCATGCTCCAAGGCAAAATATGGATTTTTAATAAAATAGAGGACTTTCAAGCTTTCTCAGTGAAAAGACCAGAGCTGAATAGAAAATCTGACTTTTCAAACACGAGAATCAAGAGGAGCATGAAAAAGCAAACAAGAAAGAGAAATCATAAGGGATTTACTAAAGTTGAACTGTTTTGTTTACATTCCTACAAAGAAAGATTATGTATATAATTCATGAGACCTCAGTATTAGGGTAGCTGAAGGGAATATACATACATACATACATACATATATACATACATATATGTATATATATATGTATATATATATATATATATATATATGTAGACAGATGGCACAGGGTGAGTTGAATATGAAGGGATGATATCTAAAAAAATAAAATCAAGTTAACGGATGAGAGAGTAATATATTGAGAGAGGGAGAAAGGGAGAGATAGAATGCGGTAAATTATCTCACATAAACGTGGCAATAAAAAGCAGTTCATTGGAAGGGAAGAGGGGGCAGGTGAGGGGGAATGAGTGAATCTTGCTCTCATCGGATTTGACCTGAGGAGGGAATAATATACACACTCGGTTGGGTATCTTACCCCACAGGAAAGAAGGAGGAAGGAGATAAAAAAGGAGGGACGATAGGAGGGAGGGCAGATAGGGGAAGGAGGTAACCAAAAGCAAATACTTTTGAAAAGGGACAGTGTCAAGGGAGAAAATCGAATAAAGGGGGATAGGAAGGAGCAAAATACAGTTAGTCTTTCACAAAATGAGTATTGTGGAAGGGTTTTGCATAATGATACAAGTGTGGCTTTTGTTGAATTGCTTGCCCTCTCAAGGAGTGTGGGTGGGGAGGGAAGAGGGAAGAGAATTTGGAACTCAAAGTTTTAAAAGCAGATGTTCCAAAAAAAAAGGTTTTTCATGCAAATAGGAAATAAGATATACAGGCAATGGGGCATAGAAATCTATCTTGCCCTACAAGAAAGTAAGGGAAAAGTGAATGGGGGCAGTGGGGTGACAGAAGGGAGGGCTGACTGGGGAGCAGGGCAATCAGAATATATGCTTCTTTGAGTGGGGGGGAGGGTAGAAATGGGGAGAAAATTTGTAATTCAAACTCTTGTGAAAATCAATGCTGAAAACTAAATATTAAATAAATAAATAAATAATGAGTATGAAAAAAGAATTAAGTATTTTTAATGGCAAATGGTCAAAAGACATTTTGCATTCTGTATAAACCTTAATTTGTAAATATTCAATAAATCCAAACTGTGAAAAATGAATTAAATTAAATTGGATAACATCATTACTTAACTTCATTTTGCTCTTAACCTTCTCAATTTTACAAAAGTAAAGCATTAGAACAGAATGTAGTCCTTGAAATATAATTCAGTAAAGGTATTTTAGTGAAATATTTCTAAAGCATAGTTAAAAATTATTCTCATTAAAAATTTAAATTATTATTGTTAAAAAAAAAGTGTTGAATTGGCATGGCTTAGGCCTTTGGGAATCTCTAAGAACAGGTTTTGCCCATTACTATCTTCCCCCACACCTCAGGGTGGGGCTCTGCTTGGGAAATTTAGAGAAGCTTTAGCAGAAAATTCCTTTCATCTCCTTCTGTCTATCAAGGTACTTTGCTTCCAGCTCTCTAAACTATGCACAATGGCCCACTGTAAATTTTATGACCTTAACGGAACTCTCAAGACTGTTGTAGGAACTCATCCCCCAACACCAGCTTGAAACAAGGTCCTTGGATCACATGAACTGGGTTCAATCCTAGGGATCTAATCTCAGAATAGTCAGCACTTTTCTTTCTTTATGCTTTCACCCCCAGAGTAAAATTTCAGTAAAATATATATTACAAAGCTGAAGAATGTCTAGGATTTCCCTATATATGGGTAACAGTGTCTCCTTTCACAAAGGTACAGAGTAGATAACATGGTTATCAGGTAAGGGGGAGCTTTTTATCACTTCTATCACAGAAGATTCATAAATTGCAAATCACGGTTGCATATGAACAAATCCAGGGAACATAACATGATCAAAGAGCCCATTGTTTAGACTCCCAGGAAGGTTAAAGACTGCGCAACATTTTTCTATTCACCTTGGACATGTATCATCAGAGCAACTCAGCAGTATCACGGATGAATGGCAATGCTCAGCTCTGCTGACCCCTCGTGGCATAACCATAGTGGTCTAGCTGCAGGATCCTCCTGTTGGCCATACTCTGTCCCCTTGAGAAATATGGTGTTAAGGAAAATTTCCTCTAGGAAGCTGGTGCTAGGGATATGCTGGTAAGTGTAAACAACCAATTCTCCAGGAAAGTATGTGTGTGTGTGTGTGTGTGTGTGTGTGTGTATACATATACATACATATATATATACACAGAGAGAGAGGGAGAGACAGAGAGAGACAGAGACAGAGAGAGAGAGAGAGAGAGAGACAGAGAGAGAGAGAGAGAGAGAGAGAGAGAGAGAGAGAGAGAGATAATAGATAGAAACAGAGAGACTGGTCACACTTTTAAGTTTAATCTGAACTATTATAATTGTCCCCACCACTTTCTTAAGTCTATACAATCAATGATTTTTAGGTTTTTGCTAATTTCTGAATTGTAAATGCTCACACTGAAAATTTAACAGCTGCTTTTCTTCTTCACATCCCTGGCTGGTGCTGCACTTGAACTCAGGGATTCTTGTATTTGAGGTTACCCATGAGTCAACTCTTCTCCCTCCTCATTCACATAGAAACTTTTGGTTCAGGACCAGACTTCCCTCTCAGAGCAACCACAGATCTCTCATTGCCATGTACTTCTCTTACATCTTATAGGAGCAATGATTTGCTCCTTCTGGTGGTTGCAGGGAGGGAGGATGCACTTTGTTCTCGAAGTCCAAGAGAGAGAAAGCATATGAAATGGGTCCCCTTTGTCTGCCCCACTCCAGGATGGGTTGGTACATAGATCTCTCTTATAGGGATGCCTCCTCTGACAAGAATCTGTTATCTTGGTACTCCAATCTGATCATTAAAAAGCAGCTCCAGTACCTGGGGTTCAATCAGATGAGTGTCCGTGAAGCAAAAAATTATGGGTATGTATCTCTCAATGAGGGATTATCTCCATGGAAGGTGTATCCTTTTGATAAAGGTCCATACCCTGTATTCTCATGAAAAATGAGGAACTCATTAAAATTATGACCTCTGCTACACATCCAACTAGTGTCTGACCTTTTCCTTTTTGATCTTAGGATTAAAATCAGACTTGGGACCATAGAACTTTTTTTGGAGCAGGGAAGGTGGAGCAACTGGGGTTAAGTGACTTTCCCAGGGTCACACAGCTAGTAAGCTTGTCAAGTGTCTGAGGCAGAACCTGAACTCAGGTCCTCCTGACTCCAGGGCCCCTGCTCTACTCACTGCACCACCTAGCTGCCCCAGACCACAGAACTTCCAAGCAACAAATTCCTGACAGACTTGGGGGAGAGGGGAGGTCTCTAGAAAAGCCTTAGGCTAAATGAAATTGAAACATATTGGCTCATGGTATTAATTTCTCAAGAGTACTGACTGAGGAATTATATTGAAGGTTCCCTTATCTATTGCCTATGGGTAGGCTGAGCTAATATAATAAAAAATGACAATTCTACCTAAATTAATTTACTTATTTAGTGTCATTCCAATCAAACTACCAAAAATTATTTTATAAAGTTAGAAACAATTTAAAAAAATCATCTGGAAGAAGAAAAGGTTCAGAATATCTAAGGAAATAATGAAAATAAATGCCAGGGAAGGTGGACTAGATGTACCAGATTTGAAATATATTATAAAGCAGCAATCATCAAAACTACTTGATATTGGCTAAGAAAAAGAGTGGTGGTTCAGTAGAATAAGTCAGGTGCATAAGACATAGTCGTCAATGACTATAGTAATCTACTGTTTGATGAACTCAAAGACTCCAACTTCTGAGATAAGAACTTAATATTTAATAAAAACTGTTGGGAAAACTGGAAAATGGTATGGAAGAAACTGGGCATAGACCAACATCTTACACCATATAACAAGATAAGGTCAAAATGATTCTACATGATTTAGACAGAAAGGGTAAGACTATAAGCAAATTGGGAGAGTAAAGAATAGTTTACCTATCAGATCTATGGAGAATAGAAGAATTTATGATGAAACAAGACATAGAGAACATTATGAAAAGCAAAATGAATAATTTTGATTACATTAAATTAAAAAGTTTTTTTAACAAACAAAGCCAATGCAACCAAGATTACAAGGGAAGCAGAAAGCTTTCACAGCCAGTGTCTCTGATAAAGATCTCATTTCTAAAATATAGACAGAATTGACTCAAATTTATAAGGATACAAGTCAATATGAGTAGGCAGTTTTCATATAAAGAAATCAAAGCTATCTATGGTCACATGAAAAAATGCTCTAAATCACTATAGATTAGAGAAATGCAAACTAAGACAACTCTGAGGTATCACCTCACACCTATCAGATTGGCTAACATGACAAAACAGGAAAATGATAAATGTTTGAGAAGATGTGGGAAAATTATAACACTGCATTGGTGGAGTTGTGAACTGATCCAACCATTCTGGAAAGCAACTTTGAACTATGTCCAAAGGGCTATAAAACTGTGCAAATCCTTTAACCCAGCAATACCATTTTTAGATCTGTATCCTAAAGATGTCATAAAAATGGGGAAAGGACTCACATGTACAAAAATATTTATAGTAGCTGTTTTTGGTATCTAAGAATTGGAAATTGAGGGAATGCCCAACAAATGGAGAAGGGCTGAACAAGTTGTGTTATATGAACGAAATGGAATATTATTGTTCCATAAGAAATGATGAGAAGGCAGACTTCAGAAAAACCTGGAAAGATTTACATGAACTTATGCTGAATGAAATGAGCAGAACCTAGAGAACATTATACACAGTAACAACAACATTGCGCGATGACCAACTTTGATAGACTTAACTCTTCTTGGTAATACAAAAATCCAAGCCAATTCCAAAAGACTCATGATGGAAATTTTATCCACTTCCAGAGAAAGAATTATGGAGTCTGAATACAGACTGAAGCATACTATTTTTTCTCACTCTCTCTTTCTTTTTTTTTGTTTCTGTTTTCTCTTTCTTGTCTCTTCTTTCTTGAAAGTCAATCAGAATGTATAAGGGAATGACATATGTAAAATTAATGATATAGTCTCCAGTGGATCAGTAGTCAAAGGGCATAAACAATTCATAAAGAAAAGAATATTGGCTGTTAAAAGACAGGAAAATATCTCAAACTTCCCAATAATCAGAGAAATGCAAATTAAAATAATCTTAAGATATCACCACATATATACTGGAATAGCAAAAACAACTGGCAAAGTAATAAACTATAGTATTGAAGGGCTATGAAGAAAGAAGCACCCTGACAGATTTTGGAGGGTCTGCAGACCAATGTAAACATTTTGAAAAGCAATAATACAATATGGGCAGAGCCAAGATGGTGACTGGAAAGCAGGGACTTGCTTAAGCTCTCCCCCAGGTCCCTCTAAACACCTGTAAAAACTGTCTCTGAACAAATTCTAGAGCTGCAGAACCCACAAAATAGCAGAGGGAAGCAGAGCTCCAGCCCAGGAAAGCCTGGATGATCACTGGGAAGGGTCTATCATACAGAGCTGGGAGCAGATCAGAGCACAGCCCAGCATGGGTCATGCCAGGACCAACCAACCTGGCAGTCAGGCAGAACAGGCTGTAGGGGCCTGAATCATTGAACTGTGGCAGCTACCAGACTTCTCAACCCACTAACACCAAAGACAACAGAGAAGGTTAGTGGAAAAACTTCTAGATTGGAATGAAAGGAGTGCACCATTGGCCCTAGAACTGAGAGCATGGAAGTGGTGAAGCACTGGGGATGCACCAAGAGTCCACCTGCAGTTGCTTCTGGCCCCAGGCCCACTTGGTGGGAAGAATTAAGCTGCGGATCAGAGTGGGATTGCAGGGTCTGCTTGGATCTCAGTCGCGGTCCAGTCTAGCAGTTCTTGGGGGAGGAGGAGCTCTGGTGTGGCAGTTTGCTGTGTAGAAATAGCTCTGAAAACAACAGTGCAGCCCCTCAAGCTTGGAACAAAGTACTCTCTACTCTACAAGCAGTCATACCCTGACAAAAAGCTCACAGGTCAAGTAGTTGGCTAGGAACATGAAAAGGCAGCAAAAATGGTCTCAGATTCAAACTCAAACTTGTGAATCTTTTTTTGGTGACAAAGAAGACCAAAACATACAGCGAGAAGAAGTCAACAAAGTCAAAGAGCCTACACCAAAAGCCTCCAAGAAAAACATGAACTGGTCTCAGGCCATGCAAGAGCTCAAAAAGGATTTAGAAAAGCAAGTTAGAGAAGTAGAGGAAAAATTGGGAATAGAAATGAGAGTGATGCAAGAAAACCATGAAAAACAAGTCAATAACTAGCTAAAAGAGACCCAAAAAATAATGAAGAAAATAACACCTTAAAAAAGGCTAATTCAAATGGCAAAAGAGCTCCAAAAAGCCAATGAGGAGAAGAATGCCTTGAAAGGCAGAATTCACCAAATGGAAAAGGAGGTCCAAAAGACCACTGAAGAAAACTCTACCTTCAAAATTAGATTGGAGCAAGTGGAAGCTAGTGACTTTATAAGAAATCAAGATACTATAAAACAGAACCAAAGGAATGGGAAAAATGGAAGACAGTGTGAAATATCTCATTGGAAAAACCACTGACCTGGAAAATAGATCCAGAAGAGATAATTTAGAAATTATTGGACTACCTGAAAGCCATGGTCAAAAAAAGAGCCTAGATACCATCTTTAAGGAAATTATCAAGGAAAATTGCCCTGATATTCTAGAACCAGGGGGTAAAATAGAAATTGGAAGAATCTACCGATTGCCTCCTGAAAAAAGATCCCAAAAAGAAAACTCCTAGGAATATTGTTGCCAAATTCCAAAGCTCCCAGATCAAGGAGAAAATACTGCAAGCAGCCAGAAAGAAACAATTTGAGTATTGTAGAAACACAATCAGGATAATACAAGATCTAGCAGCTTCTACATTAAGGGATCAAAGGGCTTGGAATATGATATTCCAGAGGTCAAAGGAGCTAGAATTAAAACCAAGAATCAGCTACCCAGCAAAACTGATTATCATGCTCCAAGGCAAAATATGGATTTTCAATAAAATAGAGGACTTTCAAGCTTTCTCAGTGAAAAGACCAGAGCTGAATTGAAAATTTGACTTTCAAACACAACAATCCAGAGAAGCATGAAAAGGTAAACAAGAAAGAGAAATCATAAGGGACTCACTGAAGTGGAACTCTTTTATTTACATTCATAGATGGAAATATATGTGTAATTCATGAGACCTTTCTCAGTATTTGGATAGTTTAAGGGGATATACATATATGTAGGCAGAAGTCACAGGGTGAGTTCAATATGAAGGGATGATATCTAAAAAAATAAAATAAAATTAGGAGATGAGAGAGGAATATATTGGGAAAAAGAGAAAGGGAGAGATAGAATGGGGTAAATTTTCTCACATAAAAGTGGCAATAAAAAGCTGCTCATTGGAAGGGAAGAGGGGCAGGTTAGGGGGAATAAGTGAATCTTGCTCTCATTGGATTTGACTTGCGAAGGGAATAACATAAACAGTCAATTGGCTATCTTACCTAACATGAAAGTAGGGGGAAGGGGATAAGAAAGGAGGATGATAGAAGGGAGGGCAGATGGGGGAAGAAGTAACCAAAAACAAACACTTTTGAAAAGGGACAGGGTCGAGGGAGAAAATTGAATAAAGGGGGACAGGATAGGATGGAGGGAAATATAGTTAGTCTTTCACAACATGAGTATTTATTGGAGTGTTTTGCATAATGACACAAGTGTCGCCTATGTTGAGTTGCTTGCCTTCTTAGGGAGAATGAGTGGGGAGGGAAGAGGGGAGCAAATTTGGAACTCAAAGTTTTAAAAGAAGATGCTCAAAAAAATGTTGTTTTTGCATGCTACTGGGAAATGAGATATACAGGCAATGGGGCATAGAAATCCATCTTCCCCTACAAGAAAGTAAGGGGAAAATGGATGGGGGGGGGTGACAGAAGGGAGGGGTGAAAGAAGGGAGGGCTGACTGGGAAAAGGGGCAATCAGAATATATGCCATCTTGGAGTAGGTGGAGGGTAGAAATGGGGAGAAAATTTGTAACTCAAATCTTGTGGAAATCAATGCTGAAAACTAAAAAATATTAAATAATAAAGTATGGAATTTCAAAAAGATAAAAAATACAATATGAAATGATTTATAAATTCACGCCTTTTTACCCAGTGATTCCAACGTAGAATTCCACACCAAAAAATGTGGTAAAAGTGGAAAAACTAATCAGCATAAAAATATCCATAACTGTTCTATTTGCAAAAGAAAAAATCCATGTGTCCCACAAGTTAGAGAATGACTCAATAGATTATAGTATATCCATATAGTGGAATACTCTGTTGCTATAAAAATGATAAATACTCAGTATACAAAGAAATAAGGGAGGACTTATATTCATGAATGCAGCTGTAAGAATTTTATAGACATTGACTAAAAATAATATAGAAGAATAAGGAATAGAAGGAAGGGAAGAAAGAAAGAAAGAAAAAGAAAAAAGATAAGAAAAGAGGAAAGGAAGGAAGGAAGATTAAGATATATTGTTGCTTGTTTGCTATGTCTGAGTGTTTCTTTTTAAAGTAAACACACACACACACACACACACACACACACACACACTTTAATCCATATAGTTTAAAGCTCACAAAATATCCTCACCCCCACCTTTAAAAAAAACCTTCAGGCATTGGCCTAAGCCATTAGTATCAAGGATCAAAGATTTAGATTGTGCCATCACACTTCAGAACAAAAGGGGCTTTTATATTGGCAATCTAGTTCAACTCTTTATTTTATAGATGGAGAAGCTAAGACATAGAGAGATTGAGTGACTTGTCCTCATGTGCCTGTCTGTCACTCAAAAGATTAAGAAAAGAAAAAAAAATTGAAGGTTGAGCATTCTGGAATAGTTATTTCAGAAACCAGCCAAGGCTCAGACTTTCAGGATACCTTGGATTTGTCTGTCCTCATTCTTCCGATACCCATTCTACTTGGTTATGCTTACTATGAGGATGGGGATGACTATATGGAGAAGAGGGGAGGAAGGAAACAAACATTTAAGTGCCTACCATGTACCAGGTACTGCGCTAATCACTCTATGAATATTATCTCATGTGATCCTCCCTGCAACCTTAGGAGGTAGGGGCTATTATTATTCCCATTTTACAGATGAAGAAATTGATGCATGCAGATATTAAGTGATTTGCCTGGGGTCACACAGCCAGTGTTTGAGGTTGGATTTGAACTCAGGTCTTCTTAAGCCAAGCACTGGGGGGAAAGGGAGGAAGAGCAAATACTCAGTAAGTAACATTTAGTACTTTGGGACAACCAATTTATCAAAAAGGAAGTAGAATAGAAGGAAAGGCGCATATGTACTGATAACCATATGGAGCCAAGACTAGATGGTGTCCAAAGGCCATCCCAGCTGGAACATTCTGTATTCATTGTATGATTTTTATGACTCTTTAAGTCCTCATAGATATAGAAGAAAAAAGCTTGTCCTTGAAGTCCTCATGGATATAGAAAATAAAGCTTGTTCTGGGTATTGGAGGGAAATCCTGAGGGAGGTGATGTCATGTTTGATTTCAGGGTGCTACCAGTCTGAAAAGTGATAAGACATATAGTTCATAGATTCATCAAATTTTAGAACACGATAGTTAGAGATGAAAGGAACCTTAGAGTGCTTATTGAATTATAAGTCATCTAATCTAAACATCTCACTTTACAGAGGAGGAAACCAAGGCTCTAAGATGTGGGTTTAATGATTCACCCAAAGCCATTCAGCTAACTACTGGCAAAGTTAGAAGAAGAATCTATGTCTTCTAACTTCTAGTCCTCTTCCCCTCCTTCCCTTTTCCACTACACAATTACTGATCCAAATATACTGTTAAAAAATTAAATTTCCCAATGGATGGGGATAATACACTCTCCCCAAACTACCTTATATTCATTTTGTATTATTCTATTTTTATTTACATATGTACATATTATCTCCCCCTCCTCCATCAATTTTGCTTCTGACTTTCTGGTCTTTACCACCAGGCCTCAGCTGCCATTAAATGACATTTGGTGAACATTTTAAAGAGGATGTTGTAATTGCAGAGAACCAGCATGGATTAATCAAGAACAGGTCATGCCAGACTAACCTAATTTCCTTTTTTGACAGGATTATTAAACACATAGATGAGAGGATAGAGTTTTCCCTTGATTTTTAGCAAAGCTTTTGATAAAAGTATTTTGTGCTCTTCTTGCTGAGCAATATGGATCAGACAATAATATAATTAGATAGATTCAGAACTGGTTGGATGTCAGGACTCAAAATGAACTTAATGGTTCAATTTCAGCATGGTGGGATGTCTTCAGCAGGGTGCCCCCAGGGATCTGTGCTTAGCTCTCTGATTCTTAACATTGTAATCAATGACTTGGATAAAGGCAGAGATGATAGTTCATCAGATTTGCAAGTGACATCAAGCTGGGAGGAATAGCTAACATAGCAGATAAAGGAGTCAGGATCCAGAAGGATAATAAGAATTATTATTATTATTATTATAACAACATTTATATAGCACCTACTCTGGTCAGGTTCTGTGCTAACCTGCTTCAAAATTATTATCTCATTTGATCCTCACAACATCCCTGTAAGGTAAGTACTATTATTATCCCCAATTTACAAATGAGGAAACTGAGGCAAACAGATTGTGACTTCCCCAAGGTAACACAGCTAGTATGTGAGACCAAATCTGAACTCAGATTTTCCTCTCTCCAGATCTCCTCTCCTTCTATGCTCAATTCACATGCTACCTAGCTACCCTTTGATAGACTTTCATGAATTCTTACCTAGGGATTCATGATTTTTTTTACAACTGTATTTCAATATAACTGCTTTCCTTTGTAATTCTGTGCATTTTATTTTATGCATTTAAAATCATTATTTTGAGAAAGGATCCATAAGCTTCATGAGACAGCTAAAAGTGTCCATTATACACACACACACATGCACACACTCACACATGCAAACCCTGGGCTAGAGCATTGACTAAATCTAATTAGACCAAATTCAATACAGACAAAAGTAAAGTTTTACACTCGGGCTCAAAAAATCAGCCTCACAATATAATACGTAGGAGGCAGGGATGAGGAGATGTTCTGAAAAAAAAAAGTTGTGAGGGTTTTGATAGGCTACATACTCAGTGTGATATGGTAGCCAAAAACACTGATTGAATCCTGGGCTGCATTAAGAGAGGTATAATTTCCTGTGATAGGGAGATGATATAGTCTGAATTTGTCACACCACATCTACAAGGTTAATAATCTTTCCAAAAAAGGAAATGTTGTGCGTCTTTTGTGACCTAATTTTGACGAAGCCAATCTGGTTCTCTGTAATTACTATTTTCCTTTTAGGGAATTCACTACACATCTCTTTAATGATCTGTTCTATAATATTTCCAAAAATTGAAGTCAAACTTATTAAGGAGAGAAATGGGATGGTGGCTAGATAAGTTGGAAGAGTTAAGGGAAAGTTTACTTTCTTTTGTTTTTGTGAACTTTTTTTGTAGGCAGAGAAGGAGCCAACAGTGACAGAGAGTTTGCAGATGCATTAGAAAAAAGGAATGATTGCTCAAATAAGATCCTGAAGTAGGCCATAAGGAATGGGATAAGGGTAAAGGCTGAAGGATTAGCTTTTATGATGAATAAAGATCTCTTCTTGACTGAAGGGTAGGTGGGGAGCTAGGTTAGTGATACTGAAAAGGTTTTAAGGAATAGAAGAGGGGAACTTAGACAATTCATGCCAAATGACTTCAGTTTTTTCAGGGAGATGTGAAGCTAGGTCACATATTGTTAAGGGTGAGGGTTATGGCAGCAATGGTAGAAAAGAGAAAGGGAAATGAAGCCAATGTGAAGGAGATGAATCAGGAAAATATGGCTAGGTCAAAGGACCAAAGGTCAAGGTACATTGAAAAAACTTAAGAGTACATTCAGTGTAAGTGAGAGACAGGGGGAGGCAGAAAGATAGATGGTTGTGGTCTGAGAGTAGAATTTGGAAATTCCAGATCCTAGAGGCAGTTAGAGAAATAATAGCATGATCTGAAGTATAACTGCATCAGTGCATGACTGATATGGAGTAGAAAATGAGATCATTAGAGTTGAGACTACTGATGAATTGTATAGCCAGGTTGTCAAAAGGTTTGTCAACATGAATACTGATGTCTCTGAAGGTGATTATGGAATGGCTTAGAAGGGAATACCGTAAACTAGGAACCAAATCCATTGAAAAAAATAGAGAAACAGCTTTGGACATCAGTAGTGATGGTGAAAGGGTGTGAAGAGAGTGGTATAAATGGAATAAATGAACTTCAAAAGGAGAAAAGTAAATGAGGGGTGGTAGAACAAGATGGCTTGGAAGTTGAGAAGCAAGATGCTCTCCTCCCTTGACAACCCAGGGAGTTAGGGGAGTAGGAAAAGAGGCTACTAATGGAGAAATCTGTAAAGGAATATCTTGTCCATGGAGAAAATCTAAACTTTCATTAAATAAGTTTGCATTGTCAAGGAAGTTGTCAAAATGAAGGCTGAAAAGTTTTGAGGTTGTAAAGGAGTTTACTGACAATAGAGGTGGGGTGACAAAGGAGAGAGTAGAATGGGCTGTGGAGGAGGATGATAAGCAAGATGAAATCTATTTTAAAAACACCTTTGCCATCTCAGAGACTTCCTGCCAACATGGGATGTTCTGATGTGACTAAGAACAGAAAAAAAAAATATTTCCTGAAAGAAACTAATCTCCACCCTCTTAGAGATTTGCTGCCAACGTAGGAAATTGTATCAAGATTGACCATGGAGCAATATATTTTCTGGAACAAACCTGAATTTTTAATGTAAATTTTTGAACTCCTATAAACCTAAGGCTTGAACAACCCCACCCCACCCCGCATTTCCTTTCTTCTATGAAATGTCATTGATTGACTGTGTATTCTAAATGATCCTGAGTTATAAATATCTAATCTGCACCCTAAGAAGCTGAAGCTGCTACCACCAACCAGTCTTCCTTGCTGTTGTTATTGTTGTTCAGTAGTCTCAGTTCTATCTGACCCTTTGTGACCACATTTGGAGTTTTCTTGGCAAATATAATGGAGTGGCTTGGCATTTTCTTCTCCAGTTCATGTTATGGATGAGGAAACTGGGGTAAACAGGGTTAAGTGACTTGCCCAGGGTCACACAGCAGTAAGTGTCTGAAATCAGATTTGAACTATCTTCCTGACTTCAGGACTGGGACTCTATCCAATGCGCCACCTAGCTGCCCTGAAAGAAGAAAGATGATAGCTTATGTGTAACATCTGTTGTTGTTATTCAGTCATGTCCAAGTCTTTATGAGCCCATTTTGTGGTTTTCTTGGCAAAGATACTGGAGTGGTTTGCCATTTCCTTCTCCAGCTCATTTTAGAGATGAGAAAACTGAGGCAAGCAAGATTAAGTGACTTGTCCAGGGTTACACAGCTAGTGAGTGTATGAGGCAGGATTTGAACTCAGGTTCTCCTGACTCAAAGGCTGGCACTCTATCCACTGTGCCACCTCTTTGACCATTCAGTCAAAGGTTTATTTGACCTCCACTCATGTGGTCCTGATGGTAGGTGAGATTCAACCTGGGCCATCAAAGAAGCCATACTGAGAAATTTTTCAACAGGGGTAAGCAGTGGGTAAACTGCACTGGCACAGGACTAGGGAAGAATACATGTGAGTAGAATAGGGGTAATGTTCAGAAGTATTATGGACATGCCGTTTACACTTAAGACCGTGAGACTATGTTATTGCAACTGAGGACCTAGTTTTAAGATGTGGTAGATTGTCATGGTATGCTCCTCCAATGGGAGACTCACACAATGACCATATTTATATTTTGAGATATAGCTACATGAGTTTTCTTACCTATCTAGCATTTGCTCCTAGATTGCAGTTACTGAGGCACTTCAAGGTCAAGAGAACTAAGAAGGACTGCAATTTTAGGGTTACTTGACCCAATTATCTACGAAGTTCCCCTGGTCTATAACCAGGATATGGTAGGGGGGAAGTATTAGTGAGGTATCTTAATCTTTTATTTAACATTAAACTCCTGGGAAGAAGAAACTTCCACTTTTAATTTTTATAGCCATAATATTTTGTGCACTTATAAGTTTGTCAAATAGAGTTGCATTGAAGTGAATATGCCAGATTAACTTTGTTGGGAGTTTGAATGTAACCAGATTCTCCCAGCCACAATTCTGGAACTTGGAGCCCACCCTACCATATCACAGACCTATATCCTTGGTTGGTCCCCCATGTTTTACTCCTCCACATTCCATCTTCCTTTTGTGAGGACCTCACTCCAACTCCTACCATCAGAGTGGTCCACACACCCCAGATCTTACAATTCTCCTTATGCAGATTCCCTGACATTCCTGATGCAGTTTTCTCCCCCATGCAAAAGGACCTGCCATAGTAGGAGGACTCTCAGACTTGGTGAGTTCTTGGGACCACATGATATTGACCAGATACATTTCACAATAGAGATATGGAGGTGAGGGCACTCCAGAGAAGCTAAGTATGACTGCATCTTTGCTGTATGTTCTTACTATTAGGGCAAAATAAGCATCCTCCTTTGTTAAGTGTTCAGTGACTTGTGAGTGCCTTATCTCATACCAACAACAGACCAGAACTAAGAGGATGCTAGTGTTACAGTCACACCTAAAGCAACAAGTCATAACGGGCTGGTTCTTCTATATGAGGGATGGGTAGAAAAGATATGCAATAAATTCTCTAAAAGATACTTGTGATTATAAGGAAAGGAAGGAGAGTAAGTGTTCGGGGAGAGGGTAGAATCCAATAGTTTTATCGTTTACTGATTATAGTGTCCATATAATGCAGATGAGAAATAAACCACATGGTATCAAAGAAAACAATCTGCATCGTTGCCATTTTTAGACACTGGAAAACTGAAGAGAAAAAATGTAACCATTTGCTTTGGCTGCATAAAAGTTCTTCTAATTACAGTCATTTACATGAACTGCTTCTCATTTATACCTAATTACCATGTAGAACAATAGCAATTAGGCATATCATCAAATATATGCCAGATTAACTTTGTTGGGAGTTTAATTTGACTATAGTACTAAATTGTTCATCTATGTTCAGGCTTCCTAGTTTGTTATTCATGCAATATGGTGGTCTATCATTCATAGCCCACTGCAGAGAAATAATTTTCTAAATTTTTCTTATTAAAGTTATAATCTAGGGTGAAGGGGGTGTAATAAGACAATAATCTTTGAAATTAATTTCATACAGAACACCAATTATATACTGGTAAATATTTAACAACCGCCTCTCAAAAAAATGGGCCAACATAGAATTGTCACTGAGCTCAGGTGGTCTGGGGGGCACTCAATCTCTCACTCTTCCACTAATCAGTCCTTTTCAGCTTTGGACCCACACAACCAATATTGGGGGAGCTTAGCCCTGAAAAGATAGGTGGGGTTCTTTTTTCTCAAACTCTCTGGCTCTTTACACCCTTCTCTAAAGCCCTGGGCCACAATCTATATCTACCCCTGTCTCTCTAGAAATATGTGACAAATATAATATGATAGAGTATAGGGACTGGACCTATGGTTTCTTCTTTTTAATTTAAATTTCACTGGCATTTTATTTTTAC
The DNA here is from genome assembly GCF_011100635.1 of Trichosurus vulpecula. Classification (NCBI taxonomy): domain Eukaryota; kingdom Metazoa; phylum Chordata; class Mammalia; order Diprotodontia; family Phalangeridae; genus Trichosurus; species Trichosurus vulpecula. Next base: position 157,815,007 of record NC_050576.1, on the reverse strand, counting down.
ATTACAAACATTTCTAGGTTACTCCCACCTTATGAAGAGTTCTCTTGCAATAAAGTAAAATAATTAAGCAAAATTAATAAGACAGTGACCTTATCTGAAAGTGCTTGCAAATTTCCACACCAATAGCCATCTCCCAACCTCTCAGTTTTTTTCAAGTATTTTTAACTAACAAATTCCTTCTTTTTTCTATCCCATCCACCCCACTCCTCAGTGGGGGAATGGGAGGAGAGAGAAAAGATAAAGAAATTCCTTGTAACAAATAAGCATAGTCATAAAATGGGGGGAGAGAAGAAAGGGGGAATCTTTGCAGTTAGTTTGAAGGCTAAATCTCATTTCTTAGATATGTAGAGAACTGTGAGTCAAATTTATAAGAATAAGAGCTATTCCTCAGTTGATAAATGGACAAAGGATGTGAATAGGCAGTTTGCAGAGGAAGAAATACAAGCTATCAATAGTTACATAAAAATGCTCTAAATCACTAATTAGAGAATTGTAAATTAAAATAATTCTAAGATACCACCTCACAGATCAGATTGGCAAAGTTGTCAAAAAAAAAGAGAAAATAACAAAAGCTGGTGCAGCTGTCGAAAAATAGATAAATTAATGTATTCTTGGTGGAGCTGTGAACTAGTCCAGCCATTCTAGTAGCAATTTGGAACCATGCCCAAAAAGCTAATGAACTGTGCATACCCTTTGACCCAGAAAAATTCTTAGATATATATCACAAAGAGATCAAAGAAAAAAGGAAAGACTTATATGTACAAAAGTATTTATAATAACTCTTTTTGTGGTGGCAAAGAAACGGAAACTGAGGAGGTACCCATTAATTGACAATGGCTGAATAAAGTACAGTGTATGAGAGTGACAGAATACTATTTATTGTGCAGCAAGAAATAATGAAAGGATAGTTTCAGAGCAATCTGGGAAGACTATGAAAAGTGACATGGACAAAACCATGAGAATAATTTTTTTTTTTAGTAATTAAAACAATGCTGTAATGGCAAACAAATTTAAAAGACTTAGGAACTTGGATCAACATAATGGCCAACCACAATTGCAAAAGACTTGTGAAGGAGCATACTATCCATTTCCAGATAGAAATATAGACTGAATTCACACTGATGGACTCAGGGGTGATATTGAAGCTTTGGGCAAGAGGAGGTGGTGTGACTAATACACAATTTTTTTTCTTGACTATATTTGTAAGGAATTTTGTTTTTCTTGCATTCTCAATGGTTGGGGGAGGGGAAATGGGAGGGAGACAATTTGGAAATGAAAATAAAATAAAAATTGATTCAAAAACCTAACAAATATTCAGTCAAGCAAAATTAATTCCCCTCATCATGTGTACATATATATGCATGCATGTATGTGTGTATGCATATACATGTATATACATACATATATCATATATGATATACACATATGTATATGTATCTCATATACACATACATGTCTCATCCTGCACCCTAATTCCATCACCTCTTTGTCAGGAGATGGATGATATTCTTCATTACTGGTTATCTGGAATTATGAGTAGTCATTGTGTTTATCAAGTTCTTACTGCTTTCAAAGTTTTTTGTCTTCAGACTGTTATTGTCACTGTATAAAGTGTTTTACTGGTTTCATTAGTTTATAAAAGTTTATAAAAGTTTTAAATTGTTCCTTTTTATACCACTGGTATTACAGTTCTTCTGGTTCTACTTAATTGGCTATGCATCGGTTCATACCAATCTTTCCACATCTCTTTGAAATCATTCATTTTCCTCATTTTGTTGACATAGGGAGCTTGCAGATGAGGAAACCTTCTCTACTAATGCATATTGGCACCTGCTCTGTAGCTTAGTTTGAGGGTACTCTCTGAGGCACTAAAAGGTTGTCATTTTCCCAGGATCCCACAGTCAATATGTGCATAGGAAGGACTTCAGCTGCTCTTTTTTTCCTAACTCCAGGTCCAGCTCTCTATTCATTATGCCATGCTATCATAGTTATTACATGTATCTAGTTCTATTGGGGGGCAGGTAGGTGGCACAGTGCATAGAGCACTGAGTTCAAATCTGGCCTCAGACACTTACTAGCTGTGTGATCCTGGACAAGTCACTTAATCCTGTTCAGTTTCCTCATGGAAATGGTAAACCACTCCAGTATCCTTGCAAAGAAAACCCCAAAGTGGGATCACAAGGAGTCAGAAACAACTGAAAGGACTGAACAACAACCAGAGTTCAATTTTACTCCGTCTTGTTCATAATCCTGGTCATGTGTGGCAGTGTCCTGCCAAGTCTCAGTTACTATATGTACATAGTGGCAAAGTTCTGTGACCTAAACTGAAGCTTGTTTACTTGTCAATTACCTCATACAAAATGAAGGAATTGGACTAGGTGATCTCTAAAATCCCTTCCAGGTCTTAAAAGGACTACTGTTAGTTGCTATTAGGAGCAATAACTAAAAACCTGGTAGAATATATTCTTGTCCTGAATAGGATTTCAAATACATTTCTCATAGTCACACCTTAGTCCAACTTCCCCATCCCTCCCTACCCAACCCTTGGGTGAGAATCACATTCAGCTACCACTTTTTTGTGGCTGAGATAGTTTTTAATGGGTCATTGGAACATAGGCCCAAGGAAAACATACTTTCATTGTCTTTAAGGTCTGTGGATTAATCTGACAACTGTGCTTGTGGGAACAGGGCAACAAGAGACTTAATCAGCACTAGCATAGGCTAGCAAAACAACTGGTGTCAGGTGTGTACGTAAGCTGGCATATGTATGAATCTGCTTTGTCCTAAAGCATATATCTAGAACATGATGGAGATCTTCCTAAGACATTACAACATGAATGTGACCATCTGCTTCTTTTTTGTTTTAACTTTGTGTTATTTATATTATTTCTTTAAATTAACAAGCATTTATTTTTCTTCTGTCCTGTAATTTTCCCCCCATCCCCCACTCATTCCACTGGAAATAAAACAACCAAAACCTTTGCAACGAATATCCATAGTCAAAGCAAACAAATTCCCACACTATTCACATCCAAAGATAACCACCACAGCTCAGGAATTCAGGGCCCTAGGGCCTGCTCCACCCACTCCAGATCTAGTTGGTCCTGGCACCTCCCACACCAGGTTGTGCTCCACTCCCAGCGTGGTGCTATAGACTCTTGGGCTGAAGATTTGTCTCCCTCTGCCACCTCATGGGTTCTGCAGCTCCAGAACTTGTTCAGAGGCATTTTCTATAAGAGTTTGGATGAATTTGTGGGAAAACCCAAGAGAGTCCCTGCCCTCCATCCACCATCTTGGCTCCCTGACTGATATTCTTTAAAAAAAATTTTTTAATTATCAAGCATTTTTTTCTTCTTGCCTCTTCTCACCCATCAGGAGAGACAGACAGAGAGAGAAAGAGAGAGAGAGAGAGAGAGAGAGAGAGAGAGAGAGAGACAGACAGACAGACAGACAGAGACACAGAGACACAGAGAGACAGAGACAGAAAGAGAAGGAGGGAGGAAGGAAGGAAGGAAGGAAGGAATTTCTTCTTTGTTTCTCTAATTTATAATAGGACCTTTTGTATCTACAGTACATATCCAATTGGAACTAATTTTAGCATGAGGTGTGAGATGTTGGCTTAATTTCTTCTATATTGTTGTCCAATTTCCCAAGTAGTTTTTAATCAATGAGTTTTTATCCCAGTAGCTGGGGTCTTTGTATTTATTGAATACTGGAATTACTAGGTTCCTTTGTTTCTGTGACATTGTGTACCTAATCTTTTCCACTAAACAATCTATTTTTTAGCAAGTACCAAATCATTTGGAAAACCGTTTTGTTGTATTCCTCAGCCAGCAAACATCCTCTAATCCTGGCCTTTTGACTGCTTCCCAGAGAGGCTAGCTCATCAGTTGGGCTGTACAGAAGGTGATCACTCCTTATTGCTTCTTCATCATTTGGGAAGTGGCAGAGCTCAGCTCAAGGGCATATCCTGCCACAGAAACAAGCTTCTGCTGGATCCCATCATTCCCATTTTCCCCTTAAACAAGCCATCTTCTACAGCACTCTAGGTCATTTTTTTCCCAGCTTCTTAAGTTCTTGCAGTATATTCTCACTGTGAAGCTTGGCTTGCTCCCTTTTCCTTCCTTATCAGCTCAACCCACCTGACTACAAGTACATGTTGCCCCTAATATATCCCCGTGTAGTTACTCGGGGAAAAGAGCTGCTACAAATTGTATTGGACCTGGAGTCACTAAGGCCCAAGTTCAAATCTGGCCTCAGACACCTAACTATGTGATTCTGGGCAAGTGACTTAGCTTCTCTCTACCTCAATTTCCTCATCTATAAACTGGAGATAACAATAGCACAGACTTCCCTTGTTTGTTGGAAGACTTAAATCATATGGAGCTATATGAATGTGTTGGTATTATTATTTTATCCTCTTTAAATGTTTCAAGTGTGTGACATTAGAATGGAGATTTACTATATACCCTTTGTAAATCTGTAATTTTTTTTCAAATATTGAGTGCTTGTTAAAGCTATTTGGATTTTTAAATTGGAGAAAAGCACTTAAAGTTATTTTATATGTAAATATTACATGTAAAACTGTCAGGCACATAACTTCAATGAAGAAAAAAATAAAACATAGCACTAGGAGTTAGAAAAATTAGTTTAATTCTGGCTCTGCCACAAATTGACTATGTAACTTTGGGTAAGTCACATTAATTGATGACTTCTAAGGTCTAACATTGTATGATTCCATGATCAGTCCCTACCCAGATTAGCCCCTAATTCTCACCCACCTTTTGCCTTTCTTTTAAAGGAAAAGAAGCCCCTATCCCAAAGCACTCTCCAGACCCATGGGCTACATGGTAGCCAAGTCACCTCAGGATCAGGAATCCTGTTACCACAATGAGTAAGTAGCAAAAATCACTGCCGTTCTCTCTGCACATCTTCTGAAGGGTTAGGCAACTGACTTAGCTCGGAGTCTTAAACGTGGCTCCTACTTATTACTTCAAATCTTAGCCAAGGTCTAAGGAGAGCTCAGACACTACAGTGGGGAGAACAGTGCAGTAGTCTCATCTTTCACAGGAAGGAACGGGAGAGAGGGTCACGAAAGAAATGAAACTGAAAGCGTTGCATTTACACAGGAAGGACAGCTTCTTCTAGCTCCCGCCTTAGATCCAGAGCCTAGCAGAGCTCTGCCCAGAGGTTGCATCTGACTGAAACAAGGAGGAGCGGAGGGGAAGTCAGTTACAGGTATTGGTTCCTTTTATTCTGTTCTTTACCACTCCCAGCCCCGATCTTGCTCAGTCGTTAACTCTTCTAGTTTATCTATCTCTCTCTTCCTGGCCAGGTATCTGTTTAGGTTTGGGACTTTCTGCTCTTGTCAGGGTTTGTTCTGCCATTCCTCTCCTGCAACACACACACACACACACACACACACACACACACACACACACACACACACGTTTCCCACTTCCTCCCAAGTCTCTTCCTCCCACTCAGGTCTCTTCCCACAAGGCGTCTTCCTCAACACCTAGTTTCAGGCTTTCTCAGCTCCCGATATGTTTTCACTTGCTGCCTGGGTGCCTCCTCCCCCTTGTAATATTTTCTCTTTCCCGCCCAGCTTCTGATAACATCATTTGGCGCCTTGGGTTGAGTATCTACGGCTGTATCATTCACCAAGCTGTCGCACTGTTTACAATAGAAGTAAAAATACAGGCATACATTCTGCTCATAGCCTGAATCTACAGAGATGTCATCAAGGTAAGGGCAACATTTTCCATTCTTGATAACAGTCTCCAAGAAAGGGTGTGTAGAAGCTTGGGAACGGCTGGGATACAAAGAAAGGGTTTTATCCGGAAAAGAGACATCTGAGGATGAACCAGATCACCTAGAGTTCAAACAAAAGTGACTAGTCACTCAATGTGACAGGATGTATATAACTTTGGTATTCTTTGTTTTGCCTTTGACTTTTTTCCTCTGGAAACTTCTCCTTCATCGCTGAGCCTGACTGAACTTGGCACTATTTGAACTTTTTCTGTCTCCTGGTTTTTTCCTAGAAGCATTATCAGTGTTATGAAGATTATACATTATGACCAAGTGAATTTTATACCGGGTATGCAGGGATGATTAACATAAGAAAACTATCAATATAATTTATTATATCAATAATAAAAGTAACAAAAATCATGATTCTATCAATAGATACAGAAAAAGCTTTTGATAAAATACAACACTCATTTCTATTAAAAATATTTGAAAATATAAGAATAGATTTTTTTAAATTGATAAAAAAAATTTACTAAAATCATCAGCAAGCATTATTTGTAATAGAGATAAGTTAGAAGCCTTCATAAAAGGTCAGTTATGAAAAAAGATGCCCACTGTCACCAATATTATTCAATACTGTTTTAGAAATCCTAGCAATAGCAATAAGAGAAGAAAAAGAAACAGAAGGAATCAGAATAGGGAATGAAGTAATCAAACTATCTCTTTTTGTAGATGATGTTATAATATACTTGAAAAATCCCAAAGACTCAACTAAAAAGTTAGTTGAAACAATTGATGATTTTAACAAAATAGCAGTATATAAAGTAAATCCACATAAATCACCAGTATTCCTATACATCAGAAACAAAGCCCTGTAAGAAGAGACAATAAGAGATAATCCATTTAAAATAATTCTAGACAGTATTAAAATACCTATCAAAGCAAACCTAGAAACTATATGAACAAAACTATATTAAAATTTAAATAAATAAAATCAGATTTAAATAATTGGAGAAATATTAATTGTTCATGGTAGGCAGGGCCAATACAATAAAAATGACAATTTTACCTAAATTAATCTACATATTAAATGCCATTCTGATTAGATTACCAAAAAATATTTTATTGAGCTAGGAAAAAATAATAGTGAATTCATTTGGAAGAACAAGAGGTAAAGAATAACAAAGGAATTAATGAAAAAAATGCAAAGGAAGGACATTTAGCCAGACCAGATCTTAAACTACATTATGTGAGTAATTATCAAAACTGTCTGGTACTGGTTAAGAAATAGAAAGGTAGATCAGTGGGGCAGCAAAGTAAACTTGTGTTTGACAAGCATAAACATTTAAGTTTTGGGGACGAGAATTCTTTTTTGGGTAAAAATTGTTGGGAAAGCTAAAAAGAGCCCAGTATCTTGCGCCATTTACCAAGATAAGATCAAAATAGATCCACAACCTACATATAAAGAGAGATATTACAAGAAAATGTCAAGAACATGGAACATATTACCTATCAGACTTATGAAGAAGTGAACAATTTATGAATAAACAAGAAATAGAGAGGAGTGTGAGGTGTAAAATGGATAATTTCAATTACATTAAATTAAAAAGGTTTTGTACAAATAAAACAAAATTGGCCAGGATCACAAGGAAAGCAGAAAATTGGGGGGGGGGTGGGATTTTATAGACAATTTCTCAGACGAAGGTCTCATATCTCACATACATAAAGAATTCTATCAAATCTATAAGAATACAAGTCATTCCCCAATTGATAAATGGTCAAAGGATATGAACAGGCAGTTTTCAGATGAATAAATCAAAACAACTTTTAGTCTTATAAAAATGTTCTATGTCATTATTGATTAGTGAAATACAAATTTTAACAACCTTGACGATAATAATTTTATACCTATAAGACTGGCTAAAATGATTGAAGGGGAAAGTGACAAATGTTGGAGGTGATGTGGAAAAACTGGGACACTAATTCATTGATCCAGCCATTTTGGAGAGCAATCTGGAATTATGCCCAAAGAGTTATTAAACTGTATATACCCTTCAATCCAGCAATACCACTACTATGTCTATTTCCAAAGATGATTAAAGAAAAAGAAAAAGAGCCTATACATTCTAAAATATTTATATAAGCTGTCTTTGTGGTGACAAAGAACAGGAAATTTCAAGCCCATCAATTGGGGAATGGCTAAAAAAGTTTTGGTATATGATTGTGGTGGAATACTATTTTGCTATAAGAAATAATGGGGGGAGGTGGAGCCAAGATGGCCACATGAAAACAGCATCTTACCAGAGCTTTCTCACAAGTTCTGTCAGATTCCTATGAAAAAGTGAATTTGAGCAGTTTTGAGAGAGTTGGAAACCGTGAGCAGTCTGAGTGGAGCAAATTTCCAAGCCAGGAGAGTCTGAAAGGCAGAAGGAACGAATCTGTAGGCTTGGAGAGCACTCGCTGTGCGGAGCTGCTCCAGACAGCACCAAAGCGGAAGCGGCCGCCTGGGAAACCCATGTGGGAGACAGGCTGGGAGACAGCTGGGCTCCCGAAACTGATGGAGATCCCCAGGCCTCCCAACACAGGACAGCAGTCTGTGGAAGCAACGAGAGGCAGCGCAACGCCACCAGCTGTGAGATATCAGCTCCTGAGGCTTGCAGCCCAAAGGTATGAAATGGGTCTTCTTGAACTTCCGGGAGACATAATGGCCAGGTAAATAGCTCTAATCCCTCCCCCCTCACCCAGAGAACTTCTCGGAAAAAAGAACGCTGGAATAGAGGAGATGGAAGTGGGGCTTCAGTGGCCAAGTAGTAGGACTTCCAGAGTCCCAGAGGGGCAGAGCCAGCAGGGGTCAACACCAGGAGCCCAGATGTACTCTTGCTCTCCCAGGGGAAGTGCCAGACACCAGCTCAAACAACAAAGAGCTAAGGCTATTGCTGAAGAGCAACAGTGCTGGGAAGCAACCCTAGGGGAAGAGACATCAGGCAGTCAGACCCCTGCCCCACACCTCAGGAAACTGAAGGCTATAATTCACAAAGCCAACAACTAGACTCACAATCCCCAGAAAAAGAAAGCTGGGACAGAGAGCCCTGAGCCCCAAAAGCAGAAATTTATTGTGAAGCCAGGAAAAGGCTAACCAACATGAAGAACACAAAAAAACCGAGGACCATTGATTCTTTTTATGGAGACAGGCATGATCAAAATACCAATTTGAAAGAGGACAGCAATGACACTATAGATATATCTGATACCTCAAAAGGTAATGTGAACTGGTCTCCAGCCCAAAAAGCACTGCTGGAAGAGCTAAAGGAGGATTTTAAAAATCAAATTAGGGAGGTAAAAGAAAATATGGGAAAAAATCCACTGATGAAATCAGGTCCCTAAAGAATAAGATTGGTGAAATGGCTACAGAGATTCAGAATCTAAAGAGAGCAAATGACACCCTGAGAGGTAAAATCAGCCAATTGGAAAAGGAGACTCAAAAGCAAAATGAAGACAGTAACTTATTAAAAGTTAGAGTTGAGCAAGTGGAAGCTAATGAATCAATGAGGCATCAAGAAGTAGTAAAACAAAATGTGAAGAATGAAAAAATAGAAAAAATGTGAAATATCTGATTGGCAAAACAACTGACATGGAAAATAGATCCAGGAGAGACAATTTAAGAGTTATTGGTCTACCAGAAATCCACAATGAAAAAAGAGCCTTGACAGTATCTTCGAAGAAATTATCAAAGATAACTGCCCAGAGGTCCTAGAACTAGAGTGCAAAATAGTCATTGAAAGAATTCACCGATCACCCCCTGAAAGAGATCCCAAACTGAAAACACCAAGAAATATTATAGCCAAATTTCAGAATTACAAAGTCAAGGAGAAAACACTGCAAGCAGCCAAAAAGAAACAATTCAAATATTGTGGAACTACAGTCAGGATCACGCAGGATCTCTCAGCTTCTACACTAAAAGACAGGAGAAATTGGAATATGATATTCTGAAGGGCAAAGGAGCTGGGACTACAACCAAGGATCAACTACCCAGCAAAACTAAGCATAGTTTTTCAGGCAAGGAGATGGACATTCAACAAAATAAGGGAATTCCAGACCTTCCTGATGAAAAGGCCAGAATTCAGTGGAAAATTTGATCTCCAAATAAAAGACTCAAGAAAGACATAAAAAGGTAAATAGGGGGAAAAACCCCCACAAACCTTATTAATTGATAAGGGCAAATTATTTGCATCTTTATATAGGATTATATCTTCTTATGTATGTTTTATATATGCATATATATGTCAATCTTGAGAATAGTACAGCTATTATGACAATTGAAAGGGATACACATACACTGTGAATGCCTGTATAAAATAACTGATATAAGGATAAAAAACATAATTAAGAGATGTAAATGGAGGGCTATGAGAGAAGAGGTAAGGAGGTAGTAGAAAAGGGTCAATTACACCAAATGAAGAGACACAAAAACACATTTCAGTAGAGGGAAAGCAGGGAGGGAGTAGAGCAGTATTTGAGCTTTACTGTCATCTGATCTGGTTCAAGAAGGGAAAAACATACCCTGATAAGTACAGAAATCTAACTTGTCCTGCAGGAAGTAGGAGGGGAAAGTAGGAAACGGTAAGATAAGGGAGGGGAATAAAGACGGAGGGTAAACTGAGGAAGGCGGCAGTCAAAAGCAAAACTTTGTTGAGGAATGGAAGAGAAAAGGGAGAAATAAAAGCATAGATAGGGGGAAATAGGATGGAGAAAAAGACACAGATAGAAATCGTAACCGTGAATGTGAATTGGATGAGCTCTCCCATAAAACAGAAGCAGATAGCAAAATGGATTAAAAACCATAATCCTACAATATGCTGTTTACAAGAAACACATTTGAAACAGGGGGATACACACAGGGTAAAGGTAAAAGGCTGGAGTAAAATATATTGTGCCTCAGCTAAAGTAAAAAAAGCAGGTGTAGCAATCCTAATCTCAGACGAAGCAAAAGTAAAGATAGATTTAATTAAAAGAGATAAGGAAGGACACTACAAATCGCTAAAAGGCACCATAAACAATGAAGCGATATCATTGTTTAACATATATGCACCAAGCGGTATGGCATACAAATTCTTAGAGGAGAGGTTAAGGGAGTTACAGGAAGAAATAGACAGCAAAACTATAATATTGGGAGACCTCAACCTCCCCCTTTCTGAACTTGATAAATCTAACCTCAAAATAAATAAGAAAGAAGTTAAGGAGGTAAACAGAATTTTAGAAAAGGCAAATATGATAGGCCTCTGGAGAAAACTGAATGGGGATAAAAAGGAATATACTTTCTTCTCAGTGGTATATGCCACATACTCAAAAATTGACCATATACTAGGGCATAAAAAACTACTTGAAATAATAAACAACTTTAGCAAAGTTGCAGGATATAAAATGAACCCAAATAAATACTTAGCATTCCTATACATTAGTAACAAAGCCCAACAGCAAGAGATAGAAAGAGAAATTCTATTCAAAGTTACTGTAAACACTATAAAATATTTGGGAGTCTATCTGCCAAGACAAACCCAGGGCCAATATGAACATAATTATGAAACCCTTTTCATGCGAATAAAGTCAGATCTAAATAAATGGAAAAATATCAGTTGCTCATGGTTAGGCCAAGCCAATATAATAAAAATGACAATTTTACCTAAATTAATCTATCTATTCAGTGCCATACCAATTGAACTACCAAAAATTATTTTAAAGAGCTGGATAAAATAATAACAAAATTCATCTGGAACAACAAGAGTCTAGGATATCTAGGGTATTAATGAAAAGAAATGCTGGAGAAGGTGGCCTAGCCATACCAGATATGAAAATGTACTATAGAGCAGCAGTCATCAAAACTACCTGGTACTGGCTAAGAAACAGAGTTGTGGATCAGTGGAATAGGATAGGTACACAAGATGGAGAAGTCAACGACTATAGCAATCTACTCTTTGATAAACCCGAAGAGGTCAGCTTCTGGGCTAAGAATTCACTATTTCACAAAAACTGCTGGGAAAATTGGAAAATGGTAGGGCAGAAACTGGGCATAGAACCATATCTTACACCATATACCAAAATAAAGTCAAAATGGGTTCATGATTTAGGAATAAAGGCTGATACGATAAGCAATTTGGGAGAACAAGGAATAGTTTACCTATCAGATTTATGGGAAAGAAAAGAATTCATGACCCAACAAGAGATAGCGAGCATTACAAAATGCGAAATGGATGATTTTGATTATGTTAAATTGAAATGTTTTTGTACAAAAAAAAGCCAATGCAACAAAAATTAGGAGGGATGCAGAAAATTGGGAGAAAATCTTTACAACTAGTGTTGCTGATAAAGGCCTCATTTCTAAAATATACTGGGAACTGAGCCAAATATATGGGAATACAAGTCATTCCCCAATTGAGAAATGGTCAAACAGGCAGTTTTCAGAGGAAGAAATTAAAGATATCTCTAGGCATATGAAAAAATGCTCGAAATCACTACTGATTAGAGAAATGCAAATCAAAACAACTCTTAGATATCACATCTCTCCTGTCAGATTGGCTAAAATAATAAAACAGGAAAATGATAAATGCTGGAGAGGATGTGGGAAAATTGGAACATTGTTACATTGCTGGTGGAGTTGTGAACTGATCCAGCCATTTTGGAGAGCAATTTGGAACTATGCCCAAAGGGCTGTAAAAATGTTCATACCCTTTGACCCAGCAATACCACTTCTAGGGTTGTATCCCAAAAAGATCACACAATTGGGAAAAGCACCCATATGTACAAAAATATTTGTAGCAGCTCTTTTTGTGGTAGCTAAGAATTGGAAATCAAAAGGATGCCCATCAATTGGGGAATGGCTGAACAAGCTGTGGTATATGAAGGTAATGTAATACTATTGTACTATAAGAAATGGGGATGATATGGACTTCATAACAACCTGGAAAAATCTACACGACATAATGCTGAGTGGAGCAGAACCAGGAGAACATTATACACAACCACAGATATATGGATTCTATGAGGACTAACCCTGATAGACTTTGCTCTTCTCAGCAAAACAAGGTGCAAAGACAACTCCAAAGGACTCATGATGAAGAATGCTATCTACATCCAGAGAAAGAACTATAAAGTATGAATGCAGATTGAGGCACACTTCATGCTTGCCTTTCCCCACCCCACCCCCTTTTTTTCTCTCTTTTTTTTTTGTTTTTGGGTTGTGGTTTTTTTTTTTGGTTCTGTTTCTTCTTTTTCATGATTCATTCCATTGGTCATAATTCTTTTCCATAACTTGACTAATGTGTAAATTAGTTCAATGCAAAGTTATACTTGGAAGTTACATGGGATTCCGTGCCATCTTGGGGAGGGAGAGGGAAGGGGGGGAAGAAAATCTGGAACTCAAAATTATGTAGAACTGAATGTTGTAAACTAAAAATTAAAAAAATTTTAAAAAAAGAAATGATTGGCTCAGTGATCTTAGAAAAGTATGGAAAGAATTACATGAAATAATGAAGAGCAAAATGAGAAGAATCAAAAGAACACTGTATACAGTAACAGCAATATTGTTTTAAGGACAACTTTGAGAGACTAATTAATTTTTATTATTATAAATACCAAAATGTATAGCAAAGGATATATGAAAGAAGGCTTTATCTTCATCCAGAGAAGGAACTGATAAATGGAAGTATGTATATAATGATTGTACACATATATACATATTTGTATCTAATGGTGCCTATCTCTAGGACAGGGGATAGGGAGAGAAGGGGAAAAAAATTTACATTATGATTTTATTATATCTTTAAAAGGAGTAGCAAGTTGTACACAATGGATTTGCAGTTTCTTGTACAATCGTCATTTGTTTTTGTTGTTCTGCTATGTTATGGAAATGCTTTTTTTATCCCATAAACTACAAATAAAATAAATATTTTTTTCAAAGCACTATCAGCTTAAATTTTCCCACTTGGCTTTACAATGTCATAGTTATTATATATTGTTCTCTTGGTTTGCCTCATTTCACTGTGTCAGTTGATACAAGTCTTCCCAGGTTTCACAGAACCCATCCCTTTTGTAATTTCTTGCAAGCAAGAGTATTCCATTATACACATATACAATAATCTGTTCAACCATTCCCCATGGATGGGCAACCTCTTGGCTCCTACTTTTTTGACAATACAAAAAGAACTGTTAAAACTATTTTCATACGAATGGGTCCTTTTACTTTCACCTCTTTGAAGTATTAACCTAGTAAATGTATTGGTGGGTCAAAGGCCATGTTTAGTTCAGTGATTTAGGGGCACAGTTTCCCAGCACCCTCTCCAACATGTCAAAAATGTCATTTTTCTTTTTTGTAATCTCTGCCAATCTGATGGACAAAAACTTTCAAATAATTAATATCTCTGATCAATGCAATGACCAACCGTGATTTAAGAGAACTAATAATAAAGCATGCTACCCAGTTCATCACAGCAAGGTAATGGATTCAAGGTGCAGAATGAAATATACTTTTTTTTTTGGACATAGACAATGTGGGAATTTGCCTTGCCTGGCGATGAATAGTTGTTTGATATAAGAGTTTTGTTTTACTTTTTTTTAATGGGGGGAGAGAAAATAAAGGCTTGTTAATTTAAAAATAAAATAAAACATATAAAAAAGAAGAAATTCCTGCTCTGTGGCCTCCAATTTCACATTTCACATTTCTCTTATGTTAATCATGAAATAAACAGATCTCTAGGTGAGGGAGCATGTAGGGCTTCCTATTCTCCCTGGATTTCTGTTTCTCCAGCTATAATAGATTGGATTAGATGACCTCTGAGGTGTCTTTTATTTCTAAATCTACCTCAATTAGCCCTTATCTAAATGACTTTCAGAAAGAGGAGACATTGGGTCAGCAACTGAGGCTAGGAAGCTTAGAGTAAATAACTCTATACTCTATAGTAGTTTGGGTTTGTACCCTGACTGTGGGCTAGAAATTCCTCTCTTCTGCATTCCTGGTGAAGTAAACCCTGCTGCCACCTTCTTCCACTTCATATTGTCTGCCCTGCCCACTTGTCACAGTTTCTAGATGAAGATGATAAAACAATTTTCATTTCTGTGGTTTATAACATGTCTTCATTACTATAGTCCTGTAATGCTGATGGTGCAAATTTAATAAACCCTATTTTACAGATAACAAAACTGATGCCCAGAGAAGGTAAATTACTTGCCTAGGGTGACATTTCTAGTACACACCATAGACCACATCCTCTTGATTCTACATATCAGTAAAAGGTCATGGAGTACAGTTGAACAATCACCTTTTCGGAGATGCTTAAAATAATAACAAAGAACTTTATTGATCTGGCCTAGCTCAGGCATTACAGCCTTATTTTGGGGTAAGGGATGCAGACAATAACTTCGCAAAAACCCTTCCAGTGATGAGTCAATTTTATGTTTCCAGGATCTAATTTCATATTTCCCATCTCCTATCTACCAAGAAATAGCTTTTTGTCAGGATGGGGGATCCTTGTCTCAAAAGATCCTCTCTATGAGGGAAAGTACTATTTCTTATACTTTTTTGTTATCCCCCATGAGGGTACATAATAGATACTCAGTAAGTTTAAAGACCTCATGAGAAAGACATTTCATACCTTTAACTACTAATTTCAGTGTTTAACAACCTTAACATATTTATTCATTCAACAAACATTTATCAAGTACCATGTGTGCCATTTTCTGTTACTGTCCAAGGCACCACCATTCTCCCAGTCAAGGAAGCATGCAACTTACCTGCCACTTTTACCCCTCTCTCTCTCCCTCTTTCCCTCTCTCCCTCTCTCCCTCCCACCTTGTGCGTGTGTGTCTCCCTCCCCATTTTCAATCTGTTCAAGGCATGGCTCTTCTACATCAGTCAACTAGCATTGATTAAGCACCTATTATGTGATACAAACTGTGGTATCCATTGTAAATGTCTCATATTTATGCTCCTTTCTTTCCTCTGATAGTTGGAAAGCTAGTCCAGTTCATCATCACCTCATACTTGGACTATTATTACAGTAATAGTCTGCTCACTAGTGTTTCTGCCACTAGTCTTTCCCCACTCCAATCTATCCTCCAGTCATCTAGGGAATTGATCTTCCTAAAGCATAGGTCCAACCATGTCACCTCTGTCCCCATTCAATAAACTCCATTGGTTTCCTATCACCTCTAGGATGAAATATAAAAGCTTCTGTTTGGAGTTTAAAACTCTTTATAACCTGGCCCCCTCTTACCTTTCTAGTCTTCTTGTACCTTGTTCCTCCAAAATGTAGTCTGAGATCCATTAACCCTGGCTTCCTTAATGCTCTTTACACACAATATACCATCTCCTGTCTCTGGGCATTTTCACTGGCTCTCTGCAGTTCCTGGAACTCTCTCTTTATTCATGTTCACCTTGTGGCTTTACAGATTTTCTTTGAACCCTAACTAAAACTCCCCCTTCTGCAAGAAGAAATTCCTAATCTGCCTTAATCTTAGTGCTTTCCCTCTGTTGGTTTTTTCAGATTTATCTTGTCTGTATCAAACAACATAGTTGTTTGCATGTGTTCTTCCCTATTATACTATAAGCTCCTTGAGGACAGGGACTATTTTTGCCTTTCTTCATGCCTTCAGCACTTAACACAGTGCCTGGCATATAGTAGGCATTTAATAAATGATAGTTTGCTTGATGCCTTCAAATGAAGGGGATACAAAGTCGAATAATAACAGTATCACCTATTTGTTTAGTGCTTTACATTCACAAAGTATCTTCTTCACCACAATATGATGGACTAGATATGACAAGAAGAGGCAAGATGTATGATGGAAGGAGTACAGGTTTGAGGATCAGAACACCTGGGTTTAAGTCTTGGTTCCATTACTTTTTAATTGTGAGATTATAGGATCATAAATATGGACAGTCAGGTGGTGCAGTGGACAGAGTGCTGGGCCTGCACTCAGGAAGACTCATCTTCCTGAGTTCAAATCTGTCCTTAGATACTTACTAGCTGTGTGACCCTGGGTAAGTCACTTAACTCTATTTGCCTCAGTTTCCTCATTTGTAAAATGAGCTGGAGAACGAAATGGCAAACCACTGCAGCATCTTTGCCAGGGAAATCCCAAATGGGGTCACAAAGAGTCAGACATGATTGAAACCACTGAACTACAAGAAAGGATACTAGATATAGGATTCAAGTGACCTTAGAAGTCCTCTGATCCAACTGCCTCATTTTACATATCAAGAAACTGTGGCCTAGAGAAGTCAAATGACATTCCTATGGTCACACAGAGAGTAAAGTGACAGTCAGGATTTTAACCTGGGTCCTCTGATTCCAAATCTAGCATCCTTTTCATCAGTAGTGTCCATCTCAAATAGAAATGGGGATCATTAATCAGTATATGGTCATTCTTCAACATTCATGGGTTTCATACTCATGGTTTTGGTTATTTGGGGGTTAATCATCAATAATTAGATGGGAATTTTTGGAGATTTGCAGCATCCCTTGGAGAATCTCAGGCAAAGTCCATATGTAAAGAAAACTTGAAAAAAATTAGTAAGCTATAAATGCATAAATACTGCATATTATTAATCTATTTTATAATTTACCTACTATAATTATACATACATAAATTTAATATAGTTATTTTTTTAAAAAGAAGTTTCAGTGCATTAAAGAACCATGGGCTACACACTCTCTTTGGAGATGCCTTTTTGTCTTTCTGCCATCCGGACATAGTCACTTAATTTTCTCCCACAATGATCTCTGTATCTTGTGCTCTTCATAGGAGAAAGAAATCTATGAAGCAGTTGCTTCATAGTGACTTCATGGAGACTGCAAAGACTCCACATAGCATAGAAGATAGTAATCTCTTTCACGTACAAACTGCAACTTTTTTAATAAGGGTATACTATGTTGTTTTACTTGTTTTTGTTTTAAATAAATATGATCAGATATTAAAAATAAAGGTTTAGGGTGGGATCTGGAGTTATTCATTATTTTTCACATTCGTGGGGGTCCTCTACCCCAAGCCCTGATGTATGTCAATGGGACAAATGTATAAAAATTCCTGAGGGCCGCATATTGACTTAGTTTTCAAATGTGATGTTATCTATGCTGAATTGTATTTGTATTTATTTTGTTAAATATTTCCCAATTACATCTTATTCTGATTGGGGCGACACTAAAGATTATTGGGGTCCCATGTCTGATACCTTTTCTTTGCATCATAATCCATCAAATGAGACACTGTTCTTATCTCTCAGAGCTCCTGAACACTAGAGATCCTCCTTGATAAGCTCCTTAGTTACGCAAAAGAGGTCACTGTAGCCATATGTGTTGGGGAAAATTGATTAAAAAACCATATTACTCTGTTTATAATACGTAGCTATATGCCCATCCCTTGGCACAGTACCTGGCATAATAAATGTTTATTTATTGATTACAATTATAGGGTAAATGTGTGTGTGTGTTTTCCTAAGAAAGGAACTACTAGATAGACAATTAACTGTGTTCAGAAAGAAAAGAAGGGGAAGACCAGGACTAAAACCATTTGGAAAAGTTTATGCGACTCTCAGTAATACCAGGCTAATTGATCTTTCAGAAGTCCATCTTTTTAAAACCAATATTCTCCTTGATACCACAAAATTAAAAATCATGGAATACCATGATCTCTGAAGAATCAGAATTTGAGGTGACCTAAAGTGCAACCCCAAGAGGCACATGGGGGGTACAAACAGGTGGAAGAAGCCTATATGTCTATGTATGCATGCATATATGTACATACATATATGTAAATTTGTTCATATATTTGTATAAATACATATTTACTTGTATAGATTCTTTATATATAATTAGTTCGGCTCTAACACGTGTTATGAAAATGCAAATTTATTCCAATGTGATTGATATATTAGGGAACATTTTGAGCATAACAGAAATTTCACTGCACCACTTCACAATAACTTACAAGCTGCTTGTGGAAGTGAGTGTCAGAAAATCATTTCCACAAGCAAGCATCTGGTCTTGGTCAAGGTAGGGGCCATATTGATTGTATCTCTTCTACTGAAGTAGTAGTTGTGAGAAGAACTACTGAAGAAATAGTTGTGCCACCCCCAAATGTACCACAACTTCCTTCCACTAGGGCCTCAGGGCAGAGGCCAGGAATTCAGACCTGCCCAACTTGTTCCTCCAGTCCTAGACACAGGCCAAGAAAAAGCCTAAGGCTGTAGATGACCACTATTTATTTTAGTATTTATGTACTTCTTAACATTTGACTTGTATAAAATTATGCCATCAGTTTTTTTAGGCTTTTTAAAAATGTCACTGAAAAAAATTTTGAGTACTCTTACCCCAACCCCATTTTACACCTAAGCTCTGTGTTTTTCATTACATGATTTTGCATAGTATGATGCTTTGGGGTAACATATATGTTCTATTATTGCAGATTGGCCTGTATCTTAAGTATTAAATCTCTACCAGAGAAATTTGCTGTGAAGATATTTTCCCCAAACTAATTGTTCCCTTCTGATTCTAATTGCATTTATTTTTCTTGTTCAGAAGCTTTTCAATTTCATTCAATTAAAATTATTTTTCCTTTTAGGATAATCTCTATCCCTTATTTAGGGAAGAATTTTTCTCCTAGCCATAGTTGTGCAAGTTATGTCCTTTCTTTGTCCTGTATTTTTTATGACTTTTCATAGTTGTCATATAAACACTTGAATCTTTTTGTGCTCTGTGGTGTAAAGAGGTGGTATAAAATTAATTTGGATCTCATTATATTAAAGTTTTCCCAGAAGTTTTTGTCAAATAGGGAGTCTTTACCCCAGTAGCTAGGATTGTTAGCTTATCAAACAACATATTACTATATTTGCTTGCTTCTAGGTTTCATTTCTTTACATTTGTTCCATTTTCTATTTTTCTATTGTTTATCTGGTATCAAATTATTTTGATTACTGCTTTAGAGAATAGCTTGAGGTCTGGTACTGCTAGGTCCTCTTCCTTCCAATGTTTTTCATTATTTACCTTTGACATTAGTGGTCTTTTGTTCCTCTAGTTAGGCAGAAATAGGGACAGATGGACATTTCGCACCATAAATGAATCATGGTACATGATTTATATATACATAAAGGGTGATGTCATAAACATATTAGGGGATGATGGAGAATTTTACTAGCAGAGCTATGGATAAGATAAGAGCTTATGACCAGACAAGAGATAGAGAGGATCATGGAAAGTGAAATTAGATTATTTTGATTTCATGAAATTAAAAAGGTTTTGCACAAATAAAACCAATGCCTCCAAAATTAGAAAGCTGGAAACAGGCTGAGGAGGGAATGGAATAACAGTAAGTTTCTCTGATAAAGTCCTCATCTCTCAGCAATTCTTTTTTTAAATAGTGAGTTCTTGCCCCAAGAGCTTGGATCTTTCAGCTTATCAAATACTAGATTACTATGATCATTTACTACTGTATAATATGTACCTAAGTGTTTCTACTGATCTAGCACTCTATATCTTAGGCTGTGCTTAGTTGTTTTGATGATTACCACTTTGTAATATAGTTTGAAATCTGGTACTGTTAGGCTGCTTTCCTCCACAATTTTTTCCATTGATTCCATTGACACTTTTGACCTTTTGTTCTTCCAGATGAGTTCTATTATTCTTTCTACCTTTGATAGTTTGATTTGCACAACACTGCATTGGCAAATTAACTCAGGTAGAATTATCACTTTTTATTATATTGGCCCAGCTTACCCACAAGAAATTAATATTTCTACAGTTGTTTAGATTTGTATTTGTGTGAAAAGTATTTTGTAATTGTGTTCATTATGGTCCCTTGGTTTGTCTTGGCGGGTAGACTCCCAAAAATTTTATATGGTCTTCAGTTATTTTAAATGGAATTTCTCTATCTCTTCCTGTTGTGTTTTGTTGGTAATATATAGAAGTGCTGATAATTTATATGGGTTTATTTTATATCCTGCAACTTTGCTAAAGTTGTTAATTGTTTCAAATATTTTTAATTGATTTTCTAGGGTTCTCTATAATATACCATTATATCATCTGCAAAGAGTGACAGTTTTGTTTCCTCATTACCTATTTTTATTCCTTCAATTTCTTTTTCTTGTCTTATTGCTATAGTTAGTATTCTTAGAACGATGTTGAATAATAGATTTCATAATGGACATCCTTGCTTCCATCCTGATCTTACTGGGAAAGCTTCAAATTTATTCCCATTAGAGATAATGCTTGCTTTTTTGGTTTTAGACATATATTATTTATTATTTTAAGAAAAGTTCCATTTTATTCCTATGCTTTCTACTATTTTAGTAGAAATGGACACTGTATTTTGTCAGAGGCTTTTTTGCATCTATTGAGAAAACCATCTGATTTTTGTTGCTTTAGTTATTGATGTAGTCAGTTATGCTGATAGTTTTCCTAATACTGAACCAACCCTGCATTCCTAGTACAAATCCCATCTGGTTATAGTATATGATCTTTGTGATATATAGCTGCAATCTCCTTGCTAGTATAGAAAACATTCTTAGGACAATTCCAGTAACAGACAGAATGGCCTTTACCTTAAGCTATCCCCTCATAATTTGAATTTCCTCAGTTAGGTCAGTATATTTTGAAGCTTTGCATTCCACGTAGCCTGATCATCTAGTATTTGATAGAGAACTATTAAAAATGCTTTTCTGTAACTATTAAGAGTCAATGTTGCATCTGGGGAATTGTGGGCAATAGTTTAGTTTGGAATGATGTTTCATTACCAATGTAGTTTAGTGGGATATTTTGAAGTCTGTATTTATAGTATGGCAATTTATCATATTAGTACACCAAAGATATCAAGCTCTTAATGTATAATTTGAGCCACTAGTTCATATGCTGTTAAGTATTTGATAGTTGTTAAATTTTTGTGGCCTATGTGTTACAGTTTCTACTGGTTCCTACCATTCCTACCAATTCCTGATATTCTGCATTCTAGCCTCCTGAACGCTTCTATAATTTCTGGAGGCAAATTGCCATCATAAATCCCTCCATTCCAACAAATCTTTCTACCCTCAGCTCTCCCCCGACCCCATACTACTTTTCGATTGACATAATGTTGACTGAGTTCATGTGGATGCTGCCTATGAAGGGCATTTTGATTCCACTACTGAATCCTAGCCTTTTCATAGGTTCCTTTGGGAGGAAAACTATTTTCATTTACATTCAACAAACCAGTTAATGTACTTATCATTAGCTTTTATTATTACTCACTGAAGTGACATCTGCTAATTCCAAAAGATTTCTGTAAGTTTATGACCTATTAATCATTTATTCATCTCTATCAATTCTCTTTCTCCTTTGGGGGGGGGGTGCAGAGAAGAAGCATTACCCTTTCTATAGTTGCCTTAGAGTAATAAGCCCAGTGTCTCATGAATATTTAAAGCAGCTCTTTTCTTGATACTTTTCCAACTACATTATTGTCCATTTTTTAAAATTTATTTATTTAACATATTTAGTTTTCAGCATTGATTTTCACAAGAGTTTGAATTACAAATTTTCTCCCCATTTCTATGCTCCCCCACACTCCAAGATGGCATATATTCTGGTTGTCCTGTTCCCCATTCAGCACTCCCCTCTATCATCCCACTCCCCTCCCATCCCCTTTTCCCTTCCTTTCTTGTAGAGCAAGATCAATTTCTACACCCCATTGCCTGTGTATCTTATTTTCTAGTTGCATGCAAAAACTTTTTTTTTTATTTTTGAACATCTGTTTTAAAAATTTGAGTTCCAAATTGTCTCCCCTCTTCCCTTCCCACCCACCCTCCCTAGGAAGTCAAGCAATTCAACATAGGCCACATGTGTATCATTATGTATAACCCTTCCACAATACTCATGTTGTGAAAGACTAACTATATTTTGCTCCTTCCCAACCCATCCCCCTTTATTGAATTTTCTCCCTTGACCCTGTCCCCTTTCGAAAGTGTTTGTTTTTGATTACCTCCACCCCCATCTGCTCTCCCCTCCATCATCCCCCCGCCCCTATTTTTTATCTTCCTCCCTCTTCTTTCCTGTGGGGTAAGATACCCAATTGAGTATGTATGGTACTCCCTCCTCAGGCCAAATCTGATGAGAGCAAGGTTCACTCATTCCTCCCTCACCTGCCCTCTCCCCTCCTCCCACAGAACTGCTTCCTCTTGCCACCTTTATGCGAGATAATCCACCCCATTCTATCTCTCCCTATCTCCCTCTCTCAGTATGTTCCTCTCTCATCCCTTAATTTGATTTTATTTCTTTTAGATATCTTCCCTTCATCTTCAACTCACCCTGTGTCTGCTCTCTCTCTTTTACATATATATATATATACACACACACATATATAAACACATATATGTACATATAGATAAATACATACATACACATTCACACATATATATATATATATACATAAACATATATATATGCATATTCCCTTCAGCTACCTTAATACTGAGGTCTCATGAATCATCCATGTCATCTTTCCATGTAGGAATGTAAACAAAACAGTTCAACTTTAGTAAGTCCCTTGCAATTTCTGTTTCTTGATTACCTTTTCATGCTTCTCTTGATTCTTGTGTTTGAAAGTCAAATTTTCTATTCAGCTCTGGTCTTTTCACTGAGAAAGCTAGAAAGTCCTCTATTTTATTGAAAATCCATATTTTGCCTTGGAGCAGGATACTCAGTTTTGCTGGGTAGGTGATTCTTGGTTTTAATCCTAGCTCCATTGACCTGCAGAATATCGTATTCCAAGCCCTTCAATCTCTTAATGTAGAAACTGCCAGATCTTGGGTTATTCTGATTGGGTTTCCACAATACTCAAATTGTTTCTTTCTGGCTGCTTGCAGTATTTTCTTCTTGATCTGGGAGCTCTTGAATTTGGCAACAATATTCCTAGGAGATTTCATTTTGGGATCTATTTGAGGAGGCGATCGATGGATTCTTTCAATTTCTATTTTACCCTGTGGCTCTAGAATATCAGGCCAGTTCTTCTTGATAATTTCTTGAAAGATGATATCTAGGCTCTTTTTTTGATCATGGCTTTCAGGTAGTCCAATAATTTTTAAATTATCTGTCCTGGATCTATTTTCCAGGTCAGTGGTTTTTCCAATGAGATATTTCACATTGTCTTCCATTTTTTTATTCCTTTGGTTCTGTTTTATAATATCTTGATTTCTCATAAAATCACTAGCTTCCACTTGCTCCAATCTAATTTTTAAAGTAGTATTTTCTTCAGTGGTCTTTTGGACCTCCTTTTCCATTTGGCTAATTCTGCCTTTCAAGGCATTCTTCTCCTCATTGGCTTTTTGGAGCTCTTTTGCCATTTGAGTTAGTCTGTTTTTTAAGGTGTTGTTTTCTTCAGTGTATTTTTCGGTATTTTGGGGGGTCTTCTTTAGCATGTCATTGACTTGTTTTTCATGGTTTTCTCGCATCCTTCTTATTTCTCTTCCCAATTTTTCCTCTACTTCTCTAACTTGCTTTTCCAAATCCTTTTTGAGCTCATCCATGGCCTGGGACCAGTTCATGTTTTTCTTGGAGGCTTTTGGTGTAGGCTCTTGCACTTTATTGACTTCTTTAGGCTGTATGTTTTGGTCTTCTTTGTCAGCAAAGAAAGAATGCAAAGTCTGAGACTGAATCTGGGTGCGTTTTCGCTGCCTGGCCATATTCCCAACCAACTAACTTGACCCTTGAGTTTTCAGTGGGGTATGACTGCTTGTAGACTAATGAGTTCTATGTTCCACGTTTGGGGGGGGAGGTGCCAGCTCTATCACACCAGCACTACTCCTTCCCCAAGATCCCCCAACCTGGACTGGGCTTAGATCTTCAGCAGACTGTGCACTCCTGCTCTGATCCGCCACTTAATTCCTCCCACCAGGTGGGCCTGGGGCTGGAAGCAACAACAGCTGTAGCTGCCCCACCTCCGCTGCCCCCCGGGCTGGAAGCCAAACCACGAACTCCTTCCACTCACGCAGCTTTTCCCACTAACCTTCTCTGCTGTCTTTGGTGTTTGTGGGTTGAGAAGTCTGGTAACTGCCGCAGCTCACTGATTCAGGTTTGTAGGGCACATTCCGCCCAGCTCCTGGTCTGGTTGTTCCATGCCCCTCAGGCTGGGCTCTGCTCAGCTCCGCTCCCAGCTCCCAGCTCCCAGCTCTCAGCTCCGTGTGGGATAGACTTCACGCAGAGTCCATCCAGGCTGTCCTGGGCTGGAGCCCTGCTTCCCTCTGCTGTTTTGTGGATTCCGCAGTTCTAGAATTGGTTCAGAGCCATTTTTTATAGGTTTTTGGAGGGACTCGGCCCAGAGCTCACACTAGTCCCTGCTTTCCAGCTGCCATCTTGGCTCCACCCCCCTATTGTCCATTTTTACAGTTCCAAAAGTATACGTAAAAATTGGTATTGCCTAGGTCAAGGATTCTTTGTGCCATAAACCCCTGTGATAGTCTAATGAAACCTATGGACTTCTAAGAATAATACTTTAAAAACATAAAATACATAAGATTATAAAGGAAATAAGTTTTATTGAGACACAGTTATCAAAATATTTTTAAAAGTCCATGGACCCCAGGCCAAGAACCCTTGGTACAGGTATTAAACATCCTGTGAAAGTTTTTATGTCAGGATCCCAATAAGTCACCTAACATATTCAGCTACATTCTCTTACTTCTTGGCTTTATACTTGATGGGCCTTGCCTAGAGGAGACCTAAGTGTTTGTAAGTATCACATTCCTCCATTAGTTCAATGTGGCCCCAAGATTAAAGGTCCAAGCTTTCGATCTCTATCTTCCTTTACGTAAATAAAGATTTCTATACTAATTGAGTTCAAATGACATTTTGGTATCCTTTGGAAAATATCCCAGAAGATGAAGGAGATATTTTATGTGTTTTTCTCTTTTTGGTGGAGCTATGTAGGGTGATGTTATCCATGTACATCAAGTAGTAAATATAATGTTTTGTTTGATCCCCTCTTTAAATTAGAAGCCAAACTTAGTTCTATTTAGGAGAGAAAATAATGTATTTGAGAGTACACAGAACCACAGTAGGATTTAAATTGTCTCCCTGAAATATACCACATTTTATATCTATTGTTCTTGACATTATTTTGAGGTGTCACTTTTCAAAATAGAACAGGTTCCCATATAAACATCAATTACTTTAGCAATCTCACTATGCTTGGGCACTCTGAATATTTAAAGCACATGAACAAACCAAGACACCGAGAGGATCAAGTAAAGAGGAAAAGGACCATGTGTACAAAAATATTTATAGCAGCTTGTTTTGCAGTGACAAAGAACTGTATACTAAGGAAGTGTCCATCAATTGAGGAATGACTACGAAAATGGTTTGTGAATGTAACTTTACTGCAAGATGATTTGGATGAAGAGTAACAGAACCACACCTAGATAATAATTAACAAAACTTTATTACTATTCACAAGAGGAAGATTTGACACCTCCAAACAGAGAACATGGTGCATGTCCCTAATAGCCCCTAGCCAAGAGCAGCTCATAGTAGAATTCTGGATGTAGAACCCTGCAATTAAATACAATAAATGTTAAATGCCTACTATGTATCAGGCACTGTGCTAAGCACCAGGGATGCAAATAAAAAAAAGACAGTCCCTACCCTCAAGGAACGTATGATCTAATGGGAGAAGACAACACAAAAAAGGAGGCTGAAAATGGGAAGATGGGGGGAAGAAATCTGGAATGGGAGCATGATGGTGGAGTCAAATCCAAGGAGTGCAGCTGGTGGCAAATGAATGTAACAATTTTTTTATTTCCATCAGTGTCAAGTTTTTTTGGAGTTTTAGACAAACAACTAGTATGACACCAATAGAAGACTATCCCGTCAAACATGGGAGAAGATAATTTAGTTGGGACCAGTGAAATGATGGTATTCTCCAAATTGTCTAATAAGGAGTAAGGAGGGAGGGGCAAGGAGATAAAGAACTTAAAGTATGCCAACCATAAGAGGATAGGGTGGTAATGCATGGTCTTTGTATTTATTATTCTTATTATTATTATTATTCTTAGCTTCCATGCAGGCTGTGGAGCTTGGGCTGTACCAGTTAAAGCAGTTTTTTACCAGTTCATGGTAACTGAATACTGTTGTACAATATGAAATGACCAAAGGCATGGCTCCAGAGAAGTCCCAGTGAAGTGAAAAGAACAAGGAAAACAATTTATACAATTAAAACATTATAAAGACAATTTTGCAAGACTTGGAAGCTCTGATCAGTGCAATGACCAACCATAATACCAGGGGACTGCTATGAAGCATGCTACCCCATTTCCTAAGAGAGAGAAAGGGATAATGGATTCAAGTTGCAAAATGAAACATCAACAAGCATTTATATAAGACAGTAGAATTGAGGAGGGGGGAAGATGATGGTACATGAAAATGCAAATCCATTATGTACAACTTGCTATTACTTTTTAAATATATATTAAAGTTATTGTGTAACTTTTTCCCTCTTTTTTCTTCTCTCCCCCTGCTGCCCTAGGGATGGCTACTATTAGAATGACGTTCTCTGAAAGTTGTTCTTAAAGTAATGTTGCTATTACAGTACATAATATTGTCTTGGTTATGCTCATTTTGCTTTTAATTATTTCATACAAGTCTTTCCATATTTTAAGATCGTCAAGTTCATAATTTCTTATAGCACAATAGTACTCCATCACGATCATGTGCCACAATTTGTTCATTCATTCCCCAATTAACCAGTATCCCCACAATTTCCAGTCCTTTGCTAATACAAATAAATTTACTAAAAATATTTTAGAACATATATTATTTTTTTCCTTTTTCTTTAATAATCTTTGGAAATAGACCTAGCAGTGGAATTGCTGAATCAAAGGGTATAGACGGTTTAATAACTCTTTGGGCATAAATCTAGATTGCTTTACAAAATGGTGAGATCAGTTCACAGCTCCACCACCAGTGAATTAGTGTTCCAATTTTTCTACATCCCCTCCAACATTTGTCACTTTCCCCTTCTATCATTTTAGCAAATCTGTTGGGTATAAAGTGATATCTCAAGATTGTTTTAACTTGTATTTCACTAAGCAATAATGATGTAGAGAATTTTTTTCATGTGACTATAAATTATTTTGATTTCTTCATCTGAAAAACAACTGTTCATATCCTTTGACCATTTACCAATTGCGGAATGACCCTTATTCTTATAGATTTGATGGAGTTCTTTATATATTTGAGATGACTTTTATCTGAGAAACTGTCTATAAAATTTCCTCCCAATTTTCTGCTTTCTTTACAATCTTAGCTACATTTGTTTTATTTGTACAAAAGTTTTTTAATTTGGTGTAATTGAAATTATCCATTTTACTCCTCACCTCCCTTTCTATCTCTTGTTTATTCATAAAGTGTTTTCCTATCAATAAGTCTTATAGGTGATATGTTCCATGTTTTTCAAATTGTCTTATAATATCTCTGTATCTAGGACATGTATCTATTTTGACCTTATCTTGGTAAATGGCATAATATATTGGTCTATGTCCAGTTTCTGCCAGACTGCTTTTCTCTTTCCCAATACTTTTTACCCAAAAGTGAATTCTCATCCGCAAAACTTAAGTCTTTACACTTGTCATACACAAGGTTACTCTTGTCACTTGCTGCTGTAAATTGTATGTCTACTCTCTTCCACTGATCTACATTTCTATTTTTTAGCCAATACCGGATAGTTTTGATAATTACTGCCTTACAATGTAGTTTAAGATATAGTACTCCTAAACCTCCTTCCTTTACATGTTTTTCATTAGTTCCTTTGTTATTCTTCACCTTTTGTTCTTCCAAATCAATTCATTATTGTTTTTCCTAGCTCAATAAAATATTTTTTAGTAATTTAATTGGGATGGCATTGAATATATAGATTAATTTAAGTAAACTTGTCATTTTTATTATATTGAACCTGCCTACACATGAATAATTTAATATTTCTATAATTATTGAAATCTGATTTCATTTGCATAATTTTTAATATAATTTTGTTCACCTAGTTTATGGGTTTGCTTTGTTAGGTATTTTAATATTGTCTAGAGTAATTTTAAGTGGGATATCTCTTAATATCTCCTCTTGCAGGGTTTTGTTTCTGATATATAGCAATGCTGGTAATTTATGTGGATTTTCTTTATATCCTGCTATTTTGATAAAATCATTATTTCAACTAATTTCTCTTTCTCTATTGTATTCTTATAAACATTTAGAGATATAAATTTTCTTCCTGCTGCTGCTTTTGCTGTATCCCTTAGGTTTTGATGTGTTTTCTCATTATTGTTATTCTCTTTAATGAAATTATTTATTATTTTTTATAATTTCTTCCTTAACCCGCTCATTCTTTAATATTAAATTGTTTAGTCTCTAGTTTTTAATCTCTGTACCCATAGTCACTTATTAAATATAATTTTATCATATTGTGGTCTGAAAAGAATGTTTTTTTTATATTTCTGCTTTTCTCCTTCTAACTATAAAATGTTTGTGCCTTAATATATGGTCAATCTTTGTAAAGGCACCATGAACCACTGAGAACAAGGTGTATTCCTTTCCATTCCCATTCAGTTCTCTCCGGATATCTATCCTATCTAATTTATCTAGAATGTTGTTCTCTCCCTTTGCTTCTTTCTAATTTTTTTTGTTAGATTTATCTAGTTCTGAGAGTGCAATATGAAAGTCCCCTACTATTATAGTACTACTATCTATTTCTACCTATAATTCATTGAATTTTTCTCTTAAAAATTCAGATGCTATAATATTTGGTGCATATAGGTTTAGTATTGATTATGCTTTGTTTCCTATGGTACCTTTTATCCAAATGTATTTACCCTGTTTATCTCCTTTAATTAAATCTATTTTAGCTTGAATTTTGTCTGAGGTCATGATTCCCACTCCTCCTTTTTTGTTTTTTGTTTTTATATTTTTGCATCTGCTGAAGCATAATAAATTCTACTTCAGATTTTTATTTTAACTCTGTGCGTATCTCTTATTTTTAAATGTGTTTCTTGCAAGCAGCATATTGTTAGAATCTAATTGTTAATCGATTTTATTATCCATTTCTAGTTTTATGGGTGAGTTCATCCCATTCACATACAAGTTATAATTATTATTTGTATATTTCCCTCCATGCAACTTTTCCTCACTATTGTCCTTCTTAGCCTCTCTTTTTGCCCTATCCCTTCCCACCTATCTAGTTTACTTTTAACCACTACTTCCCTATTCCACACCTTTTTAAAGAATACCTCCTCTATTCTTTCTTTATCCTCCTATTCATTATTCTACACCCTTCTAAGAGTTCCTCCCTTAATATCTCCCCCTACCCTCCTAAATCTTAATCTGTAGACCCTTCTAAAAGTCACTCTCTCATCCTGTTCCCTTGTCCTCTTATGTCTTTCTAAGTTTAGAAGGCCTTTAAAGACTTTTTGGATACACACACACACACACACACACACACACACACACACACATATATATATATATATATACATATATATATATATATATATAGTTCCCTCTATAACCCAGGTCCAATGAGAGTAAGGTTCCAGCACTACCCACTGTCCATCCCCACCTGCTTCTTCTGTATCAGTATGAAGTAATTGCTTCTTTTTGTCTTTTCCTACCCAATTCGCTTTTTAGAATCACTCCCTTCATACTCAGCTCAGGTCCAGCACTTTTCTTTCAAACTACCCAGGTAATATTGACAGTCTTAAGAATACTGATAACATTTTCACATACAAGAAGTAAACATTTTGACATTAATGAGTCCCTTATAACTAGTTTTTAATGTTTTTCACGTATCTCTTCTGGATTTTATATATCAAATTTTCCATTGAGTTCTGGTTTTTTTTTGTCACAAATATCTAAAAGTCTTTCAGTTCATTTAATGTCCATTTTTTTCATCCAGGATTATACTTAACTTTGCTGGGAAAGTTATTTTTGCCTGCAACCCCAGCTCTTTGAAATATAATGTTCCAAGACCTATGGTCTTTTAGAGTAGAAGCTGCTAGGTCTTGTAAAATCCCGATTGTAGCACCACAGTATTTTTTTTCTTGTTGTTTGTAATAGCTTCTCCTTAACCTGAGAGCTTTGAAATTTGGCTTTGATACTTCTGTAAGTTTTTATCCTGCTATCTCTTTCAGGTGGTGAACAGTGGATTTTTTTCTACTTCTACTTTGCCCTCTTATTCTAGAACTTCAGAATAATTTTCCTTAACAATTTATTGTAATATTATATCAAGATTCTTTTTTTTTATCATAGCTTTCAGATAGTCCAAAGATACTTACATTGTCTCTCCTCAATCTGTTTTTCAGATCTAATTTTTCCGATGAGGTGTTTCATATGTTCTTCTATATTTTTTCATCCTTTTGATTTTGTTTTATTATTTCTCGGTGTCTCACAATGTCATTCACTTCCTTTTGCCCAATTCTAGTTTTCAAGGAGTCATTTTCTTCCTTAAGATTTTGGATCTCTTTTTCCAATTGACTGATTTTCTTTTCAAAATTTTCTTGATTTTCTTGGATTGCTTTTATTTTTTCCTATTTTTTCTTTGATTTCTCTTATCTGATTATTAAAGTCTTTTTAAGTTCTTCCAAGAACTCTTTTTGGGCTTGTTACCATTTCACATTGTCCTTTAGGGCAGGAGTGGCCTTTTTTTCAACCTCACTATCTTCCTCTGAATATGAAACCAGATCTTATTTTACATCTGAGTAGCTATCTATGGTTAGGTTCTTTCTCTTTTGCTTACTCATTTTTATTTTTATTTTTATTCTAGCAGCTTATTATTGTAATCATGTTTTAATCCTGAATTGTGGGAAATGGTGCTCTAGTTCTTAGATCTTTCTTACTTTTTTTTTCTGAACTCTGTTTGGGGGCCTTGGGTACTCCTCTCCTCTCCTAAGCCACATATAGGGCCCCCAACCACTCTGTCCCCAAAATGGTCTTGCTTCCTGTGGTACCACACTCATCAGACATGTGCTTGCTCCTCTTTGCCCACAGTTACAGGCTGGGATCATGTCTGCTCAGCACCACTAGGCTTGGCATCCAGAAACCACTTCTCATACTCAGCCATCAGATTCCCATGCTGTTCATTAGATAAAAGTTTGTTAGGTGAAAGTTCCTAAGGCCTAGGCTGCTTCCCAACCCAGCTGCCCCCAGGGTTTGTTGTTTATTCATTCAGTGGTATCAGCCTTGGAGTTGTTTGCATTTCACTCAGGCCAAACCTCAGCTGCTGGAGATTATATCTTTCCTGAGGTCCTTTCAAGTTCTTTTAGGAGGACAACTTCTTTACTCCTTTATTTTTGCCACCCCATGATCACTTTGAAGTGATGTTCTGTCTTTGGAGGAAATTTGTAGAGCCTGGAATATTCTCATCTGCTCCACCATCTTCCCTGAATCCAATTTGGAATTGTACCCAATAGGCTATAAAACCATGTATAAGGGGGCAGAGACAAGACAGGAGAGAAAAGTCAGCAGCTCAGTTAAACTCTCCCAACATTCCCCTCCAAACAACTTTAAAATAATGCCTCAAATTAAATTCTGAAATGGCAGAGCTCATGAAATGCTGGAGTGAGACAATCTTACAGCCTAAGACAACTTAGGTCAGCAGAAGAGGTCTATGACATTGGGAATAAGAGGTATTTGGCCCACAGGGCATCACAGGTCTTAGCAATAGCATTGCAGCAGTACCAGCAGCAAGCCTCCAAGGCAGCTGCAACAGAGGCAGCAAAATCTTTAGGAGCTCTCAGTCCACAGATATTAAGGAGGA
Organism: Trichosurus vulpecula; assembly: GCF_011100635.1. Taxonomy (NCBI): domain Eukaryota; kingdom Metazoa; phylum Chordata; class Mammalia; order Diprotodontia; family Phalangeridae; genus Trichosurus; species Trichosurus vulpecula. Next base: position 157,782,448 of record NC_050576.1, on the reverse strand, counting down.
AGACAACTGCTCAGAGATTACAGGAGACCTTTTGATGGCACTAGACACAAGACCCTGTTGAATTGTCCACATTCAATTCCAGGTTGCAGTTCAAAAGTGAAAAGAAGCACTAGCATGTACAGCCCTAGAGTAGCAAGGGACCCACTTAGTCAAAGTTCCAAGGCCAAGAGGATTTTTAGCACTTGTGGCTATAGGGAAACAAGGGCTATTATTGGTTAAAGACCAGAACACAAGCCAGGAGAGCAGTGATCACTCCTCTCCTTTGATGAAACAACCCTGGAAACACCAGAAACTTACAGACTACCAGAACTAGTTCTGAAAACAGTAGCACAAAATTCCTGAAGCTTGATAAAAGGGAAAGTGGAGTAAGGGAGGTAGTGGCCAGAAGCAAAACAGACTTTTGAGGAGGAACTGGATAGGAAGAGAGAAGGATAAACAGAACAAAATAGGATGGAAGGAAATATACATTTTGTAATCATAACTGTGAATGTGAATGGATGAGCTAACCCATAAAATGGAAGTGGATGGCAAAATGTATTTGAAACCAGAACCCAACAATATAATTTGAGCAACAGAATTGAAAGAGAAAGACACAGAGTTAAAATAAAGGGCTGGAGTTTAATGAATTTGGCTTTAGCTGGATTAAAAAAGGCAGCAATAGTAATCATGCTTTCAGACAAAGCAAAAGCAAAAATAGGCCTAATTAAAAGAGATAATCAGGGAAACTACATTTTGATAAAAGGTACCATAGACAATTTCAGAAGGACATGACAAACCAATCCAGTATCTTTGCCAAGAAAATGCCAAAAATAGCGTCACAAAGAATCAGATACAACTGAAATGACAGAACAACAAAAACCATAGATGATGAAGTAATATAAAAAAATTTTACAGCAAGTTTCTCTGATAAAGATCTAATTTCTCAAATATATGGGGAACTAAGTCCAATTATAAAAATAAGAGTCATTCCCCAATTGATAAATGCAAAAAGGATATGAACAGGGAGTTTGCAGAAGAAATCAAAGCTATCTATATTCATATAAAAATGTTTTAAGACACTATTGATTAGAGAAATGCAAAGTAGAACAACTCAGAAGAAGTACTTCACACCTATATAAATGAAAAGTTCTGGAGGGATAAGGGAAAATTGGTACATTGATTAACTGTTGGTGGTAAAGTTGTCCAAACATTCTGGAGAACAATCTGGAACTATGTCCAAAGGGCTATAAAACTGTGCATACTCTTTGATCCAGGAATGCCACTACCAGGTCTGTATCCCAAAGAAATCAAAGGAAAAGGAAAATGATTATTTCTCCAAAAGTATTTATAGCAACTCTTTTTTGTGGTGGCAAAGAATTGTAATGATGGCCAATTGAGAAAGACTTGACTACTCTGATCAATACAATGATTCCAGACAATTCCAAGGGACTCATGATGAAAAAATGCTATTTATCTCCAGAGAGAAATTATGAATTCTGAGTACAAATTGAAGTATAATTTTCTTGCTTTATTTTTTGCTCTGTCTTTTAATATGGCTAATGTGGAAATAATGCATATTTGCATAATTTCACACATAAAAAAGAATCATTGGACTCTCAGAAAACCATGATTTAAAAAACATAGACATTATATTGAAGAAGTCATAAGTGTAAACTTTCCAGATCTATTAGAACCAGAGGTCAAAGGAAAAAGTCCCAAATATGTAATAGCCAAAATTTAGAGCTTCTATGCCAAAAGTGGGGGGAAAAATTCTGCAAGCATCCAGAAAGAAGCAGCTCAAGTATCAAGGAACCACACTTGAGATAACACAAGATCTGGTAACTTCTGTTATAAATGTGAGGAAATCTTGGAATACCACATTTTAAAAGGCAGAAAATACAATCTTATAATTAAAAATAACTTAGCCTGAAAGTCTGAGGGTTTTTTGCCTATTGGGAGAAACATAGATCTTAAATGGAATAGAGGACTTTCAGGCCTTTCTAATAAAAGTATCAAAGTTAAGCAGACACTTTTAAATAAAAATTTAAAAAGTCAAGAGAAGCCTAAAAAGACAAATTTCAGCAAATGGAAGTAGCTGTATGATGATTAAGTACAAATATTCTAACAGAGGGAGAATAAATGTGTCCCTTCAGAACCTTAATATGTTCATGGTTATTGAGAGTTAAATAAGAACAGGGGGAAGGGCAGTCCTGGGGGTGGGTTGGATCTTTTCTAAAGTTCTGAAGAGGGGAGAGATAAGGGGTGATAAAAAGAACATATTGGTGCAAAAAGAAGAAAGGAGGGGCAGAATTTGTTATTTCTCATTGTAGGGGTGTGAGAGAAGACTTTACAGTTATGGAGTAAGAGATGAATGAGTGGGTACCAGATGAAACTCATTCTTATCTTGAAACAAAAGAGGGTTGAATACACATACACAAATAGGTTAGTATAGAAATGCTTCAAACTCAACAAAGTAAAAGGTGGGTCATTAAGAGGGAGGATTATACTGGGGAGGCAATAGTTGTATGAAAAATGAATTTACTGGTCCTTAGGGGAGAAGAAGAAAAGAATTAAAATATAAGGGGAGTAATTTAAATTGCTTCTTAGATAATTTGGAAGTACCTGAACGAAATGTGGTATATGAATGTATTGGAATAGTATTGTGCCTTAAAAAATACAAAAGATATGAGAATCTCTTCAGAAAATCCTTGCTAATATGAACTGATGCAGAATCAAGTGAACAGAACCAAAACAATGTATACAAGGACAAAACATTATAAACAAAACAACTCTGAAAGACTTAGAAACTCTGATCAATCACATGACCAAACATGTCTCTATAAACCTATGATGAAGCATGTGACCAGCCTCCAGGTTCCAGACACAAAGAGCAGAAAGAGGAATACTTTTTTGGACATGACAGCTGTGTGGATGCTTTCAAAAACCAAGAGGTTTTTTTTCTCTTTTTCTTCTTTTTTAAACATTTATTTATTCATTTTTAGTTTTCAACATTCACTTTCATAAGATTTTGAGTTTTAAATTTTCTATTCCCCCTACCACTCCCCCCTCCCCAAGACAGCATGCATCTGATATAGACTATACATGTACTACCATATTAAACATATTTCCAAATTAGTCATGTTGTAAAGAAGAATTAGAACTAGAGGGAAAAACCACAAAAAATAAATGGGTGGGGGGAGAAAATAGTATGCTTAAATCTGCATTCAGGTTCTGGATGTGAATAGCATTTTCCATCATGAGTGTTTTGGAATTGTCTTAGATCATTGCATAGTTGAGAAGAGTTATGTCTATCAAAGTTAGTCATTACACATTGTTGCAGTTACTGTGTGCAGTGTTCTCCTGGTTCTAATCATTTCACTGAGCATCAGTTCATGTAAATTTTTCTAGGTTTTTCTGAAGTCAGCCTGCTCATCGTTTCTTATGGAACAATAGTATTCCATTACATTCATATGCCACAACTTGTTCAGCCATTCCCCAATTGATGGGCATCCCCTCAATTTCCAATTCTTGGCCACAAAAGAAAGAGCTGCTATAAATATTTTTATACATATAGGTCCTTTTCCCATTTTTATGATCCCTTTTGGATACAGACCTAGAAGTTTTATTGCTGGGTCAAAGGGTATGCACACTTTTATAGCCCTTTGGGCATAGTTCAAAGTTATGCTCCAGAATGGTTGCACTCCAGAATGGTTGGATCACTTCACAACTCCACCAACAATGCATTAGTGTTCCAATTTGCCCACATCCTCTCCAACATTTATCATTTTCCTGTTTTGCCATGTTAGCCATTCTAATAGACACCTCAGAGGTGTCTTGATTTATGTTTCTCTAATCAATAGTGATTTAGAACATTTTTTCATGTGACTGTAGATAGCTTTAATTTCTTCATCTGAAAGCTGCCTGTTCATATCCTTTGAGCATTTATCAGTTGGGGAATGACTTGCATTCTTATAAATTTGACTCAGTTCTCTCTATATTGTAGAAATGAGGCTCTTTTCAGAGACACTGACTGTTAAAATTATTTCCCAGCTTTCTGCTTTCTTCTAATCTTGGTTGCATTGGCTTTGCTTGTGTAAAAACTTTTTAATTTAATGTAATCAAAATTATCCATTTTGCATTTCATCATGTTCTCTATCTCTTGTTTTGTCATAAATTCTTCACTTCTCCATAGATCTGGCAGGTAAACTATTCCTTTCTCTCCTAATTTGTTTATAGTATTCCCCCTTTATGTCTAAAATATGTCCCATTTTTGCTTTATCTTGGTATATGGTATAAGATGTTGGTCTACACCTAGTTTCTGCTATGCTATTTTCCAGTTTTCACAGCAATTTTTGTCAAATAGTCTATTCTTATCCCAAAACCTGGAGTTTTTGGGTTTTTCAAAAAGTAGATTACTATAGTCATTGACTGCTGTGTGTTGTGTACCTAACCTATTCCACTGAAGCACCATTCTCTCTCTTAGCCAGTACCAGCTAGTTTTGATGATTGCTGCTTTATAATATAGTTTTATATCTGGTATAACTGGGCCAACTTCCTTTGCATTTCCTTTCATTAATTCCCTTGATATTCTGGACCTTTGTTCTTCCACATGAATTTTGTTATTATTTTTCTTGTTCTATAAAATAATTTTGGGTAGTTTGATTGGTATGGTATGAAATAATAAATTAATTTAGGTAGAAAAGTCATTTTTATTATATTAGCTTGGCCTACCCATGAGCAACTGATATTTTTCCAATTCTTTAGATCTGAATTTATTTGTGTCAAAGGTATTTTGTAATTTTGTTCATATAGTTCCTGGGTTTGTCTTGGCAGGTAGACTCCCAAATATTTTATATTGTCTATAGTTACTTTAAACAGAATTTCTTTTCTATCTTTTGGTGTTAGGCTTTGTTAGTAGTATATAGATACGCCAATGATTTGTGTGGGTTTATCTTATATCCTGCAACTTTGCTAAAGCTGTTTATTATTTCAAGCAGTTTTTCATTTGATTCCCTAGGATTCTCTATGTATAACATCATATCATCTGCAAAGAGTGATAACTTTGTTTCTTCATTGCCTGTTCTAATTCCTTCAAATTTTTTCTTCTCTTATTGCTAAAGCTAACATTTCTAGTACAGTATTGAATAACAGTGGTGATAATGGATGTCCTTGTTTCATCCCTGATCTTATTGGAAATGCTTCTAGCTTATCCCCATTACATATAATGCTTGCTGAAGGTTTTAGGTAGATGCTACTTATCTTTATAAGGAAAACTCCATTTATTCCTATGTTCTCTAGTGTTTTTTTCATAGAAATGGGTGCCGTAGTTTGTCAAAAGCTTTTTCCTGCATCTATTGGGATAATCACATGATTTCTGTTAATATTGTGATTGATATAGTTAATTATGCTAATAGTTTTCCTAATATTGAACCAACCCTGCATTCCTGGTATAAATCCCACCTGGTCTTACTAGATTATCCTTACGAGAATTTGCTGTAATCTTTTTACTGATATTTTATTTAAAATTTTTGCCTCAATATTCATTAGAGAAATTCATCTATAATATTCTTTCTCTGTTTTGGCTCTTCCCAGTTTAGGTATCAGTACCATATTTGTATCATCAGAAGAATTTGGTAGGACTCCTTCTTTGCCTATTTCTCCAAATAGTTTCTATAGTATTGGAATTAATTGTTTTTAAATGTTTGGCAGAATTCACTTGTAAATCCATCTGGCCCCAGAGATTTTTTCTTAAGGAATTCATTGATAGCTTGTTCAGTGTCTTTTTTCTGAAATGGGGTTACCTAAATATTTTTTTCTTCTTCTGTTAATGTGGACAATTTATATTTTGTAAATATTCATCCATTTCACTAAGATTTTCAGATGTTTTTGGCATACATTTTGGGAAAATAGCTCCTAATTATTGTTTTAATTTCCTCTTCATTGGTGGTGAATTCACTCTTTTCATTTTCGATACTGGTAATTTTTTTTTCTTCTTTCTTTTTTTAAATCAAATTAACCAAAGTTTATTTATTTTATTGATTTTTTCATTTTTACACCTCTTATTTTATTTATGAGTTCAATAGTTTTCATAATTTCAATTTTTTAATCTCTCCTTTGAATTTCAGATTTTCTAATTTGGTATTTAATTGGGGATTTTTAATTTGTTCATTTTCTAGCTTTTTTAGTTGCATGCCCAATTCACTGATCTCCTCTTTCTCTATTTTATTCATTTAAGCATTGAGAAATATAAAATTTATCCTAAGAACTCTTTTGGCTGTGTTCCATAAGTGTTGGTATGTTGTCTCATCATAGTCATTCTCTTGGATGAAGTTATTGTTTGTTTCTATGATTTGTTGTTTAACCCACTCATTCTTTAGGATTAGATTATTTAGTTTCCAATTAATTTTTAGTTTATCTTCCCATGGCCTTTTATGGCATGTAATTTTTATTGCATCATGGTCTAAAAAGGATTCATTTGATATTTCTGCCTCTCTTCATTAAATTGTGAGGTTTTATGCCTTGGTATATGGTAAATGAGTAAGGTTCAAACAATGCTTACCTCCCTCCTTTCTTTCCTTTTACTGCAGTAGGTCTTTGCACCTCTTCATATGATGTAATTCACCCTTTTCTATCTCTTCCTTTCCTCTTCTCCCAGTACAATTTTTTTTTTACTCCCTTAATTTTTTACCACATCAAAGTCAACTTAAACCCACCTTCTCTGTCTATATATTTCCCTTCTAGATGTTGTAATAAAGATACAGTTCTCAAGAGTTATAAGTATCATCTTCCCATGTAGGGATGTAAACAGTATTCCCTTATTGAATAATATGTTTTTTTTTCCCTTTCTTGTTTACCTTTTTATGCTTCTCTTGAGTCTTGGATTTGAAGATCACATTTTCTGTTGAGCTCTGGTCATTTCATCAGAAAGGTTAGGAAGTCCCCTACTTTTATGGAATGTCCATTTCTTCCCTTGAAAGTTTATGCTCAGTTTTACTGGGAAGTTAATCCTTGGTTGTAATCCAAGCTCCTTTGCCTTCTGGAATATCATATTCTAAGCCCTCAAATTCTTTAATCTAGAAGCTGATAGATCTCGTGTAATCCTATGTTTCCATTATTTTTAAATTGTTTCTTTCTTCCTGCTTGCAATATTTTCTCCTTGACCTGATAATTCTGGAATTTGGGTACAATATTCCTTGAAGTTTTCATTTTGGGATCTCTTTCAGGATGTGATCAGTGGATTCTTTCAATGACTAGTTAACCCTTTGGTTCTAGGACCTCAGGACAGTTTTCCCTGATAATTTCTTTAAAGATGCTGTCCAGGTTCTTTTTTTGATCATAGCTTTCAGGTAGACCAATAATTCTTAAATTATCTCTCCTGGATCTATTTTCCAGGTCAGTTGTTTTTCCAACGAGGTATTCTATTTTTTAATTCTTTTGATTTTGTTTAACTAATTCTTGATGTCTCATAAAGTCATTAGCTTCCACTTGACCAATTCTAATTTTTAAGGAATTGTTCTCTTCAGTTAGCATTTGTACTTCCTTTTCCATTTGGCCAATTCTACTTTTTAAGGGGTTGTTATCTTCAGTCAATTTTTGTCCTTCCTTTTCCAAGATGTTGACTCTCTCTTGCATACCTCTCATTTATTTTCCCAATTTTTCTTCTACCTCTTTCATTTGACTTTTAAAATCTTTCTCAAGGTCTTCCAAGAAGGTTTTTTGGGCTTAGGATCAATTCATATTTCCCTTTGAGATGTAGGTATATAGACAACATTGTCCACTTCTCAGTTTGTGTTTTGATCTTCCCTGTCGCCATAGTAATTCTCAATGGGCAATATTCATTTTTGCCTCTTGCTCGTCTTGTTTACCTATTTCCTTGCTTGTGAAGTTGACGTTCCCTGCTGCTGGAGCACAGGGAGCACTGTCCCAAGCTTCTTATGCTGGGGACCAGGGGCCTGGTCACTTGCTTTATGTGCTGGGGCCTCAGGTTCTGGCAGCTGGGTGGTGTAGGTTTCTGGCAGGTTACCTGGTGCTGAACTGGAGTCCTAGTGGTGGTGTCTGGCATGTGCTAGTGCCAGGTGGGGTTCTTCTGCATTTCCCTGGGCCTACACTGAAGCACATGGAGGTCTAACTGCTCAAGGATGCTTGCCTGGCATTGCACTGAGGCACAGGGGTTTCAGCTACTGGAAGAAGCCTGCCTGCCCCAGGGCTGCACAGGTGTGTGTGATGATTCTCTGAGCTGGAGTCTGCCAGTTCCCATGGCTATGCTAAGGCACTGGGGATCCTGGTGTTGGCATTTTCCAGCTTCACCACCCTGGAGCTCAGGATCTCCCACTGATTTGCTGAGGTATAGCTTGTTGTTGGCTTGCCAGAACACCTCCTGTCCTGGGCTGTATTCTCCTTTTTACCCAAATGAAATGGACCTTTCTTGGTGATCTTCCAAGTTTCCCAGGCTAAAAGACTGCTTCTTCCCATCTTTCTGTTATCTTCACTGTTCCAGGATTTTTCCTGGGGCACTATTTTCTGGGGTTTTTAGAGGTCAATAAGGGAGAGTGAGAGTGATTTACTGCTTACTCTGCTATCTTGGCTCCTGGAAGTCAGGAAGTCTCTCTATTTCTTTCCCTTAGTTTTTATGAGGGAGAGGGAAATTGTGGTGCCCACCCCTCCAAAAAAAGAGGGACACTGAAACATTTCTTTGCACAGATAACAAAAGAAGGAAATTTAAAAGGGAATACAAAGAAGCCAGACAGTTTTGAAAATAAAGTGCAAGATTTATTATATACTTTGTCATAAATCAAGTAGTATGAAACAGAGATTTGTGGTTTCATAAAGAATTTTCTTTTTGTTTTTTTCTTCATGTATAGAAAATGTTTTGATGATTAAGTTTAGAGTAAAAATAAAATTAAAAAGAAATATGGGATTGTGTTAATTCTAAGAAGAAGCTAGTAAAATGCTTTACTAATAATTCATGTACCACTTTCTGAACTAATAATTATAAACATTGACCAGGCCCCAACCCCTCTTCCTCTCAATTTTGCTGAGAAGTGAGAGTCTTGGACATCTCCCTTGACACAACTATTCTGTGATTCATTATAATAATGGTATGTAGTCTTCTTTGTTTAATCCACCTTGCATTTTTGTTATTTTGGACTCCTTGCAGTTGTATAGATATCCAAATATTTTCTATATCATCCTTTTTTAAAGTTCTCTCTCCTGCTTCTTAACCCTTTATATTAAAGATTTTGATGGATGTTGGATTTTTATTTTGTTCCTTGTGCTGCATTGACTTCTTGCAATATCTTAACCTTTTAACTTTTTCATTCAATTGATTGTTAATGAAATCTGGAATTTCATACATGCTTTTTACTTTCCAAATTCCATTTCTGTGTGTTTCTTTTTTCTAGTCAATAAACACTTATCAAGTGTTTTCCATACCTCAGGCTTCATGCTAAATGTTGGGGTAACAAAGTAAGGCAAAAGAGTCCCTATCCTCAAGGAGCTCCTCACATTTTCTAATGAGAAAGACAATATAAAAATAGCTGATTATATAGAAGGTACGTAGAGAGCTGCTGGCAGATAGGAGAAGGGACTAACAGTTATGGAGACCAGGAGAAACTTCCTATAAAAGGCAAGATATGAACTGAGTCTTTAAGGAAGCCAGAGAAAGTAAGAGGGAGAAGTGAGAAGAGAGAGCATTCTGGGTATGAGGGGGTAGCCAATGAAAAGTCATGGAGATAAGATACAGAATTTTGTGATAAATATATTATATATACATAAATATACATATATGTAGGCAATATAAGTAGGCCAGTGAAGCCGAATAATTAAGTGTGTTGAAAGCCCCAAAATATGAGAAGACAAGGGTCCATGTTATGAAGACCTTTAAATGGCAATATTTGATCCTGGGGGTATCAAAGAGCCACCAGAGTTTATTGAGTAGGGAGTGACATGGACAGGCATATATGCTTAAGTAAAATTATATTGGAAGCTAAGTGGAAGAAGAAGTGAAGAGAGAACAGAGATATGGAAACAAATTAGAAGTATATTGCAGTGGTCCAGGAGATAGGTGATACGGGTCTGAACCAGGCCTACTATTTGAGTGAGAAGAGGAAATATACAGACATGATGTTAAGGTAGAAAGGATAAGATTGGGCAACAGATTGGGTATGTGGGGTAAGATGCAAGTACTAAGGATAAAACTGAATTTGAGAGCTTAGGTAACTAGAAAGATTGCATACCCTCAATGGTAATAAGGAAGTTTGACAGAGGGAAGGATTTAAGATAAAAATAAAGATTTCTGTGTTGGACATGTTGAGTCTGAGATTCCTAAGGGACATGCAGTTGCAGATGTCCAAAAGGCAGTTGGTGATATGGGGTTGAAACTGAGGAGAAAGGCTGGGGTTGGATATCTAAGCCTAAACATTATTATCTTCATAGAGATGATAATTGAACCCATGGGATGTGATGAGGTCACCAAATGAGATAATATAGAGTTAAAAGAGCAAAGGTCACAAGCAAATCCTTAAAGGACATCCACAGTTAGTGAATGTGTTTTGGATGAAAAACTGGAAGAAGAAATTGAGAAGAATCAGTCACATAAATAGGATGAGAGACAGGAGAGAGCAGTGCCATCAGGACTTAGTGGAGAGGTGACCAATAGTGTCACATACTGCAAAGAGGTCAAAAATGATAAAGAGTAAGAAAAGCCCATTGGACTTAGTGATTAATGGCACATTGGTAAATTTGAAAAGAATTTTTTTCAGTTGACCGATGAAGTTAGCAACCATATAACAGAGGGTTGTTGAGAGAATAATGGGAGTGGAAGGGAAGGCACATTGTATAGATAGATTTGTTAAATTTAGTTGAAAAAGACAGGAAAGATATTGGATATTGGATAGCTAGGAGGGATGATATGATCAAGTGAAATTGTTTTTAGGTTGGAGGACATATGGTTGTGTTTGTAAACACTCTGAAGGAGCCTATGGATAGGGAGAAATTGGAGAAGGGGAGGGAGGGCAGAAGAGAGGAGGGGAGAGAAGGGGGAGGAGAGGTAAAGAAAATGGATAATAGCAGGGACAGTCTGTTGGAGAAGATAAGAGGGGATGGGAACAAGGGTTCAGGTAGAGGGACTGGTCTTGGCAAAGAAAGAGGGAAAGGTATCTGAGTGATATGAGATGAGGAGAGAAGAGGGAGTCTCTGCAAATGATCTTAATTTTGTCATGAATTATGAGGTGTTATCTTTATCTGAGAGGGTGGAAGAGGGGGTCCTGTTGGATGTTTCAGTAGAAATAGCTTGATGATATGACCTTGTATGTTTTGTTATCTCCTGCAGACTAAATCCAACTGATGCAATGAAGAGTCCACTTGGGGAGATATTGCTAAAGGCATTGGAAGAGCTAGATTCTGGAGAGCTTAAAAAATGTAAATTCATCCTAAAGAATAGAGATCTGATAACCAAGAAGGAAAGCCAAGCTGATCTAATTGACTTATCTGACTATATGGTAGAAAGGTTTGGTGCTTTGATTGCTCTGAACAAGATTATTAAAGTATTTAAGGACATGAACCTTAATGAAGCCGCTCAGACCCTTCAAAAACAAAAAGCTGAAGGTAATTGGATAGTAGGCCCTTGATTCATTTCAGACTGTACTTCTCTTCAAACTGAGAGGCAGCATAGTCCTGTGGAATTGGACTGAAAGTCAGGAGATCTGCTTCTGAGTCCCATTTCTGCTACTTACTGTGACCTTGATCAAGTCATTTCCCCCTTGTCTATAAGACGTGAGATCTGTGCTTGATGACTCTTTAAGGTCTCTTTTAGCTCCAGCATCTATGATTCTTTATTTCTTTTTTGAAGTCTCAGCAGCTGCCACTAGGAAGGTGTCAAGTTCTCACACATGGCCACAAGATGGCAGTAACTACACACAGGAGATGGGAGCATCTGAGAGTCTGGCACACTCTTCCCAAAACCTAAGAAAATCCAAATATTCCAGAGTGCGGGATCTGAATTGGATCTTAGAAATTACTTAGTCTAGCTTCATCATTTTTTTTCAGATGAACAAACAGGACTGTATGGAGGAAATGACTTGCTTAAAGTCACACTGCAAGCAAGTAGCTGTGGTGGACTCAAAGCCAGGTCTTTTGACTCATTCCACAACACTGTGCTGGCAAAGAAAGAATTGGCAAGCTTAGGAGGGAGTCACTTAGGAATGAAAGAAAAAGCTGATGCAATCTTTACTCTGAATAAGACCATCCCCTGGCTCTCCTTTTCTTACTGTTCTCAAGTTCCATGAAGCCCTCAAATAGTCCTGGGTCATATAACCCCCATCTCTCTTCTAGTCCCATGATGATGATGAAGAGGATGATGACATTAACATGAACTTGGATTATATTATATTATATTATATTGTTGCATTATATTACATATTTTATTATATAATCATATCATAATATACAATTATAGATATATTATTATATTAGATATCACAAATAATGTTATAATCTAATATAATGTATCATTAGACAATATATCTTATCATAGCTAGCATCTATATAGCACTTTAAATTTGCAAAGTGCTTTACATATATGATCTCGTCTGATCCTCACGGCAACTGTAGGAGGTAGGTGCTATTATAATCATCCCCTTTTTATAGATGAGGAAACTGAGGCTGGGGGAAGTTAAGTGACTTATGAAGGGTCAGACAGATGGGAAACATCGGGAGCAGGATTTGAGTTAAAGTCTTCCTGACTCCAAGTCTAACACATCGTGCCACCTAGCTGACCTTTCTAGGAGTGTTATCTCTGATCTATGAATTTGGGAAATTATCCATACCAGAAACTAGCCTATGTATGCAAATTCTGGACAAATGGTAGGAGAACTAGTCCTTACATTCTAGGTAGCAAAAGGATCGGAGGGGAGAGAATTCAAGGGCCAAGAAATAAAACCTCTACTTCTCTGAATGCATATGGTAAGAGATGTAGGTACAAGAGGGAAATAGGTAATCCAAAGAGTGGTCCATTAGGCAAAGCCCCTGCCACAGGACCTCCTTCACTAACTATTGCTGTTGTGGTTGTGCGATAGTAATCAGAATGGGACTTTTCACTGTTTTTTCTTTTGGAATACTGAGGTAATCAAGTACCTTTGACGAATCTTGCCTTTCAAATGGAATGGCAAGCAAAGTGGACTTTTTGTTGTCTTTATTTTGGAGTGCTTCTCAGCACTAAGGAATCTTTGACTGAATCAGAAGTCTTGGATGACTTGCTTACGTCTAGGGAAGGCTTGGTTCTCGTGGATTTGAGTCACTTTGAGTGGCATGGTTATGATGCCCTTTGACCCTGAGACTTGTATATAAGTTCAGAGGTTAGCGTTTTGCCTTTGGGGGCACACTCATTGAAAGAGTATTGGTGATGAGACTCTGGGTAGCTGATTGAAAGAGCCTCCCTGGCTTTGAAAAACCCAGATGTTGATGCTTCTCTGGTAACTATGTATATTGTGATTTTGTCAAACAGAAATCTGTCTATTGATATGTTTATATTGTCTCTGTTTGTAATTTCTGTTTATATTTGCTCTGAAGTTCAGGGTACTGACTTTTCCCCCTGAACTAAGTGAATATCTTTGTTTAGTTAAAGTAAGGTCATTAACCCCTTTAATTTGCTTTCCATAGAAAAGCAGATGAAAGAAGTTCTGCTGGCAGCCCTTTTGTGTGCTCTTGTTGCACATTGATATGGCATGTTTTATAGACGAGTCTGTATTTGAAGGCCAGTGAACATGAGGGAGCTAAATGGCATAGTGGATAGAGTACTTTCCATGAAAGATCTGAGTTCAAATCTATGTCTGATGTTTATTAGCTCTCTGACCTTGAATAAGTCACTCAACATCCCTCAGCCTGTTTCATTATATGTAAAACGGAGTTAATGGCATCAATCTGACTGGATTGTTGTCAGGATCAAATGAGATTATACATGTAAAGTGCTTTGCAAATCTTGAAGCATTATCAATGTTAGCTATTTATACATAATATATACATATATATGAATACACACATATGACAGAATAATGCAATGGAAAAAAAGCACTGAACTAGAGCACCAGAATACCTGGAACTCCGTTTTGCTACTTACTATGTACCCTTAAGCAAGTCAGTTAGCCTCTTTAAGCCTTGGTATCTTCCTCTGTAAAATGGGGTTAATAATATCTTTCTTGCCTAATAAAGTGTCATAAGAATAATATGAGATAGTGCTTATAGACTACTCTGTAACTATAAGCACCACAGAAAAAAAATTACTTTTGAGAGAATAGGATGTTGAAAATTATTCACTTGTCCAAGAAGGACTCCTTCCAGCTAACTTATCATTTTCCTTGTTCTCAAACCAGTTGAGATGAAATACAAAAAGAAAAAAGAGAAGAAACCAGTGACAAAAAACAAACAGGCTCAAATGAGAACAACATCTTCTAATAGCAAAAATGCCGACAACCCTCAGGTGATGAAGAAAGATGACCTGAAACCCAACAATGAGTCAAAGAAGAATCCTATTGCTGGGGTAGGTAGGAGCCAGACCATAAGGAGGTCTTCAGTCAATAGACAAGGCAGTCATCCCTGCTGTGATTCTCCTCTCACAGTCCACACTGAGGCCTTTTCTTCAGTAAGCTCTCAATCTACAAATTAAAGGCAAAAGAATGATTGGGAGACAGGGATGTAGGGGGTGGGATGATAGGATATTACAGTAATGACCAACTATATCACTCATCAGTTCCCAAACTCCTTCTCTTCACTAATGATAACAGTTCCTACACTATAACCCCCCGAAGTCAGAGAGATGAACCATATGACCTCTTAAATTGATGGTCCATGGGAAATAATTTTGTGGCATTCTGGAGACCTCCCTTTCCTCAATTACTGTAACTGGACTCAACAGCCTCTAAGATCTCTTCCACGTCTAAGTCTATGATCTTATGGTAATCACTCCCCAATCACAACAAACTTTTTTTTCTAGAAAAGAAAAGCAACAACTGAAAAGATGCCAGAGAGCAAGAAAATTAAGACATCCCAGGAATCCTCCCAGGTATAATTAATGCTGTTTTTCCCCTCTTAGTGAGAGTCCATTTCAGAGTCTATTAGGGGCACAGAACAGTCCATACAAGATTGCATCACTCTTCATTTCCCATCATGTTCACCTTATCCCAAACACTATCTGTCCTTAACCAAGGCTTGATCTTCCTATTTTCCCTTTGCATCTGCCTCCCTTTTATGACACCCTATTGAAACTCAAGAGATCACCTCGTCCGTTGTCCTGCCTAAAGGATTTTAGACAAACCAGACCAGTATTCCTAAACATGTTTGTTTTTGAAGACCTCTTCAATCTACCTACAACATATGTAAGCCAGTTCTTCCTTTCAACTTACCTATTTTATGAATATAATACAGTTAGAACAACCCTAAAGACAGTATGAAGCCCAAGGAAAGCTTAGGAATAACAGTGTACCACTACACGATAAACACAGACACACATGAATACACATGAACATCATATACACAAATGTACATGCATATGTATATATTCAATATAAATTCACATACACACATGTGTATATGTATGTGCACAAAAAATATATCTGTGCATGTAAGTGTGTGTGTGTGTGTGTATATCTGCAGCAGCTAGGTGGCACAGTGGATAGAGCACCAGGCCTAAAATCAAGAAGACCTGAATTCAAATCAGTTTCCTCATCTGTAAAAATGAGCTACAGAAGGAAATGGCGAACCACTCTGGTATCTTTGCTGAGAGAACCCCAAATTATGTCACGAAGAGTCGGACATGACTGAAGTGACTAAATAACTACAAAAATCTGTATATCTCCAGATGAAATTCAGTCTGGTCAAGAAATTTTAGACCTTAGCAGCACAAATGTTGCTTTTGTCAATGCTGCCAAGTGAAGGTATAGTTGGAAGGAATTTGATCATTGCACTCCTGATTAATTCCTCTCTACTCAACTACAAGAGCAAGAGCTTCAGAAGACAAAGGCAAATTTAGGAAATGAACTACTGGTTAAAGTGATGATATTTGATTAGAAAAATTATTTGAATTTTTGGACCAGGGCTTAAAATATAACACAATGCTTTGCCCACTTAAGAAATATCTACTGAATTTAATCAAATTGAGTATGAAATGGGAAAATTTTCTAGAGAATAATATAAATATGCAGGGAATTCGCTAATGAACAGATTTTTTTTCAAATGTTCGAAATGACAAAAGCAAGTAATAGACACAAGTTACAAAAGCATGGCCCAGTCTTATGAAAATAGAGTCTAGAGTACTAAAATTTAGAATGAGCTAAAACTCAGGAAGAATCCTAAGGATGAGAAAAAGGAATGGCTTTTTGTTTTTTTAGCTATATTGGGGAAAAGAGGAGGTTCATAAAAAAGACATAACTGCTATTTGGGGTAGGTGAGATGATGACAACTGACAAAGAAGAGAAGATAAAACTATTAAATTCTTACTTTAACCTCTTTTCTCTGCCAAGGAAAATAATTACAGAATCACAGAATTTTAGAGTTGGAAAATGCCTTAACAGCCAGCAGGTCCACCCTCAACCTGAAAAGCAATCCCCACTCCAACCTACCCAAGACAAATAGTTATTTATCTAGTCTTTGCTTAAGGGTTTCCTTTGAAGAGAAGACCTCTAAATTTAAGGAAATCGAAATAAGCCCGCAGATAGTTTACCAGGCTCAAAAGAACTATGTATTCAGGCTACTGAATGAACTGCTAGATATGATTAACAAGCTATTATCAGGAGAACTGGAAAGTTACTACAACAGTAGAAGAGGTAAATACCCCCAAATTATTAAGGAAACAGTAGAGTCAGCAAACTAGAGGCCAGGGAGCTTGACTTTGTGTTTTTAAAACAATGGTCTTGTTAATGCTCTTCCATCCTTTTTTTATACCACTCTCTCTTTCCACTGACATTTCTCCCCTTCACCAAAATAGAGTCCTCCCTTATAAGAGATAAATATGGTCTAGCAAAACAAAGCAACACATTGGTCATATATGTGTGTAGAAGGTAAGAAATCTTGCTTCCTTTGCCCTGACAATGGTAGTGTTGAGGTCAGATTTGAGAGAGTAGTTCCAGTGTGAAAGAATTCACTTAGGCATTCCCTTTCAGTTATCAGGGGTTTTATTAACATGAAAACACATGGACCTTTACTGTAGCAAAAATGCTGAGTAAAAGGTACTGATATTTGGGGGAGATTAGGCTTATTTAGATAGAAAGCTGTAGATGTTCAGAATGATGATGTAGTTTTAGGTTTTTATGGTGGTTAAAGATTAAGGACAGGGGGCACATAGGTTAAAGATTAAGGACAAGGGGAACAAAAGCAATTCTTTTGGTACAAATTAAGGAATACTTTTATGGTATTTCAAGATAAGAGGAGAAGGGCTTTAGGGTGTTCTCAAGTTACAGAATGAGCTACAGAATGAGCACCCCCCACCGCCTGCACCCCCACCACACCCCATGAGGGTCCTCACAAAGTACTGGAAAAGCAAACCTAGAAGATTCTTTTTAACCTCTAGGGTTCTATTGGCTGTTTCTACCCTAGTAGGAATGTTTGGTGGGCATGATTCACAGAGAGATCATTGATTTCCAAGACCCTGAGACCTGAGGGTCCAGACTTCTCCAAGCACAGTAACCCCCCACCCCAGTCAAAGTTTTCTCCAAGATATATTGTCTCCTTATATTGGGCCCTTCATGTTGGACCTGGAGTCAAGAAAGACCTGAGTTGAAATCTAGCCTCAGACACTTACGAGTTATGTGGCTCTGGGCAAGTCATTTAACCTGTTTGCCTCAGTTTCCTCAACTATGAAAATGGGGATAAAAATGATACCTACCTCCCAGAGTTGTTGTTAGGATCAAATGAGATATTTGTAAAGTGCTTAGCACAGTGCCTGGCACATAATAGGCGCTTAATAAATACTTTTTCCCTCCCCAAGCCCAGTCCCCTATGTTCATTTTAGCTTCACAGAATCACAAGATGTTCAGACTTGAAAGGGATCTTACAGGCCCCATCTACTGGCACTATCTCTCTATTGGGATCTATCCCAATCCACACCTCAAGTCTGTGTGACCTTGGGCAAGTCATATAAATGGGTCTCAGGTTCATTATTTGTAAATAATGGGTTGGTATAAATGACCTAAGTCTGTGATCCTGTGCTGGTGTATACACAAATTTTGTTTAAAGCCCCCTAATGAGACAGAAAGCACTGGGACTGCTGGTTTGACATAGGGATAGCATTTATTCTTAGGAAATTTTTGCCTTTATCTTTCTCTTCTCCATAAGAGCAGCATGAAAGATTTTGTTCAATGCTTTACTAAAATTGCATTACCCTACTAGAGGAATGATAAAAGGTTAATGCCAAATTAATAGAATTAAAAGAGTATGAAAGGTTGGAGACAATTTAATTAAGTACCTATTAAATGCCAGGCACTATATTAAGTGCTGGGAATACAAATAAAAAGAAAGACAAACCCTGCCCTCAAGGAATTTATAATCTAGTGGGGGAAGGCAACACTGCAAAAGGACACTGGAAGGAGGTGGAGGAACCAAGAGAGCCTAGACTTCGGGCTTTCATGTCCTTAGAAGTTCAAAGCAAGCTGAGCTGCAGAAGGAAAGTGGAGATTTAGCTGGAGAGTCCAGGTCTAGCCCTCTCTATAGGAAAGCTTTAGGAGTTTAGCGCTTCATCCTCCAGCCCTCCACAAAGGACTTGTTCTTATAAAATGATCAGTGGATGAAGGAATCAGGTCAGCAAACTATCTAGAGGACAAGAGATCTATTTCAGGTCTAGGTCAAAACAGATTGTGAGCACTAGGAGAAAAGGCAGATCAAAGGCAAGTTTCAGGAGAAGAGTCTAGTGTCTTTTACTCTAAAGAGTGAGCCAGAGTTGTTCCTACCTCCCCACTCTATTTGATGGCCTGCTTCTGTAGGGGGTGCGAGCTTACTTCTAGTCTTCTGAAAGGGAAACAGCTGTCTTAGGGCTTGTGTTAGACAGGTTTGTGAAATGGTTTTACCTATGGAAGCTTCAGCCTTTCCTTGGCATAAGAGGGTGGACTTACTGTCATCCTTCTGTGAGAAATGGTGGAAGCGTTTTTGCTTCCACAGAGTTGAAAGCATCTCCTGCCCCACACACCCCCGCGCCCAGCTTTAGCAGAATGTAAGTCAGGTGACTGGTTCTAATCAGAGCTGTGATCTAGGCTGCCTCTGATCCTGTGAAAGTTTAGAAGCTTGTACACATGCTTAAAGAGCCATTTGAGGAGGGTATGACATAGGCAGTCAGGGGGTTGCATCTGGCCAATGAAGATCCAGGTGGGAGATTTGAATTGGGAGTCAGTAAAAGGACTGATGTTTGTCTGAGTCCTTGTACTCTCCTATGCTCCATTCAGGGGATGTACCTGTTTATTCAGAATGAATAAATATAATTAAAACCTTCCTGGCTTCCCAATGAGTATTATTTATTCCTAGACAGCACGAGTATATTAATAACACTTCTATCTGGCCTATTGCTTCCCTTGTAAGACTGCTCAAATCTCTGAAGAAGGAAGAGGATCCAATCTTAATCTTCTGGGACAGTGGTCTCAAAGTGCAATGGCCTAGGGGTGGCTCTGATTACAGAAAGAATAGAAAAGGCAGATTTACATACATTGTATTTTCTACATAGGTATTTCTATTATTTTCTTGTAAGCACTTTAAAAGCAGGTAGCTATTTCAGTTTTTGATGAGATCCTCATAGTAGATAGGGTAGTCTTATGCCCCTCTAAGTGTTCAGTGATCAGCCACACAATAGGAATTGTTTTGTCCGTGGTACACATTGTGAACATCCACTAATGTACCACACCAGTGCTTCAAACAATATAATGAACATAAATACCTTTACAAATTGTGAAGAACTGCATGAATAATGATGGAATTTTCTATTTATTATTATAATTTATAGCAATTTAAAGTTCAAGTGATTTATTTACTTCATCTCAGTGAATCCATAACTCCATAGGGGAGATTTTAAATATTATTACTCCATTTTACAGATAAGAAAACTGAGGCTCAGAAGGTTAAGTTACCCATAGCCATATAGTTGGAAAGATGGGATTTGAACCTACATCCTTCTGATACCAAATCTCTTACTCTGTTCACTTTCAAGATCATCTCAGTGAGGTGTGGAGCTTCTCACAGGCTATATCAGGGAATCCAGAATTTAGCAGGTTCTTTCTAGAAGGAAAACTTGGAGTATGGGTCCAGTAAAGGAGTCTGTGTCTGTTATCCAAGGAACAGACTATTCAGCTCAGAAAAGTTCAGTGCCAGGTGATAACATTTTTCTGCCATAGAACTTTTCTAAGACTATCTACTGAGACACAGAAATTGTGATCTGCGTTAGCAAAGGGAATACTTACCAAGGAAATCACAGATACTTAAATTGCTGAATTCATTCCATCCTACTTGAAAGGTCTTGCCATTTGTAATGAGATGGAGAGAAACAGGCAACCTCAGCCTCTCATGTCAATTCTGTCATTGGCTGATGCTTTGTCTTTATTTCTTTCAAGGAGCATTATTCACATAGGGGCAATCCTCATTGAAGGGAAGTATCTGGAATGAGGATGAGTGTAGAAAACTTTTTTCTGCCCTCCATACTCAAAAGAGGATGAAAGAGAGTAGTAAACTAGATAGCATGTTCTGTCCATATTTTGAACTGGTTGCAGCCTCTACCTGACAATGATGTCATCTCTATCATGCACACGTCTTACTGAATGTCCTCTGAGTGTTGGCTTCTAAGGTAAAGAATTCCCCAAAGGTAAAGAATCCCCTAATCTCCCATGTTTCACATTAATCCCATTCCAGTTATCTCATACTCTATGGACATTGGTTTCTTGGTATTTAACAAAGTGAGTAAGACCCATCCCTCTAACCTTACTTGATAGCTCATGTCTTTACTCTGATGTCTTTCACCCTGTTCAGAAAACAGAACCAGAAGCTGGAAGAGAAGATTGTGCCCAGACTACGCCTATCGTAGTGAAGGTGCTCAAAGTGGGCGAGACATTTGAATACGATACCAAAGAAGGGAAGAAAGAGATGTTTCATGCTACTGTGGCAAATGAGCATGAATTTATCCGGGTGAAGGTTTTCAACATGGGTGTCAAGGAACACATCAACAAAAATAACGTCATTGAGATATCAAAAGGTTTTTGGAGCAAAGGTTTCCTAGAAATAAACAGATACTCCAGAGTACAAGATATGAGTAATAAAGAAGAGATCACAGTCCCCAAAAACATCAAAAGAAGAGCAGGTAAAACGACAAATATCAAAATGATTAAAAAACAAAAACAAGGAAGCTATGTGGATGGTGTCTATGAGATCAATAAGGTAAGCTCACACTGCTTTATAGAGAGGGGGTAAATTGCTTTTCTAAAAACTTCAAGTCAAAATACTTAACTCCCAAACAAGGCACTGACAACT
Organism: Trichosurus vulpecula; assembly: GCF_011100635.1. Classification (NCBI taxonomy): domain Eukaryota; kingdom Metazoa; phylum Chordata; class Mammalia; order Diprotodontia; family Phalangeridae; genus Trichosurus; species Trichosurus vulpecula. The sequence continues at coordinate 157,760,983 of NC_050576.1, read as the reverse complement.
GAGTAAACTTTGGGTAAGGTCATGGTGCCCCAACATAGGTACACATAGAGCATGCATTGGGTATACCAACACATTGAGCCCATATTCTATGTATATGTGTGGCCCCCACACCCAGCAAACCTTGAAGGACAGACTAGTCATCTGCTTAAGATGATTTAAGATCAAAGGTCTAAATCAATGAATCAGCAAGCATTTATTGAATACCTGGTATGTACCAGGTACTGTGCTGGGTGCTTGGATACAAATGTAACAAATGAAACAATCCCTTTTCACCAGGAGCTTACACTGAGGGAGACAAGTATACATATAAAGGGAATAAAAATAAAAAGAATGAATACCAAAAAATTACAAAGTAGATAAAATGCAAGATAGTTTGGGAGGAAGGACACTGGCAGTTCAGGGAACCAAGAATGGTTTCCTGTAGAAGGTAGTACTTGAGTTGTGTCTTATAAGGCAGAAATGAGGAGGGAATTCAGACATCAGAAAGGCAGGTAGGTGGGAAGAGGGTGCACAATATGTGAGGAGAACAAAGAGAAAGCCACTTTGGCTAGATTGTACAGAGGGATGAGCAAGACAAACATTCAGCATCTCTTCTATCCCAAGGAATTTCTGTACAAGTTATTACAAAAGAGATACATTGGGAAACCTCATCATTTTGTGATCTGAGGAGAACCATTCCCACCCACTGTGATCTAGCTGACAAAGGAGGAAATATACTCAACTTTCATTCACTAAGCTCTCACTTTTTTGATAATTGTTTCATCTGTGTGCCCAGCCCCATCTATATCAAATGACTTTTTTATTTCATTTTGAATAGTGGTCTCTAAGGCAATATCTCTTTGTGTACACTAGCTGTAAAAGCTAGAAGAGGAAACAGATAAAAAGACTCTATCCCAGAATCAGACTAGATTCAATAGTTAGTTGCACAAATTATCAATGGTTCTAGGACTATTTAAAGTAGTGACCTCCTTGGACCTAGCTAGTAGAAGACTTTTTAATGATTAGGAACCAGATAACTTTTGAACTGAAAAGGACCTTAGAAATTATGCAATCCAAGCCTTGAATCTTACAGACAGTAAATATAGAAATGGAAAATATAAAAAGCATGCAACATTTTAAAAATCACATGGCTGATTTCTGGGTTGGTTGGTCTTCACACCCAAGGTTCCATTCTCTTACATACTGCTATGATCTCCAACAACTTCCAGTTGTCACAAAGAATCTTACAGTTAAAAGGGACCTCAAAGGGTGTCTAGACCACCATTACCTAAAACACTCCTTTCTCAACAAGTGGTCTTCTTTTTAAAGACCTCCAGTGAGGTTAAACCCATTACTTACAGGGGCATTCCATCTCACTTTCGAAGTGTTTTAATTTTAAAGTTTTTCCTTAAATGCTGGAAGACAATAAAGTACCCCTTCCCCAATACACCTACCTATACTCAATTTTGTTTGTCTCCTGGGATATAGACAGAGTGCCGATAACTGTGTGTAAAATAACCGTGTCCACATAGCTAGTGTTAGGTACTGATGATTGCAACTAAAGTTATTATATTGAAAAAAGCATGGCCCAGACAAATAAGACTTCAAAGAAACTCCAATATAGGAAGAGGAATGAAGGGCAAAGAATTATGGATTGGAAAAAAGTGAGTTAATGGATAATCTTGAAGTATTTCATATTTTGCATTATGGTTATCTGTGTATATGTTGCAACCTCATACTAGACTGTAAGCTCCTTCTGCCACTTAGCATAATAACCTACAAGTACTATTACTAATAATAATATTAATTGACATTTATACAGTGTTTTAAGGCAATAGTGTCAAACTCAAATAGAAATATGGGTCACTAGACAACACATAAGGATCCCTGCAGCCACATACTGACTTGGAAAACCACATGTTAACATTATCTATATTCTATTGTATTTTTATATATTTTGTTAAATATTTTCCAATGGCATTTATTCTGGTTCAGGCTGCACAGAGCATTTTGTGGGCCCTGTGTATATATGACACTTCTGCTTAAAAAGATTACAAAACACTTTATAGACTCTCTCCCAACCTCCAGTCTTGTACCTCTAACTGCCTACTGAACATCTCAAAATGGATGTCCCATAGACATCTTAAAATCAACATATCCAAAACTGAACTCATTATTTCCTCTCTTCTTAATTTTCCTATCATTTTGAAGGCACCACCATCTTTACTCGCCATACTCAATCTGTTGCTAAGTCCTGTCAATTCTACCTTTACTACATTTCTCACATACTCCCTCTTCTCTCCTCAGTCACTGCCACTGGCCTGGTCCAGGCCCTTATCCCCTCACACTTGGATTATTAAAACAGCCCGCTGGTTAGTCTCTCTGTCTCAAGCCTATCTGCATTCTAGTGACAGACTGAGCTTCCTAAAAAGCAGGCCCAACCATGTCGCCCCCTCTCCCTCCCTTTCAATAAATCACAGTAGCTTCCTATCAACTTCAGGATCAGATATAAAATCCTATGTTTGGCATTCAAAGCCTTTATAACCTGGCCCTCTCCCACCTTTTCAGTCTTATTAGAATACCTTCTACCACCCACCCACCCACCCACATACTCTGGGATTCAATGATACCGAATGCTATTTCTTGAACACAACACCATGCTACATTTCCCTATTCAGAGTATTTTCACTGGCTGCCCCCCAATGCCTGTAATTCTCTCCCCCCTCATCTTTACCTCCTGGGTACCCTGGCTTCCTTCAATGTCCAACTAAAATCTCCCCTTCTTCAAGAAGCCTTTCCTAAGCCCCCTTAATGCTAGTGCCATTGCTCTGTTGATTATCTCCAGTTTATCTTGTCTACATCTTCTTTCTACATAAATGTTTGCATGTTGTCTCGCCTATTAGACTGTGAGCTCCTTTAGAGCTTGGAATGCCTTTCTTTATATCCCCAGTGCTTAGCATAATGCCTGGCACATAGTAGGCCTCTAATTGAGTTGAGTTGACTAACATAAATTATTTCATTTGATGCTCATAACAACTCATAACAACTAGGACTGTTATCATTTTCCAGATGAAGAAACAGGCTCAGAATGGTTAAGTGACTTGAACAAGGCATTAAATGTTTGTTTGAATAGAATAGTACAAAGTCATCATTAAGTGCTTGTTAGAAAGAAAGACCAGCATAGGTTGCTGAGTCACAGACTTATTTGAACTAGACCTAGAATGACATTCTGCCTAACTCAGAATAGGACCTGTACTGTTTACAATATCACATATTAGGGACCTGTTGCCTCAGTGACCAGAAGACTTGGAAAAATGTCAGGGAACTGGAGGAAATCCTGAGAAAGTTGACTTAGGTAGCTGGGCAAAAAATCTGGACAGAGAAGGGGGGAGTGGTGGAGCGATCTGAGGGGTGGATTTGGCTAAATAAGCAGAAGGATTTGGAACTGAGCATCTCTAAAATGTATTTTAAGTTGGACAAACCTGAATTCTGTACGTACTTTCTATACCTCAAATTATCAATCTGTACATAGTTTGTACCTGTCAAGTAAATAGATATTCAAATTCAAGTTTCCCCTCCCATCCCTACCCTGCAGTGCCATGACACAAAGATGGTATTAAGCAGGAGGAAATGTTGATTTTGTTTTGCAGAAAACCGAGTCGGAGAAATGTACATTCTTTGAAGTGAAGGACAAGACAGGAAAAATCAAAGTGGTGACATTTGGCAAATGGGCCAAACTAAACTGTGAGATAGGAGACAAACTTCAGCTCACCTGCTTTGAGTTTTCTTTTTGGGGTGAAGTGCAACTGAAATCTGTAACTCATAGTTTCATCAAGGTAGGAGCTATGTGGTAGGACATTCACTTTCCAACATGCCAAAAAATGTATTTGCTTTGGAGAAAAACTAAATTGGTGTTATTAGGTAATCTATCCAGCAGGTGGTGTCCTGTTCCAAGCAATGCCTCACCACCAGATTCTAGGAATGTCCCACATCCTACTGTAGTAAGACATTTACTGTAGGTGAAATCTTGTTCACACTTTCAAAAAGTTGTGGGCAGTGATGTAATCTCTCTCTCTCTCCCCCATTCTCTCTCTCTCTCTCTCTCTCTCTCTCTCTCTCTCTCTCTCTCTCTCTCTCTCTCTCTCTCAGACACACACACACACACCACACACACACACCTCTTCCTGTGTGTTCTTCATCCCTATACTTAACAATGACACTGAGCTATGAACCCAGAGGGATTAAATAGGAACACTAACAAGACACATAGATGCTGTGGACACTCGGAAATAGCATAGGATCTGAAGTGCGAAAGCCTGGGTTCAAATCCCCGCTGTGCTGCTTACTACTTGTTATGACCTTCAGGCAAGTCATTTGATTTCTCTGGGTCTTGGTTTCCTCATTTATAGAATGATAGCCGGGAGGCATCATACTACAGTGGAAAGAATGCTGACAATACAGATAACTTGAGTTCAAATCCTGCCTCTGACACTTATGACTTATGTAATACCTTGAGATAATCACTCTGACAGGATCTTTCCCAGGGAAGCCTGCTTCAACCCCTATCCATGTCATCTATTCAATCCAGAGACTTCCCTGCAAGCCCTACGTCAGTCACCACCCACAGCCTGACTTCTGGCTTCTCCAGTGCTCAGGAAGACATTCCAAAACCAGATCCACCTTAAGCTGCTAGCTCTTAACTCCTGACCAGACTCCCCAGGCCATACCTTCTCCCGCTCCTGCCTATTGTCAGGTCATCCTCCTAGGCCTCTCACAGAACACAAAATCACGACCTGCCACAAAGCTGGACCTCAAGAGAGGGCATTAAACAGCATAATCACCTCCTTCCCTCAACAGAACCCTTTCCAGTCAGTGATACAGTGCCTGGACTCATTCCTCAATGACTAATATGCCCCCACTCCCTCATATTCTTCCCAGTTCCAATAATTTAGAATATCTGGCTGTCATTGTACAAACCTCTTTCATTATCCCCAACTGCCCACTCCCTGACTCCCATATCACTCAACCTAACCCCACTATGTCCCACTCTAGAGCTATCTATTCCTTCCACTGTACTCTCTGGAGTACGTTTCATAATTAGAAACTAATTTTCATCTTAAACTTTTCTTTCTCCCTCCTTCCATTTTCTTACACCTGCCTCCCTTATGCTACATCCCTGGTTACCTTTTCCAGTACTGGTTGCACTTTCACTCATTTCCCCTGACCCAGTGGTCATGAGAAAGGAATGACAAATCTCCTTGCTTCCCAGTTCCACTTCCAGACTCTTCCCCTACCAGCAGCATTTAGTAACCTCTCCATCTCTGCAATCCAAATTTATCACCAGATCATGATTCTAGTAACTGTTATCTACCAACCCTCAGAATATTGTCTTTCTTTCCTTAATGAAAGCTAGCTAGCTCATAGTTAATTTCTCTATATCATCTGCCCTCATGCTAGGGGATGGATAGATAGGTAGATAGGGATAAATAGATAGATAGATAGATAGATAGATAGATAGATAGATCAAGTACCCTAACTTTCCAGTTATCAATATCATCGATTTCCATGACTTCTCTCCACTATACCTGAATTATACGCAGAGATGGTCATTCTCTCGATCTAGCTATGTTCCATTTCCATATTCATGAACTCCAAAATTCCTTTTTTCTGATCATAATCTTTTTCATTTCATCTCTCCCTCTGCCTTATGACTCCCAGCCCTGATCTTCTTTCTCTCTATGATCTGCAATCCCTCCACCCTTCGGTTCTTTCCCAAGCCATCATCCCTTCTTTAGCTATGTACTTCTCCCTTTCCTATTTTGACCCCTTAATGAATCAGTCCAACTCTACACTATTGTCAACATGTAAGTTCATCGTCCTTTGCCTTATTAGTGTTAATGCCTTACCAGACCTAAACCTTGGAACCCACCATCTGCTGCCTGTGCTGCTGAAAATCAGGAAAGCATACAAATTACTCATGTTACAAATTTATTTTAGATAATCTCAAGTGGGCCCTCACTACAGCAAGGCAATTCTTTTTAAGTCTTCCCAATCATTTCACTGTACTTTTCACAACAGCAGTTAGGCTAAAACTTTTCAACCTTTCTCAAGCCTCCCATGGCATTTTTCGCTACAACACCCTCTCAGCTGAATACCTTGTCTTATACTTCACCAAACAAATTAAGAGCATTCACTGAAAGTTCCCTATTCTCCCCTCTTCATCTCACATCACTCAAACAACCCCCCACCTCAACTATCTCCTTTTCATCCCTGTCTCATATGAGGTAGCTCTTCTCCTTGCCAAAGGCAAACACCTCTACTTGTACAAATGATGCTATTCCATCTCATCTTCTAGAGAAGAATATCCCTCCATCATTCCTACTCTGTCCCTAGTCTTTAATCTCTATCTACCTAGCCAATTCCCTGGTGACTATAAGCAAATCTTTTTTTTTTAAGTGTTCACTTAATTCCACTAGCTATTGTCCTATATCCCCTCTCTTCTTCGTAGCTAAACTCTTTGAGGAAGCCACCTATACTCCCTGCCTCCACTTCCTTTCTTCTCATTCAATGATAAACATACTGCAATCTGACTCTCTAGTTTATAACTAAAAATAAACAAAATTCCCCATAACCCTATGCAGAAATCTCTAATATAATATCCTTTTAGAAATTATTATGGTTCTAAACAGGAAAGAAACATAAGCTCATTCAATAAAAGTTAGAACTGAAATTGGGCTCTCTAGTTAAAAATGACCTCTTGACTGCCAAATCTAATGGCCTTGTCTCTATGCAGAGAATTCGTAGAAATAGATATCTAGCCCTAGCCTCTCTCCCGAGCTCAGGTTTGAACTTACCAATTGCCTCTTTGGTAACTTAAATTGGATATTCCTTAGACATCTCAAACAACATATCCAAAGTAGAACTCATCATCTTTTCCATGAAACCTTCCCCTCTTCCCATCTTCCCTATTGCTGTTGAGGGCACCACCATTCTCTCTGGCACTAGGCTTGCAGCCTCAGTGTCATACGTGACTCCTTATTCACACTCAGCCTACATTTCCAATATGTTATCACATCTTGTTTTTGTCTAGCTTTACTGCAATTCTAGTATATGTCTCCTCTCCATTCACACAGCTGACTTCCTGGTGTAGGCCCTCATCACCTTTCACCTGGACCACTTCAATAGCCTCCTAATAATTTCAATAGCCTCCCTCCTTCAAGTCTCTCCTTGCTCTAATTCATCTGTCCCATGAATGGCAAAGCAATTTTCCTAAAATGTAAGTTTGTTGCTCTCCCTACTCAATAAACCTCAGTGGCTCCCTATTGCCTCTAAGATCCAACAGAATTCTGTTTGGTTTTTAATTCCTTTATAACCTAGGCTCATCCTACCTTTCCAGTTTTCTTACATTCTCACCTACAGCAACATGGACCTGTTTTTTGCATGAACATTTCATCTCTTGATTCTGTTCCCTTACACTGGCTGTCCTCCATGCCTGGAATATTCTCCCTCTTGGCTTCCTTGGCTTCTTGCAAAACTCATCACAAATCCCACTTTCCACAGAAATCTTTTCCCATTCTCTCCACTCTTTCCCCTCCCCCATACACATAAAAACACTGCTAGGCCCTCCTTCTGAGATTACCTTCCATTTATGCTGTGTATGTTAGATGCACAATTTTTTGCATGTCATCTCCCCTGATAGAATATGCTTTTGCCTTTCTTCATTGGCATAGTGCCTAACATCTAATAATCACTTGCTGACTAACAGACCAAAGTTCCTTGGGCCTCAATTTTCTCATCTCCTAAAGCAGGAGAGTTAAACAAGATGGCATCTGAGGTTTCTGTATCTTTACTCCATGGGACATTTAAGATCCATTCCAGCTGTAAATCTATGAGTCTAGCACAGCTAGACCCACTCCAGTGCTTATGACAGGATGAGTCTCTGTTTCTCTTCCTCTCACCTTTAGTGATTCAATTAAGAATACTTCCCTCAAGATCTCAGCATTAGCTGTACCAATTCCCTCTGTTCTCCTTCCCCTTATCCCTTTTAAGGAAACCTCTCTCCATGTGTATCAATTCTAAATAGCAAAATATATCATGCCAGGCCTCCAACCAGGGAAGAGCGACAGAAGAGAGTAAGATGCTCAAACAGGCAAAGGAAGGGACATTATAAAGAACACATGAGAAGGGAAAGGGAGGCCTTAGTACTAACTGTATCTCAGACTACAGATTTAGACTTGGAAGGAACCTTGGAGGTCAACTAGTCCAACTCCATCGTTTTACAGATAAGGAAATGGAAGTCCAGAGAGGTTGGAGGTCTTGCTGAAGGCCTCTCAGGTATAAAGGAGCAGAGTCAGACTAGAAATCCAATCTTCTGTTTCAAAATCTGGCGCTCTTTTGACACTCACCAGATGGATGGGTTTCTCTTTCTCCTTACAGGTCATCAAGGCTAAGAGAAATTAGAAAGACAAGTCAAGAGAGACCAGCTTGCCCCCTTCCAGACAACTGGACCTTTCAGATGATATCAGGTGCTACTGCTGCAAACACAAGAGCTCAACAAATATTTTTTAATAACAATCTGAATATGAAGCATGGGGCAGGGCCGCAGTTTGATTCTATCTCCAGCACTTAGTTGTATAAACTTGGACAAGTTATATCATTTTTAATGTCAGAGTTTTTTAATTGAGGAACATTTTATCTTCTCTGCCTCCCTTCCTCCCCACCCCACCCCCACACTGAGAGGGGAAAAGAAGAAAAACAAAACCCTTGTCACAAATATGCATAGTCAAGCAAAATAAATTTACCCTTTGGCCATGTCCGAAAAGAGTATGTCTCATTCTATATCTTGAGTCCACCACCTCTCTGTCAGGAGGTGGGCAGCATCCTTCATCATGAGTATTATGGAATTTTGGTTAATCATTGCATCGATCAGAGTTCTTAAATCTTTCAAAGCTATTGATCCTCTCAAATGCTATTATTGTAAAAATAGTCGTCTTAGTTCTTTCCACTTTGTTCTGCATCAGTTCATGCAAATCTTCCCAGTTTTCTTGGAAATTGTTCCTTTTGTCATTTGTTATAGAACAACCAATATAAGTTCCAAATGGATATATGGCAGATACAAAAGATCACATCATGAACAAATTAGAGGAGCAAGGAAGAATTTAAGTTTCAAATTTGCAAACAGGGGAAGCATTTGTGACCAAACTAGGGATGAAGAGGATAACAGAAGATAAAATGAATAATTCTGATTGCAGAAAGTTTTCAAATTTCCAAACATCATTTTTTTTCTTATCTGGAATGGGGAGGGTAGAAAGAGAGTCTTCTGCAGGCTAAACCCCTGCAGCTTTGTAAAACAATCATCACACTGCATAGTGTCCAGTCCTCTCATCAACCTATTCATCCTTGTCTCCAAGATTAAGAAGTATAATAATAGCAATAACAATTGGTGTTTACATAGTGCTTTGAGGTTTACAAAGCACTTTACAGACATTATTTCATTTGAGCTACACCACCACCCAGTGAGGGAGATGCTCTTCAAGTCTTGCTGTCCATATTTTATAGATGAGGAAACAGAGACACATATCTCTAGGTTGTTTTGAGCAAACCACTTTAGAAGTTGTAATGCCTATAGTGACTCTTATCCCAGTCCCAACAGCTCCATACCCTCTCTGGTCATTCTCCAGTTTTCATGTTTCAGATTCTGTGAAGGAGTCCAGCAGAGTGCCCTCAGGCAATCCCACTTAGAAGAACAGCAGCAATCCATTTGGGAAACCTGCACCAGGCAAAGAACTTAGAATCATAGATTTAGCACTAAAAAGGACCTCAGAAGCCATCTAATCACTCTACAGATAAGGACCTGACCAAAGTCATAGAGTAGCAAAGCAGGGATTTCAGCCTGAGACTAAGCCAATAATGAATTTACTATTTATTAAGCATCAGGCACTGGGCTAAGAGCTTTATATATATATTTCATTTATCCTCAACCAACCTTGGGAGGTAGATGCTAATATTATCCCCACTTTACAGTTAAGGAAACTGAGGCAGACAGAAATGAAGTGACATGCCTGGGTCATATAGCTAGTATGTGCCCGAGGCTGAATTTGAACTCATGTCTTCCTGACTCCAGGCCCAGTGATCTATCTACTGTGACACCTAGCCACCTCATTGTCAGTGAAGACAGACAGTGGCAAGATAGTGGGATCAGACTTCCTTAGAGTGACCTCACTCTGAAAGATTCAGATCCCTGGGTCCCTGCTCCAGACCTTAGTATGTGCTTTGCATCCTAGCCACTCCTGGCAATGTATCAATTAATGACTTGAACCTTGGAGGATGATGGTATTTGAGAATGAATGAAGGAAAGAGTTGGCAATTAGGGGCAGGGCTTCAGATGAAACAGAGATTCTCACTTGAAGTGAGAAAGTACTAAAGCAGTTTGGGTTAGTGGACTCTTTCTATATTTAAAAACCATAAATTCTATATACATAGCACTTTAAGGTTTATAGGGTGCCTTCCTTGTGACAATTTTATGAATTAAATGACTGATTCCAAGGCTAGTGCTTCTCCCCCTGAAGGTTCCTCCAATTCCTCTTAGCCACCACTTTTTAAAAAAAAAAGGAAAAAATAAACCACCCAATGTAATGTAAGACTGGCACCATTTTTAGTGGAATATGATGAAGTGACACCTGATTTTTATCAACTTTTACAAGGAAATTTTTAACAGGAGCAAAAGCAGAACTACAAACATTGAGAGTACAGTATAGACTGAATTAGGGACTCCAGTAGAGGTTTTAAGACTCCACTTGGAGGACCACTGATTTCTCTAAGCTTCACAGAGAGGTTTAGTCCCTTTGGACCACTAGTCCAAAGTGTGTGGCCTGCGTTAGACCTCTTCAGTCCTTGTCTTCTTTAATTTCAGCTCCTAGGATTTCCATCATCCCAGATTCATGAGGTCATTAGAGTGAGAAGGAAGCAAAGATATCGACTAATCCTATCTGTACCTGAGTGGAAATCTCCTCTGCAGATCCGAGGCAAGTGGTTCACCACTTTCCACTTGAAGACTTCAAGGGAAGAGTTGTTTTGGACAGCAATTGGAGGAAACTTCCCCCCTCCTTTTATCAAGCTGAAATCTGCCTCTCTGCAGTTTCCACCCATCACTCCTTCTTCATCTAGGGCCAAGAGGACTAAGTCTGATCCCTCCTTCCCAATATATCCTTTCAGGTTCTTGAAGACAGCTCTCATGGCCCCTTTAAGTCTTAACCCTCTGCAGTTTTATAAACCAAACTTCATATTGCACAGTCTCCAGTCTCCTCACTACCCTGGTTACCCTCTTCTTTAAATTCTCCAGCTTATCAATGTCCTGAAACAGTGCTGCCAGAACTGAACGTAAGCTGAAATGTTTGGTCAGATCAGGACACAATATGATAGGACTACCACCTTCCTTGTTCTGGGCATCGTGCCCCTCTTAATGCAGCTTCAAAGCACATTTGATTTTTGGCTGCCATCCTCATGCTCTGAGTTCCAAGGCCTCTCCCCATCTGTCCTGCCTACCATAAGTACAATATCTATATAAATAACCATAATAAACACAATTGCATGAGAAATGCTTCAGAGAGGTACAAAATAAAGACTTATATGAGGTCCAAGGTGAGGTGGTGGTGGGGTGGGGTGGGGTGGGGAGGAGGGGAGATGGAGACTATTACTGACCAAGCAATCAAGGCAGTGGCATTTGAATTTGGTCTTATTTGGATAGATGAATGATTAAGAATTCCATCCCCCTAGATTTCTTTATCCACTCTGCCAAGACCTTCCTTACATACTCCTCATTCAGAAAGCCTTCCAAACCCGCACAGGGGACTAGGAGGAGGGTGGAATATCACCTCTTACCACTCACAAATCACCATTTGGCTATCACTTTTCCCTAGTACACGAATAGATAGATAGATTCCATAGATAGTGCTTTAACATTTGCAAAGTGCTTTCCACACAACCCATTGAGTCCAGAAATGCAGATATTATGCTCATTTTGTAGCCAAAGAGACTGAGGCTTTAAGAGTTTAAATGACTTGCCCATAATACACAGTGTCACCTGATAAGCACATTAGAGATGTGTTTGATTCAAATGAAATAATTTGTAAAAAGCTTGGCACGGTGCCTGGCACAGAGTAGGCACTATACAAATGCTTATTCTCTTCCTCCCCCTCCCATTGATTCATGTCTGAGTACGTGACTGAGTCAAGATTTGAACCCAGGTCTCCTTATTCTAAGAGTCTCTTTCTGCCATGCCATTTCATGCCACACCACTCTATCATATGGAAAAATGGAAAATAAGATCAGAAAAACAAGAAGTAACAATAATGCTTGAAACATACACGAGTCTGTGTGGATATTGTATGTGGGTCTATGGACTATATTACTGTATTGTGTCAGCTAAATGAGAACAGAGCCTACCCTGTATATATTTTTTTATCCATTGTCACTGGAACTTAGCAAACATTAAATAGTGAACAATGACTCACTGAAAGTTAGTCAGATGTGGAGGCAGGAGATAAGATATGTAGAGGGAGCCATAAGGGCAGCCCACATTCCCAAACCACTTAAGAGTTTATAAAGCACTTTCTTCACAAGAGCCCTTTAAACAAGATACCCTAAGTAGTGTCGCCGTTTGACACATGAGGAAAGTGAGGTTAGTCAATCAGCCAGTCATTGCACGCCTACTCTATGTAAGGCACTATGCCGAGTTCTAAGAATGCAGATCCAAAAGGAAAGACAGTCCCTGCCCTCAAGAAACTTCCGATCTGATGAAGATGAAAAGCTGCGGTGGAGGGGAAGCTCCCCAGCATCCGCTAAATGATGAAGAAGTCCAAAGGGCTGCAGCCAGGTGGGGAATGAAGACATGGCCAGCCTTAAATGAAGGTTGTGGAAGGAGCTATGTGTTCTGGCCTCCAATCAGAGGAGCCCTAGCAATAGAGGTATGACTTGCTAAGAGCGTAAAGTTTCGGGGTTAAAACGTATTCTTTTACTTGCCCGTCTTTCTTTTTATTTCTGCTTACTGCCTCCCTAAAGAAAATAACTCATTTATATAACTTTCAGGTTTACAAAACACTTTTCACATAACAATCCTATGATGTACGTAATACAAGTATAATTATCTCCATTTATAAAGGAGGAAGGCTCGGAGAGCTTAAATGCCTCGTCTACAATCAGAGAGCGAGCCATGGGTAGCAAAGCTAGGATTCAAATGCAAGTCTAGCTCCAATTCAGCGTTCTTGCCATTACACCACACTGGCATAAGTGTGATCGTGAAACAGGACTAAATATGCAAAGGAAAATTAAGGGCATATTAGGAGTAGAGTGTTTGGTCTTAAAGGGGCGACGCAGAGCCCCAGGACTGACGGTGAAAAGGGGGAGGTCTTGTTTTGTCACTTGTTTCAGTCATACCCGACTCTTTGTGATCCCTTTTGGGGTTTCCTTGGTGAATATACTGGAATGTTTTGCCATTTCCCTCTCTAGCCCACTTTACAGATGAGGAAACTGAGGCAAACAGGCTTAAGTGACTTGCTCAGGGTCACACAGCTAGTATGTGTCTGAGGCTGGATTTGAACTCAGGAAAATGAGTATTTCTGATTCCAGGACACTTCAACACCTAGCTGCCTGAAAAGGGGGATATGCCCTAAAAATGGCACTTTGAGTTAGGAGATGGTCCGAGTTAGACTAAAAGAATATGACTAAATGGAGATTACAGGTGAGAGGAGGAAGGAACTATAAGCCAAAAGATAGTTCACCCTGCCATAAAATGGGCTAAAGCAGGTGTTCTTAACCTGGGGACCATGAACTTGCATTTTTAAAATTTTTCTTCATATTTTCCCAACCATAATTCAAACAGTAATCTTCTGTATTTTATTTCACAAACTTAAAAACATTATTCTGAGAAGGGGTCAATATATATCACATGAATGTCAGAGCTATCCATCTCTCTCTCTCTCTCTCTCTGTCTCTCTGTCTCTCTCTCTCTCTCTCTGTCTCTGTCTCTCTGTCTCTCTGTCTCTCTCTCTCTCTCTCTCTCTCACACACACACACACACACACACACACACACACAACACAGACACACAGACAGACAGACAGACAGACACACACACACACACACACACACACACACCGTTAAGAATTCCTGGACTAAAGCGAGGACAGTAGAACTATTACTTTGGGCAAATCACTTGTTATTGTACCTCAGTGTCCTCATCTTTAGAAGGAAGATGTTGGACTCTCAATGATCTAGACGATAAACTCCCTTTTGGCTATGACATTCTCCAAGAGTCTATAACAAGACTGAGCAGAAACAATATTCAGGAATGGAGGATGATGTTGCTGCATGGATGGTTGCATGTAGTGGGACATAACTGCTGGGGACAGTCGTGGAGCAGAAGGGGTGGAGAGACAGATTTGAGCTTAGGATAGGGCTAAGAAGTAGTGGCAGATATAGGAGTGCAGCTTGGATAGAGGCTACATCATGATCTAGATTCTGTGTCACAGACCTCTTTGGCTGTCTGTTGAATCAATCCCTTCTCAGAATAATGTTTTTAAATGCACAAAATAAAATACATAAGAATTACAAAGGAAACCTATTGAAATATAGTTGTTGAAATATGTGGAAATACAGTTACCAATTTTTTAATCAAGTTCATTGATCCCAAGTTAAGAAACTCCTGAACTAGTTTATGAAGAGGGGATGAGTCCTCAGAAGTAAGGGTCTATAAAACTGGCAGCGAGTTGCTATGATAAGGAGTGATATGCCAGAGTGGAGATATAGGCTAGTAAGAAATAAGATGAAGACAGGCTGAAAAGGGTATTGTTAGTGGATGAGTATGCCTGTTTGTTATAGGCAGTGGAATGAACCCTGAGCTAAGGAGGATGAGAGCACACCCACTGTCACTCAAGGGAATGCCATATACTGTAGTCAGCAAAATGGAAACTATTGCCTTTTCTGCAATGAGTCTCACTAGTTCATTTGGATTATCCATAGCAAATGTGTAATCCCGGGTTGGTTTACCCCCTCAGCTGCCAAGTATGTATCTAGGCCACCTCTCTGCACCATCCGTGGGTGTGTACTCAGGGAATGCAAACTCATCTCAATATTAGCCTAAGCAAAACATAATTAGGGAGAGAAATCTCGGAGGGGAGGGGAAGAAATCATACAACACATTCTCAAAACAAATAAAACTGATTTGGGATTATCTGCTATTTGTCTTATTCCTGACACTGTTCCTTTCCATGGGTTGTAGACTACTGGAAAAAAAATTGCCTGGGCTATCTTAACTAAACTTTGCATCTTCCTCATCACTTAACATAGTGCTCTGAACATGTAAATACTTAATACATGTTATATCTACGTGTATGTATGTATTGATTAGTTAATGTTAGTGATTTCCCAAGGAATGCCTACCTTTGGCTTGGGATTGAGCTAGGGGCATAGTTGGGTGTACTTCTAGAAGAGTCATGGCCAAGAAAACCACGGCAACCAAGTCTTGGCCTCCTGCCTCCACTCACCTCCTAAGATTTTGGTCTTTTGTCTAGTTCAATCCTCCCAGGACTCCTCTCTGCCTTTCTAAAACCAGAGTGTCTCCTTGTCTAAGAGGCCTGCAACTCTTTCTTTGTGGAAAGGTGGCTGCTCAGTGATCCTTGCCTCAAAGCCTGAGAAAACAACCATGTACAGAGCTCTGAGCCAAAGGGAGCAGCAGAGTGGCCATCTGTCCTCATTCTTCATTTACTATTCATGGTTCTCAAGACCACAAGCATAGTTAAGTAAGAACACTTGGTCATTACCACTCTGTGAGCTGTCTTAGACATTTGACTTCTTTCCCAGAAGTCTATTGTCATTCGGGCACTTTCTAGGCACTTTCCCAAGGACGTGTGGCTACCATCATTATGTCCCCAGGTTACTGCATCTTCAATCCCAAATAAGTCCCACAGAAGTTATCCAGACTTTAAGTAAAAAATTCTATGACCTCAGCAATAATAGCTCAGACCACGACAGGACAAAAGGACTCCTGACTACGATGGAGAGCTCTCTAAGGGAGAAGGTGAAATAGTGTGTAACCCACTGTTGGGAGTCAATCATTCCGGTGAGCCTCTTGTGGTTTTAGAGTACATTTCACAGATAGCATGCTGCCACCTCCACTTCTTGAATGTTTCCAAGTTAGGGGTTTCAGTATGTAAGGCTATGAAATTTAGGGCTGGAGAGAGGGAATCTAGGCAGATACATGATGCCTTCCCTAACTCCACTTTCTATGAGCCTATAGCCAGAGACAAGACTAGAGAGAGGCAAGATAAGCAGCTGCTTAGGACTTACAACATGCCGGGGACTAAAGGATCCTTTAAATAATACTTTTTATAAAGATGCATTCAGTTTAATTCAACATGCATTTAAGGGCCTACAATGTATAAAGCACCATGCTAAAGTTTAGGAATACAAAAATGAAAATGAGCTAACGCCTTCCTTTAAGGAACTTACATAATACTGGGGTGGAGGTGAACAGGAGGAGGAATGTAATACAACTTGGACACATTTAAGTACAAAGTGTATATTGGGCAATACAAAGTAATTTCAAGAAGAGAGCATTAGAAACTGAGGAGATCAACAAAGGTCTCGTGGCACCTAAGCTGTTTTAAATGAAACTAGGAATTCCAGAAGTGAGGATAAAGGGGGGATGCATCCCCCACATCCAGTAAGCCTGTGCAAAGGATTAAAATACAAAGTCATTTGAATATGGAGAGAGGGGTTTGGGGAAGTTGTAGGAAAGAAAGTGAGGTGCTATTTTTAAGATAAAAAATTCCACTCTTGATGGCCTACAGGAATTTATTTTGTAGTAAATCTTGATTGGGCAAGTCATTTTCCCTCTCTGAGTCTTTGTCTTTGGAAAGAAGGAAGGAAGGAAGGAAAGAAAGAAGGAAAGATGGAAGGAAGAAAGGAAGGAAGAAAGGAAGGAAGGAAGGAAAGAAGGAAGGTAGAATGGAAGAAAAGAAGGAAGGGAGGAAGGGAGACAGGGAGGGAAAGGGACAAAACAAATATTTACTAATCACTTACTATGTGTCAGACACTCTGCACTTTATAAATATTATCTCATTTGAGATAAGAGGAGAATGTTGAGTGATCTCTAAGGTCTTGTCAAGTTGTAACGCACAGGGGCAGCAAACTTGCCCAGGACCAAACATGCTCCCAGTCAGCCATGAAGTACACAGCGGGTACTTTTAAAGGACATAAAGACTTTTTTTTCCTTCCACAAAGGAACTGGGTCCAAAAAACAAAATTAAGTGAAAAAAATTTAGAATTGTCCTCAAGAACTTCCTGACAGAAAAGGTTCATATGCTGGAATCAGTGACTGGTATAGAAGAATAGGATGATTCGCAGTTTCTGGGGACTTTTTTTTCCAAGGAAAGTTAACCAGTCATGCCAGTGAATATAGACATCCTCCTTTCCCCCGCCCTTCTTCCTACCCATAGCTAGAACACACAAAAAAAAACTTAGCTGTGGACCATGAAGAATTTTAACCAAACTGGAAAATATACACATAACGTTGCTTCAGGCTCCTGCCACATTCTCCCTCAAACCCCTAGAAGAACTCCAAAGTATGATAACATTTTATGGGGAGATTTGGGGGGATTCTTTTGGTAAAGCTCACAAAAAAACTTCTGCTTTCCTGGAGTGGATTACATCTAGGCAGATATCTAGAGTGGAAACAGCTAACAGTTAGAAGAGAAAGCCTTTGGTAAGCCTTAAGGTGATAGGTAAATAAATGTGAGTCATTATTATTCTTATTAGGCAGAATAAGTCAACATAAAACCTAACCAGGAACCAGTTCTCTGGGATCTGGGAACCAATTGTCCAGGCCCTCTCTTCTTCCTGCTCCTCACTTTTTGATGATTCTATTACTCCTTAGCACCTAGCCAACATGGACTGCCACAGGAGACTAAGGCAGATTAAATCTATCATTTTGTTTTTAGAAGTTCTGGGGGTAAGTAAGCTGAGGAAATGGTGAAAATGACTGGATAAAATGAGTCTTGAGAATTATCTGTGGATTTCAATTCTCTTTGGCCTAGGGTCCCAGATAACTGGGGAATTGGCTGAAGCATATTAATCAGATGCAACAGTGGAGCAAGTTCCTGCACAAATTTTGCCCCAATCCACCCCTCAGACCTAAGAGGTTGTTTTAGTACTGGAGCAGGTATGAGCTTACCCAAGACCTGATTAGAAGGTACCCACATCTCCCTGACCTTCAGCAGTGGGGGCTCTCAGACAGTCTTCTCATTTTCATTCAGTGCTTTCATGAGAGAACTGGAACAGAACATGATGCTCAGGTACATGGGAAGGAATAAAATTCACAGACTTAGTTAATAAATAGAATCTTTCCATATCCCTTCCCCTTTGCACCCCCCCCCAAAAACATAGCCACCCAGATCATTTTTCCCTTGAAGCAGTGTCCTTAAGGAAGAGCTCAACCAATGATATGACAGACTTGCTGTCAGGCTCCAAGATTGCTGGTGGTACAAATCAAGGAACCTCAAAAGTCTTACAGACAGTGGAACTGGACTGAATGAAACTAGTTAACATTATCAAAACTTCAAGAGAAAAGAAACAAGAGAAACTTGAGGAGAGAACTTGGTGGAGTTCCCACAGGGGGCTGCAAGCCACTCTGGGAGAGCTCAAGGGGTCATATTATTCCAAAAGAATCTTAAGAATCCCATTTCAGTCCCGGTTTCTGGAATGACTGGGAATCCCCTAAAGATGAGGATCCCACAATGGGCTTTCAGGGATCTCCCAATTGTTGGGACCAGACTAGACACCACTCCATGATTTTCTTTAGTCCATATCCACACCCACAGAAACCCCCCAAGCTTCTCAGGGTACAGATCCATGGTACCAGTGTCTCACACAGTCCACCTTATCCAGAGTACTCAGTGGGAGAGATGCTGACTTTCCCCCAGCTGCCAAGGGAGGACTTATATCTTCTCATATTACCTGGGTTCAACCAAGGTGGAGGTCAGTTCCTGGTGGGATCGACTCCTTTACAACCTAATTGGTCGGAAGCAGTGATATGCAAGGTGGTGCAGCAGGGAGAGGGCCAAATCATCCCAAAATAGAAACCCAAGAAATATCCTGATCTGACCACACTCCCAATATGCCTGAGTGAAGGTGAAGAAAGCAAAAGAAAAAGGGAAAAATTGTAAGTAAGATGGGTGAAATGGTGAGGACAGGATCTTTAAAAAAAAATGGAGAATCTGGGCAAACCACATATAAGATTAGCTCCTTGTGACCTATATTATAAATAAGGGAGATCATAACTTGTTCCTAATGAAAGATACACAAGCATTGGTCCAAAACCTCTAGTTACTGAGAGGCAGGCTCAGCTAATCTACTCACCTAATTTGCAGCCAGTGATTGACTATTTTACCCTGGTTTATTCTACTAACAGGAAAAGCAGTGATTCCTATTCATCTTGTTCTTTCAAGGAAATGGAATTTTGGCAGAATGCTTTGAGTCCCAAGGATCACAAAAGAGCAGCTTAACAAAAGGGGTGAGAAAATAATCTAAACTGCCCTCTCCCCATTTTGAATCCCCACATCCACTAAAATTGGACACACGAGTAAGTCTGGGAGCACAGGACATTTCTCCAATTATCTCTAAGACAATCTACATTTTTTTTGCACTTTCAGAGGTAGGAGGAGGGAGCAGCAATGGCTCCAGAGGCTCTAGAAATTGCCTGGTGGTTTGGTATCATGGGGATTTGTAAAGCTCACTTTGTGGAGGTCGTCCCAGCTGGAGAGACAAAGGATTCAAAGGCAGTGCCAAGCAGACCAAGCAGCCTATAAATGAGCCCCCAAACAATGCACGCTGGTGGAGGGAAAAGGCTGGAGAGCTGAGAAAGGATGGGGAAGGAGTGGAGAACAAAGGGGGAAGGGGGCTTTTTCTCTCTCTGCAAACCCTCTAGAGACAGATAAATATAATTATCAACCTGGTGTGACAGCACAGAAAATAAAAGAGATACCAGTAGGCGACCATCTCTGCCGGGACTCGAACCCGGAACCTCTGGATTAGAAGTCCAGCGCGCTCGTCCATTGCGCCACAGAGACCTCACCACACATACAGCATCAGCACCAGAACTGAAAAAGCACATACCTTCTGCATCACCGAGCCATCTCAGCATCCTGCGCTCTGAGCAAGGGACAGGGACAGCTGGAAAATCCGGAGCAGGGATCCACAAGCCGGCTCCATCAAAGCCTCTCTCAACACAGCAGGTCCCTGGGTCTGTAGGGGTTGGGAAGGATCTGAGGGTAATCTTTTTCCTTTGATTCAGCATCCCTAATGGAGACAGAACTGGTGCCTCTCTTTTCCTCTCCATCCCCAAGGAAGGATACAGAGAGGGTCTCTCCATTCTTATGCTAATTAAGCATTCCAACTCCAGCCCTAACCAGTGAAAGCGGGAAAATAGAAGCCATGTCTATCTCCATCCTCACTCTGTATCGCTCTAGCCCAGTCCAGCTCTGTTCAGAGAAAGGCTGAGAAAAGCTTGGGAACTTGGAAGTACTGATCCCAGAGACAAAGGGGCTGCCTTCAGTACAGAGGCTGAGCGAAAGGCAGCAAAGAACAGCCGCGATAGCTGGACTCTGAGCAGCAAAGAGGTCACTGGTGCAGACTTGATTCCAAGCCCTGTGTTTGTCTAGCAAAAAAAAAAGGAGTCACCTCCTTTGCTGAGCAGTGGGAGCGGAAAAGGCGGGGGCCAGATTAATGAAATGCAGATGGGAGGTGCTAGGGACACCTCTCAGAATCTAGGAAGAGGAAAGACCTGGGAGGACAAGATAACCA
Source organism: Trichosurus vulpecula (assembly GCF_011100635.1). Taxonomy (NCBI): domain Eukaryota; kingdom Metazoa; phylum Chordata; class Mammalia; order Diprotodontia; family Phalangeridae; genus Trichosurus; species Trichosurus vulpecula. Next base: position 157,740,148 of record NC_050576.1, on the reverse strand, counting down.
GACCCCTCACTTAGGGACACAACTAGGGGTGAGAAAAGAAAATTTCCGACATTTGTGCCAATGCTCCCCTATCGTCCCAAAGCAACCATAACCCGCACAGTACCTACCTTGTCTTCCACAGATTCTCTCATAGTTTATACCATGCCCCCTTCTAATAGAGGGTAAAATTACAGAAACACTCATGGAATAGGTTGGTTCCTATTTTTGAGAAAATCTCCAGGGCCAGAAGGACTATTGCAAGATTATCATGAATCTTCTTTTAACTGTTGGTGAAACCTCCCCTTATCCAGTCCAGACAGAGTTCTACTACATGTAATGCAGACTACTTTGCAATTTTCCTTGGTTATTATTTCCAATACTAAATTACCCTCATATTCAATAAGTTCCTCCTTATGTGAAATCTAAATCACTGCTGCTTCAGTTTAAGCTGAGTTCACAGAATTACAAAATTACAGAACGTGAGTGTGCCAGAAGGAACCTTTAGAGATAAGTTAGTCTAAACCTCTCACTCTATAGATAAGAAAACTGAGGCCTAGAGAGAGATGAAATCACCATCCTAACTTAACAGCAAAGCCAGGACTATAATCCTGACCTCCTGATTCCCAAAATAATGGTCTGCCCATCCCGCCATGCAATCTCCCCTTAATCAAAAATAGCCAACTGCCAAGATGATGCATTTGACTCAAAGGCTTTTATTCAAACCTCTCTACACCTACTACATGCAAATTAGATAAAATAAAAGGACAGAGACCAGATTGTGTCTACTCTGTTTTACCTAGGTTTCCTCATGTCCTTGCATTCCACTAAGAACTAGAACACCCTAACCCCCGGGCCCTATCTTATCCAGAGATTCAGGCCACACTCAGAAGAAAGCTACCAGCTTTCCGAGATCAGATGATGGTAAAGTATATCTTTCTGTCTCTTTCCATCTCTCTCAGTCTCCACCCCAGACCTAGACCTCCTCATCCTGGACACCTCTAGAAGCCATGCTCCCAGTCCCTGGGAATATTAATCCACTGATCTTTGAGGCTCCTGCTCTAGGCCCCAGTTATTTTAACTGTTGACCAGGTAAGTACAAAGTACTTACTGTACATACTACTTATGTACAAAGTACAAAGTACATAGTAGTGCTTAGCCTACTGTGTATCTACTAGGTGGTCCCAAATCCCAGACCATGCTTCACCTTCATGTCCTATCCTAGTCTTCCATCTAAACTATCTTGCCATCTGCCTGCTGCCGCTCATATACCACCCACACCCTTCTACTCTCTGCTCTAAGAATCTACTCACTGCTCATTGCACCTCTTTATGTGTTGTCATTCTATCAAAATGTCAGTTCCTTAAAGGGCAGGGCCTATGTCTCCTTTAGGATGAGTATGCCTGCTGCTTAGCACAACGTCTGGAATGAAATAAATAGGACAGACAGGTGGCTCAATGGATAGAGTACCTGGTTTAGAATCAGAAAGACTCATTTTCCTGAGTTCAAATCCAGCTTCAGATACTTACTAGCTATGTGGCCCTGGGTGAGTCACTTAGCACTGTTTGCCTGAGTTTCCTCATTTGTAAAATGAGTTAGAGAAGGAAATCGTAAACCACTCCAAGATCTTTGCCAAGAAAACTCCAAATGGGGTCCTGAAGAGTCATGCATGAACGAATAACAACAAAACACGCTTGATGAATACGTCTACACTCACTGAAGTAGAGAGGTGATTATTGGAATAGAGATAATAATAAGAGAACACATTTACATAGCTCTTATCCCTTACAAAACATTTTATGTATGTGATCTCCTTTGAGCATCATGACAGCTTTGTATTGACTATTAGGAATATGACTATTATTAATACCACTTTAAAGATGAGAAAACCAAGGCTAAAAGTGGGGATAAGATCATAAATGTCGATCTAAAAATGGCTTTATTGATTATCTAGTCTAATCCTTTTCCTTTAGATGAAAAAATGGAGATCTGAATGAAATAATTTATCCAATGTAGTAAAGTAGATAAGAGTGCTGGGCCTGGAATCAGGAAGACCCTAGTTCAAATCTGGCCTTGGACATTTACTCACTGTATGTTGCTGGTCAGGTCACTTAGCCTCTTGGCCTTGCTTTCATCAACTGTGAAATAGAGATAATGATAACACCTAACTTGAAGGGTTGTTGTGAGGAACAAATGAGATAATATTTATAAGCGCTTAGTGGAGTAACTGGCACATGTTTAATATTTCTTGTTTAGTCATTTTTCAGTCGTAACCCCTTTTGGGGGAGCTTTCTTGGCAAAGATACCGGAGTGGTTTGTCACTTCCTTCTCTAGCTCATTTTACAGATAAAGGAACTGAGGCAAACTGGGATAAGTGACTTTCCCAGGGTCACACAGCTAAGTGTCTGAGGCCAGATTTGAACTAAGGAAGGAAAGTCTTCCTGACTCCAGGCCTGGCACTATATCTACTGTGCGACCTTGCTGCCACAGACATGGCAAATATTATAAAAATGTTTATTTTCTCCCTTTCCCAGTGCCACACAGATAATAATAAATAGAAATGAAATTAAAATTTATTTTTAAACACCACATTTCTCCATGTTCCACTATGCTATGCAGCTCCTCTCAGTTAGGCAGCTCATTTCTGCTCACCTGGACTACAATAATAACGTCCTAACTGGTTTTTCTGTTTTTAATATATGCCTACACATCGGTGGCACAGTGGGTAGAGCACTGGGCTTGGAGTCAGGAAGACTCATCTTCCTGAGTTCAAATCTGGCCTCAGAGATTATTACTAGCTGTGTGACTCTGGGCAAGTCAATTAACCCAGTTTTTCTCAGTTCCTTGTCTGTAAAATGAGCTAGAGAAAGAAATGGCAAATCACTCCAGTATCTTTGCCAAGGAAATGCCAAAAGGGGTCACAAAGAGTCAGATATAACTGAAACTAATGAATATCAATATACACTACTTCCTTACATGCTGGCCTGCATCCCTTCTAGGAACCTCTTTCAGGCTGGTGGTACTCTGCAATAGAATAAGATTAGAGAGGCAGACTGGTATAGTAGATGGGCTGCTAGACCTGGAATGAGAAAGACTGGTTTAAATCTCGTTTCAGGCTTAATTCAGAAAGACTATGTAAGATTCTATATGAAAGAAGGAATCACTAGGTCTCTATAATAGCAACCCCAAGTTCAATTCCCTTCTAGGAGTTGATAGTTTTTCTGAATGTTTATGTTTATGGGACCTTGTGAGTCTTTTATGTCTTCTATACTTTTAGTGTAGTGAAATAAAAGCTCCTCCTATACTTGATATGCATTTAGTACCTCTAGTGTTTATATAGATGCTGGGGGATTCCTTTTACCCACATTTAGGGTAACTTGAACATGAGTTATATGAATATAGCAGGAGATTTTCCTGGAGTAACTCCAAGTGGGGACAACAAGCAGAAGAGAAGAAAAAAAGATCACTCTCTTAGAGTTAGCCCTGAGAATAGCACCTGATCCATGTGAACCCAATCTTGGGTGAAGATGGGATGCCCTGTGCCACAGGTTACATTTATATGTAAAGTTTACAATGTGCTTTCTTCATAAAAGTCTGGTAATGTTGGGGGTGGGTATAATTTATTCCTATTTTACAGATGAGAAAAATACCTCAGAAAAATTAAATGACTTGTCCAGAGTCACAGAGCTAAGAAAATATAATAGTCCAGATTCAAACACAATTCTTTCTAGACTCAAAGTCCAACAATCTTTCCATTATAACACTACTTCTCACAATCCAAATGTCTGTGAGAATGTTTTACCTTTTAAGTGACATACAAATACCATTGACAGATAACTAATTTTACTATGATAACTTTGCTACTGTTAAGTGGAAGTCATCTTTGGTGAATTAATTACACCTCTTCCTTCCTTCCTAAAAAGTCCAAATTGGGTTAACCCTCTTTTAATTTTTGACTTCTGAGAAAACAACAATAGTCATTAATCACATTAGCTAATCAACAAACTTGATATATCTCAATAAACTTGAGACACAGTTGTCAAAAACAAACATGCTCAGAAGTGGTGATTTCATAGGAACATAAGTTTAAACTTGGGAGGGACCTTAGACACCATCCAGCCCAATCTCCTCATTTTGTATATGAAATAGTTATAGTTCAGAGAAGTTAGATGCCTTGTCCAGGGTCTGATCCTACAATAAGGACTCATTGGAGGCTAAGGCAGAGCCTGGCCAAAGTTCACCCCATCTCTCAGGGTTTGTAGTACCATGTTGTGGTTCAGACCAGTGGCTTCAAACTCAAATAGAAACAGAGGCCACTAATCCATATGTAAGTATCCTTATGGCTGCATATTGATTTAGTTTTAAAATTTGATGTCATCTATGTTTTATTGTATTTTTATTGTTTTGTGAAATATTTCCCAATTACCTTTTAACTTGGTTCCAGTGGCCTCTGGGAGTGTCATGTTTCACACCTCTAATTTATGTTATATGAAAAAAAATAAATACATTTGGAGGAACAATCATTTCCTTCCCCATCACTAGCTATGCTTGTCAAATAGACTACTGAGCAGAAATTACATAGGTACTCTTCCACCTTCTCCAAAGACCAGGCAGAATCAGGAAATCCCTCCTATTTCTGGAAGATCTGAGTCCCAAATGCCCAAAAATCTGGAAACTCTTACACTTGGGGTTACTCATAAAGCAACTTTTAAAGTTGGCGCTTTCCATGAATTTTTTGTGAGGCAATTGGAGTTAAATAACTTGTCCAGGGTCACACAGCTAGTAAGTGTCAAGTGTCTGCGACTGGATTTGAATTCAGGTCCTCTTGTCCCCAGGACTGGTGCTATATCAACTATGCCACCTAGCTGTCCCCATGAAATCTTTCTCTGGTTAAAAAGATAAATTCTGGAATCATACCATGTAGAGAATTCAAAATCTTCCCTTCCAGCATTACCAGACTTTCATGAAGAAAGCACATTGTAAACTTTACATATAAATGTAACCTGTGGCACAGGGCATCTCATCTTTACCCAAGACTTTGGGCTCACATGGATCGGGTATTATTCTCAGGGCTAACTCTGAAAGAGTGATTTTTTTTCTTCTCTTCTGCTTGTTGTCCCCACTTGGAGTTACTCCAGGAAAATCTCCTGCTACATTCATATAACTCATGTTTACGTTACCCCAAATGTGGGTAAAAGGAATCCCCCTGCATCTATATAAGCACTCAAGGTACTAAATGCATATCAAGTATAGGAGGAGCTTTTATTTCACTACACTAAAAGTATAGAAGACATAAAAGACTCACAAGTTCCCATAAACATAAATATTCAGAAAAACTATCAACTCCTAGAAGGGAATTGAACTTGGGGTTGCTATTATAGAGACCCAGTGACTCTCTTCCTTCCCCTTCCCTCCCTATGTGCAGATAATTGTCTACAACATATTTAAATAGAATCAGATCCTGGGTAACTAACCTAACTTCTCTGAACTCCAGTTTGCTCACATATAAAATGAGGAGGTTAAGTTCCTGCTGTGAGTCATGGGCACAAGATTCTCCTCTGATCATAACACACATTTACTATGCTGCAACCTGGTAGGAATAGACATATAGACAGACAGATAGAAAGAAACAGATATAAATAAAGAGACAGAGACCTTGACCTCAAAGCTCATTCATATAACTCAGGGAGGAGCAAGATTCTCCAATGAGAGTCCATCCCTCTAAGTCGAGTCAGCCAAATACCTTGAGTTTTCTATGCTTAGTAAAATACCAATGGATATATCTATATTTCTGAGGAGATGCCTCTCTCATGCCTCCATGCAAGTCTCACCCTATAATCTTATCATGATGTTTGGGGAACTAATCAAATTAATCTGTGTAAGCACATTCTGTAAATGAAAGATCTTTCTCCATGCATTGAATAGGCTACAGGTGGGGCCAACAAAGGGAGGCCTGATTAGAGGCTCCAGGCCCCATACCTTTTTACTAATTAGATTCTGAGCCCTCAGGGACCTGAACAGGGTATAACAGCTCTGAGGTTGGCAATTGCCTTTGAGGGCACACTCATTAGAAGAGTGTTGGTGATTTGACCAGACAAGACTCTAAGTAGCTGTTAGAGATGCCCCCTCCCCTCCAGCTTTGAAAACCCAGGTGTTGGTGCCTCCCTCTCTGGTAACTATGTAATTCCCTGGTCAGACAGATAGAGGCCTGTCTGTTGATTTCTCTGTGTGTTTGCTCTGTTTATATAATGTATACTTGTAATTTCTGTTTGTATTCTCTCTGAAGTTCAGGGTGCTGGCTTTTCCCCCTGAACTAAGTGAATGATATATGCATGTTTAATTAAAGTAAGATTGTTAACCTCTTAAAGTTGCTTTCCTTAGAAAAGCAGATCAAAGAACCTATGATGGCAGCCCTTCTGTGTGCTGGGGTTATTGGTCTTACACAGCCACAGTATTGGCAAGCAGCATTGTTGTTACAATCAGGCACTTATCTGAACAGCCATCCTCCCTGATAGAAATGTGAGATATAATAATATAAGAATTATATAATATAATGTGATATGATATGATATGATATTCTTCGCTCATAAACAAACTGATGAGAGTCACTCATTCTTTCACTCAGTATTACTAGAGCATATCTGAGAAGTGAAAACAAACCCTGTCTTTGGCCACAGAGACAAATACAATTAGAATCCATATTTATTTCTAGTTTCATTCATAACACAAGGCCCATATGATCAAACCCTTCAAACTAATCTTCAAAAGCCCAGGATCTGAGGCAAGTGTTGTTCACTGAAAGCAGGACTTGTTTTTCTATTGGAAAAAATAGAATCACAGAACTGGGAGGGACATTTAAGATCATCTAGTCTAACTCCCTCATCTTACATATGAGAGAATTGAGGCCAAAAAAGGTAAAGTGATTTCCCCAAAGCCACATACAGTGCTGGTGACACAGCCAAGATTAGAAACCATCTCCTGACTCCCAGGAGTCTTATTACTATACCACCCTATCCCATAAGTCATATATGAATAGGATAGAGAAAAGGAACCAGTGCTCATCTCCCATCCCTTCCCTCTCACATTCAATAACTGCCAGGTCTCACAACTTCACAAAACCTGTTGTTGGCATAAGGAAACCAAAATTCCAGCACCTAGCACAGCATCTCCAAAGGCAAAAGAAATCAATCCTACTAGCCCTCAGAGCCCTACCTCCTCACACCCCACACTTAACACAATGAAGGAAGCTGGCCAATTTATCTGTAGGATCAAGAAAGTGTAGATCTTTTCCCCACTCCCAAGTTGTCTATAGGCAATATATAAAAGCAGAAAGGACCTAGGTCTCTGGTGTTTTGGGCCAGCTTATTTTACTGCAGTGGTATATCTGCATGTGTTTTGGAAAGAGGAATGGAATAACTTGGGTGAGATTATTTGTAGCAAGGCAGCACAACTGAGGGATTGTGTAGCATAAAGGTGTTCCACACATCCCTGGAGAGCTATGCTGTGCTGTAAGCTGCCTGAGGTCTTGGGTACTGTGAACACCAAAGGAATGGAACAATGATAGCTATGTGTGACAAGATTAGAAATAACTATGAACTTGAAAATACCTTCCCTATCCTCTTGGGTGTAACTGTGTCTTGTGGCGTGGAATCCTGATACCCATCCTCTCATACCATGGCCTGTTTCTCTCCCCAACTCCCTTCCTTAACATATAATGTCCTTTCTGCTTATATTCTGTTCTGCTCAACATCCCATCTCAGACCTTTCTGTCAACTCCTCCCTTCATATACAGAAGGGAAGGGAATAAGTATATGAGTGTGTATGTATGTATGTATGTATGTGTATGTGTGTATTTATGGATACCTAGCACTTACTATGTGTCAGGCACTGTGCTAAGCACTTTTATAAATATATCTAATTTGATCCTTAAAACAACTCTGTGAGGTAGGTGCTGTTACTATCCCCATTTTACAGTTGAGGCAAACAGAGGTTAAGAGACTTGTCCAGGGTCACACACCTAATGATTGTCTGAGACAAGATTTGGACTCAGGTCTTCCTGACTCCAGGCCCAGAAATCCATCCACTGTAACACCTAACTGCCCCTTGACTATTAGACTACACGTCTAATGGTGCCAGCGGCAAGATGATGGAGTGACTTAAGTCACTGAAACTCCTTTCCTGCTGGTATAAGGGCAAAAAGTGTAAGGCACTCTAGAGATTACTTTGTCTTTGAGGCTACTTCACGCTAATGTTCATCCCTATAAAATAGAGGTCTCCTCCAGACTTTAATCTCCTCAATTCTTGTTTTATACACATGTTTAATATCCCCTTCCCTAACCATCTCTCATTAGAATGTAAGTTCCTTGAGGGTAGTTCATTCTTAGTATTTATATCCCCAATACCCAGCCTAGTAGCTGGCACATAGTAGGCATTTAATAAATGCTGGCTGATCGACTGATTGATCTCTCCAGTTCCCTCAGATCTGAACACAAACTTCTCCTTCAATTCTCTTTTATCCTCTGTCCAAGGTCTATTGCCCCGGGTTGCCCATTTCTACCCCCTTCCCTTTCCTATCCCTTAAAGGCAAAGAAGTGATATAGGATGCATATTTCTAAAATGATTTGGAGGAACAACCCTAATCACAGGATCAAAGATTTAGAGCTGGAAAGTACCTTAGATAATCTAATATAAGCCTCTCATTCTATACCTGAAAAAAAATTAGGAGTCTAACAGTGAAATGACTTATCCGCCACAGTAAATACAGCACTGGGCCTGGGATCTGGAAAACCTGAGTTCAAATACAGCCTTTAGACACTTACTGCTATGTTACCATGGGCAAGTCACTTAAGCTCTGCTTGCCTCAGTTTCCTCAACTCTAAAATGGGAGTTAATATCACCTGCCTTCCAGGGTATTTTCAAGGATTAAATGAGAAATTTGTAAAGTACTTGGCACAGGGCCTGGCACATAATAAGTACCTAATAAATGTGTGTTTCCTTCTTCCTAATGTCAGAGAAGTAGTGAGTAACAAAGTCAGAATTTGAACTCAGGTCCACTGGCAACCAATACAGTGACCCTTCCATTGTGCCATCTAGTTTCTACATGTCTGAGACAGAATATTAGTTTCTAGCTCCAAGGACATCCAGTCCAACCTGTACTGAAAAGAAATGTCCTTTATGATATCCCTGACAAGCTGCCATCCAGCCTCCATGAGAAGATCTCCAGCCAAGGGTAAATCACAAAATTCTAAAGCAGTCCATTCTTACTTTGGGGCTGCCATGTTTGTTGGGAAGATTTTCCATATATCAAACACAAGATTGCTTCTCTGTAGCTTCCATTTGTTACTTCCATTTTTTTGTTTTGTTGTCTTGAGAAAGGAGTCATGTTCTGACAGAGAGCTCCCCAAGCATCCCAGGAATGTCAATAATCAGTCCCAGTTTCTGGGGTCCCCACGGTCTGCCTTTCCCACAGCATGTCCCTACTTGCCATCTCAGGGCTGTAGGTGAGTACAAGGTTCCAGTGAAGCCCTTGGCCATGAAACTTTTCCAAAAGAAAGGGTTGTTTTTTCTTTAGAAGAAAGACAAATAAATCTGACAATCTTTCAAATACATTAAGATCACTAGCACACTTCCCTTCCTCTCCCACTAATTCTCCTGGCTTACCTTCTTTGGTTCCTATGACCAGTCTTCATATCGGACAATTCCCAGTCTTCTTAACATCCTGTTCTCTGGCCACTGGATTTGTTCCCATCTGTCGATGTGGACACAATATTCACCATGGGGTCTGGTCAAGGTAGGGTTTTGGATTATTGCTTCTTTCATTTTTAACACTGTGCTTTTATTAATGCAGCCTCCTGTCAATTTTGCTGTTTCAGTTGTCTTACTATTGGCTCACATTGGGTTTGTAATCCACTGAAATCCCCAGATGTTTTTTTTAACCTTCAACTATTTACCGAGCTAGGCCTCCCCTCATCCTCTACTTGGGAAGTTGCTTGTTTTTATTTTTTCCTAAATCCAACATAGCCTTTATATTTGTCCCCTTAAATTTCATCTTATTACAGTAGATACGGCCCATAGTTCTGGCCTATCAAGGTCTTTTTCAATGTCATCCAATATGTTAGCAAGGGGTATGCTGGAGTCAGCTCTAACCAGTTTGTGAAAGCCAATTGTTAAATACTGAATATGAGCATTTACACCCCTGAAACCAGAAGCTTCTACAAATTGGGGCTTGATTTATTATTTTTTAGTGTATAGATTTAAGAAGTGTTAATGATTCAGGTTAAATTTAAAAGTATGTGTGTCTACAGTATTCTTCCAAGACTCTGGCTGTTCAGCATTTACCAGCACACCCCTCTATTACTCTATAAATATTGCTTGAGCAAGAGTGTAATAGAAAGTTTAGGGAATGAAGTCATCACCAGAGAAGAAGAAGAAGAAGAAGAAGAAGAAGAAGAAGAAGAAGAAGAAGAAGAAGAAGAAGAAGAAGAAGAAGAAGAAGAAGAAGAAGAAGAAGAAACTGCAATTTATATTTCACTTTAAGTCTTACAAAGTGACTTTCATCATTCCCATTTAAGCCATACAATACCCGTAATATTAACAATCCCTTTAACTTTGTATCATGGGCAAATTTAATCAAAATATGAACTCCTTGAGGACAGGGTCCATTTTTTACCTTTATTTGTATCCCTAGCACTTCACACATAGTAAGAGCTTAATAACTGTGTGTTGGCTGACTAATAAGCATGTCATCTGTGCCTTCACTTAAGCTATTGATTAAAATGGTAAACAGGGTATGACCAAGAACAGATCCTCCGGTACCATCACTCCAGGATGACAACAGTCTGAGTCCAGTTACTTGATCAGTTCCAAATTCACCTCATTGACCTACTATCTAATTCACATATCTCCATTTTCTCTACAAGAATATTATGAGAAGCCTTAGTATTCTAGATTTGAAAGGGGTATTAGAGACCATCTAGTCCAAAGCCTACCTGAAGTATGAAACCTGTCTATGACATACTCCTATCCACTGGCCCTACCTCTGCCCTCTGGGGCCAAGCACAGTATGACTAATCCGTCTTTCATAAGGCAATGCTTCAAATATTTGAAGACTGAGATCATATACCCTAACCCACAATAGGGTTTTTGGAGGCAAAAAGAAAACAAAACAATGTCTTCCTTTGACTGCTCATCGAATGACATGATTTTGGGTCCTCTCAATGTTTTAGACATATTCCCCCAGATACATCAGTTTATTAATGAGCAGGAACTTAGAAGAACTTGGAAAAGAATGAATCAGCTGAATGTACCTTATCTTACACCAGATATATAGTAAATGGTGCCTTGACCTTCCCTCACTTCTAGAAGTCACTTTAGGTTTGTCTCAGTCCCACTTGATTTTTTCTAGCTCCCCAAACCTACCTTCAAGCATACCCAGATCCACCAGCTATGGGCTGAGGAACTGAACCTCCTGGAACCAGTATAACCCTCACTGGAACCCAGAGTGCCTGTTCCCCTTGGGGTAGTTTTAGTATGATCCCCAGCTTTGGAAGAAGAAGAAAGGATTCAATCTCCATCTCAAACCATTTCTCTCCCTGTGAAAGCTACTCCTAGTTCCCCACAATGTATTGCTAACAGCTCTCACCTCAGTCCTCCAAGAGTTTCCTTAAGGAGCAGGCTAGATTAACCTCAATCTTAGAATGAGAGCCTGACCTCCTAAAATTAAGGATGGCTCCAGATGGAAGAAGGAAGGTGAAGTTCACTGTCAACTTCCACAGTTCTCTGAAGTAATCTGGAGGAAAACTTGCTTCCCACATCCTCCAGATCCACTAACAATAGAATCACATCCTATCTCCAGCTTCCTAATTCATACCTGTTCATCTCAGCCCCTCTATTTCTGACACTGGGGGATGAGAGCCCTCTAAACCTCAGCTCCTAAATTTATCACACACCCCTTTTGACGCATTCACTTAGAGATCTTCAGTCCTGGCTTGTTACTTTTAATAACCCCACCCCATCTCTTCCTTTCCTCCTAAATCACTATCTCCCTTGATCAGTGTAGTCCTGTCCCCAGAGTACTTGTCTCTTCGTCTCCCACCTCCTTCTGTTTTTGTCTCCTTCGCTGTCTCAAACTATTCTGAAGCCTCTTGAGCCCTTGTTTCTCTCCAGTTCCTACATTTCCTGGTCTCCAACCATCTCAGACCCTATCCCCATCTATTCCTTTATGTGCCCCCTTCCTTGGGGCTCAGTTTCTATCCAATGATCTTCCTTGGTCCCCAGCACCCTCAGATTACCAGCCCATCGTTATCTCGTACTTTTCTCAGTCTTTGTCCCTTTTGGTCATCATCCCCCTGAAGAGTTAAGCAATCTAGACCCCGAAAGTCCCCTCCTCCTTAGACTCCTTCAGTCCTCTATAAACTTTCTCCCTCACTCTCAATGCCCAGGCCCACTGATTCCCCTTTCCCTCCACCTAGGCTTCATTTCATTGTCCATTTCACTCACCATTTTCCCTCGTCCTCTGATTCCCTTTACTCCCAGTTCCTGTAGCTTCTGTTGCATAGAATCTTCCTCCCCCTGTTTCCTTTAGTCTCATGGCTCTGCGTCCTGTCCAGGATGTTTTTCTAGTCCTTCTCTCAACTCATCTACTAGCCAGCCTGTACACTTTCTAACTTTACTCCGCACCTCACTTCCTTGTCTCTTTCTTCAGCTGGGACTTTGTGCTCCCTGGGCTACAGGAACAAGAGGCCCCACATGGGGCCCAAGCGGTCCCCATGGCATCAAGTTACCATGGGGACAGGCTGGCAGTCAGGCTTTTTAATCTTCACTGATCCATCATGGTTCCCCCCCCCCCACCTCCCCAGGCCTTAAAGGGCCAGAGCCAAGAGGGCTAGGGAGTTAGGAACTTACTCAAGATGGGCAGTTCAGGAAATCTGATTTTTTTTTTACCATCTTTACCATCTTAGGCCATGTTTCTATTCTATCTGATATCCTGAGATTGTTGGAAAGAGTAAACAAAGCAGGCATTACAGAAGGCACTCAGAGAAGGGGATCAGTCTGTCTTTATGCAAGGTCAATCTGCCCTTACACAAGCGCCAGTCACTCCAAACAAAAGGCTGTGTTTTCCCTACCCAGGGTAACTTTGTTTTTAAATAGAGTCACTCTGTCTTTATATAGAATTAGTCTATAAATCTTAGAGGTGAACAGTCTATCTGTAGACAAGGAAGGGTCAATCTTTTACACAGGGAAGAGGCAGTTTGATGGTACAGTGGGCTAGCCTCTGAGTCAGGAAGACTAGATTTCAAATCTTATCTCAGACACTAACTGTGTGTCTAATGGCAAGTCACTTAACTTTGCTAGCCTCAGTCTTATCATCTGTAAAGTAGGGATCATAATAGCACCTACCTCACAGGGCTGCTGTGAGGACACAAAGAATTAACATAAAGTATTTTGTAAAAGTGGGGGGTGGGGAGAGAGATAAATTACCTTATTTCCTATTCTGATTCCCTCTATTTCTATTTCTTTTTCTTTCTTATTGCTATTGCTAGAATTTCCAATACAATATTGAGTAATATTGGTGACAGTGGACATCCTTGTTTCAAACCTGATCTTGCTATGAAATAAGCAGAACCAAGAGAACATTGTATCCAGTAACAGTAATATTATTCTGAGAACGACTTCAAGTGAATAAGTTATTTTGACTATTATAAGTACCCAAATTAACTATAAAGAACATATGAAGAAAGATGCTATTTGCATCCAGAGAAAGAGCTGATAGATGTATAGAACAATTTTACATGCACATGCACATACACCTATTTATGTATAAATATATATCTATACATACTATACATATATACATACACATACACATATAAACATATGTATGTATATATGTGTGTGTATATATATATATACATATATGAATGTGTGTGTGTCAAATGGTAGCTATCTTAGGGGAGGAGGGATAGGGAAAAAAAAGGAAAAAATATTACATGATAATTTTGTCGTAAATTTGAAAGGAATATGGAATTGTGCATTGTAGATTTGCAGTTTCACATGCAATCATCTTTTTATTGTACTGCGATATGGAAATGCTTGTTCTATTCTATAAATTAAAAATAAAATAAATTTTAAAAAATAAAGCATTTTGTAAACCTTAAAGTACTATACAAATGTTAATTCTTACTTCTTATTATTTTCATTTAACAAGCATTTTTTCTTTTCCTCACTATCCCAATGAATACCATAAAAACAAAACCCTTATAACAAATCTACATCATTATTATTGTTGTTATAATTTGTCCATATAAAAATTTAGTCCACCTGCCCAAAAATCTATCTCTCCTAAAAGACATATCATTTAGACCCTGAAGAGAGGTCAGATTCAAGTACAAGAATAGAATGGAAGAAAAACCAGAAATGCAGAAGGCACATGTCTAGAGGAGGTAGCTGAAGCTGAGAGTGGTGAAGAGATCACCTTTCCAGCATTAGGACTCTCCTGACTGCTAATAATCTGCCCTTGGGCCACCCTCCAATTACTTTCACAACACAAGCAGAGGAGCCGATGTACAGTAGCATGACCAGTGGGACTTTGTGTCTATCAGGAGGACAATAGAAGTGTAAGTACTTAAAATATTGCAATGTATTAGGGATGAGCTCTCTTAAGGTCTAAACCTCAGTGACTTATTCTTTTATTGATTTTTTTTTCCATTCTCAGAACCCTACACTGTTCCCTACTTAAAACCTGCTCATTCCTACCTCCAAACCCTTGCATAAACCATTCCCCAATCACCACAAGGAATGGCCTACCTCTTTCTTGCCACCAAACTTTGTCCCTTTTCTTCTTCCAAACCTCCATCATGACTGTCATTCCCTGAGTCTCACTGTCCTATGTACTCCTACATACCTTAACCTCTCTCTTCACATCCATTATCATATCAGCAACAGTGTATTGGATATCTCAAACTGGATGTCCCATACATATCTCAAATTATGTATAAAACAGAATTCATTTTCCTTGCCCCCCCCACCACAAACCCTCCCCTCTTCTCATCTTCCCTGTCACAGGATACCACCATCCTGCCAGTCACCTGGGCTTGCTTGTCATTCTTAACTTTTCATTCATATTCACCAGACATATCAATCTGTTGCCAAGTCTTGTTTCTACCTTCACAACATTACTCATCTATGTCCCCTTCTCTGTATAGGCGCAGCCACCATTCTGGTGGAGGCCCTTAGCACTTCATACCTGGCCTCTTACAATATCCTGCTAGTTGGTCTCCCTGCCTCAAGTCACTTCTCTGCCCAGTCTGTCTCCCCTTAGCTACCAAAATGATCTTCCTAACACACATGTCTGATCACATCCTACCCCTACTCGACCAACTTCAGTAACTCTCTATTACTTCCAGTATCAAATACAAAATCCTCTGTTTGGCTTTTAATTCCCTCCCTTCCTACCTTTCCAGTCTTTTTTTTAACTTCACCCACCTACACAAAGTGTACAATCCAGGAACACTGGTTGCTTCCTGCACGTGACACTCCACTCATGACTTTTTCACTGGCTGTCACCCATTCCTTGAATTTTCTCCCTCTTCATCTCCGACTCCTGCCTTCCCTGGCTTCCTTCAAGAATCAGTTTAAATCCTACATTCTACAAGAAGCCTCTCTTGCCCCCTTTACCTTCTCCCACTGCTATAGACGTCACTCTGAGATTAGTTCCAATTTATACTCTAAAATATATCTTGCATTTACATGGTTGTTTGCACACTGCTTCCTCCACTAGAATATGAGATCCTTAAGGGAGGGAATCATGTTTTTGCCTTTCTTTGTATTTCTGGTGCTTAGCAAAGTGCCTGTTGTGTAGTGATTTCTCAAGCAGTGCTGCTGCCGCTGATGATCATATCATCACCTTTAGGTCTATAAAGTAAAGATAGTTTATACTCCCTTCATTTACCTGTTCTTTTAACTGTCTGTTACATGCTTGTCTTTGTCATCAGATGGGGAACTCCAGTCAAACTAACCCACAAATAAATTTTACATTTTCCTGCCTTTGTTCATTCTAGTTTCCCCCATTCCTCCTGCCAGAGTTTGAGGAGGGAAGAAAAAATATTCCTTGCCCGTAAGCAAAAACTACACAATCTTCCTTTACAGGGCTATCCAAAAGTAGAAAAGGCTGTCACTGGAAGTAATGAGTTCTGCCTCCCAAGGGGTCTTCAGGCAAAGGGTGGATGGATGAATACTTGTCAGAGCTCTTGCAAAGGGATTTCTTGCTCAGGGATGTGTTGAGCTACATGACCTCTTCTGACTAGTTTGTTCCTTCCAACTCTGAGATTCTGTGGTTCTGTGACCATACCCTGAGCACAAGTCCCAGAGTGCATTGGAGGAGAAGAATTCAAAGCACAATGTAGAACAGTTCCCTGTAAACTGATGGAGACCTGATTCCCATTACAAGAAGGAGGTCTGTCTTTGTCCAGGTAAAAGGGGAAGTATCCTGTGCTGGGTCTTCCAACTTTGGTGATGCAGGAAGGATTTGGGAAAAGGCCCAGAGAGCACAGAATTTAGAGTCAGAAGGGAATTTAGAGGTCATCTAGGTAGTACAAATTTCCACTCAGGTGGGGGATCACTTCAATAACAAGCCTGACAGATTATGATGAATTTAAGAAAATAAGACCTTTGAAGAAAGGTTAGAGGAATTGGAATCATTTAATCTGGAGGCAAGAAGACTGTGTGGTACATTGGAAAGAGTACTGCATTTGGAGTCAGAGAACACTAGGTTTAAATTCCAGCTCTGCACTTACTACCTGGATAATGTTGGACAGGGTTCTTTACTCTCAGAGCCTCAGTTTCTTCATCTGTAAATTAAAGAGTTTGTACTATACGACCTCTAAGGTCTCTCCTAGTTGTAATATCTGACCCTTCCTCAGAGAAGAGACTGAATAATGGATAATATAAGAAAGAAAGGATAGGTCTTTCTACTTCCAGATGAGGGCTAGGGTAGGGGATGGACGAGTGAGTCCTCACAGTCCCTACCAACCTGTGAATCTATAAAACCCAAAAATGAAGGAGGAGGCACTGCCACTAACTTAGTCTGGAAGTAGATTGCATTATGGTATAGTGGCCACACTGGGGGAGCAGAGGATCAGGAGTGAGGATGGGATGGAAGTGACCACATGGGGGCAGCAGAGAACAGTTTCTGCCCCCTGTTGGTGGCACAAGTGGTAAAGGACTAAGAAGCCCTACATGAATAAAGTAAGGCTAAAATTGATATAGAAAAGGAATGATGAAGCAGGAAATCTTGGTCTGAAGAGACATCCTGACATTCCAGAAATGGGCACAGAGCCAGACTCCACAACCCATCCAGAGGCTTAGCAGGGTTGGAATCCTCACATAGGTACGGAGCTGGGCATGGTTGCTTTTACGTTGCAAATAGAAACAGGAAGTACACCTCAGGACATGGTGCATAATCAATAAGTCTTAATAGTCAGGCACTGAAGCTAGATACAGCTCCTCACAAAAGAATCATCAAAAGCCCTAAAAAGATCGAACCTTATCTATGTCTTGCTTGTAGGGAAGGCAACATCAAACATCAGAACCGGAAGGGAGGGCCGTAAATGCTTGTCTTCAGATGTAGACACAGCCATGGCTTACGGGCTGCCATGATGATGGTGCTCTTTTGGGACAAGCCTCAGGTGGTACTCTCAAAAGAAAAAAAACTCTGAGAAGGTGTTGGGCTATAATATGATAAGGCTGGGTGAGGAGGGGAGAAGATCTTGGGATCACAGTAGACTACAAGCGAATTATATGTGGCGTATTATGGGGTAAAGGATGATAGGGAGATGTAATAACAATAATAGTAGCTTGTATTTATAGTCTGCTTTTAGATTTGCAAAGCACTTTACAAATATTATCTCATTTTATTTCTCATAATAACCTTGGAAGGTAGCTCTATTATCATCTCCATTTTATCCATAAGGAAATTGAGGCAGACCAAAGTTAGGTGACCTGCTCAGAGTCATACAGCTACTAAGTGTATGAAGTACAGTTTCATCTCAGGTTCGCCTGACTTCAAGTCCAACACTCCATTCCCTCTGATGCCTAGCTACCTACTGGGCATAGAGTCTTCAGGCCATTACTTTGAGCCCTACTGTGGCCAGCTCCTGGGGTCTGTTCTGGAGTTAGTACAGTATAATTGAAGGAGCTCTGAAGTCAACAGATCTGGGTTTGAGTTTTAGCTCCACCACCTCCTGACCTCGGGTGAGCTACATAACTTCTCTGAGACTTGGTTTCCTCATCTGTCAAATGGAGATAAGAACACCTCTGCTAACTATTTCTTGGGGTTTTTGTAAGTGAAGTACTCTATAAGCTGTAAAAGGCTATAAAAATGTGAGCTATTCTGGGCGCAGCCACCTAAGAGAAAAGGTTCAGAGAAGAGCCACAGAAATGGTGAAAAGGTTGGAGGAAGGTTAAGGAACTGGGATTGTTTTGCCTGAACAACAAAAGATTGAGGGGCAACTTAATGACAGCCTTCAAGTCTCTAGAGGATTATTACTCAGAGGCTGATAAATAGCTATGCTCTATTACAACTGAGGGACACACAAGAGGAAACGACATTAAACTGCATCAAGTGGCTTTGTTGAGACTTATAGAAGAATTTTCCAATGATGAAACTGATAGAACAGATGATAATAAATGGCATTTATTATGCAAAAACCCACCCAGCTAAATTAAGAGAGGCTTATCACCCAGTTGGCCAAAGCTCAATGAATATTTTGGCTCCAGCAACTCTTAAAGACTATCCACAATTGGTACTAAGATCTGCTCAAGTGGGGGACTTCCAGCTATGTTACTGGAGAAAATATCCACATCAGTAAAGTTACTAATCCCTGAAGTATTGAAATATTGAAACATTTATTATTTACAATAGTAATAATAATAGTTGACATTTATGTAGTACTTTAAGGTTTACTAAGTACTTTAGAAACATTATTGACTCACTATTATATTCCCCAATCAGTTAATCCAACCCTCTTCTTTCAAGCTTCCCACACCCACCCCACTTCCCTCCCTCTCAATAAAGTACCTCATCTCATACTTTACTGAGAAAAAAAAACTGATTTTCCATAAGCTTCCTCTTCTCCCCTATTATGTCTTAAAACCCCTCAATATAATCCTCCATTTTTTTCTCTTTTACTCCAGTCTCTGATGAAGAGGTGGCTCTTCTCTTTTCCAAGGTCAACCTCTCTACCTGTTCCTTCAATCTCATTTCCAGTCTCTTTTGGAAGATTGCCACCTGCAATCATCCCCCATCTTTTGAATCTACAATCTATCCTTATATACTGGCTCTTCCCCAGTTGCCGGCAAACATCCCCAAGTCTTCCATATCCTTAAACAGCAACAACAACAACTCTGTTTTGACCCTTTCATCTCCTCAAGCTACCATTTCTATCATCCCTCCCTCCCACAGCATAACTCCTACAAAAAGCTGTCTGCACTCTTTGCTTCCAATTCCTCACATCTCCTTTTTCAACTCCTTACATTCTGGCCTTCAATTTCATTTTTCAAAAGAAACTTCTATTCTCAAAGATAAAAATGATCTCTAATTGACAAATTTAATAGCTTTTTATTAGTCCTCATCCTCCTTGACCTCTCTTGTCCATATTGACCATCCTTTCTCCCTAAATGCCCTCTACTCTCTGGATTTCATGACACGGCTTTCTCTTAGTTCTCTTCCTTCCTGTCTGGCTGCTCCTTTTCAGTCTCATAAGATCATGAGATCATAGCTTTAGAGTGGGTAGGGACCTTGGAAACCACTGAGTCCAACCCCCTAATTTCGTAGATGAGACTCAGTCACAAAGATGCGAAGTAACTTACAGAGGGTCAAGTAGTAATAGTCTGAGGCAGGTCTTCCTGTCTCCAAACTAAATTCCTTATATATACTATATATACAGTGTGTATATATATATATATATATATATATATATATATATATATATATATATATATATATATATACACATATATAAAATATATTATATAATGCCATATATATGTATCTATATATATACTAAATCATGCTGACTTTACTCTTATACACTGTCCCCCTAACTATGGCTATACCCCAAGTCCTTGTCCTGGGCTCCCTTCTCTCCTGTTCTCTACATTCTCTTGATGGACTCATCAGTTCCTATGGTTTTATCTTCTCCATAGATGATAGAGCTTCCCAGATCTCCAGATCCCATCCCATTTTCTCTCCTGAGCACATCGATAACATTTGCAATTACATGTTCTGTAGGCATTTCAAATTCAACACAACCAAAACAGAATTTGGCATGGTCAAGGCCTCCATGTTTTTCCTTACATATGACATTCCATCTCATAGAATCTTTTCATATTCCTAAGAAGCATTTCAAGCATTACTTTCTATATAAAACCTTTTCTGATTTCCCCCAACTGCTAATGTTCTCCCTCTGTAACCCCCTTATATTTAGCCTTCTGTTTATATTCATTCTGCACACACTCATATATGTATATCATGTCTGCCCCAATATAATATAAGCTGTATGAAAGTAGTAACTGTTTCTTTTCCTGTCTTTGTGTCCTCAAAGTCCAGCACAGTGCCTGGCACATGGCAGAGGCTGAAAAAATGCTTCTTAATTGATTGGTTGATTGACAATCTTGAGGCCTTTCACCACTTTTTGGTTGCCCTTCCCCAGATGCTCCACAACTTACCAAATTTGCTAATGCTATTTCCTGATTTCATGGGCAGCATCCTGCATTCCAGGTATGGGAGTCAGCCAGAGGCATAGGAATGGGAGATGGGGTGTGGTGTATTAGAGAATGGAGGAGAGGTCCATTTGGAAGGTCTATAGCAGGGGTGGAGAACCTATGGCCTTAAGGCCACATGTGGCCTTTGAAATCCATAAGTGTAATCTTTTGACTGAATTATTTCAATTCAGTCAAAAGGTCAAACTTAAGGATTTAGAAGGCCACATGTGGCCTTAAGGGCACAGGTTCCCCACCCCTGGTCTATAGAGTACAGGAAGCTAAGTAATACATAATGATATTGGAAAGATAAGTTGGGGCCAGGCTGTGAAAGGCTTTAAAAGCCAACTAGAAGAGTTTATATTTGATCTAAATGGTGATAGAGAACTACTTCCATTTATCAAGTGGGAGGGGGAGGGGTGTCACATGATCAGATCTATACTTAAAGAAAATCACCTTGAAAGCTGTATGGACTAGAGTAGGAAAAGCCTTGGGGCAGGGATCCAATTGGAAGGCCATTAAAATAGTCTAGACAAGAAATGTTACAAACCTGAACCAAGGTGGTGGCTACCTAAGTAAAGAGAAGGGGTCAGATTAGAGAGATAGTGTGGAGACAGAAACATGAAGATTTGAAAACCAGTTGGATAAGCAGGGTGAAGAGGTGAGGATAATGCCGAGTTTATAAGCCTGGGAGGCTGGAAGAATGATACTGCTTACTGCTTTCAACAGAAATAGGAAAGTTTGGTGGAGGGTTGGATTTAAGGATAGAGAAAATGAATTCTGTTTTTGACGTGTCAAGTTTAAGGTGTCTCAAAGATATTTAGTTTGAAATTCCAATAGGCAGTGGGTATTGTAGGAGGGAAATTCAAGAGAGAGCCTATAGCTTGACATATAGATCTCTGAATCATAGAAGCTGATGAGGTCACCAAGAAATAGATTTTAAAAAGAAATGAAAAGAGAACCCAGGACAGAGCCTTGGGAATATCCATAGTTGGGGCAGGAGGATAACATTTATGACAAGAAAGATCATTAGTATCATAAAAACACAAAGAGAAAGAGTATTCAAGAGGAAAGGACCAACCATGTCAAATAAAACAGTGGTAATGAAGGATGAGTGAGGGAGGATGGGGCGGGAGAAGAGCCATCAGATTTGGCAGTTAGTATTGACATCAATAACTTTGGAAGGAGTACTTTCAGTTGGGTGATGAGGTCAGACTTTTGTTGTTATTGTTCAATCATTCTTCAGTCATGTCCAACTCTTCATGACCCCATTTGAGGTTTTCTTGACAAAGACATCGGAGTGGTTTGCCATTTCCTTCTGCAGCTCATTTTACAGATGAGAAAACTGAGGCAAAAAGGGTTAAGTGACTTGCCCAGGGTCACAAAGCTAGGAAGTGTCTGAGGTCAGATCTGAACTCGAGATGGAGTTATCTTGACCCCAGGCTTGGCGCTTTATCCACTGTGCCACCTACCTGCCTTAATATGAGGTCAGGCACATAGATGGCAAAGAATTAAGGCGAGACTGAAAGGATAGGAATTGGAACAGGAATGTGCTGGTAAAGGTTTAACCACCAGTTCTCCAAAAAATAAAATATACCCATAAATAACTTTTAAATTTAATCTATATTATTGACATTTTCTCCACCACTTTCTTAAGTCTAGACAACCAACAAAACAACAAACCAAGTCCTGGTTTGTAGTCTTTGCCCATTTAACAATAAGCTTCTCTCAATCACCTTCTCTCATAAGCTGGTTCCAAGACCCTCCCTGAACTGGAAGCAACAAATATACACAAATCATGACATATGAGGATCATCTGAAGGAACTGAAGAAGAAAAGCTTTGGCATAGTGAGTAATAGCAGGACGGCCATCTTGAATCAATGGAAGGGTTGTCATTAGAAAGAGGAATGGGACTTGGACTTGTTCTCCTGGGTCCCATGCAGAGAGGCAGATTTAGGCTTCATGGAAGGAAAAAGTTTCTAATAAATTGGCTATCCAAAAGTAGCATGGAATGCCTTAAAAGGTAGTGAGTTTTCCCTCCCAAGAGGACTTTAAACAAAGGCTGGATTACTACTGATTTACACTGTCAAGGAGATCCTAGTTCAGGTACAGTTTCACTTAGATGAACTTGGAGATTCGTTGTGACTCTGAGATCAGCCCAGGCAAACTGATGCATTCTTAGACATCTGTCCAAGCTATCCCCCGTATCCACTCCCTATACATCTCTGCCCCTTAAAATTCTTAACTTTTTAAACGGCTGAACTCAGAAGGTACTTCCTCTATTCTCTTCCCCTTGGCCTCCACTTGAAATTATCTTAAATTTATATATCTGTATCCACGTACCAGGTATATTCCTTTCCACCTCACTTGCCACTCCTCTAGAATATAAACTGCTTAATACAAAGAAATGTTTCATCTTCATCTTTATATCCTCATCATCCAAAATAGTTCATTGTATATTGCAGGTTCTTAATAAACACTCTTCAGAACTGAAAATGTCAGCCAGAACCCTAACCCAGATCTTTTGATGACAATATTCCTTACACTGTACCACAGCTGCATTCATGAACATGTTTCTCTGAGTTTCATAATGTATGGTCTAGCTAGGAACAGAAAGAATGACAAGGTGAACTACCTGTCTATGTCTCTTGGCTTTGAGAATCTCTAATCCTGGGAGATGCTTCCCTGTCTGTGCCTGCAATGCTCCCTAGTGCCAGCAGAGAGCACCAAAACCTAGAGACCCAAGCCAAGACAAGGCTCTGAGCTCTGCCATTCTCCCTTTTCTCCTCCCTCTCCTCCATCGCCTCAACCTGCCTGGCCCCCACCAAATAATCACACATACATCCCTGCTCCCCTCCCCCTCCGGTCTGCCCTGGAGCTGACCCCCTGCTGGTTGCCATGGAGATATGCTGGGTAACAGGTGCCATTGACAGGAGGCTGCTCTAACGAGAATGGCCCTGCCCCTTATGAACCCCCTGAAAGGGGGTGGGGGTGGGAAATTAAGGACCTTGACTCCTGACCCTTTAGCTTCAGATCGACTACCTCCCATTTCCCAGGGGGGTCAGACTTACTCCCTAAAAAAGCAGGCCTGTGATTGCCAGCTGGGGATATAGGCCAGAAATGTGGTTCGAGGTCTTTCTGCATCTCACAGCAACATCTGCATTGTGTTCTGGCATCTCTGCTGTGGGGTTTGGGATCATAAGCTCAGGCTCTCTAACCATGCTTTGAATGTTATCTCTACATTCCCCATAGGATCCAACACAATACACGTACTCCCTGGGCCCTCAGTCAATGCTATGGTCTGTATGTGTGCTGATAACATAAGGATGGAATTTTACTTGTATGTATCAGTCATGTGTATGCGTGTGTCCATATCCAGTCTCACAAATGTGGGTGCCGGGGTGCACAAGCTGAGACCAGGAATATTTTTGTGCTTTTTAACAAAATGTTGCTGCTGTTCAGTCATGCCCTACTCTTTGTGACCTCATTTGGGGTTTTCTTGGCAAAGATCCTGGAGCTGTTTGCCATTTCTTTCTCCAGATCACTTTACGCATGAGGAAACTGAGGCAAACGGTGTTAAGTGATTTGCCCAGGGTCACACAAGTAGTAAATGTCTGAGGCCAGATTTGAACTTAGGAAGATGAGTCTTCCTGACACCAAGCCCAGCATTCTATCCTCTGAACCACCTAGCTTCCCTAACTAAATGTACTAGGACTTAAAATCAGAACTTAAGGTGTATGGATTATCTAATCAAATGTCATTATTTTACAAATGCAGAAACTGAGGCGTGTTATGACTTGCCCAAGGGAAACAGAGGCTCTGGGAGGCTGATGGGACTTTTCAGAGACGTTAAGTGAAAGAGCAGGCATTCAAGTCTAGCTGTCCTGATGCTGGGCCCTTCGGTATTTTCCACCAAACCAGTGGTTCACTGTAATCTCTAGGATCAAATCCCCTGGCATGTAAAGCCATTCACAACCTAGCCTCTTCTTACCTTTTCAGTCTTCATATACTTTAACTCCCTCTACATACTCTATCTTCCATTTTCACTTACCTACTCAATATTCCTCAAACTGGATGCTCTACCTCCTGACTGCAGGCCTCTGCATGCACTGGCTATCCTCCATGTGTGGAGTACTCCACCTTTTAGATTCCCTGGCTTTCATCGAGATGCAACTGAAATCCCGCTTTTTGCAGGATATCTTTCTTGGTCCTTGTTCCCAAACTACCTTTTAACTACCTTGTAAACATTGCAATCATTTGCTTTATCTCCCCCATTAGAATATAAGCTGTTTGCCATTAGGGAGTTTTCATTCTCTTTATTTGTATTCCCAGAGCCTAGCACTGTGCCTGGAACATAGTAAGCACTTAATAAATACTTGTGGATTGATTGATATTGCCCTCCCCTCTGAGTTTTCCTTCTTTCCATCTACTCTGTATTTACCTTGGATGTAGAAACTAGAAAGTTATTTACACGTCTGTTTCCCCCTTGAGCACACGATCCCCTTGAAGGCAAAGAGAGTGTTTTTGTCCTTCTGGTGTCCCCAGCTTACCAAAGTGCCTGGCATATAGTAAGTATTCAATAAATGTTTACTGACTGACTTTATCATATCACTTCATTTTGAACTCAAGACATTAGCCATCTTGAGTATTAACCTCATTCACCAGCCTTATCTGTGAATGACTTTTGGCTGTTTCCAAAAATGAAATGCACTTTCAGGGGATGAAGATTTGCTAGCAGGGAGGGCATTTCAAAGGACTATGCTACAAGTTTTAATGCCAATGCCTAGAACAGTTTCCTAAATGCTCCCTGAGAAATAAAAGCATTTGAAATAAGAGTATAGTTTTCCAAGGTGATGACTGTGGAAGGGACAATACTCCTTTTTTCCAGGGAGATGCATTAGTTCTGGAATTTTTTTTTAAATCACATTACTTTTAAAAATCAATCACCACTTTTTTCTAATCATACCTGTCTAAGACATCTTGGGATAGGGAAGAAGTGTCAGATGTCCACGTGGGAGAAAAAATACATATATGTGTGTGTGTGTATGTGTGTATGTATGTATGTATATATATATATATAAAAATATACGCACACATCAAAATGCCTATATGAACAGGAATGAGTGCATGAAGTTCCATAGGCTTATCTGTTTATACATGCCCATGTATGTAAACACACATACATATACATGCACACACACATATACATGCATATATATGTATGCCAAGTAACTGCCAATTTATATAACTCTGTGTGTGAATAGGTATGTAGGTATCTGGCTAGATAAGTGTGTGTATGTGTTTATTTGTGCATGCTGATGTCCCAGACTGTCAACCTGAATATATCTGTTCCATGAGAAGGAGGTGGACAGGTGGCAAATGCCCCACAATGATCTTTAGTCAAAGGATTGATTTGTCTTGTGATTCTAGCTCAAAATTATCTTGGACAAGTTACTACCTTTCTGGGTCTTATTTCCTAAATGAAGGGGCTGGACCCCTAGGGCCGCTTTCCACATCCAAATTCTATAATTTGTATACATGTATTACTGTTGTGAGAGAAATGACTCACTGAGGACCCCTACTCAAACTCTAATCAGTATTAGTCAAATCATTATGATTTTATAAGAGGTAATGATTGTTAGTAATTATTTTAATATAGTCATCTAGTAATACATATCTAGTCAATCACTTAATAATAGACATAAGAATAAACAATGTATTAATCCACACTTTGTCTAAGTCACATAGGAATATAGATTCTAATAGAGGGACCCTATAATAAGACTCAAGCTTTGATGGAATGTTCATTACTTACCAGCTATGGAGCTCACTTGCACAAGCATAAGAATGCTGACAAAGATAATCTCCACCCTGTTTTGCTCAAATTCCATGACCAAACCAAGCATGAGTGGTGGCACAGC
Source organism: Trichosurus vulpecula (assembly GCF_011100635.1). Classification (NCBI taxonomy): domain Eukaryota; kingdom Metazoa; phylum Chordata; class Mammalia; order Diprotodontia; family Phalangeridae; genus Trichosurus; species Trichosurus vulpecula. The sequence goes on along the minus strand of NC_050576.1, from coordinate 157,713,493 downwards.
ACAGAAAGTTCCCCCCTCCCCAATATGTTCTTGGAGTGTACATAGCTTGTACCATCTCCTCCTGCCTAACCTAAAGAGGAGCCCATCCTTCTGATGACCACCTAGTCAGTAGAGATATACCTTGCTTCATCCAACTTGTGAACCAGCTGACATAAAATTTTTGCTTATTTTAGCTTATGTCTATCATTTTCAACCAATGGGATTCTGCATTTTGTATAGCTGATTTAGAATGTCTGGATAACAAATCTGGTATCAAACCCTATTAAAATAAGGGCCTAGAAGAAGGGGGCATCTCAGATCATGAGGAAGATCTGAAGTCCATTTCATTAGGGACTATGGATCCTTTAACAAAATGTCATTGTCTCATCTCCACATTAATGGCACCCCAAGATGGGACTGTGATGTATGGATCTCAACCTCTTTAGGCCAGCCCCTTCAAAGGACCCAAAAAGGAAGTGCACACCAGGTCGAATTTTCACCAATGGCTCCCCCATGGACACTGGCCCTGGGAGGTTGGATTACCCTTGCTGTCTACACCCAAATTCTCTGAGCCTGAGGTAAGTCTCTTCAAGATTAGTGAGTCTGCCTTGATTTACCCTAAATTCATTTTCTTTAGGAAGGGTCCTCAATTAAACTAAGAAGGACTGTTTGAATTTATGCCTACTCTGTCTAAATTTATAGCTCCAGAGCACTCTAAATCTATTCTTATAAAAATTATATGGCCATAATTTTACCTTTTTATACACAGGATACTATTTTTTCTCCCTCTGTTTTCTTTACTTTCATATTGTTAGTACCAGAAATTCAGCAGTGGAATTGCTAGCTCCTCATTTTCATCCAACTAGCCGCCTAGCTAATTTTAAAACTTCAAGGTTAAAATAGATTTTAAGGTTAAAAGGTTAAAATAGATTTTTTGCCTTTAAATTCCTTTAACAAGGGGTAATTAAATCATTTTTGTCATCAGTCGAGACATCTCTCAAATTGGTTGAAGGGGAAATTTTGGTGACTAACAACCGCAGTAGGGAACCCATCTAGAGGACCCTATGATCAGTCCCTTGGGGTAGGGCTTGGGGAAGTAATTCACCACTCTAGTGCTCTGACATCACTTTGAGGAAGTAATAATTCAGGCCAGACCCAAAAGCCTTTAAAGAAAGATTCCCAACCTCAACAGTAACTGTCATGGCTGTGACCACCCTGAGAGCAATCCTATTCTCCTTTGACCTGAGAAGAAGATTCATTTTTGTTTTACAGATATTAGGAAAGGAATAGGTTTTTTTCAGTTATATTTGCTTAGGATTAAGTCAGTTATTGACAATCAGAGCTAAATTTTCAGGAAGTCTTAAAAGAAAGTAAGTATAAATTTTGCTGAATAGTCACTTACAAGGGATCATTAGGCCCTAGTTGACTCATCTTGGGACCTTAGAGGTAAAGCTCAGAAATTAAGAATTGGAAGTATTGGAGAATTTGCTAAAACAAATCTGAATATTATAGTGTTAGCTGTAGGAAAGATACCCACATAGGTGGAACTCAGACGAGTAGAAGATTACCTCCCTCGAATAATAATGGAAGGGGAGTCATCTTTAGTGTCTTCAGCTGGAGAACTTCTCAGCTGGAATAAGCTGAAAGGTGGGTCCCTCAGGAATCTAGTCCAATTCTTTCAGGAGAAGTTTCTCCGAAGAGTGCCACTCCTGGTTGGGGATAACCACAGGAGAGGTGAAGTCGGGCATGAAAGGAGAAATGCATCCTACAGGATCCCCATTAGGACAAGGGTGGACTCCTTGTCGGGGGACGACTAAAGAAAGAGCATTTAAGCTGTGTAAAGTTTGGTTTGAAAATACAAAGAGCTTAGGGAATTGTTTTGGTCAAAGTATGGAACTTTTGATTACTTTAGAAAGTTATGGAATTTTATTGAATAACCTCCCCAAATCAGCTTAGAATAAAGAAACTACTAATATTACTAAATTCTTCATCATTCTCAGTTCTTCTTCCTGTGATTTTACTTTGGCAAAAAATCTAGAGAAACAGAACTTTAACCAGCTCTTCTATCTATTCAGGATTTGCTCAAAATACAAAGTCCACTTTAAATGGGTGAACCCAATTGTCAAAATAGACTAAAGCAATCTGTATTGTTACTAAATTACATGTTCTATTGATAAGATTCTAAAAGCATTAACATAATTAGGAAATAAAAGAATTATCTTAGGCTGATAGCAGGACCCCAGCTCAACATAAGTTCCGTACTTAATAGAGGAGATGGGTAAGATCTTGACTTCAAAATCTTTTAGAAAAAAATTCAGAAGTTCAGGCCTGATTTAATGTTGTGTCTTGTTACATGTTTCATGTGTGTCTATTTGAAATTAAGTTTAGAAACAGTGGGTTCTTTACTTCAGAATGAAAGAGACCTTATACAATTAGGGAAATCATTAAAAGAATGGGAAGTATGTGTCTTTTTTGTCTGTTCTGTTCAGGCTTTACGCTAACCCATAGCTAACAGGTGTTTTACCTATGCCTTTTCTTTTGGTGTGATCAACCAAAAGAAACAAGCTGTTAAAAATATTACATTTTTTTGAAAAGGCTTAAAAAAGAACAAATCTCTCTTTTTCTCTATTTCTGACACCAGCCATGTTGGAGTTTGCTAAGATGAAAGATGGATATAGAAATTAATTGAAAACTAAGATACAAAAAAAAGGAAACTGGAAACCAAATTTGTGAGAAAGGAATAATCGAATTTCTTTCATTTCTAAATTACAATTTAGATATCTTTATATAAATATTTTGATGAGCTTATGGGGTACTATATCAAACTGTAGAGTTTAGTGATAACAAGAGTAACAAAAATTCACAGATCAGTTATTCCTTAAAAGAGACCTTTAAAATGACTAGAGATTGATTTAAAGTTGAAGTTTGGATTTTAAGAACTGTCTTATTAGTCATGGTATATGCTCAGGAGATATTCAGTGAAACAGGAATTCAGAAGAGTATTAAAATAAGAAAAAAACTTAGGGAATAGTATAGGTGAATTTAGAATAAAACTATTGTGAGCTTAAATAGTTTCACAACTCGGAATTTAAAAAGGAAACACGTTTGCTAAGCCTGAAGAAGAATCTCTAAGTCTGAAGTTTTGGGGTATCAATCTGTGAAACTGGTTTTAATTTTACTGTAGCATAAAGGCATACTTAAAAACTTGACTTAAAGTTGGCATAAGTTTATCATGAGAAGGAATTTTATTACTAAAAGGCAGGACAAGGAAATTTTAGACCATCTTCAGAAAAGAATAAAAGAGGGCAAAGTTGGAGTTTATTTACCCTTCTGTTGTTATACTGCTTTTAAACAACCAACCTGAGCAAGTCCTGATTAGGACTCCCAATTGAAGGTGAATCCCAAAGTGCTCCCAGAAAAAGGAGAAACTTGTTCTGAAATAGGAAAGCAACTGAAGGTAAGTGAAGTCTAATGATACTACTGCAGTTTAAGTCCACTGTTTAGGTAAACCAAAACACAGTAAAATTGTGTTGAAATTAATTGGTTAAAATAAGTTCAAATTTTATAAATAAGGTGATAGTAACTTAGGGAAAGAATTATTGAAAATAGAATTGAACAAGAATATAAAAATATAAATATGTAAAGTGCATGCACACCTAATAGAGGGTGCTCAGATTAGAAAAGATTAAAATGAGTATATGGCTCATAAAGCTATAAAATACTAAAATTTTGAGAGGTAAAAGAACTTCCAAATTATTTAAAAAATAAATGGACTTAGTTTTGAGTGATTTGAAAGGAAATAGAGAAAAAGAGTTATACCCTGAGCCCTTCAGAAAAGTATGATCTCTTATCAGATAGTTTTCCAGTGGTGCAATTCCCACTACATTCCTATGTCATAGTTGGGCTTTGGCCGATCCCCTTGGGTATTGCTAAAATAGCTGGATGAATGCCTTTCCAGCATAAAAGAAGTTAACTTTGAGGAGATCATTTCTTCTGCAAAGTCATCTTGCTTACTGAAATCTGTCACATCCTACATTGAGGAACTTTTTGTCCTGAGCGAGTTGTTTTGGGGTCCATTTGCCTATAACTTACAAAAAACTATGGAATTGCAACTAATTGCCCTTAAAGAAATTGGTATGAACTGTGCATTTGTAACCACTAAAGAAACAAAAAGAGGTTTACTAGAGGAATTAAGTAAATTGAAGAAAGAAAGAGTAGTGTTGCATAAGGAAATGAGAAAAGTTAAGGATCAGTAATAGATGGGTAAAAAAAGTTGGAGATTGTTTGCCCCGATAGTGTAAATTCAAGGTTTGAAAATAAAAGGTTTTGGAGTTTTGAAAGGGGGATTTCAGAGAGGGTCTTAATCCCACTGAAATAAAAAAGATGTAGGAATTTTCTTAATGCCTTTGATTGTTGCTGCATGTCTTCCTTCCACAAACAATATAAGACTGCAAAATAAGTTTCATAAAATGCATGTTAATTAATTGATTGAGAAAGGATTATCTCTTTGCTCTGGTTTAAATAGTCATGCTAAAGAATTAGTAACTTGGAAAATTTAAAGGAATTGGTTTGACTCTGGGGAACTCAAAGAAACAAAGAAGCAGTAATAGGAAGCTGGGAGTGTCACCATGGATTTTTTTGAATATAAGCCAACTAAAAATAATGGAACCTTGTGCAAAGTGAAGTTTAGTAATTGCCACTGGTCATTCTAAATCAAAATTTATTGGGTTGAAAATATTGTAATGGTAGTAAATTAAAGAATCTAATCAATCCTTGCACGTACACCTATCTCCCAGGATTGTTGGAAGAAACACATAGCTGTGAAATACTTAACATAGTACCTGACTTGTGTAAAGGATGAGCACTGTAATGTTCAGACTTTGTAGGAATACAACTGAAAAAATGCTATGGCATTTATAGGTACTTTTTCAAATTGGCATGGAATGTTAGCAAAATTAGGAAATTATACACTAAACATTCTAAACTTTTACTAAAAACAGGCTGAAGCAACATTCTAGACATAGAAGAAGCCTGGTACATTCTAGGCACTACATAAACTACTATGATTATTAGCATGAAAAAATGCCAAGGGTAGTAAGATAAATGACTTTCTATGAATTCATAAGTTTGAAAGGTATATAACTAAATTATTGTTACCTGATGAGGGATGTTTTAGAGCTAAGAGAAACTGAGAATGCAAGTTTCTTCTTCTTTTCAATCTGAATGCTATTACATTATAAATAAATTTGTTTTATGATTATTGGAATATATTTTGTTTTTAAAAAAACCTAGACAATAATAATAATAAAATAAATGACCTACTGTTGGGAGAAAAACATGGTAAAATTGTCTTAGAAGATCTCTAATCAGTATTAGTTCATTTTGATTTTATAAGGAATAATGATTGTTAGTAATTATTTTAATATATCCATCTAGTAATACATATCTAGTCAATCACCTAATAATAGATATAAGAATAAAGAATGTATTAATCCACACTTCATCTGAGTCACACAGGAATATAGATTCTAATAGAAGGGCCCTATAATAGGCCTCAAACTTTAATGTAATGTTCATTACTTGTTTACCAGCTATGGAACTCACTTGCACAAGTATAAGAATGCTGACAAAGATAATCTCCATCCTGTTTTGCTCAAATTCCATGACCAAACCAAACATGGGTAGTGACATGGTACAGAAAATCCTGCCCTCCCACCCCACATATGTTCTTGGAGTGTACATAGCTTGTACCATCTCCTCCTGCCTAACCTAAAGAGAGGCCCATCCTTCTGATGACCACCTAGTCAGTAGAGATATTCTTTGCTTCACCCGACTTGTGACACAGCTGACATATCGTTTTTGCTTATTTTAGCTTATGTCTATCATTGTCAACCAATGGGATTTTGTATTTTGCATAGCCACTTTAGAATGTCTAGGTAACAAATCTGGTATCAAATCCTATAAAAACATCTTATATCTCAGATCATAAAGAATGTCTGAGGTCCACTTCATGAGAGGGGATCCCGGACCCATTAATGAAGTACCATTGGCTCAGAGCTCTGCCGCAGTCTCTTGTTTTAAGTCCTCATAGTTGTTGCTGTTGTTCTGACATGCCCAACTCTTTGTAACCTAATGTGGCTCTTTCTTGGCAGACATATTGGACTGGTTTGCCATTTCCTTCCCCAGCTGATTTTACAACTGAGGAAAATGGGGCAAACAGGGTTAAGTGACTTGCCCAGGGTCACAGAGCTAGTAAGTGTCTGAGGCCAGATTTGAATTGTGGCAGATGACTCTTCCTGACTTCAGGTCTGGCACTCTATCCACTATGCTACCTAGCTGCCCCATACATATGCTATAGAGATTAATATTTGTCCCAAAGTGCTCGTATTACAATCTCAACACTGTTTCACTTTTGAGGTGGGTTGGGGCGGGGGGGCAGAGGTGTGATCGAAAGGTCCTAGGTAAAACCTGTCTAGATTTGTAATTCAGAAGATCTGCAATCAAATCCTATCGATTCTGCTTATTAGCCATGTGACCCAGGGCAGGACACTTCAGCCCTTTAGACCTCAGTATCTTCCTCAATACAAGTAAGTAAATTAATAAATAAATAGGTAGATAGCAAAATGAATAAACAACTAGATGAATAAATAAGTAAATAAGTGAATGAACAAACAAATAACAAATAAAAGAAGAAATGAATGAATGAACAAATAAACAAATCAATCATAAATAGATAAATTAATAAGCAAATACAGGAATTGAACTTCTGAGGTCCTCCAGGGGTAGTCCTACATACACTGGAGCCTGACCAACCTTTGAGGCTATGGGAAGGGGATATGAGATTCACACGGGCATTTATTTGCCCTCTGCCCTTATAAAGTATGCAAGTTGAATTCGACGTCCAAAAGAAGTCCTTTGTGTGTGAATAGCTGCCCATGTACATCCCCTGAGGGAGTCAGTTAACAAAGGTCACTGGAGTGATGGTAGACAGATAAATAAGAAAAGGACATTGCCCCTACCCATGGGAGTTTAATAATAATAATGCTTATGGTCCTATAGTGCTTTAAAGTTTGTAGAACACTTTCTTCACAACAACCCTGTCAAGTAAGCAGTACTAAAAGTACTCAAGTAATAAAAGTATTAATTATCCCTAGTATGGTGTCATCTAGTGAACACCAGCCCCAAGTCAGAAGGCCTGGGTTCAAATTGCAGTCCTGACCCATACTAGTCATTTGCCCCTCTCTGAACTTCAAGTTTCCCAATTTTTAAAATGAATGTGACAACACTTGTGTTACCTACTTCACTAAATTGTTGCATATATCAAATGAGATCGTTTATGTAACACTTGGTAACTATAAAATGCTATAAAAATGAAAGCTATTATTATTATTCCTTCCCACTCCACCTAAGAGCTCTCCTTCTCCCTGCTGGGCAGCGTGGGGGAAGGAATGCCCAGCGCCTACACAGCAGTGCCTGGCGTAGAACCAGCCCAATACCACATTCCACACCCCCGGCTACCCTGGCTGTTGCCCAGTGGATCAGGGGGATCAAAGAGCCAAAGCATGCCTTTTCCCTGCTCCTACTGTAACAACCTATGTACTGCAGTCTCACAGACAGCCTACCCTAGACCTCCCCCCAAATCTCTGGGGAGCATGTGAATTGGAGGATTTTTTTAACTAGGAAAAGCCCTTAGAGATTATTTCACCCAACATGGATAATAATTCAATAATCATAGTACCTCAATTAGTAGAAGGCTTTCCTCAAGAAAATCTTGTGAAATGGGAAAGGCAAATGTTATTTTCCCCAGCTTACAGATGAGAAAACTGAGGCTTCGAGAAAATTAAAGACTTGCCCAAGACCCCCTCACTTTAATTCCCAGTGCCAGGACTCTGACCCAGGACTTCTGACTCCAAGTTCAGTGGTCTTTCCAGTATAGCTCTTTCATAGATACTACCTGTGTGGAGGGAGCAAAAAAAGCTGGCTTTCTTTGTCTAGGTCAATTCATAAAAATCTGACCGAAGGCAATAGAGCACATAGGTAGGCTCTTCAAGGAGGTGAGGAAGGGAAACTTCTAACTTTAGATCTAATGATCTCAGAGCTTCACAAGCACAAGGACAAACTAATGGTTAGAGTATGGGGAACAAGTCCTCTCTAGATAGGAGAGACTCCTTATTGGTTCTAATATATGCAATGGAAAGACAGCCATCAGAGATACCTAGTCCTCAGCCCTTAGCTCCCAGGGTAAGAAGTACCGTGATAGGCTTCTCCTGATTCTCGAAATGAATCTCTCTTTCAGTGGGGTATGTTTGAAAGAGACACAGAGAAATCAGGGCAGGGAATAGGAAGATGCCTTCCCAGAATTTCATTTTCTCAGCTCCTCAAGGCAGCATGGGGAACTGGAAAGAAGGTCCTGGTCCTGAGTCCAAGGTCCTGGATTCAAATCCCAGCTCTTCTACTCACTAGCTATATCATTACAAGTTATTGATCCTCCCAAATCCTCATGTCTCTGACCCATAAAATTGGAAGGAAGGTGATCATGAGTGTCCATTCCAGTTCTAAATACTATAGTCTTAATTCCCTGTGTAGTTAATGTGATGGAGAAGGAAGGGGAAAGGATAGAGGCAAAACAGGAATAGACAGACAGACAGAGATAAGTGTGGGACAGTAGATGGAAGAGCTAATTAGTAATAGAAGAGCCTGGGAAAAGGATCTCACATGCCTCCTCTCCCCCCTCTCCCCCCTCCCCCTCCCCCCCACAAACTCAGTCTCTACACATCTTCCCTCACACAGCCTGGCCTTCCCTCTCCTTTACACAGTTCAGAAAAGATGGTGCCCAAGTACCTTCCCAGCTCAAAAATGAGAAGACTTAAAATATGCCTCCTCATCCAGCTAGGCCCTCCCCTTTGGACAGTCAGTTTCTTCCCATACATGAAGCTCTGCCCCTACCCCCTGAAAGACCAGCCCCCTTTTCCTTATACTCCTCTTCTAAACATATAGCTGACTCCATCCCAGCCTGGCCCATTCTCCTTCACATAGGTCAGTTTTTTCTCTCCTCCATACTCACTGCAGTCCAACCCCTACCCCTTCATTTAGTTGAGTCCTTCCACCCATCCCAGTCTCAGAAATTTTAGAAATGTCTGACCATCAAAGAACCCCTGTGAGAAAGATGCTGAGACAGGGGCTAGATTTGAAGGACCAAGATCTTCCCTGTCAATGGAAGTAGGAGCATCCATAGATATTCAGGTACCTGGCCACACATCAACCCAAAGACTTGTCAGTGGCTCAGAAATCCTTGTAAGAAATTCTCAAAAACCACCCAAAGGTGTGCTTTTCTCAGCAACCTAAGAGGCAAGGACAACTCCAGGGGACTCACGATGGAGAATGCTATCTTCATCGAGACAAAGAACTGCGAAGTTTGAATACAGACTGAGGCACACTACATGCTCGCCTTTTCTGCTTCTCTTTTGTTTTTGTTTTGGGGTTTTTTTTTTTGTTTTTTTTTTTTGGTTCTGTTTCTTCTTTCTCATGATTCATTCCATTGGTCAAAATTCTTCTCCACGACTTGACTAGTGCATAAATTAATTCAATGTGAAGTTATACATGACAGTTATATGAGACTTCATGCCGTCTTGGGGAGGGAGGGGAGAAAAACTGGAACTCAAAACTATGTAGAACCGTGCATGGTAAACTAAAAATAAATAAAGAAATTTATTAAAAAAAATATAAAAAAAACCACCCAAAGGTACTTGAACTTTTTAAGGGACTTTCAAAGGTAAGTTGAATGGCGATATTAAGGAATTAAAGGACCATGCCAAAGTTAGAGAAAGACAGTGTAAGTACCTCTCAATATCGGATATCTTTCAATGCTCTGAGAGATAACATCCAAGACGCATTGAAGGACAGGGGCCCAGAGAAAACAGGTGATGAGCTAAAAGCACTCAATTACAGAGACACTGAAAGAAAATCTGGCAGAGGTACTAGAAGATTACTGAGATATTAAGACATCTTCACAAAAGCATTGAGTGATGTCAGAGTCGTAGAGAGAAATCACATCACTTTCCACAGTTCCAACCTTTAACTAGTTGTGTGACTTTTGGCAAGTCATGGTCTTTCCGGTTTTCAGTTTCATCACCTGCAGAATAAGGGGACTGGGCCAGGTGATTAAGATCTCTAAGGATTTACAAGAATTGATACCTACATAGGATGACTCTAAAATTCAGAGATTTTTCTCATCCTTGGAGACTAAATCTCCACACTGAATTCGGTGCTTCCTTTCCTAAGTTGCTTGAAGACCCTTCTTCAAGATATTTGATCATAAGAATTCATAAACCTTCCCTTGGGGTTCATGTTTCTATTAGAGGTCCAGGATGGTTGGGCCATGAGTGAACGGGCTCTTTCTTCCTATCCCTTCTAGCTTTTCCAAAATTTGTTTTAGTTTTTGCCCATCTGCGGACAGATGTCTGAAAGTCCTTCCTAGGTACATCAGTTAGCTCACCTAGGGACATGAAAGGGTTTCCTGTCAGGATAGGATGGACAAGCTCTTCAAAGACAGACCAGAAAAATACAAGGGCACAGGCCTCCCAGAGAGATTATAGCAGGAGAAATTGGAAGAGGGAATTGGATTCAAGAGGAACTTGGGCTCCTGTAGTGAGAACGATTTGGAAAGATGCTTGGATAGAGATGTGTTGAGGGGTACAGCTGCTCTGGGAGGGTTAGAAATTTCTGTGATAAGGCAACACTGCTTGGGGGCTTGCTGGGGATGGGGAGTCCGTCAAGGGTAGTAAACTGTTGCTGGGCTGGTGGCTACTAGGGGCACTGACTATTGGAAAGGAAGGGTCTAGGAAGCCTTGTTTATCTTTAGAAAGGGGACTATAGTAGCTAGTTATTCTTTTTGGAAAGAAGCTGAGGACACTGATTATTGGTTGGAAGGGCCCCGAAGCTGCAGGGACATCAGTTCCAGAACCTGGACAAGAGGATGGGATGGTAGAACTGGCTTAGCCTGGGCCAGTGGGCACGCCCTGCCCAAGGCTGCAGTGCCCGCTCTCGCCAGCTGGCCCCGGGCCCCACCCGACCCCCTCCCGCTGCTTCGGGCCGACGTGGGGTGCGCCCCAAGCCCCGCTGCTGAGCCAGCTGCCTCCCTCAGCTCCACACCCGAGCCGGGCCGGCTGAGCTCCCGAGGGAGCAGGCGGAACGCACCACGGTAGCAGGAGGGGTGGGGGGGAATAGGAGGCGGGGGGGAGCGAGGAATGCGGCAGCCTGTTCCCCCCCCTCCGCCTGGCCCAGCCCCCCGTTCCCCCCCCCCCTCCGCCGCCAGCCGAATGGTCTGCTCCGAGCGCCCTATTTAATCCCCGCGACTGCAGCAGCGCCGGCTCCCTCCCCGTCCCCGCCTCGGCCCCGGGCTCCGTTGCGGCTCGGGGACGCTCTTTCCGCCAAGACCGTCATCGGACCCCCCCCTCCCTCCTCCGCCCCTCCTCCCTGCCTCGGGGGACCCAGGCTCGCCAGCGCCCAGCCAGGGAGCCGGCCGGGAAGCGCGATGGGGGCACCCACCGCTCTGCCCCTGCTACTGCTGCTCGCCTGCTGCTGTGCGCCCGGCGGGGCCAACCTCTCCCAGGACGGTGAGTGAGGGAGGGGGCGGCTAGGGGTAGGGGGGGGGAGGAAGGGGCGGGGAGGGACCCAGGGAGGAGGTGGAGAGCCTGTTGGCTTTGTTAGGTACCCAGGGTTATAAGTAGCTAGCTGATGCTGTTATCCTTATATCTGTCTTGTCTCTTTGGGCATCTCTGTCGGTGCACCTCGGGGTGTGTGCATCCCGGGGCGTAACGGTGTGTGCCTCCCCAGTGTCCGTATTTCGAAATCTATGTCTGCCTGTCGAACCCAGTGTTTCTATTTCTGGGTTTCTTCTATTGCTGTGTGCGTGTGTTGGTGTCCGTGTGTGTATCTGGGTGTGTGTGTCTGTGTTGGCGTCTGGTTCTGCGTCTCTGTGTCAGTGTCTGTGTGTATGTCTGTGTCGGGGTGTGTTGGGGGCGGGGTGAATTTCCGTCAGTGTGTTTTCTGTTAGGGTGTGTGTCGTGTGTCGGGGTGTTGTGTCTGTGTGTCTGTATGCGTATCTGTAGGGGCTGAGCGGCCAGTAAGATTCCCCGGACTGCTGTATGCAAACATCACCACCACCACCACCACCACCGCTTACTTCCCCCCCGCCCCCCGCCCCAAGCCTCGCCGCCGGGCGGGCAAGGGAGGGGGACAGGGCGAGGCTGTATAGGGGGGCGTGGGGGAAGGAGGGGGAAGCTTCTTCACGAAGCAAAACAACAACACGGGGGCTAGGGATGGGGGGACTCTTGGGACCCAGGATTGCAACATCACTTGGTCTAGGCAAAGGCCGTTATAGGAAACCCAAACAAGAGGTCAGATCTTACTCATAACAAGGCAAGGATCGCAGATAAAAGGGTTTGTGAAAGATCTGAGAGCCTAGGGATTGCTGGAAAGCCCAGAGCTCCGCTAGGTTAGAGATGGCATTGATTCCTTCCTTTCCACGGAACTTAGGTAGCCCCCTGTTAGTCTGGTGATCCAAACCTCCTTCGGGTGGTGGAGGAAAGGAAAAAAAGGTAGATGAACCTGAGGTGATGGGAAGGGGATCCGCTGGGAGGAGGAGGAAGGGGAGGCTGTCCAGGGGTGAAGGTACGTGGGTAAAGGCCCCTCCCGCTCTGGGCCGGGCTATGTAGGTCAACTTGGCGAGGACCGCTGGGCGGTCTGAAAGCCACGGTTAATAGGAAGATGGGGGTAACTGCGGAGCAAGGATGCCTATTTGGGAGGGAGGGGGTTGGGAGGTATAGGGTCCCTGAAAGGAGGTTGGCCTGAGAAGGTAGTAAAGGAATGCATCGTCCCTTCCCCTCCATCCCTATCATGGCGGGGGGCCGGGGTAGGGGGGTGGGGGTGGAGAAGTGGGGAGGATTGTGGAAACGGGAGGGGAATTGGACCGCAGCGGAGCCCAGGGATGTGGGGGGGGGGGCCGCTGTGCCAGGCCAGATGCCAGCGGAGAGCAGAGGGAACCGCAGGGGAGGAGACAGTCCAAGAGACTCCTGGACTCCGGACCGGATGGCCGGTGGGGCTGGGCACAGGGCGGGGCAGCGAGGTGGGGATTGAGAGGGGTAGTTAGAGGTTGGGGTGGGGGGGGCAGAGAAGAGAAAGAAATAAAAGAGCCCAGGGAACAGGTAGGGATACTGAGGAGAGGTCTGTTTCTGGTCCCGCCTCTCCCTGCACCCTCCCCCAGCCCCGCCTTCATCTTGATGAAGGAGCTTCCCCCTGTCCGGGGACCCCGGGGAATCCCCTCCCAGCAGCTGCTTGCCTGACTGGTTGGCTTGTTCCGCCCCTCTTATCCCCAGTCCTCCCCAAAGACAGCTCTAGTCCCAGTTACCAGGGCGACACCAGTTCCTGCTCCCATAAGGGGAGCATCCCCTCCCAGTTCATTCCCTTCCTCTGGGGAGCTACACTAGCAACCCTAGACCTAACTTGGAAAGGAAAAAGGGCAGTTAGGAGAAGCCCATATCTGGAAGTGCAGCCTAGAATACTCTTACTTGCTGGGCCCTGATTGCCAAACAGCACCAGCCTTGAGGCTCACCGTTTATTTAGCCTATTCTACTATTAAGGGCCTGATGTGGGCAGACTACCAGGTGTGACTGAGTGCGGGGCCATCTGATATAGGGGTATTTCACTCATCAGGAAGGGAAGCAAATGGAATGACAGGAGGTATTAAATGTTCTGCAATTGAATCTAAAGGTAAATGAGACTCTAAATCATTGCTTCTCTCTTATTTTGTACTGAAGAGAGCCACTTTTGATAGGGCAGTGTATAGAGCTGGATTTTGAGTCAGGAACACTGGAGTTCAGATATCCTGCCTCTGATACTTACTAGCTGTGTAACCCTGGGCAAGTCCCTTAACCACTGTGGGCCTCAGTTTTCTTATCTGTAAAATGGGTGAAGTGATAGCACCAACCTCCCAGAGTTGCCATGAGAATGAAATGAGATATTATTTGTAAAGCACTTTGCAAACACTAAAGCACTCCATAAATGCTAGCTATTTATTATGATTGTTGTAATGTTATCCCACTTTCCTGCTTCTGCTGTCAATGGCTTTGGTCCTTGCTCAGCCTTTATACTGAGCTGGGAAAAAAATGTCCTTTTCTAAAAATAGCTTTATTTGCTGTTTTAGTATATGGGTATTCTCCAAAGTGTGTTTGGTTTGTTTGTTTGTTTTGTTTTGTTTTTCTGAACAAGACCCAAAACAAAGTGCTTTTCTTCGCTAGCCTGGAATTCATTTCATCCAGTGCACTGGGTGAGTGAAATACTTAACATTCGATAAGCCCAGGATAACAACTGGTGCCTACCAATACCAGGAATATAGGGGGTTAATACTTTAGGGACTTGCTACATTTTTCTGGAGACTTTGAGGGAGGTGGAACAAAATAGTTCATAGAGGAAGAGGTTATGAATTTAAATGTCTACTTTATGGATAAAGTGTGTGTGTGTGTGTGTAGGAGGAGGAGTTAAAGAAAACAACCCTGACCCCAAGTCAAAAATAGTTAAGAACACCCATAATCTTGTGTTAAATAACGTAATTCTTCTTTAGCCTATCTGGGCCTCAATTTCCTCATATCTAAAATGAGGGGATTGGACTACGTGGCCTCTAAGGTTCTTCCATCTCTTTCTCATTCTTATTCCTATTACTCCACACTCCCAGTTTTCCAGCCCTTTAACTTCTTTAGGTCCATTCCACCACTACCACCATCATTATGATCAGCCTCACCACCACAACAATAAAAATATCTGCGTAAACTTCCATAGCCAAAGGACTTGGCCGTGTTGTTTAGAAATAGTGGAAGAGGGGCAGGTGGGAAGCTGCCTGTTATGTTGATGTTTACATAGAGTGGGGTAGAAGAGGTGTGTCTCCCTAGAATCCTAAATGCAAACACTGAAGCTTCTCTGGCCTTGAATGCTCCCCAGGGATGCAGTTTTTAAGCTTGAAAGGCTGAGCAGGGATTGGTGGTTGGCAATGACAAGACATTTCAGAAACTGACCATGGTGTGAATTGTAAATGCTATAGGACTATTAGGGTATTCAAAGATTTTCACCTGCCTCCTCCCCTCCATCTCAAAACTGCAGGATTGGTACTTCCAGCCTCCTGAAGTTGCCATCACTTCTCTGGAACTGCCCTCCAGGCTCAACACTGTACTGAGTTCTTTCTCTCTAGGATGTTTCTAACAGGCTGTGAGCCGATCTGGGGAAAAAATGAATAGTATGGAGAGCCTCATGTTGACTTGGTTCAGGGTTCAAAGAAACAACTCTGCCTTATGCTGCACTGCTCCCTGCAACACCTTTCTCCCAGCTTGCTGACCTTCTGTCCATTGCTGTCCATTCTGCAGCCCTCTGGCCAGGTTCCCAGTGTGGAGAACATGCCCAGTGCGCAAGGGTGGGCCCAGCCAGCCCTGCCCACAGAGCTATTTGGCAGCACTTCACCACCCTGTTTGTGTCTCTTGTCATAGGCACAGCCCCTGGAGGATGATCTTCCTACTTGCTGGATGCAGGAGGAGTATTACCTAGCATAGGGAAGATGAGAATTGAACAAGGATACTGTCTATATCAGGGGCCTAATTTGACCCAGGTAGAACCAGCCTTTCTGGTATAGACTGCCCTGCAGTGGACCAGGGACACATGTTGTGGAATGCCAGTTGCATTGCCAAAAGCTGCGATGCAAATTCTATCATAACTTCTCCTTGAAGGCAAACAGGACTGGTGATTCTCATGCTTTCCTCAAGGCTGATGGTCAAAGCAAACAGATAGAAAACTACATGTGTGCTTTGTTCCTTACTCCCTTCAGACTTTCTCCCAAGCCCTTCTAGCAGAGAAGCTCTAAGCCCAAAACCAAGGCTACCTCTTTAAAGACCCTCATTATATAACTAGTTCAGTTCTTATCTAATCTTTGACCACAAATAAGTCCCATCTTTGTGCACTGATCACTGAAAGACAGCTGACTAGACAAGTACACTTTTACCTGCTTTCTTAGGACTGTTGCTCCACAAGTTTCTATATGAGCAATTTATTAGTCTTCTGATCAGAGAAGCCAGGGAAACACCTGAAGTCAAACTTGGAGTCGCCTCCTCCTTTGGCCATACTCTGGGGAGAATCTTTACAACCCTCCCTGGAGGTTTTAAACACCTGGGGCTGTGATCGGTAGCATGATTCTTTGCTATTTCTCAATTCAGTTCAACTGTCCCTACTCTGTCACCTCAACTATGATAAAAATTTCAGCTGAGGATGATAATCCAGTTGCAAATTTCTCTTCACCCCTTGAATGCAGGCCCTGGGCTGGGCCAGGTCCACGCTGATTGATAATAACCTTAAGGGCACATTCAGAGCTTGGAAAATGCTTTCCATTCATATCTTCTTGATATTTGTCATTTCCTGTTTAACTCTTGGCTACAGGCCTTCTGTTCATAAGACTTCCAGTCAATAGTAAGCAATAACTGATCTTAATATCAGGGTTGGTGTCACACTAGTTTTGGGGAAATCAGCTGCTTCTATAGGCTCTTTAAAATAGGTTTTTATTAATACCCCTTTTTATATCACCTAGATTCTCCCATGTACTTTCCCCTCCCCTTTCCCAGAGAGTCATCTCTTATGACAGAGGCTTTAAAGAAAAAAGAAAATAAAGGCTTTGAAGAAAAAAAATCAGCAAAACCAATCAATACATTAGGAAAAAAATGACATTACTTACAATGTCCTGACTCTGTTGACTCACCACCTCTGGAAAGAGGCAGGAGAGAAGTATTTTTTTTTCCATATCTGTTCTCCAGGGCCAACCATATTCTTTATAATTTTTTAACATACATCTTCACTTGTTTTGTGGTTAATGTTCTTTCCATTTACATCAATAAATTCAGTGTGTATATTGTTTCCCTAGCTGTGTTTATTTCACTCTTCATCAGTTCATGTAAGTCTGTCCATCCTTCTCTATTTTCATCATGATCATTGTTTCTTACACTACAGTAATATTCCATTGCATTCATGTACCACAATTTGTTTAGCTATTCCTCAGTCACTCTGTATCTGCTTTGTTTCCATTTTTGCTACCACAGAAAGTGCTGCTACAAATATTTTGGTGTATGTTAAGCCTTTTTTTTCCCCTAATGACCTAGATAGGGTATATATCTAGCAATAGAATTTCTTAGGCAAAGGATATGGGTATTTTATTCACTTTATTTGCATAACTCCCAATTGCTTTCAAGAATTTTTTTTTACTAATTTCTAGAATGGTTATACTGACTTGTGGAAATTCTTATAAAGGTAGATGAATATAATAGGGTAAAACCATGCCAAGAGATTTAGTAAAATAGTGATAAATATCCCATGTCATTTCAAAACTAAACTTCCCCAGTTCCTCCAGTTGACTGATATTTATACAGCATGATGCCTTTTACCAATTGTGGCTAGTGTTCCTTCCTTAGGAGAGGCAACCATCCCCTGTGTTCCCTGAATGAACTTTACAATTCTCTAAACTAGATCATCCACTGAAATGCTGAGTACATTACCAGAGTACATCATGGTGGCCCCATCCTGAGAGATATGTATGATGGTGATTCATAATGCAGGACTCCAGAGTACCCTGATGTTTCTGTGGTGTCACTAAGAGGTTGCCTTTGAACTTCCTCCTCAAAGAGGAATATTTTCCTAGCACTACATGTAACTTGCAATGAGTTAAGACCCATCTACTACATCTCAAAATGGATGTTCCAAAGATATCTTAAATTTGCAATGTCTAAAACTGAACTAATTATCTTTCTACCCAAACTCTCCCCTTTCCTAAACTTCCCTATTACTGGCTAGGGTGCTACCATCTTCCCAGTCACCCAGGCTCACAACCTAGATGTCATCCTCAACTACTTACTCTCACACCCCCCCATATCTAATTAGTTGTCAAAACCTGCCCTTTCTCTAACATTTCTCATATATCCCCCTCTCCTCTGACACAATGACCACCCTTGTACAGGCCTTCATCAACTCATAGCAAGACTATTACAGTAGCCTGCTGCCACACATCTCTCCTCCTCCAATCCAACCTCCACTCAGCTGTCAAAGTGATCTTCCTAAAGCACAAATCTGACCATATCATTCTCATATTGAATGAAATCCAGTGGCTCCCTATGACTTCCAAGATCAAATATAAAATTTTCTGTTTGACTTTTAAAGCCTTTCATAACCTGGCTTCATCCTACCTTTTCAGTCTTATACCTTACTCCCCTCCAGGAACTCTTTGATACAGTGACACAGGCCTCCTTGCTGTTCTTCACACAAGATACTCCATTTCCCGACTCCCAGCATTTTCACTGGCTATTCCCCATGACTGGAACTCCTCTCCCTCCTCCTCTGCACCTCCAGCCTTCTCTCAAGTCTCAGACAAAATCCCACTTTCTCCATGATCTTAGTGCCCTCCCTCTTTGATGACCCTTAACTTAATCTTATTTGTACAAAACTGTATGTTTGCTCTCCCATTAAATTGTGAGCTCTTTGGGAATATCACTATTTTTTCCCTTTCTTTATGTACCCGGTGCTTAGCACTATGTCTGGCACATAGTGCTTAATAAATGACTGACTGACTAACTGATACTACCCTTAAACTAAATTAACCTGTTAGTGTGCTCTTCACATCTGGGTGTAACTCTCTTGGGAATACATTTGATGGGATCAAACAAGAAACTTCAGGAGACTTGAATCAAATGATAGGTGTTGTGTGGAGCCTGGAGGCAGCCCCTGCTGTCAATTCTTTCAGTATTAACAGTCTGGCACAGCTGGCTGCCCCTCTCTGCAAGTTCTCCACTTTACTCGGCTCTCAGTCAAACTAGTGGTGCTCTGAGCTCTCCATGGTACTGCCTCCACCTTTGTGGCACTCTCTGTCAACTACTCTCCATGGTTCTGCCCTATCTCCTAATGCGGTCATTTCTATCTACCGAATGCTGCCCAAAGCTAGGATGGAATCTCCTGTGTGGTCCTGATCCCAATCTACTAGGAATAGATGGGCAAAAAAAAATCCAGGTACACAGATCTATCTAGTCTCATGAAAGCCATCCAGAAAAAAAAAAAAAAAGGGCTAAGGAGCACAAAACTGAATAACAAGATAACAAGACAGGAAGTTCAGAGTCTTAAGAGGCCATAGGTTCATAGGAAGAAGGAAAAAGAAAATGCTTATTTATTAAGTACCTATTATAACCCAGGTACCATGCTAAGTGCTTTATAAATATTATCTCATTTGATCCTCACAACAACTCCGGGAAATAGATGCTGCTATTATCCTGATTTTACAGTTGAAGAAACTGAAATGAAAATGAAATTAAGTAATTTGCCAACAGCTAGTAAGTATCTGAGGCAAAGTTTGAACTCAGGCCCAGTGTTCTATCCACTGTACCACTTAGCTATCTCATAATCATGGGATCACAGATTTAGAACTAGAAGACTTCTTAGAAGCCATCTGGTTCAATTCCTTTGTTTTAGAAATGAGGAAGCTGAGGCCCTGGGAGGTATAAGGACTTGCCCAAGATCACCCAGGTAATAAGCAACAGAAGCAGGATTTGAACCTAGGTCTTCTGATTCCAAATCCAGTACTCTTTCCCTTGTACCACACTATCCCTGCCACTGTCACGCATGCCATCTTCAGCCTCAGAACCCTTTACTCATGTTCCTTCACAGATGGATTAAAAGCAAGACAGCATGAATCTGGCCCAGGGGCTGTGGGTAGCAGACAGATGGCACCATGCATATGCATGCAGTAACTACTAATATACAAACACAGGCCCAAATGGAGGGCTTCTCATACTTCAACATGCAGCCTCACCTGAGGCATCACAATGAGGTTCTCCCAACTGTCCTGTCAGGCTGGTCAAATGTCTATCATCCCTTGCTGTCATATTTCTATCCAACTCACAGGAAACCATAGGAACTAACAACAAAGGATGCATACAAGGAAGTATCAGAGTGGGTGGTAAAAGACTGAAATACGTTAAAACCGGGTAGAAATGTATTAGTACCCTGACTCATGGTCTCACCCTCACAGCCACCTTGAACAGAAACAAATGGTTTGGAGTATATGCCCTATATGACCCCAAAAGCCAAGTTCTTGAATAAAACCTAGTTGATATTTCCTTAATCTGTGTTCCACTTTTTTTTAGTAATTTAAACTGTGTATCTATCAATCAATAAGCATTTATTAAACACAACTATTGAGGATTCAAAGACCAAAAAAGTGACCCCTGCCATCAAGAAACTCATATTCTAGAGGGACAAATATATACATGTAAAAGTATATAGAAAACACATGCAAAATCAACATAGTATAATTTAGAAGTAGGACACTAGCAACTAGTAAGGCCAGGAAAGGCCTCGGGAGATGGCATTTGAACATGAGTTTTGAAAAAAGCTATGGATTTAAGAGGTAGAAGTGAGGAGGGAGGAAATTCCAGGTGTGGGGCACAGCCTGGCCAAAGGGACAGAAGATGAAATTTGGTGCATGAGGAAGAGCAAGAAAACATTTTGGTTGGACCACAGAGCACATGAAGGGGAGTGATGTGTAATAAATCCAGAAGGATCGGTCACAGTCAGACAATGGAACACTTTAAATGTTTTTATTTGCTCCTAAAGGTAATAGGGAGCCATTAGAATTATTGAGCAGGAAAGTAACATGGTCAGGCTTGTACTTTAGGAACATCACTTTGGCAGCTGAGTGGAAGACAGATCAGAGAGAAGAAAGACTTGGGGCTCAGAGACCAATTAGGACACTATTACAGATATCCACAAGAGAGGTGATGAGTGTCTGAATTGGGGTAGTGGCCGTGTGAATAGAGGGAAGTGGACCAGTGCAAAAGATGTTGTGGAGGTTGATTATGTAATGACATTAAATGTGGCAGGAAGCTGGAGTTTCTGCCACTGCCAGATGGACTTGGCTCTCTGCCTCCTGACCAGATCTTCACACCTCATCAGAACCATACAGCCAATACTTCACCTTTTCCTTTCCTCCCTCATCCCAGTTCTTACACTAGTCAAGGACTAGCCTGAAAGCGTAGGTCCCTGGGGTGGGATTCTTAGTTCTCCCAGTCTTCATGCCTCAGTTTCCTCATTTAAGTAGGGAAAATTCCTGTCCTCATGCAAAGACATATCTAGGCATTCAAAAGGATGAGACAGAGCATTAGGGTTACAGCAGAAGCGAAGGATATCTCCCTTCCACTCATCTCCTAAACTTCCTGACACCTTCAAGGGCATTAGATTTTTAAGACAGGGTTTGAACTCATGTCTCTGTTTGAATTGGCCTCTTTTCTAATCTATTCTCCTAGCTATAAATCTGAAGTCTCTTCTCTTTGGGGTTCTTAACCCTCTCATGACCCACCTGCTGCCTTTACCTAGAGGTCTGTAGGAGAAGGGAGATTAGTGGAGAATGAGAAGACACAGACTGAAATGTTCTTTCTTCTAAGGATTCTCTCGCTCACTCAGGCTCCTACTAATTGTCTATTGATTGCTAATTACACCACCTTTGGCTCATTCACCTCCAGTTCAGGGTCAGGAAAGTCAGGAACACCACCTTGCCCTGAGGAAGGAAGAAAAGGAAGCCTAATGCCTTAACCACTCACTTGAGAGCCTGTCAATTCCTTTGCTTTTCTCAACCTACATTCCAGTTCGGGAGGGAGGGGTGGAGAGGAGATAAGGAGAGTAGTGAGAGCCCTCAATGTCAAAATCCAATAGGGATTCAGAGAAAACCATTCTTTATTCTCCCTCTTGTGCTATGTTTTGGATCCCAGAGCCCCTACATGAGAACATCATATCATGCCATGTCATATCATATTGTAACAAGGGGAACTTATAGGAAGAGGAAGTGCATGAAAGCGAATATAACAGTGACCATGAGAGAATCGACCAACTCTGAATTTCAAGGGCAACCTAGCACAGAGTCCAGCCAGAGAGTCAGACTCAACCCTTTGAGGGGCCCAGGGCACATCTTCCTTACTAGCCTGTATTTGGGTGAGAAGCCAGTGTTATACATAATAGAAACACTAGCACCTACTCCATGGAATCCAGTCCTCAGGATGATATCTTTCAAAAGAGCCTACAGTTTACCATTTCTCTCCTTTGTTCCATAATCCTATACAAATGTTAAAATTACTAGGGGTCTCTCAGATTTTCATTATTGACCCGGTAGAGCTGTTTAAAACCAACTTTGTCCTAATCTCTGTAGATGGAGTGGGGGGTCACTTTCTGAAGCAGAATGGACCCTTGGTAGAAGAGAATCCTCTCTATCAATGGTTCTTAACCTGGGATTTGTAAACTTGTTTGGGGGAGAAAAAGGTGATTGTTCTGTTTTGTTTCATTTTAAAAATATTTTGATATCTGTATACCAATATTATTGGTTTCCTTTGTAATCCTATGTTTTTTATTTTATGTATTTAAAACTTTATTCTTGGTAGGGATCCATTTTTCATTGAACCATCATTTTTCAGTCATGTCTGACTCCTCATGATCCCATTTTGGATTATCTTGGCAAAGATACTGGAGTAGTTTGCCATTTCCTTCTCCAGCTTATCTTACAGATGGGGAAACTGAGGCAAATGAACTGCCAAAGGGTCCATGACACAAAAAGGGTTAAAAATCTCTGCATTGGTGGCTTAGAGGAAGAGACTGTGAATCCTGCATTATCCAGGAGAGGAAGTTTATAGTAAGAACCACTTAATTCCCAGTGTCTAATACTGGACTTGGCACATAGTAAGCACTAATAAGTGCTTGATGAATTTGAATTTCTTCAGATAAAAGGATCTTCTTTGAATAACGCTGCAAAGAGGGTATCTGGGTTAAGACACAGGACTGGATCAGGAAACATGTGGAAACTTGGTAAGAGGGTATGTAAAAAACAAAAGATGTTTGTCTGGAAGAAAGGTAGGGTTCCTGGGTCAGAGTACTATGTATGTGTCATGGGAAGACAGAGAAGAAAGTAAAATTAAACTGAACAAACATTTGTAAAATACACACTAAGGTGATGGATGATACATAAAATCTAGACAGAATACAGACCCTGCCCTCTTGGAACTTACAGTCTACTAGGAGATAAAGAGACAAATAAGCATAGCCATGATACATGCCAAGAGCCACCTTGTGCAAAACACTGTTTGTGTAAAATTTAATGACCAGCTAGGAAAGGAGGAAAGAAAAAAATAGTGGTGGTATCAGAAGTAGCAAAGAAGGTTATTCCTCCACAGCAAGCCTCAATTCCAGGTGGGCAGATGAGGGAAGAAAACTGATGTGGAACTACTGTGGTCTGGGTTTTCATTCTTAAAGACAAACTGATCTTGCTTACTTGTATTTCTCAATGTTTTCCTGCTCCTTCCCATTCCACATTTTTCCATCTCTTCTCTGTCTGTCTATCAAGGTACTTGCTCTGAAACAGCAGTAGACATGGATGGCAATCAGAAAGGGTCTGAGAGGTGGCAATTCTGAGGATCCCACATAGTGACACTCCACAAATGTTTAGCAGTTTTACTGGGCCCTGTATTCTAATGCAAGCTCCTTCCACATTAAACTCTGTTGTACATCATTCCCCACCTCAGGGTGGTGATATCTGACCAAGCTCCCACAGTGACTCAATGTGAGTAGTTAAACAAAACCAGAGGAAAAGGATGATTAAGGATACCTCAGACATTGGGTTGGTTTTGGTGCCAACCTAGAATTCAGATTCATTCTTATTCATGTCTCTTATCTTAGAATGGAATTAAGGTGCTGGATCTGAAATGAGCTGTACTTCTCAGGCCCCAGACTTAGAAATGTGTGTATATGTATGCGTGCATTGGTTGGGGGTGGAGGGAGAGAGCAATCCCCACTCCACTACTCACCCAATTCTCCTCATTGCTCATTTACCCACCCCTTATGGGATATCCAAACTCAGCCTCCAAAGGTAAAGTAGTGGCCTGGGATGCTGCAGTAATAAAGCTCAGGCCTGGAAGAAAGTAACTGAAACAGGTGAGCCACTCTGCTGAGGAATGTGTAAATACCTTGTCCCTTGGGTCCCAAATGCAAAGTCCTCACCCGGCTCTGGCCTAGCTAGGGAGTGACTGCCCCCAAGGGAGCTAGACCAGGACTCTCTCCCAGATCCAATCCCCAGAGAATACTAATTAAATGGAAAATCAAAGTAACAGCTGTCCCCACCTCCTTCCCTGCCACCCACCTCCCTGTCGCTGCTTCTCTGAGTCTTAGGCAAGCTCTGCAAAGGCCCCTCTGTCGGCCTACTACAAGCCCACTCCTGCCTCTGTGCAGTTCTCTCTCTCTCAAGAATAGGACATTCTCCTCTGCTTCTTTTACCCCTTATGCTCCAATCCAGCTCCCACTTCACAATCTGTCCAGTATCTACCCCCCCATCCTTTCTCCCAAACCATGCAATCTCTCTCTCTCTCTCTCTCTCTCTCTCTCTCTCTCTCTCTCTCTTCTCTCTCTCCCCCTCTCCATCCCTCTATCTTTGTCTCTCTCAGTTGTTCTCTTTTTCTGTCTCTATGCCTCTCTCTCTCCCCTCCCCCTTCTGTCTCTCTAGCTCTGACTCTGTATCTCTCTCTGTTTCTATTTCTGTCTCTGTCTGTATGTTTCTCTGTTTTCCTCTCTGTCCCTCTATCTTTCTCAATCTCTCTGTGTCTGTCTCTTTCTTTTCCTGTCTCTTCCTTTATCACTATCTTTGTGTCTCTGTCTCTCTCTGTCTGTGTCTATCTCTGCTGTCTGTCTTTTTGTCTGTTTGCCTCTCTTCCCTCTGTCTCTGTCTTTGCTTGTCTCTGTCCCTCTATTTCTGTTTAGCTACCTCTGTTTTTCTCTGTCCCTTTCTGTCTGCCTCTTGATTATTCTCTCTTTTTCTGGACGCTCTTTCCTTCTATCTTTCTCTATTTCTCTCTGTTTCTGTCTGTCTGTCTCTGTCTCTGTCTTTCTGTCTCTGTCTCTGTCTCTCTCTCTCTCTTTCTCTCACCCTCCCTCCCTCTCTGATTCTCTCTGTCCCTGTCTCCATCTGTATGTCTCTCTGTCCATTTGCCTCTCTGTCCCTCTGTTTCTGTCTCTTTATCTCTGCCTATCTCTCTCCCTCCATTTCTGTTTCTGTACTTCTGTTTGTCTCTGTCCCTTTCTGTTTGTCTCTCTCTCAGTTGCTCTTTCTTTTTCTGGCTTCTCTCTCCCCTCTATCTTTGTCTGTTTCTCTCTGACTCTCTTTCTGACTCTCTCTGTCTCTGTACCTTTCTCTGTCTCTCTGTCTCTCCCTCTCCTAATACAAATTCTTTCTTCCTCACCCATTCTAGTTTCTAAGGATACAGGGACAGTTTTGTTCCCTGGCCTCTTCCTCTGTAGGAGCTGGTATCTTCAGGAGAAAACTCCCAAGGTACAGATCTACAGTACCGTACAACACTCTTTATCATGGCCTACCATGATACCACCAAAGAAAATAGTGGTATGGGAATATCAAGGATGAAATCACACTAACTAATCCCTTCATGAATTTAGAAATCTAAAAGGCCTGAAGGAAAAAGGACAAAACAGAACTTATCTTCCCCTGAAAACCTGACCCTTTTCCTAACTTCTCTGTTTCTACTTATGAGAGGTTATATAGTAGGGGAGGAGGTGAAGCACACTGGCCTTGGAACCAAAGGACTTGAGTTCAAATCCTGACTCCATCACCACCTGGTTGGCCTTGGGTAAAGTACTTCACTTCATCTGTAAGATGAGGACATTGTACTGGATGGCCTCTAAAATACCTTTCATCTCTAAATCTATGATTGTCTCACTACCATTCTTCCAAGCTTGAAACCTGAGTCATCTTTGACTCTTACCTTGACTTTGCCTCCCACATTCAATGAGTTGCCCAGCCCTGCCAAATCCACCCCTTCAAAAATCTGAAAGATTCTCCCTCTTTTACTCCCACTGCCTCCTCCCAGTTCAGGTTCGCATTACCTCTCACTTTGGCCTACTACAAATAAGCTTCTGGTCTCCCTGCCTCCAGTCTCTCCCCATTCTGAGCTGTACTTCACACCACTGCCTAAGTAATCACTCTCTATTTGCCTATGGAACAAAGTAGAAACTCATGAACCCTCCGAGTAATCTGGATCCAACCCAGTCTTATTTCAGAGTACTCCTCTTTACATACTCTGTGTTCATGTCAAGCTGAACTATTTCACTCTCCCCCATTCTCATTCTGCTTTTTCCTTTCTGTGCCTTTGTGTACATTGTCCTCAGATGCCTGAAGTAAATTCCACCTGCCCTTCTACCTATTGAAATCCTTCCTTTCTTTCAAGCCTCTACTCAATTTCTACTTACTTCTTTCATGAAGCCCCCATTCTACTCCCAGGTAGAAGTGATCTTTCTCTCCTTAAATTTCCCATAGAATTATGTATGGACCTTTCCTTTGCACTTGCTGTCTAATATGTATTAGGGTTCTGTGCAGGTCATGTCTCTCATACTAGATTATAAGGTTTTAGATGGAGAACCATTATCTGATTTCATATTTGTAATCCCAAACTTTGGGGAGGTGGATAGAGCGCTGGGCCTTGAGTCACAAAGACTCATCTTCCTGAGTTCAATTCTGGCCTCAGACAATTACTAGTTGTGTGAATGTGGGCAGGTCACTTAATCCTGTTTACCTCAGTTTCTTCATCTGTAAAATGAGGTGGATAAGGAAATGGCAAATCACTCTAGTATCTTTGCCAAGAAAATCCTAAAGAGGGTCACAAAGAGTTGGACAAGACTGAAAATGACTCAACAACAACAATCCAAAACTTATATAAGGTAGCAAAATACCCTAATTAATTGGAGAGGGGAGGGGAGGAAAAATACTTCATTGGTATGGGGAATACTCAGTGAGAAAACTCCTCCCTTCCCCCTCCTACGAATGTAGATTGGGCACTTCTAAACATTTGTTGGATTGAACTGAATTAAAGGATGATTATAGAGAATGGAGAAGGGCAGGGCTCAGAAAAAGAGAGGGGAGTAAGTGAAATGAGTCTAGAGGAGAGCTCTGAATAGAGGAACAAAAGGATTCGTTTTTTCAAAGACCTGCTGGAGGTGAGTGAGACTAAGGGGAAAGGGGAAAAGATGATTTCTAGGGTTGGAATGTCGATTATATTCCAAAGGACCAAACTAGGAGCAAGAGGAGGAAGTTATATCATGACAAGTTTTGGTTTAAAACTTGGAAAAAAATCCTAACCATTAGGTCTATTCAAAAGTAGAATGACCAGCTGCCCTATGAGGGCCCCTTGCAATGCTGAGATTCTATTATTTTGTTCTTGGTGCATTGGCAACTACCTAGTGATACGATGCAAGAATGTTAAAGTATTAGATAAACATTAGAGGCAGCTGGTGGCATAGTGGATTGAGCATAGAACATAGAGCCTAGAGGGTGGAAGACCTGAGTTCAAATCTGGCCTGAAACACTTGCTAGCTGTGTGATCATGGGCAAGTCACTTAACTGCCTCAGTTTCTTCAACTTTAAAATGGGGATAATAATAGTACTTACCTTGCAGAGTTGTTGTGAGGATCAGAGGAAATAATATATTTTTTAGAAGTACTTACCACAGTGCCTAGCACATAATAGGTGCTAAATAAATGTTTATTTCTTTTCCCTTCCCTATTCCCTTGTCTTGCTTCTAGGACACCCTGGGAATCTGATGTGGCCCAGTACAGAATAAATTCTGGAGGGATCCCAGAAAACATTGCCTGATTCAGATTTATAATGGTTAGGAAGACCTCTTTCTGAGAGATTGGGGCAGTTCCAGATCCAAATTAAGGATTAAAGTTCTGTACTCTTACAGCTAAAATTATTTCTGGTTTCTGGAGTGAGGAGGGTGGGCATCATTCAGCTAGTCTGTTTTTACTAGATTGTTAAAAGCCCAGAACAGGGAGGCTGGAACAAACCTAGAGGCTTATGGGACTCTATGCTACATCAGGTTCAGGGCAGGCAGCAAACACAGAGCTTAACCAAGAGGTACTGAAAATCACCACCCTTATTTGCCAGCTACCTTTTCAGATACCTTCTGCGTCTCCAGAAGCAGGGAGGAGGGAGAGTAGAACTTTGGGCCCCAGAGAGTCCTGGCAGCCAGAGGAAAGCAATAAACAACGCTGGGGAGAGAGAACCAGGGAGCATCTAACATTGTAAAGAAGGTGGAGGAAACAAGAAGGAGGAAGACCTTAGCATCCCAGTTAGAAAGGGGAGCAGAGAGAAGGGTCCTTGGGTCAGAGAGGCTGGCAACTGAAGCATGACCATGTTGAAATGTGTGTGAGCTGAAGCGCATCTGAGCTGAAATAAGGAGATCCTTTAGGAGATCCTGCTGCCTGTGAGGGAAG
Organism: Trichosurus vulpecula; assembly: GCF_011100635.1. Classification (NCBI taxonomy): domain Eukaryota; kingdom Metazoa; phylum Chordata; class Mammalia; order Diprotodontia; family Phalangeridae; genus Trichosurus; species Trichosurus vulpecula. The sequence goes on along the minus strand of NC_050576.1, from coordinate 157,685,137 downwards.
AGAAGCATATCCCCAAGGGAAGACATGAATGGAAGGAAATGAAAGTGGAAAGGCAGAATATCCCAGATGGCAAAATGACTGTCTCTTCATATGGACCTGGCTTTTCATTTGGGGAACTAAATATCTGGAATACCTGGAAATGGAGGGAGGAGATAAGAAGATAAGGAAATGGAGGAAAGAGATAAGGAGAAAGGGGCTATTTTGGCACTAAGCCCTGCTGGGGGAAGATTTATGAAACAGTATATGGTGATAACACTCGTAGTTGATCATACAGTAGCTACAGACCATTTTGTGTGTATGGAAACACTCTGGCCTAGATAGTTCATAGGATAGTAGATTTAGAGCTGATAGGAACATTAGAGATCATCCAGGTCAGTCCCCTTATTTTACAGAGGAGGAAATGGAAATCCAAAGTGCTTACATAATTTTTCTCCAGGTGATCTCCAGATACACAGATAGATAGTTAATGTATGTACATATGTAATCTAGCCAGAATTAGATGCCTATTGGCTCCTAATCTCATGCCTTTTCCATTATACCAGCCTGTCTCCTTAAAGGTAGCTCAGGCCACCATGATTGCTAAGGATTGTCTCATGCTTATCAATCTACAAATAATCTCCTCTATCAGTGCTCCATAAGGCAGAGAATAAATTGGACCCTATCTCCCAAAGATGTTGATAAGGAGGTTTGCAAAGAAGAGCAGAAGGCAAAGAAAAGTTTGATTCGGGGAATAAGCAAAAGACTATAAAAGACCCGAGGATTAGTCCTAATCCTAATTTTTGCATGCGCACTTTTCTCACCTCCTGAGATCTGGAGGTATCTTAAGAAGTTGAGGTCAGGAAAGAGGATGAGATCATCTAGGCTGGGAACATCTAAGACTGTACCAATCATAGTGGAGGAGTCAGATCTAAAAGAAGGGCCCCTTCTCTATTCTCAGCCTCAGCCCCCATCACCTTTCTTCCTCGGAGATAATACTGCTCACCCACCTGTCAGGGTAGTTGTGAGGAATAACAAATAGAAGCTTTCATGAATAAGGTGTTAAGAAATGCTGAATCATCATCACCATCACCACCATCATCATCATCATTGGCATTAGCAGCATCCAATATTACTCAGTAAACCTGACTCTCTCCAATGAATAGTGGAAGTGGGGCTAGTTAATCAAGTACTACAGTGGCAAGCCTGTGGTTATGGAGAAGGAGGGAGGGAGGAAGGGGGAGAGAGAGAGAGAGAGAGAGAGAGAGAGAGATTGAGAAAGACAATACAGTTCCCTTCTAAATGGTACAGTGGAAAGGTCAGGCTCTGAAGTTAAATGTTCTGAGCTCAAGCCTGTCTCTGAAGTTCACATATGACCTTGGACGAATCATTTAAACCTCCCTGGACCTCAGTTTCTTCATCTATAAAATGAGGGAGGACAGACTAAATGGCTTCTGAGGGCCTTAGATTTATAATCCTACTACTACATAGAGGTACATTGTTCCTGGTCCCAATCTTTTGCACTACAGTCCTACAAAAGAGAAACAGTACTAGATATGGTAGTGCATGCCTATAACCCCCTGTCACTGGTAAAGGCTGAAGTTGGTGAATGCCTTAAGCTTGTGTGTCTGAACTTAAATAGAGTTAGACCCAATTGGTTGTCTAGCACCAAAGCGTTGAACCCCCAGGAGCGGGGTAGGAAGGTATCAAGGAAACCAAGCCCAAATATGAAATGGAGTGGGTCAAAGCTTCTGTGATGATCAGCAGTGGGATTAGGCCCTTGAGTGATGGCTGCAATTCCAGCCACGGAGAGATTATGAGAGAGAGAGAGAGAGAGAGAGAGAGAGAGAGAGAGCTGGGGAGGAGTGCAACAACTAAGAAACCAGAGGTTGTATTGGCACTCTCCAATGACCTTCCTGGTGAAATACATTTAAACAGATCCAAAACAAATTATTAGCTCTACCTTTAAATGAAAATCTGATGGTGCCTCTATATGGTTTAAAGGAGCATGTCAGCAAATTTTCAAGAGACCATAATGCTAGTTACCACCTCTGGCAACCACCTCATGACCCTTTAATCTGAAAAATCAGTTGGGAAGAAATCAGTGGAGCTACTATAAGAGCGACTGTGCCCTTTATAAGAACCCTAAAAAGGCAAGAACCCCTAATGAAATAAACCAGTAATTAAGAGGCCCCCTAGGGAACAAAGGGCTAACCACAAGACAGCATTAAACCTTTTAGTTTTAGCTGTAATATGATGATTTTTAAAACTAGGAGTTTTGTTCCTTCTTTAATTAAGGATCCTTACCTTTCTAGGGTTCTTCAGGGTATGTGAAGTATTTATTCAGCACACATTTATTAACTCTTCTATGTTTTGCCTTGTGTTAAACTAGGGTAAGAAAAGAGGAGATACAAAGATAAAAATAATAGTCCTTAACCCTCCAAAAGTTTATAATTGAACAAGAGTACAAAGATAAATATGATGCAAATTAAACCATAATGAAGGGTATTGGAGAGTATAACATGCTACCAGAAAATATGAGGCTAAGATTATTTCCAGTCAGAGACAGCTCCCTCAAAGAGGTAATAATTCAGTCAGGCTTTTAAGGATGATGGGATGTCAACAAGCACGTATAAAGATAAGGCCTTGCCAGGCCAACGGATGTTTACAAGTGGGATGTGTTCCAGTTGGCCTAAAGCTCAAGATCTGTTCACAGTCCCTGGGCGTGGTACCCGCAAAAGTGTAATAAAATGAGTACAAACCCCTTTCCCCACCACTCCAGGCTAGAGCACTGGGCCCAATCCAAGAAAATCAAATGTAGTAAGAAAAGTGTAAAGTATCATGCTTAGGTTCCAGAAATCCGCTTCACAAGTATAAGACGAGGGAGGCACATCTAAGCCTTCATATTGCCTAAAAATGATCTGGGAGTCTGAGTGGACTGCAAGCGGAATATGAATCAACAACAGGATATGGCAGGCACAAGAGCTGAAGCACTGTTAGACCTAGTTAAGAGAAGCCTAGTATTTAGGACTAACAAGGTAATAACCCCAGTGTCCTGGGCTTTAGTCAAATAACAGCTAGGTAGCGCTGGGCAACTAGTGGCGCCATAGTGCAGAGTGTTGGGCCTTGAGTCAAGAAGTCACATCTCCCTGAGCTCAAATTTGGCCTCAGACACCTAGTAGCTGTGTGACCATGGGTAAGTCACTTGAACCTGCTTGCCTCAGTTTCCTCATCTGTCAAATGAGCCGGAGAAGGAAATGGCAAACCACTCCCGTATCTTTGCCAAGAAAACCCCAAATGGGGTCACGAAGAGTTGGACAAGACTTGGAAGAATGATGACAGCATTATATTAACCAGCCAGGTGGCCCAGTAGACAGAGAACTGGACCTGGGCATCAGGAAGCTCAGCATTCCAATCCTGCTTCAGAGACTAGCTGCGCGACCCTCAGAAAGTGACTTCACCTCTGTCTACCTTGGCTTCCTCCCCTATAAATGGGGGATAATATCAAGGGAGATATTTGCAAAGTGTCCCGGCAACCTTAAAGTGCTAGATTTAAGGGTTAAGCTAGTATCGTTGTTTGTTCCGACTCTTCATGACCACATTTGGGGTTTTCTCGGCAGAGATATTGGGATGGTCTGCCATTTCCTTCTCCGGCTCATCTTTACAGATGAGGAAACAGCTAGCAAAGTGTCTGAGGACAGATCCGAACTCAGGTCTTCTTCACTTTAGGCCAAGAGTTCTAACCACTGCACCACCCAGCTGCCTTGTGTTTATGTCATAAATGGCGGTTGTTATTGTTATTAATATTCTGAACATCACTTTTAAGAAGGACGTTGATTATCCGGAGAGCGTGTAGAGAAAGATGAGTAGAATGTGAAAGACCTCGAGTTCGTGTCATAGGAGAACTAGTTAAAAAGATGTTTAGCCTGAAGAGGAGAAGATGTAGGGACACGATAACTGTCTTCACACATTGGAAGGGCTCTCATAGTGAAAAGGAATTAGCTTGTTCTGCTTGACTGCAGAGGGCCGAATTAGGAGCGATGACTGGAACTCGCAGAGAGTCAGATTTACAGCTGGAATCATTCAGAAGGGGAGTAGCCTACCTCAGAAGACAGTGAGCTCATGTTCACTAGAGATTTTCGAGGCGGGGGAGAGGGGGAGAAAGAAAGGGGTTGGATGGCCACTTTGTCAGGTAGGGCATAGAGGGGAATTCTTTGTAGTCCCTCCCGATTCTTGGCTTTGCTGTGATTCTGAAGGATCTGTTTCCCAGTGGGATGAAGAGCTCCTACCATCCCTGACCAGAAGAGGGCAGTTCAAGCAGCTGGAGATGTGGGGAGCCCTCAATTCAGAATAAAACCCAGGATGATTGTCATGAAACCGTGAGCAAGAGAGCTGGACCTCTGTGTGTGTCTGTGTGTGTGTGTGTGTGTGTGTGTGTGTGTGTGTGTGTGAGAGAGAGAGAGAGAGCGAGAGTGTATGTGTGTGAGAGAGAGAGTGTATGTGTGTGAGAGTGTGTCTGTGTGTGTGAGATAGTATGTGTGTGAGTGTGTCTGTGTGTGTGAGAGAGAGAGAGAGACAGAGAATGTATGTGTGTGAGAGAGAGTGTGTGTGTGTGTGTGTGTGTGTGTGTGTGTGTGTTCCTCTTAAGAAAGAGAACATAGACAAATGGTTCCTAGGGGGTTCTAGGAGATGTCAGGTTAGAAATATTTTGCAGGTATACAGGTAGATTGTGCTGTTGCCTGCTCCATGTCCTCCACTGCATCGCCTCACTGCAACTCTGCCTCACTTGAATCCACTTCACCCATGAGTCAAGACATTACCCCTGATGTCACTGGTTCTCTTCAAAAACAAAGGACAAACAACATTTTCACTCAAAACAAATCTCATAGTTGCTTAAAATACTTCATACGCACCAAGAGCAGGCCTAGACCATCCCCTCCTGAGCTAACAAATATCACAGCTGTCAGGTTTTTGGTTGCTGTTTTTGTTTTTGTTTTTGTTTTTTTTTTAAGAATCTGCACATCACCGTTTACTCACTTGGCACATAAAGGAGACAGCCAGGAGTTAAGACACAGAGGAGGAGAGGGAGGACAGATCAGATGAGCAGGAAAAAAAAGGTAGAAAGGGGAGAGAAACAACTAGAGGGAAAAGTGATACAACATGAAAAGAAGAAGTGAGAGAATAAATCCAGCTGATTGAAGAGAATATAGTCCACTCAGTATCCCAGCACAAATCCCAGCCTATTGTTGGTGCTTAATAAATGTTTGTGGGTGATTATGATATCGTCGATATCCATCCATATCCTACATGAAGTTCAAGAGTTAATTTATACTTGACTCTAGAATGCACTATGGGCTTTGTTTTTGTTTTGCTGAAGATTCACCTAATTATGCCTTGCTTAAATTAATATCAAAATGAATTTTCATTTCTTGAGGACTGAAGTGGCGGGGAGGAATGTGCTGGAGAAAACAAGCCTGGAATTAAACATTTGCTCTAAAAGGCAGTGAGGCTAAGTGAACAAGAAGTTGACTTTGAAGTTTAGAAAACCTGGGTCCCAGTGTTTCTTTGAACACAAGCATTAGCAGTGTGGATAAGCCATTTAACCCTTTCGTGCCCCAGGCAACTTTCAAAGATTATTAAATTAGAGATGTAGCTCCCTCTAGGGAGCTTCTAAATGGGGAACTTCCTACTTTGATGGAAATAATATTAACAATAATAGCTAGCATTTCTATAATGCATACTATGTGCCAGACCCTGTGCTAAGGACTGTAGAAGTAGTTCGTTTAATAATCAGGGTCTTGCAAAACACATAAATGGTGATCAAAAGAGTATGTATTTCACATAACCAAGAGTACACTATTTTAATTAGTCACAAACCCCCTGCTGTTTATTGACTTTAATTCATCAAATTTTTATGAAGTACCTACTATGTAACAAACACTAAGGGAAGTACAAAAAGGTAGGGTGGTATAATAAAGAGCACTGCGCTTAATGTCTGCAGACTTGGGTTCAAGTCCTGATTGTAACTGAAACACAGTAGGTGCATAATAAATGCTTGTTGAATGGATATGACATGTGCAAGCAGTGTGACCAGAAGCAATTTAGTTCATCGCTGAAGGTCAATTTTCTCATTTGTAAAATGGAGTCTTGTTACTGGAGTACACTTGTACTGCCTACTTCACGGCGTTGTTGTATAGAGAGTGATTCCTAATCCTTCTCACATATGATTGTGATTTATTATTATTGTGGGACACAGCTCATTCCCCAGTTGAATTTACAACATAAGGAATGTGACACACAAATAATTTCATTATATTCCAATGAAAAGAATGGCAGGGTGTAGTGTCAGAGGTAAAAAAGCAGGGAAATGGATGAGAAGGGGGGTCAGCACTCTGGTGTGGGAGAAAAAGGTTCAAATCCCAACTTTGCTGCTTACTTAATACGCATGTCACTTAACCTCTCTGGGCTTTATTGTCCTCATCTGTAAAATGAGGGGTCTCGATTACTGGGGAGAAGAATGCTAAATCAAAGATTGTGCTGTTATTCAGTTGTTTCAGTCATGTCCTACTCTTTGAGACCCCACTTGAGATTTTTCTTGGCAAAGATACTGGAATGGTTTGCCATTTCCTTCTCTAGCTTATTTTATAGATGAGGAAACTGAGGTAAACAGGGTTAAGTGACTTGCCCAGGGTCACACAGCTAGTTAGTATCTGAAGCCACATTTGAATTCAGGTCCTCCCTACCCCAGGCCAGGCATTCTATCCACTGCACCCCCTAGCTGCCCTACAGAATGATTCTATGAGTTTATTAAAAAATTTTAAAGGCCTAGCATAATTCAATTCAGGAAGCATTTTTTTTATGTGCCAACTGTATGCAAGGCATTTGGGAGTGGAGAGGGATGTCAGATTAGAGGAAGCTTCCAGGAAGAGTTAGCATTTACTCTGAGCCTGTAGAATTTCAACAGGAAGAGATGGGGGTTGGGGCAAGTGGGGAGGCAGGGTGTGGAGGGAGAGTCATTCCAATCAAATGGAGTTGGGAAACATGGGATGTGAAAAGAGGATATCAAGCAGTTTATCTTGGCTAGAACATAAAGTATTGATGGGAAAGAGTATCTGGGAAGAGTGTTGAATTAAAGCCAAAAAGGCAGGATAACAATAGACTCTAGGCTTCAATGTCAAGCTAAGAAATCTGGACTTTATCTGAAAGGTTATAACCATGTGTACCTTTTATACAGTTGGTCTTAGATGCAGCCTGTGTTTCCTAAGTGTTCAAAACAAGAATCTGGGCATCCAGAATTTCCCCAAACCAAGCCAATTCTCCAGCAGCTCCTTTACTTATACTCATCAACACATTCATATTGCCCCAAAATCACCCTCTGGCACCACTTCCAGAGGGCAAGTGGGGGATCTATTGCCTTCACTTCTCATATTTTAGGAGGTGTAAAACAGATATTTTATTTTTCCATCCTGACCCTTTAGGCAGATTCTGTTGGTCCCAGTACTGTGTCCTTAAAGGAAGCAAAAAATGGGAAAATATTTCAAACCCAGACACTCACCAACTACTTTCTGCTTCCTCCATTCCTCTGTTCCAAGAAGGGAGTCAGAGCTTCAAGGTGGCTTTCCTTTCCACAGCTAAGCTACCCACTGATCGCTCGTTTCCCTTCTCACCTGTCTCTTGGACCCCGACTCTTTCCTGTCTTGTTTTCTTTCTGTGATCCCCACATTAAACCCCTGGGAATTTTTTTATATAATCCTTTTCTTGGGTGGCTTTAAGGACAAGGCAAATGACCCACCCCAGGTTGATTTAGGACAAAGAATTCTTATGGGGGTGGGGGGGTTGGGAGCTCCCAGGTCCTTTCCTAACCCCAAGATCCTCTCTCACTCTCCACACCTCCCTCTCTGTCTCTATATTTCACGCTCCCTTCCTCCTTTCTCTTTTTGTTTTCCATTCCTTCCCTTCCTGGCCCATATCTTCTTTTTCTTCCCCTACCTCTAAGTCTCTATTCTTCTTTTCTCTTCTCTCCTTATTTCCTACCACTTCTGCCTCCCTCTATCTCCCCCCTTCTTTCTCTTCAGCTTCATGTGCCCCACTTTCCGTTCCCCTCTCTCCCCTCACCCCTCTCTCTTCCCATTTCTTGTCTCCCCTCTCATCCTCTTCAAATCCCTTCTGCATCTCCCTCAAGCATCTTCCTTCCCTCCCCCTCCCCCTTTGCCTCTTCAAGTCCCTTTCTGCCCACCCTATCCATCTTCCCCTCCCCTCCCCCTACTCTTCCTCCCTCCCTCTACTGTCTCTCCACTTCTTCCCTTCTCGCTCCTCTTCCCCACCCCCCTCAACGCTCCCTCACCTCCCCCTTCCTCACCCCCCAAACCCCAGAAGCCGAATTTAGCGGGAATCGCCTACTGATTTCCTTACTGCAGATTTCAAGGAGGCAGGACTGCCACAATCTACCTAGCAACCGATGATCTCACTGAAGGCCTTGCGGATGACTGGCTGTTCCCAGCAACTGAGGGACCCGAGAACCTGAAGTAAAGCTTCTTTCTCTTCCTTACCCTCTCCATCCCCACCTCCTTACCCCGAGTTTCTTGGACGACTTAGAGTGCTTGAGGAAAAGAACCATCCACAATGTCCTCAGTAACCAGCCAGCTGCCTAGTGAGCACGAGGCTATCAGGTTAATACAAGAATAATAATCTAAGATCGATGGTAGTTTGGGGAGAGGTCTCTACTGGAGTACCTCAAGGATCTGTAGAGTTGAGCTAGTATTGTTCTTCACCTTTTTTTTTTTTATCGGTGACTCGGATAAAGGCATAGAAATGACATGCCTGCCGGGTGTGCCGGTGACAGGAAGCTAGGAGGGACAGCTAATAGGTTGGCTCACAGAGAAATGATCCAAAAGTCTCGATTCAAGTCCCTGACTTGTACCTGGTTGTGGAAGGACCAATGTCAATCAACCTCTCGGCATCCTAGACAGTGCTCTATGAAATCTCAGGTCTGGGCCAAACAAAACCAACAACAAACAAGTGAAAACTGGCTGAATCTGATACAATCGAATACACACACATTTGTGTATGACCTGACTTGTAATTATTTCGAGTAGAACATCACCAATAAGAAAAACTCTCCCCTACCAAAGCAGAACTGTGCCTAAACAACAACTACTAGAGTTTATAGTATTAGAAAATTGCCTAGGGCATTAAAATTTAAGTATGGGTTTGAGAGAGAAGATTGAGGGTAAAGGGGGGAGGTAATGTACATATGAGGGTGTAGCAAATAGAAAGCTTATTCTTGGATTCAGAACTCAGTTCAGGTCTTGCCTGTGACAAATAAAATGTAGCATAGATAAATATAAAGTCATACCTGGGTTCAAAAAATCAATTGGCGAAGTGCATGATGAGGCAGGTGAAGATACATTACAGTCTCAATTTGGAGAGGGCAGGGGAGGGAGGCTCTAGGGTTTTAATGGAATTCAAGGTCATGATGAGTCAACAGTGTGAATAAAAAGCTCTTAGCCTGAATTAGTGTCCAGAATGATGGATATCATAATCAGGCTGTGCCTGCATTGGGTATACCTGGCAATGAGCCCTAATCAAAGAACATTTTGAATATTGTGTCATCTTCTGGGCACCACATTTTAAGATGGTCATGAATAAAACTTCCTATGAATGAGAAATGTGCAAAAGTGAAACAGACTTTGGGAGGGGGGGTAATTAGCTCCCCATCACTGAAAGACTTCAAGTAAAAGCTGGATGACTATTTTTCAGCAATGCTGTCAAAAATTCTTGTTCCACTAGGGCTTAGTCTAGATGACTTCTGAAGTCCTTTAGAACCCAGGGAATCTGTAATTTGGTGTTTTAAGAGATGAAGTGAAAGTAGGAAATTTGATTTTAGAGTCAGGACAATTGGTTTCTAATTTCCATTATACAACTAACTAGCTTTATGCCCTTGGGCAAGTTACTCAAGGCCTTATTTTGAATTAAGTGATTTCTGAGGTTCCTTCAAACTCTTACAATCTAAAAGCCTATGATAAAAATTAACCTCACTTTATAAGGTGGTAACTTTACTATCCCATAGGGGTACTCTACTTGTCCTTCCAAAATTCCATGAGGGATTTTCTCTCATTTGGTATCTTAAAGAATTTGCCCCTTCATTATGATTCAACTGCCTCTTCCTCCTCACACTGAAATGTCAGGCACAACCCTAGAGGCAGAGTGTGTCTAGGAGTCATCTCTGGCAGAGATGACTCAATAGCAATAAGATTTAAACATAAGAAACTCCTAATCCCCCCACACAAATTCCTTAGCTTCGAAGTCTGTACTGACCCCAACAACATGGCTAGTAAAGTCACATCAGGTCCTGCCAGGCCCATACCAATCTTTCTCAATATCCTTCCTGTTTCTTCCCTCACCTTTTCACCCACTTTGTCCCAGCCCTCTGACTCATTGTTCCGCTATTTGCCCTTTTCCAGAACTTTGATTCCCTGACATTGAGCATTGAATGCCCAAATTTTTTTTCATTGATTAATTTACTTATTTATTTATTTAATATTTTTAGTTTTCAGCATTGATTTTCACAAGAGTTTGAATTACAAATTTTCTCCCCATTTCTACCCTCCCCTCCCACTCCAAGATGGCATATATTCTGATTGCCCCATTCCCCAGTCAGCCCTCCCTTCTGTCACCTCATGCCCCCCATCCCCTTTTCCCTTACTTTCTTGTAGAGCAAGACATATTTCTATGCCCCATTAACTGTATATCTTATTTCCTAGTTGCATGCAAAAACATTTTTTGAACATCTACTTTTAAAACTTTGAGTTCCAAATTCTCTCCCCTCTTCCCTCCCCACCCACCCTCCCTAAGAAGGCAAGCAATTCAACATAGGCCACATGTAGTATCATCATGTAAAACCGTTCCACAATACTCATGTTGTGAAAGACTAACCATATTTTGCTCCTTCCTATCCTATCCCCCTTTTATTCAATTTTCTCCCTTGACCCTGTCCCTTTTTGAAAGTGTTTGCTTTTGATTACCTCCTCCCGCTACCTGCCCTCCCTTCTATCATCCCCCCTTTTTTATCTCCTTTCTCCTTCTTTCCTGTGGGGTAAGATGCCAAATTGAGTGTATATGTTATTCCCTCCTCAGGTCAAATCTGATGAGAGCAAGATTCACTCATTCCCCTCACCTGCTCCCTCTTCCCTTCCTACAGAACTGCTTTGTCTTGCCACTTTAATGTGAGATAATTTACCCCATTCTATCTCTCCCTTTCTCTGTCTCTCAATATATTCCTCTCTCATCCCTTAATTTGATTTTATTTTTTTAGATATCATCCCTTCCTATTCAACTCACCCTGTACCCTCTCTCTCTCTCTACATATATATATATATATATATATATACATATATATATATATATATATATATATATATGTATGTATGTATGTATGTATGTATATGCCCTTCAGCTACCCTAATACTGAGGTCTCATGAATTGTACACATCATCTTTTCATGTAGGAATGTAAACAAAACAGTTCAACTCCAGTAAGTCCCTTATGATTTCTCTTTCTTGTTTACCTTTTCTTGTTTTACCTTGTTTACCTTGTTTACCTTGTTTACCTTGTTTACCTTGCTTCTCTTGATTCTTGTGTTTGAACATCAAATTTTCTATTCAGCTCTGGTCTTTTCACTGAGAAAGCTTGAAAGTCCTCTGTTTTATTGAAAGTCCCTATTTTGCCTTGGAACATGATACTCAGTTTTGCTGGGTAGGTGATTCTTGGTTTTAATCCTAGCTCCATTGACCTCTGGAATATCCTATTCCAAGCCCTTTGATCCCTTAATGTAGAAGCTGCTAGATCTTGTATTATCCTAATTGTGTTTCACAATACTCAAATTGCTTCTTTCTGGCTGCTTGCAGTATTTTCTCTTGATTTGGGAGCTCTGGAATTTGGCAACAATGTTCCTAGGAGTCTTCTTTTGCAGACCTTTTTCAGGATGTGATTGGTGGATTCTTTAAATTTCTATTTTACCCTCTGTCTTTAGAATATCAAGGCAGTTCTCCTTGATAATTTCTTGAAAGATGATATCTAAGCTCTTTTTTGATCATGGCTTTCAGGTAGTCCAATAATCTTTAAATAATCTCTCCTGGATCTATTTTCCAGGTCAGTGGTTTTTCCAATGAAATATCTCACATTGTCTTCCATTTTTTCATTCCTTTGGTTCTGTTTTATATTATCTTGATTTCTCATAAAGTCGCTAGCTTCCACTTGCTCCAATCTAATTTTTAAGGTAGTATTTTCTTCAGTGGTCTTTTGGACCTCCTTTTCCATTTGGGTAATTCTGGCTTTCAAGGCATTCTTCTCCTCATTGGCTTTTTGGAGCTCTTTTGCCATTTGAGTTAGTCTATTTTTTAAGGTGTTATTGTCTTCAGTATTTTGGGGGGGGGGTTTCCTTTAGCAAACTGTTGACTCATTTTTCATGATTTTCTTCCATCACTCTCCTTTCTCTTCCCAATTTTTCCTCTACTTCTGTAACTTGTTTTTCCAAATCCTTGTTGAGCTCTTCCATGGCTTGAGACCAGTTCATGTTTTTCTTGGAGGCTTTTGATGTAGGCTCTCTGACTTTGTTGACTTCTTCTGGCTTTATGTTTTGGTCTTCTTTGTCACCAAAGAAAGTTTCCAAATTCTGAGTCTGAATCTGAGTCCATTTTCACTGCCTGGCCATGATCCCAGCCAACTACTTGACCCTTGAGTTTTTCATCAGGGTATGAGCGCTTGTAGAGAGTACTTTGTCCCAAGCTTGAGGGGTTGCGCTGTTGTTTTCAGAAGTATTTCTACACAGCAAGTTCTGCCACATCAGTGCTCCTCCTCCCCCAAGAACCGCCAACCCGGATCTTGACTCAGACCTGAGCAGGCTCTGCACTCCCGCTCAGATCTGCCACTTAATTCCTCCCACCAGGTGGGCCTGGGGCTGGAAGTAACTGCAGCTGTAGTTCTGTAGCTGCACCACCTCAGCTGCCCCGAGGTGGTGGCCAAAATGTGAACTCCTTTCACTCTGAACCTGCAGTTTTTTCCCACTAAACTTCTCTGTTGTCTTTGGTGTTTGTGGGTTGAGAAGTCTGGTAACTGCCACAGCTCACTGATTGAGGGCGCTAAGGCCTGTTCCACCCTGCTCTGGGTCTGATTGGTTTGGGGGCAGCCCACACTGGGCTGTGCTCTGCTCCACTCCCAGCACATTGTGATACACCTCACCCAGCGACCATCCAGGCTGTTCTGGGCTGGAGCTCTGCTTCCCCCTGCTATTTCGTGGAATTTTCAGTTCTAGAATTTGTTCAGAGCCATTTTTTATAGGTGTTTGGAGGGTCCTGGGGGAGAGCTTTAGGCACGTCCCTGCTTTCTAGCTGCCATCTTGGCTCTGTCCCCAGGGACTTGTCGTATGCCCCAATTTTTGCCACTGTCCTCCTCCACTTTTTCTTTCTCTTCCCCTTACTCCAATAGAAAGGGCTTCTATACCCCCAACCTTTCACCTCTTGAAAACAGTGGTGTCAAACTCAAATAGAATCGGGGCCACAAATCCATACATAAGGATTTCTGCAGGTTGCATATTGACTTAGTTTCAAAATATCTTTTCTATGCTTTATTGTATTTTTTTTGTATTTTGTTAAATATTTCCCAATTACATTTTAATCTAGTTCAGGCAGTTCTCTGGAGTGTTGCTGGCTGCCTGCTGTCTGTGTGTTTGACACCTCCGCTGTAAAGGAAAGAATTCCAAGGGAGGATATTTTGAGGGTGTTTTGAATCTCACAAAACCACAACCCAGAGAGATTTCTTCCAGAGAAACTAAAGACTGAAGAACTAATATTCAAATGTTGGGGCATTATTACTAGGAAATAGCACTTGTAATTTGGAAGTGATGAACTTGGGGCATTTGAGACTTACAACTTCTTCCCAGCCAGTTCATTCAATAAGATATAGCTATCTAATTCTCAGTGTTCCAGTGCTGTCTGGTGTGTGTGTGTGTGTGTGTGTGTGTGTGTGTGTGTGTGTGTGTGTGATCTGACAGAGCCCTGAGCTCAGGGTCTACTGACCTGAGTTCTAGTCATGGCCCTGCCATTAACTTGCTGTGAAATGCTGAGAAAATCATTCATCATCTCTGAGACTTGGTCTGTCAAATGAGTACATTGAGCTAAATTACTTCCCTTCTAGCTGAAATTCTTTGATTCCTGATGGAGAAGGGTCTAAGATAAAAGCCAATAGGGAGCTGGACAGAAACTTGGCCTGGGAAATATGAACTATTGGACAGTATGGGAGACAAAAAGAGTGTACTTGGGTACTTGGTCCTTACATCTGAGTGCCCTCCCCTCTGTCAGGAGAACTCCCAGTGTAAGTGTATGTTGAAAAGAGACTAGTTGGTATGACTGAGACAGCAGGGAGGCAGTGCCAGTGAGAGGTTAAAGCTACAAAACCAGGATCATTTCTGAAATGTTCGCTATTAGTGTAAAGGAGAGGAAGAAGAGGAGGGGTTCGTAAGGGATTTACTGTAGGAGCCTGTTCAGGGTAGAGTATTGTTGGGTTAAACTAATTCATTGTCCTATGGCAACTAGGTGACCAAAGGGCTGGGCCTGGAGTCAGGTAGTCCTGAGTTCAAATCGGTCTCAGACTAGCTGTTGGACCCTGGACAAGTCACTTTGCCTCAATTTTCTCATCTGGGGATAATAACAGCACTTATCTCTCAATGTTGCTGTGAAGATCAAATATGATAATATTTGTACAGTGCCTGGAACATAGTAGGCACTATATAAATGCCTATTCTCATCTTTCTTCCCCATTGTTCTGGGTCTAGATAAAATCAGTTCTGTAGAGAATGAAGGGATTGGTTCTTTAGGGTTCTGTACTGTGGGGTGAGGGGGAAAAAGTATTGCAGAAAGCCAATATGGCAGTAGGAGGCCAAGGCTTAGGTGCTATAGGGAATGGGGAGGGGAAGGTCAAAAAAGTCGGTAATGACATCTAGGGAGTCAGTGTTAGTATTAAGAGGTCCAACCTGCCAGTTTGAGGAAATCGGTGCTTGGAGGATTGGGATTAAGATTAAGGATTCTCTTATCTGACACCCTATTTAGGCATCCCCTGTATAACCTGGATAAGTACAGGGACCCACACAAATCCCCTGGTCCCTGTACTTATCCAGGTTATACTGGGTGGTCACTGGGACATAGAGGAAAAGGATACGTATTGTTCAGGTTAGATAGTCCAGCAATGTATATATCAAATAAGAAAAAGTATGCCCAGACCTGTGTATACAAATTGTGTGTGTGTGTCTATCCCTGTGAGTCTTTGTGTTTCTGTGTTCTATTCAGGCATTCAGCAGACATTCAACAATTGTATCTTTCAGGGCACCAACATCCAGGGTGCCTATACCTTCCTCACAAAGTTCTCTCTCTTTGTACCTTGAGAAAGAGAACAAGGAAATGTCTTTCCCATACCCTTAGTTTTCATTATCTTCTCTGCCCTAGAGAAAGCAAGAAAAATAGAGTGGAGTGGAGTGATGTTTGCTGGAGGGGAAAGAGAGAGGAAAGAGGGTTGCACACTCACCCAAAAATTGAGAATCCTTGTTATGTACAGAAAACTGATCCTACTTTGTTCCTACAGAAAGTCAGCCCTGGACATATGATATGACAGTAGTGGCTGGTGATACCGTACAACTCAAGTGCCAAGTGAAAGACCCTGATTCCTCATCCCTACAGTGGTCGAACCCTGCTCAGCAGACTCTCTACTTTGGGGAGAAGAGAGGTACTGTCTTCTAGGTCATCGTGCCCTTGGGTAAGGTGGGGATGGCATGTGATTTTTAGAAATCAGAGGGGAAGAGAAGTGGAGTAAGCCATTTCTGGGGACCCCTAAACAAAAGTGATCCAATACCTTTTTATTTTTTTTGAAGAACACCCTCTATTCTCATTCTGGAGAAGCTTTAGGATTGTAAGTCTGGCCTGGAATAGCCAATATGCATGGTCTAATTCTGGAGTGGCCTCACCCTAGAAGACCCTGAAAAGGATTAAGTTTGTTTTCCAGGGTCTGCTCAGGAATCCAGAATTGAACAAGATCCCACCAAGTTCACCCTGACTTTTGATTTCACCCTTTGCATGAATAATTTTCAAACCATCATATATCTCTTGGTCCTAGAAAGGAAACTGAACACTCTTTTTAAAAAAAAATAGTTCAAGGGCAACACCTTCTCTTCCCCATCCTCACCTTTCCTCCCAATAATGAGAAGGCGCAACTAGGAAAGGAAAATAGACATGGAAAGTGCTAAGAGTATAATTTGAGATGGGGGTGGGGTGGAGGACATGGCTTCCAACTGTCCCATTTTTCCCCAGCACTTCGAGACAATAGGATCCAGTTGGTGCGCTCCACCCCTAACGAACTGACCATCAGTATCAGCAAGGTGGCCCTGGCAGATGAGGGCGAGTATACCTGCTCCATCTTCACCATGCCTGTGCGCACTGCCAAGTCTCTCGTCACTGTGCTTGGTGAGGAGCCCAAATCCCAGTTTCCCCAGTGTATGTTCCCCCTTGATTATAGGCTTTTCCTTCCAGTTCTCCAGTCCTATCAAGCTCTTCCCTCACCCATCCTTCCCTCTCTGTCTTGTGTTTGTTTAGCAGTTTCACATACATTATATCACTAGATCCTTACAACAACCCTTTGGGGTAGGCAGGGCAAATTCTATTAATTCCACTTGATAGATTGGAACACTAAAGAGCAAAGAAATTAAATGAGTCACTCAAAGTTACATAGATGCTTAGTGGTGGAACAAGGACTAGAATTTAGACCTTTTCATTCTCATCCCATTGTTTATACTACAAGAGCGGTGGTTCAAAAATTTTTCAACTCAAGGACTACTTAGGTGATGACCTCCCTGCAAAAATCTGGTATACAGAGATTTAACCAGGGCAAGGTGACCAAGATTTTGTTCCAGGGCATTGACATCCAGGAAACACTTTCTCCCCTACTGCTTCCAGGAGTCCTCCATCTTAATATGCCTGTGTCTCAACAAGTATTTAATACATGCTTTTTGACTGATTGACTGTGTCGTGGTCCTCCAATAGCCTGTGCTGCGTGGTATGACTGCCCCTGCTTAATCTCTGTATTCAATAGGCTAGTGATACTGTAGTACCCCTCTCCCAAAGACCCACCCTTATTTGCCACCTCTCATCTCTCATCTTCTCCCCAGTTAGTCAGTCAACAAGCATTTATTAAGGGGTTACTATGTTCCAGGTACCGTGCTAAACACAGAGGATATAAAAAAAAAGTAAAAAATATGGTTCCTGCCCTGAAGTAGCTCACATTTTAATGAAGAAATACAACATACAAATAATTATGTTGAAGGGATTAGAGATTACCGGTTACACTGCAAGGGCCTGGGCTGAACTCTGTGAGGGATAGGCTGCCCCCTTTTCTGGCCTTACTGTAACCTGGAGTAGAACATCTGGGATTTAAAGTCCCCAGAGGACTTTCCAGTTCTTCTTGCAGACAATTGAGATTAAGGTACCTCTGATAGCCTATGACTCTTCCCACATCATTTTCTCCATTCCCAAGTATTCTCCTATGCCAGGCCATACTTCCCTTCATCCCACAGTAATTGAACTTGCCCAGGGCATATGACTCCCTAGTTAAAGCTCTACCTACTTAATGCCCATTCTCGCTTGCCAGTGCAGAAATACTTTCCAAGGTTCCCTTGGGCCTACTCCACTTTCTGCTATCAGAATCTACTCAATTTAGGAAACAGAAGACAGAGGGAGCCCAGCCTTTACTCAGGCATCATAGATTTGAATGGCATATTTTTTAGAAATAAAAAGGAATTTAGAAATCTTCTGGTACAACCTCCTTCTTTTATAGATGAAGAAACTGGGCCCAGAGAAGTCATGTTACTTGCTCCAGGACATACAGCTAGCTAGTTAGTAAAAGAGCTGAGGCTAGAAAAAAAGTCCAGATTTCTCACCTTTTAGGAGTTATTCTGTTAGAGGTTGACTCTTTAGTTTCCTAGCTTAGAGATACTGTTCTTTCTAGTAAAAGATTCATATTAGTATTTTGGGAGAAAGAATCTGGATTGTTCAAAAAGAAGAATTCTGTGGAGTCATGCCTCCCTCTGGGCCAGACTGGCAGGCTCCCAGACTTTCTTAGTCTTTCTACCCCTGGCTTTCTCTTATTGGATAACAAGGCTATGTGGCTGACTCTTCAGATGGATGGTATTACTCCCAGGTTGGTATTTATAATTTGGGGTTCAGAGAAGGATTCCTTGGGCCCACGTGTGTGAGATAGCTTATCCAAACTATCTTAGAATTGTAGAATTCAAGAAGTAGAAGGTTATTAGAAGGTAGAAAGTTAAAGAGTCCCACACAGTTAGTGGCAGAACTGGGTCTTGTGACTCCAGGCTCATTGATCTTTCCATTACACAGCACTGCCTTTCAGTAGTAAGATCCCCAGGGACAGGAAGTGGCAGGGTTAGAAGCAGACTCATAGTGCCTCTCCTTCCTATCCTGGCCATACCCCCACCAATCTATGGCAGGAATCCCACAGAAGCCCCAAATCACTGGCTATGTGTCTGCAATCCCGGAGAAGGGGAAAGCCCGCCTTACCTGTCTGTCGAAAGGGAGCAAGCCTGCAGCAGAGATCAGCTGGAGGAAGGGTGACCAGGAGCTCAAGGGTAAGTACTCCTCCCTACCTACCACATGATGTTTGTGTATATGCATATAAGGGTGTCTATGTATATGTGCACGGGGGTGATAGCTATGGGGAAGTAGGAAGAAAGAGGAATAAAAGATATTTTGTATGCTTATGCACAAATGTGTATAATGATGTATGCTCATGCTATATGTCTGAATATGTCTCTATTAGGACTTTCCTGGTTGTGTTAAAGCTCACAACTTCAGTGCAACTGTGGTGGGGACCATATAAAGAGAGGGAGAGTGTGTGTGTGTGTGTATGTTGTGGCTCACTGTCTTCTGTACGTGTGTGTTTATGTGCATTTTCTGTGCTATAGGAAAACCAAACATGGTTCAGGAGGATGACAATAAAACGTTCACAGTGAGCAGTTCCGTGGAATTCCAGGTTTTCCGGGAAGATGATGGAGTTGATGTCACGTGTTCCGTAAAGCATAAGTCTCTGCAAGACATGGACAGGTCCACCTCTCAGCGGATCGAGGTCCTCTGTACGTCCTGGGTTTGGGAAGATGGAGCAGGGATCACATTTGAGATGCAGAGATTGGCAAGAGGAGAGTTGGGGAGAGGGCAGGCCAGCAATGCAAAGGACATGAACAATGGAAAAGCGGATAAGAGCGAGGGGAGAGGGATGGTGGGGCAGGACCAGTGGAGAAATGGAGGACAGTACAGAGGAATTAGATATAATAGAAAGTGTAATATAGAGGGGCAGGACTCAGGCATTCTGAAGTGGAAATCTTGAGGGATTCCAAGATGTCAAAGGAACTTAGGGCAAAGGTTGGGGGTGAGTCTCAAGAGAAGCTGTGTGGAATTCTGGGCTGACCTAGGTTGTACTTCTACAGACACACCAACAGCAATGATTAGGCCGTATCCTCAACATCCCCGAGAAGGCGAGAAGTTGATGCTACAGTGTGAAGGTCATGGCAATCCCATGTAAGAAGAACCAGTGCCTGGTCCCTCACTTTATTTCCCATATCGACCCTGACATACAGGCCCCATCATCAGGCCCTCGCTAGTCCACTAATTTCTATGGCCTTGCTTGACAAATCCCTTCATCCTCCACGTTTTGTCTACAAAGGAGAGGACAACAGAACAAAAGCTGATGCTCCTAGGAGCCACTTATACCCATTATAGGATTTGTTGATCTAACAACAATAGTAATGCACATCCATGTATGCAAAAGTGCTTTGAAACTAAACTCTGCTCACAAACCTACCCAAGACCTCTCCTCATCCAGAGACTGCTTCCTTATCTCTAGGTAGCTTTCAGAGTCCCATCAACTGCCACAGACTCTGGAGGCTGCCATGACCACCACCCTCCTAGGATTGTTATGAGGATCAAATGAAATAATATTTGTAAATCACTTAGCACAGTGCCTGGCACACAGTAAGCACTTACTAGATCAGGGGTGGAGAATCTATGGCCTTAAGGCCACGTGGGGCCTTAAGGCTGCAGGTCAGTCAGAAGCCTGCACTAAAGGACCTAGAAGGCCACCCCTGTACTAGATGCTTCTTCCCTCCCCTCCCCCCCATGCCACCAATCTTCCCAAAGCATCCCCAACCCCTTTCTCTATTCAACTTGACTTCCCCCTACTCCCAGGCTCTTATTCCTACAGCTGCTCAACCTCCTCTTCCCTGCAGCCCTCTGATCTCTCTGCCTCCACAGCCCCCAGCAGTACGAGTGGGTGAAGACGGGCATTGAGCCACCACTGCTGATGACCCATGAGAGTGCCCTCATCTTTCCATTTCTCAACAAGAGTGACAGCGGCATCTACCAATGTACAGCCTCAAACAACATGGGCAGCCACATAGCCTACTACACCCTTGATGTCAGCGGTGAGCCCTCCTCCTTCCGTCACCCCCCCCAACCCTCATTCTTAATTGGCTTACCTTATCCCTAGTCTTCTTCTGCCCTACTTACTCACTTCTCTGGCTCCTCTGAGCCATTCTGATAATAGGCCTGAGAATGAACTCCAGAAAAGAGTTCAGGCGGGCTCTGAGGGTGTTGAGGACTTAGGCTTCAGGTCTACTCAAGAGTAAGGAAGGACAAGGAGGAGGGAAGAGCTGGGTGTGCCCCCCATCTGCCTGTTGGAATGAATGGTGGCTATTGCCTCCAACAGTGTTGATTCTTACCCTGGGGTACCCTCAGGGTATTAGAATAACCCTCATATGAACTATTTGTAAGAGGAGCTGGGAAATATTCACTACAGAGAGCTTTGAATTCTAGAGCATCTTGAGGTCAGAACCTTCTGGAGTCTGTGTCTACTCAAAAAGTCCCAAGACTTCCAGTCTCACCTTGTCCTTGGCAAGAAGGGCGATAATTCCATGGATGAAGCTCTCTAGGCCCCCAAGTCAGCAGACAGCTGCCCTTTGCATACCAGAAGATTACTCCTTCAAGCCAGTCATGTTACTGGGCTTGGATGTGGGGTTGTGGGGGTACATGTTATAGTCTTTTCCCTTCCCTGCAAGCTTTGCTGGGTCCAGGAAAGAGACAGGAGACAAGCAGTCACAATGAAAAGGCACAGTCAAAGTTACTTCTGAAAAGATTTATCTTCTCTTTGTAGGGCTGTAGCTTCCTCTTTCCTAGAGGTTCTGGCTTAAAGCTATGGCCCTTGACTAAGGTGAGGCCTCAGGGAGGTTAACAGGCCAAGAAAGCATCTCTAAGTGGGAGAGTTGCCAGAGACCTAAGATCTGTGTAACTTTCCCTTCTCTGCCAGATCCAAATAGCAATGGAGTCCAGCCAAGTAGCCTGCCTCAGCTGTCTTCAGCGTAGGAAGGCCCAAGGAGAATAAGAATAAAGACAGGGCTGTTAGGATCTGGGGTACCCTCAGGGTGTTAGAGGAACCCTCATATGAACTATTCACAAGAGGAGCTAGGAAATACAGAGAGCTTTGAATTCTAGAGCATCTTGAGGTCAGAAACCTCTGGAGTCTGTGTCTACTCAAAATGTTTCAAGACTTCCAGTCTCACAGGGCCAGCTCAATCCTCAAAACAACATTACTGATAAGCCTACTACATAACCCCAAAAACCAGAAAAAACACAGGGAGATTCAGTGAGGTTTCTGCCCAGGAAGTGCCTTAGTCCAACTCTGACAGTACTTGGGCTTTAGAAGTTATCTCCCTAAAATGGCTGTGTCCTCGAGGATAGGTTCCTCCATCCACTCTCAGGTCCCACGAATTGTCAAAGGGCCAAGATGAGTCTTGTTTGATTTAATCTGCCTCATCAGTTACACTGAAGCCTGGCGGTAGAATGGGTTATCACTTCCCCTTCTTGGAATATCATTACTGGTAGAGACTACTCTATCTAGAATTGAATTAGTCCGAGTCTTGCCTGGAAACAAGAGAGTGAATAAGATGACCTCTGAAACCCTTTCCAGTCATAGGAATTTATGATTCCCAAAGATAATTGCTATCTCCACTGGCTCCATAGGAATCTAAGGAACATTCAACCAGTAATACTTCCTATCTAATTACTGTGGCCCCAATGTATGTACCCTGGGAGACGGGCATCAGAGTATGGACTCCACAGAATCAGTATTGGACTATTTCCTACAAATTACACTACATGAAATCCCCAGTATTAACCATGTCCTCTCTCACCAGCAGAGAGTAAAGAGAAAGAAAGTAGACATTTTATCTTCCCAGGATGCAGTGATAGGCAAGAAAATAAAAGGCCTGGCCTAACCAGACCTAAGGTGATACTAAATCTGCTGTTAATCACATTCAGTTTGAGGAAACATCCATAGGCCTATCTATGCATCAGACCTGCCTAAGTCCTGGGCCTTCTTACTTTATCTCTCCTGGGTAATTTATATATGACTCTGTCCAGGGATGGTACCATCTCTGCCAACCAACCAACTTTGGGCCTGTGCCCAGAAGACCTGTCCCCCATGTTTTCAAGGCAGGTCCCCAAATTCAGAGAGAAAGTCATTACTGTTTAACTGCCCCACCAACCAAAAGGAAATAAAAATCTTCTGGCTAATCTAGGGGTATGTGTGGAGTCCTGAGCCTTCAATCTCAGTCATACCAGAGCAAGACTTTAAGACTATCCTGTCATAAAGTAACAGCAGCCTTCCTTTGGAGGCCCCAATACCTACTCCCTTCTCCCATCTTATTTCCCCCCATGGGTCTTCTCTCCCTTCTACATCAATTTGCTATCCCTTCCTTACCTGTCAGGTTCAGAACCCTAGGTCAATTGGTTAGGACAAGTCATCTGGAGGAATCAGCCTAGATTTGAGGAGGATAATTAAGGGCAGCAAGAATCAGAGAAGATGAAAACCCCTGGGAAGACAGCAGTAAAAAAAGAAAGAGAGAAGACAATGATCAAAGCCAGGACCCTTCAGAGGGCACCAACACAATGTA
The DNA here is from genome assembly GCF_011100635.1 of Trichosurus vulpecula. NCBI lineage: Eukaryota > Metazoa > Chordata > Mammalia > Diprotodontia > Phalangeridae > Trichosurus > Trichosurus vulpecula. The sequence goes on along the minus strand of NC_050576.1, from coordinate 157,662,105 downwards.
TGTTACACTAGGGAAGGCAGCAAACATATCATGCCTAATCCCCTGACATAACTCCTGACCCAGACCTTTTGCCCGGGTCTCATCGTACTCAACCCAAGAGCTTCATAGGGAACAATGGGGGCTTTGGTGAGGTCTTACCGTGCTGCATCTCCCACTCTTAGACCACAGCCCAGTGATCTCAACTTCCAGCACCTACCACGCTGTCATTGGGGGGATTGTGGCCTTCATCGTCTTCCTGCTGCTCATCCTGCTCATCATTCTGGGTCACTACCTGATCCGGCACAAAGGTTAGGGGGTAGAACAGACCTGAGGGAGCCAAAGGGAGAGAGGTTAAGCCAGGTCAGGGGGTTGGGATGGAGGGAAGACTAGCCGAGGCTGCAGCAGCCCCATGACTTTGAGAAAGGGAAGAGCCGTTCACTGCCAGCACTGTCCCTGACAACCCTAGAATAGAGTCTGGTAATTTGGTGATGACCTGCCCACTCAGCCAGCTGCTGTTCCCATGCTTTTCTTACTTTTAGGGTTCTACCATGCACAGCCAGCCATAAACTCTCTACATTTTTCATCCCCATCCCAATTCCCTTCATATACTTCCATGACTATCTCTCTTCTTCTTTCTCCTCTTCTCTCTAACCCTGTGTTTCCTTTTTCATCCTTTCTCCTCTTGCAACCATATCTATTTCTCTTTTTCTCCTGACTCTTTATCCTTAGCTCATTTTTCATTTTTCTCTCAATTTCACTATAACTCCAATCTTCCCCAATTTTTACCTCTAACTAGTAGCTGGATTGTAAAGGCAGATCAAATGTCAGTCCTAGTGCCCGTGGGAATTGAACTGTACCATTGAGCAAAGTTAGCCCACCCTACCCCCAAACAGGCCCCTTAAGGCCATGTATATTCATAGCATTGGGGCCACTGAAGTCAAGAGGTCAAAAAGGAACCCTAGGTAGAAAAGCCTGGGTAGGGCATGTAGGGGAGGTTGGGGAGGGAGTGGGAGAAGATCTGTGGCCTCTGGTGGAGGGAAGGGAAGGGGAAACCTGGCAAGGTAGAGTGCCAGAGGCCAGGGAATGCTTCTGAGAGGAAGCCCTTGTCTCTGTCCAGGGACCTACCTGACACATGAGGCCAAAGGCTCAGATGATGCACCAGACGCGGACACGGCCATCATCAATGCAGAGGGCGGGCAGTCAGGCGGGGATGACAAGAAGGAGTACTTCATCTAGGGGTGTCTGCCCATCCGTCACGGCCCCCCCGGGGGGGGCCCACCCCAGGGCCTGCCGGGCCGAGGCACCAACCCGGACTTGTACAGAGCGACCCCAGGGCCGCCCCCTCCCGCTTGCTCCCCAGCCCAGCCCGCCCCCCTGTACAGAATGTCTGCTTTGGGCCAGGTTTTGTACTCGGTTTGGAATGGGGAGGGGTGGGGCGGGAGGGGAAGAGAGGGTTGCCCTCGGCCCTTTCTGTGGCTTCTCTGCGTTTGGGTTTATTTTTTATTTTTAACAATCCCAGAATCAAATCCGTGTCCAGGCTGGAGGGGGCAGGGGCCCTTTGGGTAGGGGAGAGCAGAAACTGAAGGGTTAAGAGAGGAAAAGTGAAGGAGCAAAGAATAGAGGGGTCTGAAGAAAGGAGAGATTAGGGTTGGTCCACTCTGGAGGACTGTCCATCCCTAGAGCAGAGCAGTTTTCCCAGAGTAATGTGGCAGGAGCCACATCTCCAGAAATGGGGCTGGTCAAGCTGTCTTGGGCTCCAGGTAAGGGTGTGTTTTTCTGTTTTGTTTTGTTTTTTCCTCAGATAGCTAGGAACCAGCTGGGCGGGAGTGAGAAGCAGAGGGCTCTGGGAACTTTGAGTTCTCAGGGGCATTGCCATCATGGTACTGGAGAGGCCAGCTCTTCTACTTTATCTTGGACCAAACCCCCACCCCACCCCTTACAGGGAAGGGCAGGGCCTGGGAATTAGGAGCAGATATTAGAGAAGGGGACCCATCAGTGAGGCAGGGGCACAGTGCTTCAGACTGAGATGACAGCCAAGACCTGCAGAAAGGAAGATGTCTATGGTGAAAGAGCAGCTGAGACTGACTTGCCGCTCCCTTCCCCCCAACTCCTAAGATTTATATAATACCACATCCCCTCCTCCCATCCCCTTCCCTCTTCTTCAGAAGCAGCACAGCCAGGGGATTGGGGCCATGACAGGGAGAAAGGAGTAGGGAGGGCCAGGAAAGGATAGCAGGGCAATACTGTCTCCTTCCTTTTATGTCAGCAGTGGGAGAGGAAATGCCCTGGGACCCAAACTTAGCCTGCTTTCCTCTACAAAGGGGCCCCAAACTCCTCTCCAAGGCACTGAACTGTTGCATGGCAACCCCCTCCAAGGAGTTACAAAACAACCAGCCCTCCCCTACTATGCCATCCCATGCCAAAGCCCCTTACCCCCAGCAGACAGATAGATATAACAACAGCATTTGCAAACAAAAAACCTAGAAAGATCTTAACTGCATGGAGCTGTTCCCTGCCCAAGACCCCAAGACAAAGAGAGTTTGGGAGGCCCAGGGGTAAATGGTGACTGTGGGAAGGCATACAAAAGGGCTTTGGGAGGTTAGGGTACATACCTCACCCTGGGATGATACCCATCCTAGTCTTAACCATGCCACCCCCCAGTGCCCATCTGCCTCAAACAGAGGAATCTCAGGGTGGGTCTCTGCTCAGCACCTCCCCTCCTTCCATCACCCCACCCCCCAGAGGACACATACACACACACACACACACACAGAGAAACACACATACACCCTTTCCTACCCCTCTCCTGCCGCCAAGTCTGTGCCACAGTCCTTGCTATGCACACCCCAGGCTTCTCCTGGATACGTACCCTCTAATACCCTCACTACCCACTCCCTTGCTCCCCTAGTCTGCTCAGTGGGTTGATGGGCCAAGAGGGTTGGGGATGAGGTCTCCTGTCTTTGCATCCCCACCCTTTCTTCTCATCATCCATTTTGCTTCCTTGGCCCTGAGCTGGTTGCTATGGAGACAAGGCCTGCTCACCGCCCCCCCCCATCCCACCCTGTTCAGTCCCACTGCTTCAGGGCTCCTGGCCTGCCCCCAACTCAGGACCAGGACTCCTTTTGGCACTCCCCTCACTCTTCTCCCAGCCTATGCCAGCTGCCCCAATAAGAATGGTGGGGAGGAGGGGCATTTGCAACCTGGCAAGGAAACCCATCTCTCTCCCTCCCTGCCAAAGTGTACTCCCTTCAGTTCAGGTAATGCCCTTCTGAATCTTCCCAACGCTGGGCACAGCAGGCAGCCCCACACCCAGACCAGGGGCCCAATCCCCCTCCAACAGAAAGGGACCCTGGGATCCCAGCCCTGCTGGGCTCTCCATCCCTGGCATCCCCTTTCAGGACAAACAACTCTAACTCTTTCGAGCTGAACCACTCTGTCCATATACACAGAAGCCATATTTGTACGGGGGGGCGGGGGAGGGGGGGCCTGTCGTGCTGTGTGTGTCTGTCCAGGGAGGTGGGAGGGGAAGGGATGGGATGGGAGGGGATCGTGTATCTTTATAACCTTTCTAATTCTCCTGTGCTAATCTCAGAGGGGCTACCCCTCAATATATCTGGATTATCCGTGTCACTGGGATGTTTCATGTTTTGCTCATACTGCCCACATAGGTGGGGGGAGAGGATGGGAGGGCAGGATAGAGGTCAGGACAGTAACCCCCTGAGCAATAGAATAACTCTCAGAAGAAAGGCTCTATGCTGATTGTCTTCTCTCATATCTGCCGAGTCCCTTCTGCTCAAGAGCAGAAATGGGGACAGGGGCTTCTTCACAGCTGCCCATCCTCAAACATAGGAATCCTGAGAGAGATTTTTGAAAGGAGGCAAAAAAACATTCTTTCTAGGGAGGGTGGCATAGCTAACATTTAATCATAGTAAGGAAGATTTCCATAGGACTTTAAGGTTTGCAAAGAATTTGACATACATTATTTCCTTTGATCCTTACAACAACCCTGTGAGGTAGGAATTATCTTTACCTCTGTTTTGCTGAGGAGAAAACTGAGGTTAAGTGATTTGACCAGGGTGACATGGCTACTAAATGCTTGAGATTGAATTTAAAATCAGATCTTCCTGACTCCATGTCCAGCACTCTAGCCACTAGACTGTTCGGCATTAGCTAGGACTCCCTGGGCTGACTTCTATAATTCTGTGATCTCTAGGATGGCTGGCTAGAAAGACTGCATTAGAAACAAAAACTACTAACCTTACTTTAGTATAAGATGCCTTTCCCACAATTCATCTTGTCATCCCACTGCCACTATTTTCTGTCTCGGATGAACATCCCAGGAGGGACATAGGCAGAGACCCCAAGGTAGGACCTAAGCAGCCTTAAATAGGCCATGCCAAAAGCCCAGGACACTCCCTGAACATCTTTAAAGTACTACTCTTTCTATATTGCTGAATCCAAATGCTCATATCCCAGACCCCTCCAACCTTGAGACCAAAGGTCAAAATGAAGGAAAGGACGAAGAAACTGAGACTGAAGTTGGATTGAACAGGTCTACCAAAAAGGAAAGTCATCTATTTGGAGGTGATGATCCACAGGGGAAGGATAACATCTTGTCATGGACCAACCTATTGGAAGCTGGATCACTGCACAGCAGACTGCATAATCCCAGGATGCCAGGCTAACAGGAAAAGCTTCTCTCACCGCAAGCCTCTGCTCTTATATGCCCCAACTAGATATCCCAGGGGAAGTAACCCCATGGACTCACAGAAAAATCACCCTAATCCCTTCCCTCTCACACACTGAACAAACACAGACTGAAAGAACCACACTGACACTCAGACACCCACCTCTAGTGACACATACCACTCAAAATGATACACAGGGGCACACCCATGCATAAGCACACTCACATCCAGCTGCCTCATGATAGGCACAGTGAAATAAACTCAGACTGGGATCTAGAAAACCTACATACACCACATATACATTACTTTTGAGATAATCACACACATCCAACCACAGGCTACCACTAACAGCCTCTCTTGTTCGCAAGGAGTTCTTGGTGCTCCCTGGTTTTCCCTAGGACCAGCCTGAAAGAGTTGGAGTGACAGAGGATAACACTAGGCACCTTTTCCTCTCCATTTCCCAGAGTCCTTGGTGTCTCTATATTTTTCTAGCCTAGCCAGTCTTCTCCCTGTGGAAAGTCCCAGCTTCTTTGCCCCTCCACCCACCTCTAGGAGAATTACCACTTTCCAGCCCCCACCGCTTTCCTTCCCTTATTGAATGAAGATCCCAGGCCAATATTGGCCCCAGAGCAGGAAGCTTTAGGTGCCTTACTAGACTTCCTGAAGGTTCTGCCACTAACTCCCACCCAGTCCTGACTCCGCCCTATTATCCAACCCTGGGGCATGAAGTTTCTCATTAGTCCTTAGCTCTTATCTTGGAGGTTCAGACACCAACTCTGGCACCTCGGTCCCTGGCCCACCCTGACCGCCCTGAGCTCAGCCCAGAACCATGGGGAACTGTTTGCATCGGGTGAGTGTGGGGGCCAAGATTCAAAGACCCTTCCTCCCATTCTTTCTTGCTCCTCACTTGTAACTCCCACACCCGTCTCTTCTCACTTCTCTCTTCTTCTTTTAGTTCATCTTTTCCCTACTCATTCTTTGCTTCTTTTCCCCTTCAGCCCTCCTCACCTTATTTCTCATCGTTCCTTCATAAGCCCTTTCTTCCTAACTGCTTACCTTTTCCTCTTTAGTTTTTACCCCTTCTTTTTTCCCATCTCAATCTTCACCTCCTTCTCTCTTCTTCCCTTCTAATCATTCCCTCCTCGACCACTTACACCTCATTCCCTTCTCCTCTCATACCTTCCCACCTTATCCCTCACTTCTTCCCTCCTCAATTCTTTCTTTCTCTGATTTCCTTTCTCAAACACTCATTCTCATCTTTTGCCTCACCCCAATCCCTCCACAATCTTCACACATTTTCCTCCTCATCACTTATATTCCTTTACCCTTTCTACTCTCCTCAGGTTCAAAGCCCTGGATACCCCATTAATATCTCATTATCTAGACTTTGAACTGAACCCCATCCTCATGCTCTACACTCTTCCACAGACCCCAATCCCTTGGAATTTATTCTCCCTTCCCAATTTTCTCTATTATGGCCCCTCACTTTCTTACTGGTCCCTACTGCATTTATCTTCTTTTCTTGCCACCTTCCTCAATTGCCCACTCTACCCATCTCCCTCACTCTTCTGATCCCAGCCCTCCCCGCCTCTCCAACCCTGTTCCTTCCTCTCCTCTGCACACCTCATTCTACATAATAGGGGTGGGAAGAGGGAATGAAAAGATTCTCTGAGTGGCCCCTTGTGGTATATTTCCCAGGCAGAATCCGGGCTTCAGAACTTCGAAAACTGGACCATGGATAGTTTCGAGTGGGACACTCTATGGAATGAGACCTACAACTATACTGATGATGACCTGGAGGCGGCTGCTCCTTGCCGTTCCTGTACGCTGTTAGATAGCTCCTCACTGCCCTTTTTTGCTGTTACTAGTGCCTTAGGCATACTGGCTGGTGGGGCATTGCTCTTTGTCCTCCTCAAACCCCTTGCCCGCTGGCCCTTATGCCCAGGCCGGACCATCCTGGCACAGCTGGCTGGGGCCAGTACCCTCTTCAGCATTGTCTTGCCCATCCTGGCACCTGGATTGAACCCTGCCCCTGGCACCACCCTCTGTTGCCTGGGACATGGGCTCTGGTATGCCTCAGCTTTTGCCCAGGCTCTCCTGGTGTGTGTACATACCTACCTGGGTCCTGAGCCGCACCAAAGGTGGCTTCTCAAGCTCTCACTGGCTCTGTGGGGTGTTGCTCTGCTGATGGCCTTGCCTGTCGCCCTGGCCAGTGATGTTACCTCTGGACTCTGCACCCTGTCATTCAGCCAAGATGTGTGGGTTTGGTGTGTGATCCATATTGTGGTCTGCATTGCCATTTTCCTCATTTTGCCCCTGGGCCTGTTTGGGGGATGGGCAGTACAGAGGGTAAGAGGTGGAGGGCCAAGGCCATGGGCTAATGTCCTGTGGGCCTGGTTCCTGTTCTGGTGGCTCCATGCAGTGGTGATGGGGTATGATGCCCTGGTAAGGTCAGACGTCCTGGTGATAAATGAGTGCTTTACCCAGCAGACCCTCGATTTCTTCTTAGACTCTGCCAAGATCTTGGGGATATTGCACTGCCTAGCAACTCCTTTCCTGCTGGCACTGTTTTGTCACTGTGTCACCTGCCCCCCCACAGTGAACCTACTCTAGACCTTTCTTTCCCCCACCCCTCAACCCTCGCAGCCTTATCCTGGCATCTGGGAGACAAGTCCCAGTTCTCCCTGCTGCCAATTGACATTAAAGTTTGTGCTGCTATGAAGCTGATAGTTTCTTATTTGGCCAGGGTGGTGGGCCTGATCCTACCTTAGGCACTCCGACCAGCACCTGACTCAACAGCTGATATCAATCAGGTGTGCCTGGGAGTATGGGGAAGAGGAATAGTCAGTATCCGTGAGCTCCCAGGACAGAGATTACCCCTGAAGCAGGACAGATGGACATAAAAGGTTCCCTTGAGATCTAGGATCATTGCCTTAAGGTTAAGAAGAGGGATCAGGGAAAGAATTCCTAAGGGGACTGGTTTCACAGGTGAGACAGGAAAGGTCTAGGTGGCTGGGGAACCTGGAGGGAATAGAAATTGAATGGGGAAGCTGGAGTGAACAGGAGCAGTGGGAATGAACCTCAGGATTTCACTGATTCTCCTTTCAATCAGTTCTCCTATTCTTTTTGCTCCTTTTGGTTCCCTCTTCTTTCTTTCCCATTTTTTTTCTGCCCAGAATCAAGAAAGTAATGTTAGGAAACCTACAAGAGCTCATCCCTATTAGGCTACCTCCTCACCTCATTCTAGAGTAAATGCTTTGATTCCACCATAAGAGTTCCTGATTTGGTTACAGATGTCATGGGTTAAGTTCTCAGCTCTCCTGAACTGTCAGGCAAAAGACCCTTCCTACTAATAGCTCACAGCAATTTTAAAGCTGAAAGGCACATTAGAGATGACCATTATGCCTTCCTCCTTGCTAAAGTCATCCTGTGTGCCTGTGCGTGCGTTCGTGTGTGTGTGTGTGTGTGTGCTGAATTATGTTTTTGTGTATCCATTTTAAATTCCTTATTAGGTCCCCTCAACCCAAGTTCCCTCCTTTCTCTTTCCTCTCCTTAATTCTAACTTCTCCTTTCTGTTCTTAGGAGGTGGGGTCAGGGGTTGTGACTTATTCTTCCTCTCCTTTCACTTTCCCCCCCCCTCCCTCATTTCCTTGACCTGCCCTCTCTGTGAAGGAGAGTGGGGGTGGGGGGGTGGAGGTAGAGGAATGCTGGAAGGATTTCAAGGAGGAAACTACTAGGTGTGTGACCTAGTGAAGGCTAGTTTATGACCCATCCTGTAACTGGAATTGTCTAAATTTCCTCCCCCAGATCCAAGTTCTGGGGCCAGGCCTTTACAGATTATTCTTTCTCTTCAGTTTTCCACATCCTAAAGTCTTCTCCCTGCTTACTCTTGGCCCACTAGCCTCTTGCCCATGTCTGAACACACATCCATAACAAGAAATTTTCATGCCTAAACTCCCCTCGCTATAGGGGGAGCACAATAGAACCTAGAGACTGGTAAGTCAGATAAGCCTCTCCACCCCGCCTCCTCCCACCAACAAACACTATGGAAGAAAGTCAAGGTGTCCCTCCACTGAACTCTAACAAGCCTAAAAGCTGTGGCCCAGGAAGTCCTCTACCCAACATCTGGCTGGACACAGATGTACTCATCTCCTCAGATATGCTGTGCTTGGCATCAGTTCCCAAATGGACTGTTTTTCTGTGGGCTGGGGTAGGGCAATGGGTGGACTGAAGAATGTCAGGTTCAGAGAGTTTGGACTGGGGGTGGAGGGAGTGATGTAGTTTCAGAATCCCCCCACCTCCTGTTGCTTAGCAACAACCAGACTACCCCCTGGTTGGTTGCTAATAAATTGAAGGGAGGGACTGAGTGGCCAAAGGAAACAAGGAATACATTCTGGAACCCCAGGGAGGGCGTGGGGGTAGAGAAGACATCTCAGAGGAGGAAGGGACAGGTGGGGCTCAAGCTGCGAAGAGGTCCCCAGCCTCCCTATTGTCGCCACCTCCTCCCTTTCATCCCTTCCCAGTTTCTCCCTCCCTCCTTACCACTGTCCACCCAACCCTTCCACCTCCCTCCAGCATCTCCCCAGCCCCTGCCCCTCTCCCTTTAGTAGAGCCCCTATTTTAGAATGCAATCTGCCAGATTCAAAGTCTGACCTAGTTAAACTAGAAGTCGTGATGGGGAGACACATGGGTAATGGGATTGCATTTTTTTTAATTATTAATTACTCTTACATTTAGGTAGAGCTTCATATTGCCCAGCTTCCACTGTTCCTGCTGTAATTCTCCATCATTTCCTTGGGGTTTTCCCTAAGATACCATGGTCCTATTTATTGATACAGCTCATGGTGCACCACCAAATGCTGAAACTTAGTGGTGAGCCCCACGCTCCCTTGAAACTTTTTGGAATTTCCCCTAGAGAGACAGACGGTGTATAAGCCACTGGACCTGCAGTTGGAAAGACCTGGTTTAAAAACCCACCTGTAATACTTACTACCTGCATGATACTGCACAGATCATTTAGCCCCTGGGGCCAGTTTCCTGAGCAGTAAAATAAGGTCAATAACAGTGTCTGCCTCCCCAGATTGTTCCAAGGATCAAACGAGGTAATGATGCATTTAAAGTTCTTGCATACATGTGAATTATTATTATTACAAGGGTCCCCTTCTTAAGGCTTTTAAGAATCAGAAATCTTGGAGTCTGAAGGAACTTTAGCCGATCACTGTCATCCTGAGGATTTCTGGTGAAAGAGAAATTTTCTCAGAGAACCAAGAACGGGGAAAGAGCAATCCAGGACTTGGAAGAGAGAAGGAGGCTCCTGGGAGGGTCACTGTGCAATCTCCCCTCCTTGGACAGATGTTTATGAGAGAATCCTTCTGGGCTTTGTCATAGATATTCAAATATATTTTTGGGGTGGGGAATCCGTTTATGTTTTACATATTTGTTGTTGAGTCATTTCAGTCCTGTCTGACTCTTTGTGACTCCATTTGGGGTTTTCTTAGTGAAGATACTGAAGTGGTTTGCCATTTCCTTCTCTAGCTCATTTTACAGATGGGGAAACTGAGGCAAACAGGGTTAAGTGACTTGTTCAGGGTCACATGGCTAAGCAGTGTCTGAGGTTGGATTTGAATTCAGGTCCTTCTGATTCCAGGGCCTATCCTCTATCCACTGTACCACCTTCTGTTTTACATATATTACCAAATAAATGGAACACAATATCTATGCCAGTAATGATGATGATGACCAGCTTTGAACATTAGATCAATGGTCATCCCTTCTCATTCATTCCTCCACCCCAATCCACATCTAATTAGGGTTATCTGGAAGGATTTGGGAAATGGGTTGTTGGGCTTTCCCCTTTTATTGCCCATCTCTGGTGCAAGACCTCCTTTCCCTCTAATCCCCCTCCTCCCACCACCACTGTCTGCATCCTTCTGATTGAGAACTTTGCTGGGATTTCAATTCCAATCTACTGCCAACTCTAATTGCCAGGGATTTGCATTAAAACCATCACACGCTATCTAATTATTCTGACAACAGCCAGCTCACTGTCTGGGCACAACAACGAGAGAATTGGGGTTTTAATTAACAATAATTCACCTTGCAAATGAGGAATGTGACTGTTTAGGTTAATTAACAAGTCCGGGTCCCTTCAAACCACCTCTAGTCGTAGTCCAGGTGATTTGGAGGGTGGGTAGGGGGAGACATCAGCTCAGTGAAAAGGCTCCTTGGTGTTCTTCATCTTTCTTTCTGTCTTTTTTTTTCTTTCTTTTAAAACAAATACTTGGCAAGCTGGCGGGGGAAAAGTCAAAGAGTCAAGAGCCTGGGGAAATTTGATTAGTGGAGCTTCTTGAGCTGATATCCAGAGTTGCTCATATCTGGCGTCTCTTTGTCCAGGCTAGAAATATAGGGTCTGTTTTTAAGCTAAGTTGTATAAACAAGAGAGGAAGTAGGAAACAAGTCATTCTACTCACCCCTGATTTTCAGACTGGTGCAATTCAAGATGCCCCTAAGGGTCTCTGTGGCTCTCACTTTCCCCATTTCCTTCATTTAGCCATCCCTGGATCTCTTCAAACCTTCCTCCAGGAAGCTTTCCCAGACTAACTCCACCCACTCTTGCTATTAGGTGATGCTAGTATCCCCTATGCCAGCATAAGAAGTTTGCACGTGTTTGAGTGTCTATGTCTTGGCTTTCCTATCTGACCCGGAAATCTACAAGGACAGGGGCTATGTCTTCCCCAGTGCCAAACACAGTCTTCTGAATTCAAGGAAAGAGAGAATTTCAGGACCATGGGAGGATGAATCGACTAAATGGTGAATGTCCTGGTGGTCCTGTCCCACAGTCTGAAAAACACAGCATTAAACAGAGTTCTGGGGTTTGCTCTTAGTCTCACAGGCCCCTGAAAAGTGCAGAAGACATATAAAAGACTGCAGAGAACCTGAAATGATAAAGCATTGAAAAACAGGGCCAAGAAGAAAATGTGAAAGGAGGGAGCTAAAGGAATCTCGAGAAAAGAAGCTTGGGTGCTGTAGAAGAGAGTTAAGTACCCTTGGGTCAGAGCTCTAAGTCTCTGAAAGGTCTTTGTGTAGAAAAGGGAAGCTGAGTATCCTACAGATACACTGACAAGAAAAAAGGGAGTAATTTGAAACTACAGCAAGGGGGATTTAGGTGAGCCAGCAACTGAAAGGGTAAAACGTGGAGGCTGGCTGGCAAGGGATATTGCCTCTGGGTGTCTCTCTGAGCTTAGGTTTATATAAATACAGAGCCCTCAACTCAGGTGATCTGAAGCAGGAGAGATTGGGGAGATTTTGACAAGGTACTTCTATTATCTATTTAACTTCATAATCTCCATTTTCTGATTTGTAAGATGAGGGACTTAAATGATTTCCAAATCATCCGATCTGTGTTACCATGACTGAGGTTGGGGAAACTTTCAATGTGTTCTGCAAGCATCATTTTGGGAAAGTCCAGTTTCTTTCTGTCAGGTAGCTTCCTGGGCCCTAGGTTGCCTGGGGAAAGGTTAGTTTGGGTTATCTCCATGGCCTAAAGGTGAAAGAACCTTAAGGAATTCCATTAGGGTTCTAGGGCACGGAGAATGGTCTTCTATAGGCTCAGAACCCAGTTAGAGGTACTACCACTGATGAAAACACCATCATTCTCAAGAGGACATTCTCCAATTTAGATTACTCTATAAAAAGACTACCTTCTCTGGCTGTACACACCTTTAAAACCTAGTGCACAGTGGATAGAGCCCTGGGCCTAGAATCAGGAAGATGAGAGTCCAAATCTGGCCTCAGACACTTACTAGCCATATGACCCTGGGCTTAACTTGACCCTGCTTGCCTCAGTTTCCTCAGCTGTAAAATGGACATAATAATAGCATCTACTCTCCCCCGCTTCCCCCATGGCATTGTGAAGATCAAGTGAGATAGGGTTTATAAAGTGTTTTGCACAGTGCCTGATACATAGTGCATATTCCGTTCCATTTGCCCTGATCACCTCAAAATCTTCTGTGACAATCTGGCTTTCCGGGCCACTGGTCAGCTGCTTCTTTGTCTGCCTCTCATCTACTTATCAGAAGTAACAGACAATTTCCCCCCCAAAAGATAGGGCCACCTATTTCTCCTTTTAATGCATCCCAGGCAGTTCGGTTCCCTGGGCAGATTCACAGATTCACAACCCTGAAAAGTGCTTGTCTCCATCTTTTCCTTGGCTCTTCAGTGCTTTCTTTCTTCTTTCCACCAAGCATCTTACCCCCCATCAGGCTTCCAACATATTTGAATACCCTGCATGTACAAGGCCAGGTAGATACCCAGTTTCCTAAGGGACGTTAGCCAGAGGGAAAATGTTCTTGTCAGAACCAGGGAGTTCAAGCATTAATATCTGTGACATTCAGTCCTCAGCCACTCCCCTGGACCAATCATGGGCTATCTTATTCTTCACAATCTTCCCTCTTCTTCCCAGGGGCCTAAGATACATACTGGATGACAGATTCAGAATTCAAAAAAGATCTTAACGGGAGCTGTGAATTGGTCTAGCCATTCTGGACTTAGCAGATAAAATAAGATGAAATTTTAAAAGGATGAATGTTAAGTCTTACATGTAGGTTCAAAAAATTTATTTCCCAAGTACAAAATGGGAGGAGGTATAGCTACACAGCAGGGCAGCTAGGTGGTGCAAGGGATAGAGAGTGCTGGGCCTGGAGTCAGAAAGACTCATCCTTCTGAGTTCAAATCTGGCCTCCAAGACCTACTAGCTGTGCGACCCTGGGCAAGCCACTTAACGCTGTTGTCCCTCGGTTTCCTCATCTGTAAAATGATCTGGAGAAGGAAGTGGCAAACCAAGAAAATCCTAAAAGGGGTCACAAAGAGTCAGACATGACTGAAAATGACCAGACAACGATAGTTAGACAGCAGTTTACCTAGCAATGTCTGGGGACTGATAGCCCCGAATACCTTAACTGTATGACATGATAGCCAAGAGCAGTATGATGAGATTAAGTGAGATGTGGTGGACTTGGAATCACAATGTTCCCATCTTACCTCTGGTACTAGCTGTGTGATCATGGGCAGGTTTCATCTTTAAGATTATTTTCTCATCAGTAAAATGGGGATATTAATAGCTAGTATCTGCCTCACAGAGCTGTTTCTAATGAGATAATGTATGTAAAGCAGTTTATTAACTGTAAAGTGCTTTATACAAATGCCAATTGCTACACAGTAGGAAAACTAATGTGACCTTGCAGTCCATCAGTCAGACAGTCAACAAGCATTTTAGGTGAGAGTGAGAGTGATAACTTTGCACAGCTCTGCCTCACTCAAATCCAATTCACTTGCTAGTCAAGATATCGCCCTGGAGATGCCATTGGTCCTCTTGGAGAATGAAGGACAAACAACAACAAAGTGCATACTGGGTTCCTAGAACTGGGAATACAAACACAAGCCAAAAAGGAAGGCAACCTCTGCCTTCAAGGACCTTACATTTTAATGTGGAAGACAACGCATAAAAGGTGGGAGGGGAAGGAACCCAGCATATGATGGCATGATGGGAAATCTGAAGAAATGGCTGGCCTGGATGCCCTCCTTAATTGAATGTTCTGGGAGGAGCCCTTCAGCTTACAATCAGAGGGAGGGCCCCAGTGGCAGAAGGTACTTCTGAGGTGAGAGTTCCGGGGCTGAAGTGATCCTACTGAATAAAGTTTCCTGTGCCTAGAGGAATGCAGCATAGCTTCCAGGTATGAGAAGGTAATAATTTCATTGTGCTTTCCCCAGCTCGGACTCCATGAAGACTGTGTTCATTCTGGGCACCACAGTTTAGAAAGGACACAGATAACCTGGAGAGTGTCCAGAGGAGGGCAAATGGAAGGGTGAATGGCATCCGGCCATATGATGATTGGTCACAGGAACCAGGGATCTTTAGCCTGGAAAAGAGAAAATTCAAAGAGGATGTGATAGCTGTCTCTATTTAAAGAGCTGTAATGTGGAAAAGGAATTATGCTTGTTCTATTTGACCCACAGGGCAGGGCTAGAAGGGTGGGATAGAAATTACAAAGAAGCAAATTTAGGCTTAATGTTGGGAAATCTTTCCAACAATGAAAACAATCCACAGGTGGAATGGGGTGTTTCACGGGGTAGCAGACTACCCCACATTGGAGGTCTTCAAGCAAAGGTTAGATGACCACTTGACAGGTATATTGTTGAGGGAATTTGATTTGTTTTCAGGGATGCATTGGACTTGCATGACCACTGATCCCTTCCTACTTGGAGATTCTGGGATCCTGAGAATCTTGCCTCTCGCTGGGGCACATTCTCCTATTTGCATCCTCTCATCAATACAAGATGTGAGAGACCCACTGCTTACACACAACTGGTCTCTTAATTCTGTAAGACCCTTAGAAATATCCATAGGCTGGAACAATGAAAGAAAATGTTGAAAACTCTGGCTGCTTCTACACAGGAAGGAGAGGGAGGCCTCTCTCCGCTGACCCAGCTCATGGACTTTTCTGGGAGGATAACACTCAATGAAGTGTTATAATCTCCCATATGCCCATTGTGTTCTTTCTACCGAATGTTAAGCCAATGTCTCATGTTATCCCATAGGAGGCAAGTAGAACTGAGTTAATCATCCTTAATATCCAAGATGGGAAGAAAAAGATGTAGAAATATCCATCCAGTAGTTCGCAGTAAACCAGTAAGTCAGTAGACAGGACAAGAATGGTCTCCCAGGCCACATCTCTTTCCTCAAATCTTTCCTGCCTCTTAAGGCATTGTTTGTAAAATGCCTATGTTTGGCCTGGTGGCCAGGAGTGCCCTGGCACCACATGGAACAAGCAAAAGAATAGCTGACCAGTGGCCCTGGACCTCAATTCTTTCTTCCCCACCCCACCCCCCAAATTAGAGAAAAGGAAATAGGTTTGCCCAGCTGGAGAGGACAGTGTCCTTCCCAAGAAGCTGTATTTCAACTGGTACAGTAGAAAGAATAAAGACTCTAGAGTTAAAGGTATAAGACTCAAATCCCACCTCTCACTTACTACCTGCATAAACCTTGTACAAGTGACATCCTCCCTAGGCCTTACTTTACTCAACTATAAACAAATGAAATGGTTGGGCTGGATAGCCCTTCTAGTTCCAAATCTGTGATTGCATAATCTATTCTGGGCCTATATCCTGAAGGCAGGGCAAGTAGGGGTCCTGGTCTGCCCCAGGAGTTGACACGGTGAACAGACCTAGCCTCTTTTTCCAGTAACACAGATCTTTAAGCTAAAGAGAAAACCGGTTGTTCTTAGTGATTGACCAGATGGGTTCCAGAAAGACTAGGGAAGAGGGGGAGGTAGAAGTAGAAAGAGAGGAGAGTGAGATATTCTGAAAATCTAGAATTAACATGAGAGCTGCTATCCAAGCCAGAAGTATATAGACTTTAGTCCTTCCTAGGACTTGACACATATTGCTTATGTGATACTGGGAATGTCTTCTAACCTCTCAGTGCTCTAGGTAAAGTCCTAATTTCAATTCTTTAAAAATAGTTTAATAATAATCTTTATTTTTTAAAAAAGAGCTAGGATTTTTGGTGGGGGTTCTAGGCATTAGTGTAATGGGGTTGTTAAAAAGAAAAAGAAAGACCATGTGATATGGTGTTGCATCAAAAGAAATATATTATCCAGGGCATGGGAAGCGACCATCCTATATGCCCTCATCAGAACATTGGGTTTAATTCTAGATGTCATATCAAGAAGGACTTTGACAATGCAGAAAACATCCAGAAGAAGGTGGCCAAGATGGCAAGTGGCCTAGAAACTGTGTTATGTAAGAAATGGTTTCATGATCAAAGCTAGGAGGGACCTGAGAAATGAGCTGCTCTCACATACACGAACAGAAAAATAGATGTCAATCCCCTCAATTCATGAATAAGGGGCCTTAAGCCCAGAGAGAGGTAATAATTTATCCCAAATCTGAGCAAATTAAAAGCAGTTCCAGGAACTGAAGACATCCCTTTCAAATATTTGGGGTACCTGGAGAAGAGATATCTCAGAGGAGACAGGGTAGCTGCCAGGAAGACCTCTCATTTTATGGGGAGTAAACTTATTCTATATTATTGTGTGCTTAGGAGAAACTCAACAGATGACAAATGATAGTAACAGCTGACATTTATATAGCACTGGAAAGCTTATGAAGCCTTTTGCATGTCATTTTTCCTTTCATCGTCACAATAACCCCGTGAAACAGGTGCTATTATTATCCTTATTTTAAAAATGAGAAACTGAGGCTGAGGGATGTGACAAAGGATCCCTCGGGTAGTGACTAAAGAAAGATTTGAACTCAAAGTTTCCCAGCTCCAAGGCCAGTGCTCTATGTACTACCCTACTGAGCTGTCTTGGGGATAGGGTAGAGGGTTCAGGGGGAAACAGGTCAAAGTTACGGGCAGGCAGATTTTAGTTCAACATAAAGAGCAATTTAAAAAAATTTCAACTGCGTTCCATTTAATAAACATTTATTAGCACCTATGTCTGGCATTATGCCATGGGCAGGGAATGAGATATAAGTAATACTGGAATAGCATGCCTTGTGGAGGATCGAGCGCCCAGCCATTGGAAACGTTCAAGGAAAGGCTAGATAGCTACTCATCTGTAACAGAAACTGAAGAAGGGACCCTTGGAATTAGTGGAATATTTGAGTAAATGTCCTTTAAGTTTCTATAATTTTGTGTCTCTGATGCCTCAGTCCCAAAGTAAGTTCTCAGTTAGACAACAGATAGACCCATTGGGACCTAGAGCTGATACTCTTGTGAATCCTCAGTGACCAGTTTATAGCCCCATAGACTCCAGACTAAGCCTGAGCCCCTCTGGACTGTTTAAACACCCAGTGCCATTACTTAGAGCCATAGCTGAAACCCGGGGTCCCTCTGGTGGTTAGAGTATGTCACTGTAGCCTTTCCTCCCAGAAACAGATTTTTTTCAAGGGACGTAAGGAGCCACCCAGGAGGGAAGAAGAAAACCTTGTGAAAATGAAGCCTACTTCCTAAAGTCATAACATTTTAGAGCTGGAAAGGGAGCCACACAGATGGCTTAGGATATTTGATGTAGAGGGAACCTTATAGACAGAATATCAGAGATGGTAAGAAATTTGAAGGAAGTCCAATCTGGCTGCCTTTTTTGGCAGATGGGGAAGGTGAGGTCCAGGAGGGTCAAGTGATTTAGCCAGGGTCACATAGCTAATCAGCAGCTGATTTAGATCTAGAAAAAAGAAAAATGAAGTGGGGAAACCCCGTGACAGTGGTTCTAAAAACAAAATAAACAGAAATTCTTAAGAGAGAAGGTTGGACTCAGGGACCACCTACATTACCCATCTTCCTTATCTCATTTGAGTGGCATAGATGATTAGTTGCTGTTCAGTCTACCTCTTCGTGACCCCATTTGGGATTTTCTTGGCAAAAAATGGAGTGGTTTGTCATTTCCTTCTCCAGCTCGTTTTAAAGATGAGAAAGCTGGGGCAAACAGGGTTAAGTGACTCACCCAGGGTCACACAACTAGTAAGTGTCTGAGATGAGTCTTCCAGATTCCAGGCCAGCACTCTGTGTATTGCACCATCTGGCTACCCCAATAAGAGTGCACAAGACTTTCTATTTCCCAGGACTAGGATATCCTCATGCTCCAGGCTACAGATGACCAGGATCGTAGACTAAGAGTTAGAATAGACCTCAGAGCTCCTCCAACACTCTCATTTTACAGATAAAGAAACTGAGGATCAGTGTAGTAAATTGACTCACATAAGACCATACAGATTGCAAATAGCAGAGGCAAAACTCTATTTCTTTTCACTGAACCACACCTGCCACAGTTAATGAGATCCCTTACATTTGCATAACACTTTCCCAGGTGTCAAAGCATCAGATCTACATTTATTATCTCATTTAATCCTCAGAACAACCCTGTGAGATGGGTAGAGCTAGTATTGTCTTTCCCATTTTACATATGAGGAAACAGATTTAGCTCCTTAATGATTTGCCCAAGTCTAGTAAGTGGTGAAGCCCCAACTCGATCTTGGAACTTTGCCTTCCAAGTCCAATTTCTTCCTGCTACAGCACACTGCCTAATTATCCAAAGATTCCAAAGACTTGGGGTTTTTGTTTTTGTTTTTGTTATTTTATTTCTTGGGAAAGAACCAAAAGTTCAGGTTTGCCTGAAGTCCACTAGGCACCAATGATGCCAGACTTGAATTATTACCAAGGCAACGGAAGGAGCTAGGCTGCGAGGTTCAGCTCAGGGAGATGCAACTCAGACTGTGTGAGGATGCAAATGACAGCCTCTCAGAAAATAGCCAAACAAGGTGCTGGGAGACTTGGTATTATAGCAACTTCCCACCCACTCCCATTCTCTGATCCCTTGAGATGAAGTGTTTGGATGAGTCCTAGTCATTTGCAGATAGCCTTCTACGCTGGTGATTCTTGAATTCCAGACGATATTCAGAGTAGAATTGGGTTCCTGGATCTCTTCCAACTCCTCTGACCCAGTCAGGTTCCCTGGACCAGTATATATTTGGGAATCTCAGAGTTTTAAAACCACAGAATCATAAATAAAACATTAGGGCCCTAATGTTTGTAAATCAGCTTTCTCACAAACAACCCTGTAAGGTCATCCGTGCAAGAATTATTGTCCCCATCTTACAGATGAGGAAATTGAGGATCAGGGAGATTTTAGCAATCTGTTCATAATCGCCCAGCTAAGAAATACCAAATTTCCTGACTTCCAGTCTAGGTATCTTTCCACTATACTGCATTTCTATAAAGGGACAGAGCTTATGTGTACACTGTCTAATTTTTGCAGATTGTGATAGAAGTCTAGGATTCAGAGTTGG
The DNA here is from genome assembly GCF_011100635.1 of Trichosurus vulpecula. Taxonomy (NCBI): domain Eukaryota; kingdom Metazoa; phylum Chordata; class Mammalia; order Diprotodontia; family Phalangeridae; genus Trichosurus; species Trichosurus vulpecula. Next base: position 157,642,591 of record NC_050576.1, on the reverse strand, counting down.
TAGAGACTTTAAGGATCAGCTGGTCCAACTCTCACATTTTTAGAGGAGGTAACTGAGAATCCAAAAAGGGAAATGGACTTATCCAGTGTCACAGGGCATTAGTGATAGTGCTGGTACTTGATCCCAGGTCTCCTGACTTTTCTTTTGGTGTTTTTTTCCTCCATCAGGTTGCTCTTTTTAAGCCAATTTATGGTCTGCAGGCAGTGGGAGTCAGTTTTGATGCAAGGACTTTTCCCTGACCCTTCAGGAAAAATGAGGGGAGATTATTGTGTACCCTACCCTTTTGTTTCTTAGACTTCCTCAATGCAGAACTCACTCCCTCATACATAGCCACAAGAAATATAGGACTGAGTAATCAAGAGCAAAAGGAGATAGCACCACCTCCCCCCCCCCCACCTTCTCCATACTGTGCTGGCTAGAGGACGAAGCCAACAGGAGCTGAGAGAAGCTGTAGCTTCCTGGGGTGAAGGATCTTACTTGTAAAGAAGATAGACTGTGAAAGCCTGACAATGGGGCAGGAGAAGGGAGGTAGAAAGGAGAGAGAGGAAGAGGAGAAAAGAAGGGCAAATAGAAAGCTTTCCATGGAGGTGGGGGAAGGGTAGGGGTGGTTTGTAGGGGAGCAGGGTAGATAACCATTCAGCATCCCTAATCTCTAGTCTTGATGCTATAATGACTCCAAGGTCATGGGGCTCAAGTCCTCTGGGGGACTAGAGCTTTGCTCTCTTCTGTGACCACAGACTGAACTCCTTACCCCAGGCCATCTGTCTGACAAACAAGGCTGGCCTGGGAAATCATCGATATGATGTGATTCCAGGCAATATGGGAAAGCTGTTCCTCCTACTCAAAAATATATCTACATATCTATGTAATTTCTCATTTGGGGTCCACTAATTCTCAGAATTTTACTATCAGAGATTTTTCCTTTGGGTTAAGCATTTTCTTTCCCTGCAATCTTTAAAAAAAATTCTCCCTGGGAGAGGTAACATTTTCAGTCATACATAATAAGAATACCATGCATTTTTAGCACTTTATGGTTTACAAAGTATAGGAGATAAGTAGTATAAGGATGTCCATTTTATAGTTGGGGAAACTGAGCCAAAAGAAGCTAAGTGACTTCCACTATACCTTGTCATGAGATAATTTATTGTGTGACTTCCCATAACAGGAGGGCTAAGAGGAAGATGGAGTCATTTGAGGGGTATAGTAGAGAGTCACTGAGAAGATACAGAGAGGAAAAGAAAAATGATGATATGGTATAGCACCTGACTAGGAGTCAACATACCTTGACTCTAATTCAAGTCACTGCGTGACCTTGAATAAGTCACTTCCCTATTTTAAGCCTCAGTATCCTCATCTGTGAAATGGGGGGTGGGGTGAACTAATTGAGGCTCCTTCCATTGCTAAGGCAGTACAAGTCTTTGTCACCAAACTCATACTTTGCCTGCTTCACAATGGTCTCATATGTATATTCCTGATTATTAGAGGGTTAAGAGAGTAGAGATTAGGGCAAATTCTTTCCTTTCCTAGCAAAACAGTTTGCAGGTCAGTATAGGTGTTTCCAAAGGATATCTTTATTATTTTTGTTTCATTATTATTCTACCCAGAGTATGTGATCAGAATGGGAAGGAGAGAAAAGAAAAGAAATGGGAAAGAGAAAATTCTAGAACTCACACCTTGCTACCAGATGGTAGAAAGTTAAGGACAGCCTCAGTGGCTGATACCTTGGAACAGGGCAAAACATTTCATGTTCGTAATCAGTTGTCATCTAATCCAAAGACAGGAGGAAGGAACTGGGACACTGGAAACTGAAGACGTGGTCACATTGGGATGTTGGAGGAACACCACACCAAGGAAATTGGTAAGGCCATGTTTCAAGGAGCACTAAAGCCTAAGGAAAAGTTAGAGAAGATAACCAAAAGATTAACTGAGGTCAAAAGATGATGCAGGTCAATGAGAGGAGCACTTTAAGACAAAGATATGGGTGAGCTGAGGTGGCAAACCAGGACAAGGTGAGACTGGGACCTGATGGGTAAAGCAAGTCACATGAGTGTGGCACTCCAGCGGTTATGGGGAAAGAAGATAGCTTGCTATATCATAATGCCATGATTTTGTGAAACTTCTGTTTAACAACCAATTGAAGCAGGATGTCCATGGACCATCTTGCTCCTTCAAAGGGCTCATCTGGGAAGATTCAGTAACTCACTAGAGTTATTATCTTTTCCATCTCAACACAAATGAAAAACAGGTTTATTGAGTGGTTCCTTTATGGAAGGCACAGTGCTAGGCATTTCACTCCTTTCCCCCACCTCCTCTCCTACCACCAATCCCACATTAAGGGAAGAACAGAGTAGGGGAAAGGGATGTCAGAGGGAGCAAAGAATCAAGCTCAATCCATCAACTTAAAGCAGATTCTTCCTGGGGCTCTTCTCCAAGGCCCAGACCAGATGTAGAAAATAGTTAGAAGGGCCATTCACATTTGCATTTTATTTGCATATCATTTGCATAGACCTACACTGACATACGGTTTATTCCCAGGCAATTTTCAAGTTAAAATGTGATTACTGCAGCCTTTGGGGTTGTCATGGTTTGATTTTCCTCTTCTTACTTCCTTCTCACCCACCCACTGAGCCCTGACACTAGAATTTCCAGTGAGTATGGTATGTGTTAGGTGGTTGTAGGGAGATGGAGAGAGGTTAAAGAGACAGGGGGACCCACTAAGAAAGAGGAGGGAGAAGAAAACAGCATGAGTACCACCACCAAGGGCCCAGTGAGTCTCGAGAAGCATCATGCCCCCCCCCCAACCTTATCCATAGTTAGAACACTTCAGTCCTGCTGCTTGGTTACAGCTTTTGTTGATTTTCTAAGGAAACGGCTCCTTTTGCAGGAAGTTGGGAGGAAGCTATTCATTTCTGATGTTTAATGTGGCAACACAATGCCAAGGTTGTCCCCTTGGCATCAGGGGAAATAGAAATCTGATGTTTCTTATGCAAGTCTGGGCTATGTAGTCTGTCGGGTGGGATCACAGAGTCTCTTGCCTCAGTCTTCTTTTCTCTGAATAAGTCAGTCAAGAAGCATTTTTAAAGTGCCTACTATGTGCCAAGGCACTGTGCTAAGCATTGGGAATATAAAGAAAGGCAAAAATTAGTCCATACTCTAGAGAAGCTCACAATCTAATGGGGGAGATGATGTCCAAACCAGCTAGCTACATACAGGAGAAATTGAAAATAATCAACACAGAGAAGGCATTAACATTAACAAGGCTTTGAGAAAAGTTTCCTGAGTTTAATCTGCCTTCCCCACTCCCCTCACCCCATTCCCTTTTATCTTTCTTTACAGGATTAATTTTCTTGTCCTTTGGTCATGTAAACTCTTTCTGAGGTTTAATAAATGACGACTAGGTGGCTCAGTGGATAGAGCACTGGACCTGGAATCAGAAGACCTGTGATCAAATTCAGCCTCATGCACTTAGCTGCCATGTGACCCTAGGAAAGTCACTTAAGTTCTGCCTGCCTCAGTTTCCTCAACTATAAAATGAGAATAATAACAGCACCTACACTGCAGCGTTGTTGTGAGGACCAAATGAGACAATGTTTGTGAAGTGCTTAGCACAGTGACTGGCACAGAGTAAGGCAATGTATAAATGCTGATTCCCTCCCCTTCACTGTAAGATCTTTCCCAATATTGTTTATAAAATTGAGATAGCAAACTGGATTCCCTTTCCCCCTTCCACCAACTTAAATGAAGGTTGCTTGGCCCTTCATTCTGTTGTGGGGTAGGCACTGTTCTAGGTGTTTGTGAAAAATAGGAAATAAAGTAAATAAAATAAACTTGTTCTCATTCATTCATTCATTCAACAAAAATCAAATGCTTACTATGTGCAGAGCACACTCTAGTCCTCATGGGATGTACAAAGTATAGAGAACACACCATCTCTAATGTCATGGACTTTACAGAGAGATACAACACTAACAGATAGAGAAAACAGGAAGCTTCATATAAATGGTTTAGAGAGCAGCAATCAATTCGCCAACCAACCAGCATTTGTTCATTGCCTTCTCTGTACCAGGCACCGTACTGGGCTGTGGATAGATAGGCGAAAGGAAAACCATCACTGTCCCCAGCTTGCTTTCTATAGGACCATAACAACAATGTTACTTGCAGATACTGTGGCTATGCAAGGCCAATAACACCAGCACACAGAAGTGCTGCTAGCACAAATTCTTTGATCTGCTTTTCTAAGGAAAGCAACTGTAAGAGGTTAACAATATCACTTTAATTAAATATACATTTGTCATTCACTTAGTCCAGGGAAAAAAGTCAGCACCCTGAACTTCAGAGCAAATACAAACAGAAATTAGAAGCAGAAATTATAAATAGAGCAGAATAACATATATCAACCTACAGGCTTTTATCTGTCTGACCATAGCAATACATATATGGCTACCAGAGACAGAAGCACCAATATCTGGGTTTTCAAAGCCTGGGGTGAGGGGGATGGGGGGACTCCCTAATGGCTACCCAGAATCTCCACACCAACACTCTTCTAATGAGTGTACCCTCAAAAGCAAAATGCTTACCTCAGAGCATATATAGCTTGTTTGGGGCCCTGGGGCTTAGCATCTACTTAGCAAAAGGGTGTGGGAAAGAGCTTTAATCACTAGCACTACATTATTTATATACACACACACACACACACACACACACACACACACACACACATATATATGTGTGTATATATATATATATATATATGTATAGTTTCCAATCAATGACTCTTGATTCAGTCAAAGGTAAAACTCAAAAGCACTTGATTGCCTTAAGTGCTGAGAAGCACTCCAAAACAAAAGACAGCAAAAAAGTCCCACCCTGCTTGCCATTACAAGGACTATAAAGAATTCCATAAGGAAAGGTGACATGAAGTCCAAGGAGAAGGGTCATCTCTATTGGGTTTGTGGGGGAGGGGAAAGGGATCAGGGAAGGTTTCTTAGATGATGCTGCTTTTGAAGTCAGCTTCAAATAGGAAAGAGAAGAAAGAAGCATTTATTAAGCACCTTCTTTGTATACCAGCTGCCTTACGAATATTATTTCATTTGATACTCACCACAACCTACAAGGTAAGTGCTGTTATTATGTTGACTTTTACAGCTGAAGAAACTGAGGCAAATAGAGGTTAAGTGACTTTCCCAGGGTCACAGAGCTAGTAAATGTCTGAAGCTAGATTTGAATTCAGATCCTCCTGATTCCAGGTCCAGTACTCCATCTATTGTACCACTTAGCTGCTCAAATGGTGGGTAAGATTTCAATGGGCAAATGAGGGATGGGTTAGGGAGGGGCACTTGTCCACAAAGTAGACTGATGTTTAACATCTTGAGATTTGTTTATTCATAGTCAAAGGGGCCACATCAGAATGAATTTAATTCTTGTCCTATTATGATTTACAGCTTATTTTCAGTTCCCAATCAGTTCCTCCTCATTGCTATATTAATGTAAGCCTATAAGGCTGCATTTAATCCCATAAGGAGCCCCCAGATATCTTAGGCACATGGGATACAGCAAAGAACAGAAAACCCTCTGGGAGCTTACAGGAACCTTAGCAGAATTCAATCCAGATGAGCAGATTTCCCCTTGTAGCTTCCTCTATCTTCTGAGAGGGAAAATTATTAGCAAGCCAAGGTCAGACTATCAGATACTTTGATTTTACTGGAGGAGGTCACCCATTACTACTTAGCTGGGAACACTTGCCTCAGTCTGGAATTCTAAGAAGTGAGAGTTATGGAATGATGAGGGTGGAGAAATGTTCCCATATGGGATCTGCCTAAGCTTCTTGTAAACTCTCTGAGGCCTTTTTTCTTTAGTGTTTCCCATATGCTTAGGACTATGCTAGGTACCCTTTTGACTTTTATACAGACGTTCTAAAATAATAATAACATCTCTATGCCACTTTATGTGGTTTCATTTGACATCCCCTACAATGTGATGCCCCTAGGGTGCACTGCACTCTTATCTCGTTGACTATCCTCTGACCCTGGGGATGCTTTGAAAGAGCCATTTTTGTTTAATTTGTTAATGTCATTTTGCTTCCTGTCTTTATCCTCTGTGGTATTAACCCCCTTGTTGGACTGGGTGTCTTCTTCAAAGTTAATGAGCACCCTTTTGAGTCCTTCAGTTGGGTCACAGAGGATAGTATGGCATTCCGTGATCCCTGGTGGGGGGACTCCTCTTCACAGGTCTCCTTGGTTGGCGCTGAGTCATCGATCACATCTCTGACTGGTCGCTCAGCTGATCTGAGCCGTCTGTTCCTAATTTGCTTTGTGCATGTCTGTGTCTCTTCTGCTTGAATGCAGGAGCCTACTTCAGGATTTTTGGCTTCCTCCCCTCCCCCCACCTCATTTCATAGCTGGGAAGGCATCAGGAATAGCCCCTCGCTGCCTGCACTGGGCAGAAGAAGATGATCATATAACTTCATGTTTATACTTCTCTTACGCATTGATCATATTCTAATTCAGAGTACACTTATCTGTGGAAGTAGAGGGGGACTCCCTCCTCCAACATGCAGGGCAGGGCAAACAAGGTATTCTGAAGGTCTGCATTCACAAGTACCTGCCAAAGCATTTACCTTGAATAGTCAACCAGAGGACACAACTGACTAAAAGGAAAGGCAATTAATGAAAATGTAGTATTATAAGAAAAGTAATTCAAAACTCCCCCTACAAATATGGGACCCACTCTCCTATCTATCTATCAATCTATCTATCTATCTATCTATCTATCTATCTATCTATCTACCATCGATGGGAAAGCAGGTTAAACTTAGAAAATACATATGGAGAACCAAAATGTATGCATAAGAATACATGTTACTAATGTTCACTCAGGGAGAAGAATGCATTTAAGGAACATGTGTGATGAGGGTATGTGTGCAGAGGGGACAATTCATGCCTTTAATATTGCAGAGCTAATGATGTCTTCTAGGGATGTGATTGCACTGCTCCCATCAGTTCTGCTCCTTGTTCCTTCTGACCAAATGCATAGTATTGACAGGGCACATCCCAGCTGCAGGCTGCTTTATTGGAGGTGTAGTCTCTGCTGAATGCTGCTATGTCTGTTGCCACCCTTCTGGATGCATAGCATTCACTGATAGGCATTGTCCCAGTAGGCACATGGTGGTAGAGTTTCTCTGTGACTCCATCTGCTACCTTCTCCTCACGTCCTTGACTATGGTGCTTTTCTCTTCCTCATAAGAATAGTTTCTGCCCATACTCCCTTAGCCCCAAGCAGAGGCTTCAAAGAAAAAAAAAAAGCTCTTTTGATAAAGCAGCTGCTCCAGCCATGGATCAGCAAAAGACTTCCCTGAGGAAAATATATCTCTGCATTTAACCTTATGACTGTGTCCTTTCCCTTAGTCTTACTTAGGAACCCTAGACACTAAGTTCTTTAGAACAAAGAGTAGATACTCTTCTATCTAAGAAATGAATACCCTAAGTCTCAAGTATATCATTTCTTTTTGTTGAAGTTTCTGAGGAGCTGAGATTGCTAGTGCTGTTCCTGATGAACCCAAATCTAGTATGTTTTCCATTAATTATCAGGGGTGACGGATTTGGAATCTGATGATCTGGAACCAAATCCATGCTTTGTGTAATCTTGGACAAGCCATTTAATCTCTCCATGACTTGGTTTCATCATCTACAAAATCAAGAGGTTGGACTGAATTACCTCTAAGATCCCTTCTTAACTCTATAATCTAGTAGGACATCTTACACCTTTATTGGAAGGACTAGAAGGACAAAGTTAGAGGAAAATAATCCAAAAGGCAAGGGGAGCAGTATAACAACCTGGCTCCAGTCTCTTACCACCCCCTGTTGGATCACAATTACTTTAGCATCTGTGAGTAAAGGCTTCTACAATGCTCCCAGATAAGCCAAATGTTGCATAGACTGTCAAGGTACACCCAGATTAGGGGGCATGGGTATAAGAATCAATCAACTAACATTTATTAGTTTATTTATTTATTTTTATGTGCCAGCCACTGGGGATACAAGGAAAGGTGAAAATAGTCCCTGCTCTTATGCATGTATGGAGAAGGCAACATGTAAATGTCACATACAAGATATATACAGGGTAGATACTAGGTGCAGCTAGATGGTGCAGTGGATAAAGCACTGGGCTTGGAATCAGGAAGAGTCATATTCATGAGCTCAAATCTGACCTCAGGCATTTACTAGCTGTATCACCCTGGGCAAGTCTCTATTAACCCTACTTGCCTCAATTTCTCATCTGCAAAATGAGCTGGAGAAGGAAATGGCAAACTGCTCCAGTATCTTTGTCAAGGAAAAAAACAACAACTGAAAAACCACAAAAGGAGAAAGCTCTAACAGCTAGGAGGACTGGGAAAGGCCTACTTCAGATAGTAGCATTTGAGTTATGTCTTAAAGTAAGCCTAGGATGCTAAAAGGTGGAGGGGAAGAGAGAGTATTCCAGGCACAGGGTATAGCCAAAGCAAAGGTGTGGAGATGAGGGGTGGAACGTTGTACATGAAGAACAACTAGTAGGCCAGTATGTCTAGATCGTAGAGTTTATAGAGGGGAGTGGAAAGGTAGCAAGGAGGCAGTTTGAAAATAACATTAAATGTCAGACAAAGGAGCTTATATTTGATCCTAGAGCTCCTTTTACATTGTTAGTAGCTGTCCTCACATCAGGTAATAAGGTGATACATATATCTGACCCATTACAATCAAAGAATATTAAAAAAAAACATTTATTTAATTAAGGATATAGCCTCCAAACACAGGGCAAAGAAAGACATGTCGGTATTCTGGCTCTGTTTCCAGTTTAGGTGAGTTCAGACAATTTCCAAGACTCTTCCTCTTCTCTTTTTTGTTCTTTAGAGACAATGGTTAAGTGGTGGTACATGTGACCAGAAGGAAAATTTGAGGTGAGAAGCTGCTTTGCTGGATCCTTTTTATAGGATCAGAAGGATGTTAAGGACCGGGTCACTAGTACAAAAGTTTTCATTATGCATGAGACAAAGATATTTTTCTACATCAGCTGTCAACATGACAGGGGCTATTGGTCAGCAGCTTCCCCTGATTCCTCCATGGTTTATAACCATATCTACTGCACATACTAGGGACTTCCTCCTTAAAAATCCTCTCTGCCTCACAGGGGCTACTTAAAACTAGGAAACATGCCTAGGCTTGACTGAGGCCTACTATACCAGGTAGGTCTTTTGCTTTTTCCTGACTCCTTCCTGGGTGTTCTTTTTGAAAACAGCAAAGTAGGATAGAGAGGGCTCAAAGAAGGTCTAGCCTCCATCACAATTGGAAAGTGGGAACAATTTGCATTTAGTACCTGGTACTCCAATGCTCTTATGTTGTGCAGGGGCCTGCCTCATTGAGGTACCTCTTACTCTGAACCTCTGTCCCTCTGCCAAATAATTTACTCTCAAGTGTCTTATTTGTGGCAAAAAAAAATGCCCCCCCCCAACTTAACACATTCTTTAAAGTCCCACTCAAATGCCTGCTCCTCCAGAAAGCCTTTTCTGAATACTCCTGCCCATAACTACATTACTCCAGGACATTCTCTGGGACTATGCCATGTACTTCTCTAACAAAGCCACCACATAATGTTTTTCCTTTTGTTTTATTCTAAGATGCTTTCAGATTTTTTTTCAAATAATCAAAAATCAAATTTTCTTCCTTTTACCTCCCTTCTCTCCAAAATACTTCAAACTCTTTCTGGTAAATACCTCATATAATGTATATTACATTGTCTTATCTCCCAAAAGACAGTAAGCTTTGGGTGGTTCCATGACCTTGCCTTGTCTGAATCATGTGCCTGGTAAGCAGGCACTTAAAAAACATTTGTAAGATAAACAAATGAATAAGACTAGTTTGATTGAATTTCCTGCATTCTTCAAGTAGGTAGGATATTCTGACAATGTGAAAGGCTGACCCAATGACTTTCATTTGAGTTTGGGAGAAATCTATTCTACTCTCTGTATCTTAAAAGCAAAGTGAGGAAGTTTGTGAGAGTCTCAGGAAAAGTTAACAATGACCCAAAGGAAAATTAGCTCCTATAAAGAAAGATGAAAAGGTGTGTGTGTGTGTGTGTGTGTGTGTGTGTGTGTGTGTGTGTGTGTGTGTGTTTCAGAGGAGGGAGGCAGATTTAGCTCAGTGACAAGAAGACTGAGTCTACTGAAGTGTGGCTACAGCCCAAACTCTGGAGAGAACCATTGAGTCTCCATTTCCCTTAATGTTAATGGGAAATTAGCATAGTATTTGCCACATTAACTTTGGAAAGTGAGTAGTGTCCTCTTTACTTCTTTCCTTCCAAATGAACAAACTAACTAACCAAAACTATTTCCTTAGAAAGTCAATTTGGGCTGTGTAACCAAACAGTTGTATTGAAGTGTTTTATGAGGGGCTGCTGAGACCCAACAGGCTTGTTGATGGCATGTCTTTGTCTTCCTCTGGTTCAATGATTTTACTGTTCTAAGTGGATATGATCAAAGCAGTGGCAGAAGGGTAGGAATGATATAAGAGTGGCAAAGTGTAATGGGTAGAGCACTGAACTTTGAGCCAGGAAGATCTGGACTCAAATCTTGCCACAGATGCTTTGTGTGATCCAATGCAAGTCCCTTCTTTGAGCTTTTGTTTCTTCTTCTGGAAAATGAGGGGATGGGATTCAATGACCTCTAAAATTCCCTCCAGCTTGAAATCTTTGAGTCTATGATCCCAATCAATTTGAGCTGATTGCAGGGTAAGACTTTAATTTGAAAGAATTAAAATATGAACTCTGAAGGGCATCTTCCCAAAGGAGGGGAGGCATGCATGCTGATGTATTGCTGAGAAGATAGACTTCTCTGATTGAGTCTTTGGACCTGGGGCTGACTTCAAGATGATTGTTGACTGAAAGTCCCGATGAAGAAGTCTGTCCCTTCATAGTCTAAAGGAGGCTATGAGACCAGCTTGAGGGTAATTTTTTCTCAGGACTTCCTTTTTTCCTTTTCCAGCCAGCAGCAGAAGGAAGATGGAAGATTTCTCCTTGCACATTCAGAAGTTATTGACAACTTTCAGGAAAAGCACACAGAAGTATGACTACTGAGCCTATTTTCCAAAGAGATCAAAGAAAAAGGAAAGGGACCCATATCTACAAAAATACCTGTAGTAGCTCTTTTTTATAATTACACAAAACTGGAAGCAAAGGGGTGCTCATCAATTTGGAAATGGCTGAATAAAGTATGGCACATAATGTAAAGGAATGCTATCATGTTTTTCAAAAGGATGAAAAGGAGGGTTTCACAGAAATCTAGGAAGATTTCCTTGAGGTGATGCAGAGCAAAGTAAGCAGAACCAGAACAATTTATATAATAGAAACAATATTGTAAAGACAGACAACTTCAAAAGACTTAAGAACTCTTAAGTGCAGTGACTAACCATGATTCCAAAGGACTTCTACCCACCTCTTCACAGAGAGGTGATATTTTCAAGAGGCAGAAGGAGACATACATTTTTTGACATTGCCAATGCAGGACTTTACTTTGCTTGACTATGCTTAGGCTCTCTTCTTTAAATTTAAAAAGTGGAGGGAAGAGGCGGGGAAAGAAAATAGATTTTTGTTGATTAAAAAAGAAGAAGCACACAGAGGTCAGCAGGTATTTGTCTAGATGGAATAATAGGGGAGTTCCTAGACTTGAAATTTTTAGCTACCATCTGCCTTTCTATTTCATCTTCTAAGAACAAGTCAGTTCCTGAGAATAACTTTTCCTGGCCGAGATATGGCAGCAATTGGGGCATTAATAGAGTTCCTGAGAAAGTAGAGAGTAGACACTTGCTTACATGCAGCTTGAAAAGAGAAAACCTAAGAATGGACAGCCCAGCCTTCAGGTTTGCCTCATAGGCAATAGAACATTTGAGAATTCCAAATTCTATAGCTTGAGCAACAGCCTCCTAGAGACAGATTTTCTTGACAGTGTGTTTCTTGGAGAAGGAAGAGTACTGCCAAAATGGCCCCTGGAATTGGAGGACTAGAGACACATTATGTAGATGATTTAGGAGGTCTACCAACTCTTCATGTTATTGGCAGATTTTCTGGATCAGGTCTGTTATGAAGGAGAATTCTTGTTTAGCAATTCCTAAAGTGGGTTTACCTTCCAGGGGATAAGGAGTCTAATGGACTATTGGTGTTCTTTATGTGTTTTTGAAGAGATTCATGAGTTACTGCAAGTCCTTTGCATCTTAAGAATTTTCTGTGAGGGTGAAATAAAGGCTTCCCTATACCTAGTATTCATTTACTATCTTAAGTATCTTCAAGGAAATTTGAGGCCATATTAGCTATACTTGGGGAAACCAAGACACAAATTATACTATAAGTTTATTTTGCTATAGATAGGATCATGACACAAAGAAAAACCCCTTTTGGGATGAACCTGAAAGACTGAACCTGGTCTATGTGAATGTTTATGTGTGCATGTACATGTGTGATATGTATATAGTGTGTGCACATCTGTGGATAGAGTGTGGGGTATGTGTGTGTGTATGTGTGTATTGTGGGGTGCATGTGTTAATGGGTGTGTGCATGCAGTATGTGTGCATATGTTGTATGTATGTAGAGTGGAGGGTATGTGTATATGTGAGATGTGTATGTGTGTATGAGTGTATGATATGGTGTAGAGGGTATGTGAGGTCCATATGTGGGTGAGGTATATATGTGTATGTGTTGGGTATATATGTGTGTAGCATGTGGCATATGCATGTATGTATGGTATATATGTGTGGTAGGTGTATTGTATATGTGGTATGTATGTGCGTAGTATATATGTGTATAATATGTGTGGCATGTCTGTATGTATGGTATATGTGTGTATATGTAGTGGGAGAGTATATGTATGTGTGAATGTGTGTATAGTGTTGTTTTGGTGTATGCGTATATATATTTTCCCTATTACACCAAGGAGGGGTCCTGATAGAGTTCTTCTGTGTCACACAGCTTTGCTTCTGTGTGATTCTCATTCTGGTGTTTCAATTAATCTTCCATAAAGCACCTACACAGCATCATACAAGATCCTCTCAATCTTTTAATGCAACACAAAATGTCACAATAAACAAACCGCATCCTGGGGGAAACAGACTCGCTGCTGTTCTGCGTTTGTACTCAGCCAGCTTATATTCAATAAATGTAGAGAGACTGAATTTATTCTCCCAACCCACAAGTGCATTAGCAGGTCAGATCTCCAGAGTGCAGTTGGCTACACCCATTCCTCAAGGTTTCAGGGGTATCCCCAAAGGAGCAATGAAGTTCTTCTATTGCTTTTGCCATGAGCTGCCATTTTGGCATGGCTTTTCCCAATGTTAATCACCACTGACTGCGACTCCAATATCATTTACCAGTGCCAGTTAGTGTTTCCAGCTGATACCTCCCCAATATAATACTGATATCTCCTTAATGATGTAATGAACAGCAATTCACTGTTGCAAAGGGATATTTATGGACAAGATACAGCAAGAACAAAAATACAAACATCACCCCAACTCAGCTTTCCAATCTCCCCTTTACTACTTCAGTCTTTGGTCAGGTATCAAATTCAAGAGGGCTGCTTTGAACATCCTCTCAACACCGAGCTGTTTATGTTTAGCACAGCTGATGGACCAGACATTCCTTTATTTCTAGGACGTGTTGTCTTGGCTCCTGGGTTGATTCACTGCTGCACTGGTCAAAAAAGGCTGGCTTCTCACTGGGCTCTGCTGCTGGTAAACTCTGCTGACTCCTCTGACCTTTTGAAGTTCACAGGGTATTTCTGCCTCTCATACTCCTTCCTTAAGAGCAGGAAAGGACAAACACAACAAAGAGTAAAGATATAACAAGGCCATGTGTTTGCGGGCCATGTGACAGCCTTGGTGGGGATCTAAGGGCCTGAGGCCTCTTTCCCCCTTGATCACCACCAGTAAGAAAGAGGTTGGGGTGACAGGAGGGGGAAAAGGTCATATTGTAACTTATTATATATTTAAAAGGAAAAGCAAATTGTACATCTGCAATTTCATGTGTAATCCTTTTTTTTATATTCTATTATGGAAATGCTTGTTTTATTTCTTAAATTCAGAATAAACAAAAAAGAGGTTGAGTTTCTCTGCTGGAATTTTGTATGCCCTCTAGTCCAATCTCAGCAGCCAATTAAAAGGATTTTTTTAAAAATATCGAGCAGTAAGCAGTCAAGAAACAGTCACAGAATACCTGTGCATACCCTGAATTGGGAGCATTGAGAACCCCTCCATCACGTCATCACAGATTTAGGGAAGGAGGCTCACCAAACCCTCTGCATGGCTTGGTAACAGGAAGAGCTTCTTGCATTTGCTCTGAGTAGATACATCACACACACACACACACACACACACACATACACACACACACTCCACACCCCACATATCATATACACATCCACACACCATACTATGTACATAATGACATATCCCATTGCCTAGCCTTTCTGTTTCATAAAAATATAACCCTCCCAAATCATCACTAACCAAGTTAATAAAATGGACTATTTGTTTATCCTAAATATTATTTTGAAAGAGGGCAGGAAAGCAGCAAAGGAGGATGAAGAAAGATATACTCAGCCACAAGACTTTCCATCCTCATAAGACACCTCAGTGAACATGTCCTCTCAGGGACCAAATAGCTATTGGTAGAAGTCATGATTCTCTAAGCCTCAATTTTCTTATCTGTAAAATAAGAATTATAATGGCCATAGCACCTTTTTCACGGAGTTGTTATGAGGGAGGCTCGAGTGAAGGGATGTGTTTAAAGTGATTTGGAAACTTTAAAGTGCTGTATAAATTGAAGTTATTACAATTGCTATTATTCATTCAACAGATACTCATTTAAAGTGTTTACCATATATGTGCAACACCAAAGTCAAGTGCTTTGGAATGCACTAAATGGTGAATTATAAGTAGATTTTTAGATGATAGAACTGAATAGGCCCCAGAGATCATTTAGTCCAGGGTGGGGAACCTGAGACCTTGAGAGTTTTACAAAGATTTTGTTCTGTAAAATTTGGATTCAGTCAAAAGGCCATACTCAAGGACCTAGAAGGCCACATGTAGTCCCAAGATCACAGGTTCCCCACCCCTGATCTAGTCCAACTGTTTGTTTTTCAGATCAGGAAACTGAGGCCCAGAGAAGTAAAGGATTATAGGAACACAGATTTAGGGTTGAAAGGGACCTTAAAGGCTATCCAGTCCAACCACGTCATTTTACAGATAGGGAAACTGAGAGCTAGGGAAGTTAAATGGTTAGCCCAAAGTCACACAAGTACTAAATGTAGTTGTCTAAGGTTACTCTGATATTTGTGTGAAAAAATTAAGGTAATTAGAATACTAACAAATCTTTGTCCAGAGAGTTTCTTTCTACTCTTTCCGCTGGTCTCTGAGAGAACTTAAATTTTCCCCTTTTGTTGGCTATGAAGAGAGGAAAGGAATAAGCATTTATTAAGCACCTATGATTTTCCAGGCAGTGGGTTAAGTGCTTTACAAACATTATCTCATTTGATCCTTGCAATGTGAAGGAAACATCCTTCATATTTATATAGTTTTTATCATTTCCAGAAGTCTTTTCCCACAATATCTCTCTGAGGGAAGTCTATTATCCCTATTTTACAGATGACACAGCTAAGACACAGAGAGGTTAAATAACCTGTTCACAGTCAACACAGCTAATAAATTTCAGAGAACTCAATCCTCTCGACTTTAAGTAGGTCTGGTTTTTGTTTATTCTCCCTCCCCCCACTATGCCATGTTGCTTCCATTAATCCTCTAGGGACACAATAAGGATTAGGAAGGCAAAATAAAACAAAATGATTTATTAGTGGATTGGGGGAAGGGGCATTTTTTTTTTAAAATAAGGTACTGTAACCAGCAGGTGTCACTATCTGGCAAGGTATGGAGTCTTAGAATGGACAGAGAAAGTAAAAGGAAGGACTCATTCTTCTGGTTTTCTTTTCCCCTTAGGGGAAATACCTTAGGAATACCTTTATCCATAACTGGATGACCCAAGAGGCATATTTTTTCCTTAGTCCAGGCTTCTACCTTACCCCTCAGTTTGGAGATGGATGCTTTACTGAGACACATGAGTTTTAGCCACCTGAGTCTGACTTGCCAATGACTCCATTAGCTAATGGGTGTATGGTCTCCATTCATGTGGTTTGTCTATCTCTGCTATTTAGGAGCTTTAAAGGTCATTAGTAAAACCAAAACCACACAATTATTTCTAAATTGGCTCAGTCCCTAGGTAGTGAAAAAAGCCCTAGCATTCTAGAGATGGATTTAATCCTCTGACCCTTTTATTTCTGTATATACCAAGCTAGCCACTAGTATCCTCCATTATGCCCTCCTCCTCCCTCTGTGAAATTAATTAACAAATATGAGTCACAGATCACTATGATTAATCAGTTTGTTGGAGACAAAATTAGAGAATAGAAAGAGCTTAAAGAAATAGAGAAAACTATGCAGAAATCACTTTCCTACTACAAGCACTGGAAAGGGAGAAAGGAACATAAAACTTTTCACAGCTCTCAAAGGAACAGTTACTGCCAGCAATTTCTGTTCATTCTATCTACTTTCTTTCCCAATTATTTCCTCATAATAGAGGCTTTCACTTTACATTTGCATGCACTAAGTTTACAATAAAAAAAATGGAGTGAGGCATTGAATTTATTGTCCTAACATACATGTACACTAACAGGCTACATCCATAAGGAAAGCTGGCTACATGCTCTCCTCAGAGTTACCCTTGAGGGGTACTAAGATTCCTCCATTGGTATTGGCATAAGGCCCCATTCCAATGTATCTCCTCTCAATATTAATTGCCAGTGATAATTTTCCCAATGTCACTGCAACTGAACAGCAGGTCTCTAGTCTTTGAACTCCCGTCACAAAATGGCTAAAAAGGCTTTCTCTTTTTTTCTCAGCAACCAACGTTGCACCTCCATACTCAATGCCACTTCCAACTGTTTCACCCTCAGCCACCATCGGATGGTCTTTTTTCCACCTCTTCCTAGTTCAGAAACTCATGGTGGGGTGGAAATCATTCCCCAACTCAGAGCTTACCATCATCTCAGTTCCTACCAAGACACAAAGATGGCACTACCTGTCTGAGACTATAGTTCCCAGAATTCACAGTCAAGATTCAGACTTTTTTCCTACTTGTAGGGAAAGCCATTTGAATACCTAGAAGATCATAACATTTTGAAGTTTACAATGATCTAAATCTTTTATTCCATTTAGTTCCCCTTGAGTCTGACTTGTAAGTCCTTTTCTATATTCCTTCTTTGTATGTCTCCCTGTTGCCCCTATGCATCCTATGATGAGTAGCAAAAGGAAAAGCAACATTAGGGTAGGTAAGCAAGACCAATGGTTAGTTAATATAAATTTGACAGAGGCATTCTTTTTACTGATTCCTATTGATACGTTATGGCTGATTTTGCTTTCCTTAGTTTTGATAATTCCCAATTAAGATAGCTAACATTCTCCCTCTTATTACTGCCTTCCCCCCTGGGGTAGGGGTGGGTAGAGAAGTGGAAAAAAAAGGAATAAACATTACAACAGGAAAAGAGCCATTTCTTTACTGTTAGGAATTAATTAGTGAATCAGCAATTGTTTGCTGAACAATGAATTAGAACAAAACTTTACAAAACTTTGATCTGGAACTGACCTTATAGGTCACCTAACCTAGCCCCACAATTTACGGATGATGAACCTGAGGAGGCTAGGTGTCTACTTGCCTAAGATTATACAGGGAATAAGTAGAAATATTGGAGTTTGAACACCAGTACTGTGAGTCTAAATCCAGTATTCTTTGTACTTTTTAAGAGATAACCTCATCAGATATTGGTAGCCTTCTCTGTTCTAAGGGTACTTCTGCCTCAATTACTACGTAATGATTTAGGATCTGAAAACCTTCTCCTCCGGATACTGATAAATAATGACTCTCCAACTTTGTCTTTGTAAGTTTCCATATAGACTAACACTCCATCTGGGCCTCAGTTTCCTCATCTGTTACATGAGAGAGTGAAATTGATAATGTGAAGGTCCCCTCCATCTCTAATCCCATAATTTTAGCTAACATTTACATAACTCTTTAAGATTTGCAAAGTGCTTTACATATCTTATTTGGTCCTCACTATTCTCCAGAGAAGCTGTGAGGAAGAAATAATTCCTAGTATATTTTATAGGTGAGGAGCTTGAGGCTCAGAGAGCTGAATTAAGTGATTTGCTCACAAGTACTCACCTAACAAGTGACAGGGTGGGATTTGAACTCAAGGCTTTCTGACTCCAAGTCTAGCACCCTGATCACCACACCATGTCGCTTTCCTTCAAGAGTATGA
This sequence comes from Trichosurus vulpecula, assembly GCF_011100635.1. NCBI lineage: Eukaryota > Metazoa > Chordata > Mammalia > Diprotodontia > Phalangeridae > Trichosurus > Trichosurus vulpecula. The sequence continues at coordinate 157,624,209 of NC_050576.1, read as the reverse complement.
GATAAGAAATGATAAAAAGGAGCAAGCACCGGTGAATTAAAAATAAGGACGTTATTATATGTATCTATAAACCTGTTACTTCCACCAGCCATACCTCAATACTTGTATACTGATGATAGGTAGCAGTAGTCATGTCATTCTGGGCCTCATTATTCTTTATCTTATTTACTATGTATGCGACTTAGATTTGTGGGAAATGTTCTTGTAACTTCAATTGAAGGAGCTTGTCTTTTACAGATTTAGTTGCTTTCTCCTTGTCCTAGACTTTGGGGATGTTTTTGCACCTACACAGTCTTCTAGTTACTGACTGTGCTTGGGGCTCTGCCAAGTGAGATTCTAATCTGATGAAATAATTCCAGACAAAGTGTTACTGGCAGCTAATGGCTAAATGTGTTATCTAGATAACATTGACAGGTTACCAGGGGATTTCAGTTGCTTTATGCCAGGAAATGAGTAAAACCTACCTAGGAGGTACCGGGGGATCTGGCACCTGAACTAAGCCTTGAAGGAAGATAAGGATTATGAGATGCAGAGAGGAAGAAAGAGTAAGTTCTGAGCATAAGGGACCCTTTATGGGAAAGACATGGAAAATGGAATGGGAAGTTAGGCACACAGATAATATTTTAATGTGATTAGAGTATAGAGGGTGAGAATACAAATAATACAAAATATGACTGAAAACAATAGGTACATGCAGTGGAGGTGGGTGGGATTGGATTTTTTCCCATATCCCCAATTAGTTGATGTAATCACAGTAAGCAGGGGCATATAACAGAGTTAGTAATATGCTAACAAAGTCAAAAGATATATCTAAGCCTGTCATCCCTTTAAGAAGTGCGAACAGGTTCTCTGATGGAATTGCAAGTGTAGTTTTGGAGGTATTAACTCGCTAACAAAGTGAAAAGATCTGTCTAAGTCCCATCATGAAGTGTGAAGTTCTCTGGCTGATTAAATTGGAAGGGCAGCTGACCATTGGGTGTGAAAAGATTGCCCATATTTCTGTTGGCTTTAAAAAGCTAAGCCAGCCAAGCCTCAGACATAGTTGCTCAAGTTTGAGAGTTCATGGGAGCTTGAAGCAGGGAGTCAATTTGTGGAGTGTGATTCTTGTACCTCTATCAGAGGACAAAGGTGGTTGGGAGTAGGGGGAGAGAAGGGAATTTTTCTCTCCTTTCTGTACTCAAAGGCCGTGACATCTTGAAGTGGAGTTACTACCTCAGGAGAAGACACCACATCCAGCAGGAAGAAGTTGGAGAGTCCAGTCATTTGATGCAGGGAGTAGGAACACACACTCTTCAGATATAAACAGAAGCACCATACCAGTTAGGAAGTACTTTAAGGAGAAAGATCTCTGGCAACAGAAAATAGATGTTTATAGATTCAAGAAAGAAGTAACTCTGGCAGTTGACAGTTGAGAGATGGAGAGGAACAGATGCAGGGAATCCATCTGAGTAAGTTGGCCGATGGGGATTCTGTGTCTAAGACGGAGCAGTGTAAAGACTTTACAAAGAGAGAAAGGACAGCCTGACCCTATGGTATTAAAGGTGTGATTTGCTTTGGACATACCTCTTCTTACAACCATTCTTCCCAGGAATATTGTGTATGCCCCAGGGTAAATGCTCATCAGGTTTATAGTGGGAATACTTTTTAACCACTATTAATGAAATATTGAGAGCTGGATGGGACCTCAGAGGACATCAAGCTCAACCCATACACAGAGGGAATCTTGACTTGCTAATTATACACAGTCTCTGCTTTGAGCTAGTCAGTTGTTGTTGTCATTGTTCAGTCATTTCAGTCATGTCTGACTCTTCCTGATTCCATTTAAGGGTTTTCTTGGCAAAGAAACTGGAGTGATTCACCCTTTTCTCCTTAAGATCCTTTTACATATGAGGAAACTAAGGCAAACAGGGTTAAGCGACTTGCCCAGGGTCACGTAACAGACCAGATTTGAACTCACAAAAATGAATCTTCCTGACTCCAGGCCCAACAGTCTATCCATTATACCACTTAGCTGCCCCTGATACTTGTAAAAGCTGCTGTGGTGAGGGGGATTCTGAATCAATTGTTGCTATTCAGTCATTTTTCAGTTATTTCTGACTCTGTGACCCCATTTGGGGTTTTCTTGGCAAAGATACAGAAATGGTCCTTCTCTATCTCATTGTACAGATGAGGAAACTGAGGCAAACAGGGTTACGTGACTTGCCCAGGATCACACAGCTAGTAAATGTCTGAGGCCACATTTGAACTCACAAAGATGACTCTTCCTGCTTCCAGACCTGGCACTTTATTTACTGTTCTGCCTAGATACCCTAATTGTATATACTGGCTAACTATTAAAAGTAATCTGACTGGTCGGGGCTCACTAGGGACAATTTTTAGAATGGATCCACAAGGTATTTCTGAAACTTGGGGGTAGTTAACACCTCTCTTTTCCTTCTCCCTGCATGACCCACAGTACTCAATTTGTAAAACTTTGAGTGCCTAGATAGCAAAGTAGCTCAGATGGAGTGCTATACTGTGGGATCCTTTGTGGAATACATTTGGGTCCCCTATTCATTCACTGATGGTGGTTGTTTTACTCTACTCATTAAATGTATAGAGACTGAGACTGACATGAGTAACATGAGTGTGTTATACTGTGTACAACATGATTCCAACACACTGTGGGATGCTTAAAATAATCTATCATGCTATTTAGGTCTAACAGTGTTTCGATAGCACATAGTGGGAACTTATCTGTGTTTTTGTGTTTTTTTTTTTTAATTTAATTAATTTATTTTTTAGCAGATCTAGACTGCTTGCATTATTGTGACCTGGGAAGGGAACAAGTCTTTTGCAAATATCATCTCATTTGATCCTTACAATGAGGAGGTGGTTTTAGAAGTACGGACACAATGACCCTGGGGAGTAAGTGCTGTTACTATTCTTTTTTACAGTTGAAAAAAAAAACTGAGGTAGAAAGATTTTAGGTGATTTGCTCAGGGTCACACAGTCAGTAGATGTTTGAGGTCAGATTTGAACTCAGGTTTTCTTGACTCCAGGCCCAATGTTCAATTCACAGAGCCACCTAGCTGCCTCTAGTTCAGGCCGACCCTAAAATTGTTGGGGATTGTAAGTACATGAAATAAGCTTTTCTTGAAATCCAAGAAACTCTAACCAATCAACCCCTCAACCTCTTTTTTGGTTCATATAATTACCTAAATGGTTTTAATTGATGTAAAAAACAGAAAGTAAGGCTGTGTCTAAAAATGACATACCTTTAAACTTGGGCTTAATCCCTTTCAGGGAGCTCTACATATCTTTGGGCCTTTTCTGAGTTCAATTTCTTTGAAATTGGCCTGGTCTCCAGTGAAGCATGAATTTAAACCTCCCTTTGGAACTCCCTATGTATTGTAGGGGTTCATTAGGAACATTTTTGATGGCCTGTATATTGTAGGGACCCTTTGGTAATTTTTGTCCAGGCTTTCATTTAGAATGCTCTATATATTGCAGATCTCTGGAAGAATTTTCACCCTATGCAATTTGGCTTCTTATCTGAAGGTGACGGGGTGACTTCCAGGACATCCTAGCCCTGATGGGACTAGACTTTGCCTCTGAGAAAGGAAGTTTGATTTTCTTGTTCCCTTTCCTTTTCTTTATTGTTTTTAGGTTGAGGCAGGCTTTTACAACCACCAAGACAAGCAGGGATCTATGAGAATTTTGTAACATGATGTCTGTGTGCTAAATTGTGTAACTATGAATTTGAGGGTGAATGTAATCCTCAAGCCCACCAGCTATGATAAGCTTGGGCATTCATAGAAGAAAGCTAATTTTTGGATTTCTTAAAAAAAACTCACGTGGATTCTGCTGTTCATAGAGCTGGGGAAGGCCCTTGAAACTGTAATACTTGAGCCTCACCGAGCAACTAGGTAGCTATCCAGAATTAAGAATACGGACTTTACAAAAAAAATAAAATAAAAGCCTCCTGTTGGTTTCCTAAGAACAACAAATGTTTCACACCCCACCCCCTGCTAGCCAGTTGACTTTGTCTCAGAAAGAAACAGATAGCAGCTATTAATACGCAAACAAAGTGTAAGAATATGACTAAGCTCTGACATTTCTTTATGAAATATGAAATTTTCTAAGATTTATTCTGGACTGTGGCTGCTATGTATGTTATAGCTTTCTGGAACCACAGGTGAGAGTTGAGTCCTGCGTGGATGCCAAAGGTAGATGAACAGCCCTGAAAAGAGCTCAGCAAGCCTTCCCCCAAGAGGTCTTTCTTGAACACTCCATACACCCCAAACCAAAGCCCTGGGCTAAACCAGGCTAAGAGTAACTTATAGGCCTCCAGCACATTGGTGAATTAGGGGTATGTATACCTCAAGCATGTGAAGACTTCCCAGGTAGCATGTGTGGATGAGAACAATTTGTTCCAATGGCCATGAAGGAGGCTGAAGCAGGCACCATGGAGTGCTTAGAGTTTGGTCACACATTGGAAATGCCAAAGTCATCCACTGCATCCCAGGCCATCACCAGTCATCTTGACTTTTGTCTTGCCACTAGACTGCAATGACTCTGGAAAAGAGAGTGAGGATGACAACTTTGCACAACTCTGTCTCACTTAAATCCATTCACATGCTAGTCAATATATCACCTTGTGATGTCATTGGTCCGATTCAAAAATGAAGGACAAACAACAATCATGAAGTTTTCTGATTGAATTGGAAGGGCAGCTAGTCATTGACTGGGAAAAGATTATACATATCTCAGGATATGTACTTAAAAAGGTAAGCATGGCAAGTCCTGGAGAATGTAAAACAATTTGAGAGTCCAAACCAGCTCAGGAAGGGAATATAGCCCTAGTATTTCTGTTAGGGACATCTGGGGTTGCCTCTTTCCATTGATGATGACATCTTGAAGCAGAGCTACTTGCCCAATAGGAAACATCATAGACAGTAGGGTACAGTTCAGAGAGTTCAGCAGTTTGAGGCCAGGATCTGAGATATACACTCTTTAGGCAGATACAAAAACAGAGAAGTAACATTCCCAGACAGGAAGCAGCTTTAAGAAAAGAGACCCTTGGCAGTAGAAAAGAGACTTAACTATGGATTCAAGAAAGAATTAGTCCTGGCAGTCAAAACTACAGTTGTGGAGAGAGAAATAGACCTAAGGAGCTCAACTGAGCAACCCACTCAGCGGAGACACTATCTGTAAGAGAAGGAGTGTGATGACTCCATGAGAAAAGAAAGAAAGGACATCAAATTTCTATAATACCGGAGGCCTGATTTGCCTTGGCCACATGCATTCTCTTACCTGTGTGCCTCTCTTCTATTATACTATCAATTTGTGCCCACATTGCCCACAGGTGATCTACCTGTGGGAGTCTATGCCCCACGTTTCTAGTGCAAATGTTTTATAGCCACTCTTATTAATATACCATCTTAGTAAATGTCTTTGCTTTGGGCTAACTGTGTGCATTGGACAACTGGTAACAATAAACTCACCAGAGGAGACTTGTAAGCAAAAGTTTTAGAGGTATGGACCCACAGGATACCTTTTGAACATGTGAACATAACAGCTGCTTTCTTATAATATGGAGAGACCTTACGGCATTGTGGTTATTGTTTGTCCTTTTTTGAAGAGGACCAGTGGCATCTCAGAGTGATGTCTTGACTTGTGCATAAATTTAATTTAAGTGAGGCAGAGTTGCAGAAAGTCATCAGTCTCCCTCTCTCTTCCAGAATCATTGAAGTCCAGTGGCAAAACAAAAATCAGGATGACTAGAGATGCCCTGGAATGTAGGGGATGACCTTAGCATCCTCTATGCCTGATAAAGCTCTAAGTGCTCCACACCACCTGCTTCAGCCACTTTCATGGCCATTGGAACAAATTGTTCCCATCCATTATCCATTCTGCCCAGGAGGTAAGTCTTTACATGCTTGGGGGGTAGACATCCTTCCAACTCATTGATGGGTTTGAGGTCTGTTGTTACCCTCAATCTGGTTTAGCACATCTGCCAAGACAGTTTTACTGGGATGTGGCTGCTGTGCAAGTTGCAGCTTCTTGGAGCCACAGGTGAGGGTTGGGTGGCAAGTGGACATCATAACCAAATTAACTACGAAGGACATGTGAAGGAAGATGCTATCTGCATCCAGAGGAAAAAGAAACCTGATAAATAGAGGTATACATAGAATTATTTTGCATATACATGCATATTTGTGTGTAATGGTAACCATCTTTAGAGTGGGGGGAGGGAAGGAAAATAAGAGAAAAAAGAAAAAAAAGAAATTTAAATGATAACTTTATTGTATATTTAAAAAGAATAATGAATTGTACATAGCAGATTTTCAGTTTCATGTGTAATCTTTTTTTATTACACTATGTCACAGAAATGCTTATTTTATTCCACATATTAAAAATAAAATAAATACATTTTTTAAAAAGCTGGATGAGCTTGAATTTAGGAGAGGGATAAGAGAAGAGGGCCCAGGGTAGAGTCTTGGGGGACACTCACATTTAGTAGCAAGCCTTGTGGACTCAGAGCCGGGAAGCCTGGGATTGGGTCCTGGCACTGCAACTCACTAATCATATGACTATGTGAGGGTGGAGTCATTTTAACTTTCTTTTCCTTAGTTTCTTCATCTATAGAATGGAGATAGTAAGAATAGCATAATATATTACAAAGGATGATGAATAAAGTGCTTCATAAATCAAAGTTGTATGAACACATCTGTACATAAAAGAGAGCTACATAAATCAGTTTTGTGGTTATATCTAATCCACATTCCTAGATCTGCGTGTTTGGCTTTTCCTGCAAAACCAATTCTCAAATTCTCTCAGCTTTATTCATTACTGAGCTAGTAAGGTTGTTTCCATTCTCCACCACCACCACACCACTACTCCTGGCTTCTGGGAGTTTAGGTCTAATCCTCAGTCCTGGACCAATTCTGCCCTTTCTATAGTTCCTGGATTCCAAGTTGATGAGTTCCTTGGTTCTGTCAACAAGTTCTGCCTTTTTCCTGGAAACAAATTCAAGACAGATGGACTCCTGTGCTCAAGTCATTTACTCCACCCCCCCCTTCCCGACCTTTATGCTTCTTGGCCTCAGTTTAAAAGTCCCAAGTAATTGCATCATGTAGTAGATAGTACCTTACATTTGGAGCCAGAAGCCCTGGCTCTGAACTGTATATTTCTGCTACTTATTTCCTGTGTAGTAAATGCTGTTGGGCAGTCAGGTGGTGCAGTGGAGGGAGCACCAGGTCTAGAGTTAGAAAGACTCATCTCCCTAAGTTCAACTCCAGTCTCAGACACTTACTAGTAATATTGTATGATGATCAATATGTTCTAAGAGTAGCTATTCAGATAAATTTCTTAAGGGACCAAACATTAAGATACCATGGCCTACAGAGTTTGTTTCTGACCACATTGATCTCTTAGGACAGTCTTGGTGAATATAGTCTGGTTGTGAGATTGGATTCACTGTGGTGTCCATCGTAGGCCATGAACTCCATGAGCTTCTCCTAAAAGTGGGAAACCTCTCTCCATCTCCAGATTCTTTTATTGTGAATATAGTTTGGGCAACAATACATAGATCCAAGAACCTCCTTTCTGGTGCCCAAATTGAGTAGTATCCTGAGTGATCAACAATCAGTGCAAGGCCTTTTCATTGCTGCTATAAATGCAATGGACAGTTCTTGAGGGTTCCATTACAGAGGCAAATGCTTTCCAGCAGTATTCCTGAAACAATTGAGGCAAAGGTAGGAAGAGGAATACTCATGGACTAATAGTTCTAACTGGACTTCCTCACCTTCAACTTCTTCCCATATTGTGGGAACCACAGCTCATTAATTTATTATCTAAGGAAGTTCCAGCCCTACCTTTCCTTTCTTACATTACTTCTGAAGTAACCTGAAAAAAATTGACAGCTCTTAAGACTTTAAGATTATTGGACTCATGGCGTTCTGGATTTCTCTAATTCAATTCAATAAGAATTTATTGAGTGCCAACTGGTACCCATCAGAAATACTCTTGGAGTCTCCAAAAGATTTGTAACACTGAAGATCTATCATCACCTTCAGTAAACGTGGTCTACTTTGACTATCCTTACTTCCTATCTACCCACTCAGTCCTTAACCCCTAGCAGATTCCTAACTTCCATCTTCATACTGAAAGTGCTCTCTCAAAGTTCAATAATAGCTCCCTCACTCTCAGATTAAGTTAGACTTTCTTCCAATTCATCAGTAGCCAACCAAAAACAGTTATATGTTCCACAGTTTCCCCAAAGCACTTCTAATTCCTAATGCCTATAAAATAATATATATGTATACACACACATAGCTATACACATACATATATGACATAACAAGCTTTTTGATAGCAGAGACCTTTTAATTTTTGTCTCTATTCCCAGTGTCCAGCATAGTGCCTGTCAGATAGTAGGCATTTTATAACTATTATTCATGGAATGGTTAGTTAATTGCTAAAATCCTTGGGTTTTCCAAGTAAAACAGTACATTGTCTGCTAATAAGGATATATTTGTTTCTTCTTCCTCAATGTTTACATCTTTAGTTTCTTTTTCTCTTAAAAATTTCTATCCCTAGCATTTCTAGACTATGTTGAATAATAGTGGAGAGAATGGATAGACTGACTTTATCCCTACATTGATGGGAAATTTTTCTAGCATTTCTCCATGACAACACTAGCTTTAGGTTACACACACACACACACACACACACACACACACACACACACACACATCAAGACTTATTCTGCCAGCTGTCAGTTTGTTTGAGGCTTTAGAAACAAAACGTGCTGTGTACTTTCTCCAACATATAATAAAAAGCACTTTCTCAATGGGTGATTTTATCACAAGACAGCAACTACTAAACAGAAATCAAAGTCATCTCATTCAAAACACTTATGTATTTGGAACTAAGTTGAATGAGAAATACAGAATCATAAACTAACAGTTAAGGGTGGAAAAGCTAAGAACACCATTTCCAGATCTCTCACTGCTTCACTGTTCAAAACTTTTCCTTATCCAGTTTGTGGAATTCCCAAATGGTATGTCAACCTATGATTCAGGCCCATGAAACACAATATATGAGCTTAGATGATAGCAGCAAAATGGCTTACCTGTCTTCTCCCACACCTTATATACTGAAGAAGTCTCATCTTTGATGAGGGCTGCTGTCTTTTTTCAATTTTTCTTGTTTCCAAAGTCCTCATATCTCTTAGGGGCCAAAGGTAAAGCTCAAACTAGTTCTCTTAGAATGTTTCATGTTTACAATTCAAAATAACTTTGGATTTTCAGTCTGCTCGGCAACACAAGGCCATAAAAAACAGACACCATGTTATGGTAGGCTTATCTATGTGTCTATAACTCTTCTAGGTGGTGGAATTCCAAACAAGTCCTCATCAATGTGAGAAACCAAAGACAGTGAAAACAAAATAATTATTGAAATATTGGAATTATTTTAATATTTTATGGAAAAAGTAGTATTGAAGCCATTCAATACAAATATTTTATAATTTGATTTAAAATAGTCCCATAGCAACAAAATACATAAATTTGTTCATATAGTGTCTTTACAAGTTTCTCTCCTTTGGCAATTTTTCAATGGGAAAGTTTTCATAGAAAAAACCAAAAACCCTCAAAGTAGGACATTTCTCTATTCCCACATTCTGAAAGAACTAATTAACTTAGTCAACTAGCATTTATGAAGCATTTACAATGTTCTAGCCGCTGTGCTAAGGACAAGGTACAAAGAAAGAAAAACTAAAACTAAAACAGTCCCTTTTCTCAAGGAGCTCACAGTTTAAAGGCAAAGGCAATGTGTAAACAATCATGTACAAATAAAGAATACTGATACCTAAACCAAGGAGAATAAAAACAGAAAAAGAAAGAGACAGATCAATTTCATTAATGAATACGGATGCAAAAAATCCTAAGAAAACACTAGTTAAAAGATTACAACAATGTATTACAAAGATTATACATTATGATCAAGTGGGATTTATACCAGAAATGCAGGAATAGTTTAATAAGGAAAATTATTAACATAATTGATTAGATCAATAACAAAAGTTAAAAAATTGATTATATCAATAGATTAAGAAAAAAACTTTTGACAAATCTAACACTCTTCTATTAAAATACTTGAAAGTATTGGTATAAATGAATGTTTCCCTTAAATTGATATAAAGCATTTCTCTAAAACCACCAGCAATCATTATTTGTAATGGGAATAAATTAGAGGACCCCCCAGTAAGATCAGTTGTAAAACAAGGATGACCACTGTCACTAATATTATTCAATATTGTATTGGAAATTCTAGGAATAAGAGAAGAAAAAGAAATTGAAAGAATCGGAATAGGGAATGAGGTGATAAATGAGGTGATATTTCTTTTTGCAGACAATATGATGATATACTTGGAAAATCCCAAAGAATCAAGTAAAAATTTAGTTGATACAATTAACAATTTTAGCTGAGTAGCAGGATATAAATTAAATCCATACAAATCATCAGCATTTCTATATATCACAAACAAAACTCTGCAAGAAGAGAAAGCATATATATATATGTATGTGTATATATATACATATATGTATATATATACTCTATTCAAAATTACTCTAGACAGTACAAAACACCTGGGAGTACACTGGCCAAAATAAACCCAGGAATTATATGAACAAAATTATTAAAAAAAACTTTTAATGCAAAAAATCAGATTGAAATAATTGGAGAGATATTAATTGTTCATGGGTAGGCAAGGCCATTATATAATAAGAGTGACAATTTTACCTGAACTAATTTACACATTCAATGTCATCCCAATTAAATTACCAAAAAATTATTTACTGAATTAGAAAAAATAATAAGAAAATTCATTTGGATAAACAAAACAATCAAGATTATCAAAGGAAATAAAAAATGTAAAGGAAGGAGGTTTAGCAATATCAGATTGTAAACTATATTATAAGGTAGAAATTATTGAAACTATTTGATATTGACTAAGAAATAGAAAGGTAGGTCAATGGAATAGAGTAGACAATTTACAGCAGTGAATAAACATGATAACACTGTATTTGACAAATGTAAAGACTTAAGATTTCAGCATAATAATTAATTATTTGGTAAAAATTGTGGGGAAAACTGGAAAGCAGTATGGCAGAAACTGGGCATGGACCAATATCTCATGCCATTTACCAGGTTAATGTCAAAATGGATACATGACCTAGATATAAAGAGAGATTTTACAAGAAAATTAGAACATAAACCATATTATGTATGAGGCTTATGGATGGCTGAATAATTTATGAGTAAACAAGAGATAAAGAAAAAAGTTAGGTGTAACCTGGATGATTTCGATTACATTAAACTGAAAGTGTTTGTACAAATAAAACATATGTAGTCAAGATTAGAAGGAAAACAGAAAATTGGGAGGGATTTATAGACAATTTATCAGATAAAGGTGTTATATCTAATATGTATAAAGAGCTTTGTCTAATCTATATGAATACAAATCATTCCCCAATTGATCAATGAACAAGAATATGTTTGGGTTTTTTTCTTGGAGGAGAAAAGGCAGGGCAATTGGGGATCAAGTGACTTGCCCAAGGTCACTCAGCTAGGAAGTATGCCAAGTGTCTGAGGCTGGATTTGAACTCAGGTCCTCCTGACTCCAGGGCCAGTGCTCTACTCACTGCTCCACCTAGCTACCCCACAGAACAAGAATATGAACAGCCTATTTTCTGATGAAGAAATCAAAACAATTTGTAGTCATATTTTAATAAAGCTCTAAATCATGATTGATTGGAGAAATTCAGATTAAAACAATCTTGAGATATCATTTTACATCTACCAGATTGGCTAAAATGATGGAAGGGGAACATGACAAATGTTAGAGAGGATATGGAAAACCTGGGACACTAATTCATTGTTGGTGGAATTGTGAACTGATCCAACCAATTTGTAGAATGATCTGGCACTATGCCCAATGAGTTATTAAACTGCCTATACCCTTTGACCTAGCATTACCACCACTTGGTCTATTTCCAAAGATAATTAGGAAAGGGGGAAAAATCTATATGTATTAAAATGGTTTATAGCAGTGGCAAAGAACTGGAAATTGCAGGGATGCCCATAAGTTGGGGAATACCTGAACAAGTTATCATTGTGATAGAATATTATTGTGCTATAAGAAATGATTGGCTCAATGATTTTAGAAAAAATCATGGAAAGAATTGCATGAAATAATAAAGAGTGAAATGAGCAGAACGAAAAGGACCATTGTATATAGTAATGATAATATTGTTTTTTCCTTTTTTGGGAGGGGGCAAGGCAGTCAGGGTTAAGTGATTTGCCCAGAGTCACACAACTAGTCATGTCAAATGTCTGAGGCCAGCTTTGAAATCAGGTCCTCCTGACACCAGAGCTGGTGCTCTATCTACTGTACACCTAACAATACTGTTTTAAGGATAACTTTGAATGAATAAGTTATTTTGACTATTATAAATACCCAAATTAACTCTAAAGGACATGTGAAGGAAGATGCTATCTGCATCCAGAGAAAGACTGATAAATAGAATAATAATAAATGGAATAATTATATATATATGTATATTTGAAAGGAATAGCAAGTTGGGCATAGTAGATTTGAAGTTTCATGTACAATCATATTTTTTTATTGTACTGTTATGGAAATCCTTGTTTTATTCCATAAATTAAAAGTAAAATGAAATAAAACAAATAAGAGATACATAAGACAAATTAGAGGTAGTCTCAGAGGAAAGACATTAAGATTGAGGAGAACTGGGAAAAGCTTCATGTACAAAGTAGAACTTTAGCTGAGACTGGAAGAAATCTAGGAGGCAAAGATGAGAAAGGAGACAGTTCCAGACATGAGGGACAGACAGTGAATATATCCAGTGCGAAATATCCATGCTCAGAGTGAAAATGCCCAGAGTGTTATATTCGAGGAACTGCAAGCAAGCTAATGTCACTGCATAAAGATCATGTGGAGGTGTGTAAGGTGTGAGAAGACTGGAAAAAGAGGAAGGGACCAAGTCAGGAAGGGTTTTAAAAGTCAAATAGAGAATTTTATATTTAACTCTGAAGGTAACATAGTTTCTGGGATGAAGGAATGAACAATTGGAAAGATCATAAAAACTCTCCTACAGAAGATAGCACCTTAACTGTCATTTGAAGAAAGCTAAAGATTCTTTGAGGTGGAAAATGAGAAAGGAAAGAATCCTGGGCATGAGGCAAAACCTATGCAAAGACTGAAGAGAGAAGCTATCACAATGTTTAACAGCAAGCAAATTAGATTGTGACCAACATAGAGTGTACATAGAGTGTAAAGAGGAGTAAGGTCAGATGAGTTTAGAAAAATTAGTTGAGGCCAGATTATAAAATGCTTTAAGTATTAAAATAAAAAGGTTACATTTTATTATATATTATAATATACAATATTATATAATATATTATTATTATCATGAAGGATATCAATTTGCCATTTGTAAGAAGGATGGATTGGAAAGGAGAGAGTCTAGATTCTGGGAGGCCAATTAGGTGGCTCTTGTAATACAGGCAAGAGGTGACAATGACCTGAAATGGGGAGGATACTGTTCAAATGGAGATAAGGGAGGAAACTTACATAGGGCACAAATGAATAAACACACACACACACACACATATCTGTCTAGCACAAATGTCCCATATCTAACTATTACTCTGCTAGACTAGTGCCTTCAAAGAAATGGTTCTTCAGGACTCAGAGACAATGGTAAGAGACAAGGACTTAACAAACAAGGAGTATTTTGGAATATTTCTTCCCTAGCTAAAAAGCCTATGCTTACAATAAGGGCAGCTATTTGGAAAAACACAAATGTAGCTATACATCAACTGATGACGAGATCTCAAATTTCTACTTGGAATAGAAACTGATATTTTTTTGAGAAGAAAACACTCATCCCTGCTCCAATCTTTTACAGAAGCATTTGTTTAAAGAAAAGTCCATAGGAAATTGAGCAAGCAATATGGTTTACATTATTTGTTTGTGGCAGAGGAGGTGGTTCATTTTCATTCTTAGAGTTTCTAATAGTTTCTGCAATCTACAGGGAGAGTAGGTTGTCAAGTAATCAGTAGATAAATTAATCAATGAAGAGATGTAGTGTATATTTTGGGTCACCCAAGAGTACTTTGACTACACACAAATGAACCACTCCCTCTTTCTCCTCTCCCACCTACCCAACTTTACCTGGCCTTGGGTGATCGGTGCTAGTTTCTAGAGCTGGAGTTCCTAAACTTCTTTGTGTCATGGACCCTTTTGGAACTCTAGTGAAGTCTTCAAACTCCTCAGAATGATTTTATTTATTTTTAAATATCTGAGGGCTTTTTGTTTTTAACATTTAAAAAAGTTGTGTTGCAAATTCCCTTCCTCCTTCTTGCCTCCCAAACCACTGAGAAGACAAGTAATGTAATACTAATTATATATGTGAAATCATGCAAAAGATATTTCTGTATTAGCCACATCACAAAAAGCAAGAAAAATAAATGAGAAAACTATACTTCAATTTACACTTAGAGTACATCAGTTCTTCCATTGGAAATGGAAAGCATTTTTCATCGTAAATCCTTCAGATTTTCTTGGATCGTTGTATGGATCTTTCACAGTTGATCATCATTACAATACTGCTGTCACTGTGTACAATGGTCTACTGCTTCTCCTCACTTCAATCGGCATCAATTTGCATAGGTTCTCTTAGGTTTTTCTGAAACCATCCTTCTTTGTCATTGCATATAGCACAATTAGTACTCCATCACAATCATTTGCCACAGCTTGTTCCAGTATTCCCCAATTGGTGGGCATCCTTTCAATTTCTAATTATTTGCCACCACAAAATACTTACTATTAATATTTTTGTATATATAAGTCCTTTTCTTTTTTTATCTCTTTGGGGTACAAACCTAGTAGTGGTACTGCTGGGTCAAAGGGTATGCACAGTTTTATGGTCCTTTGAGTATAGTTGCAAATTGTTCTGCAGAACAGTTGGACACAGCTCCACAAACTGTTCATTAGTGTACCTATTTTCCCTCATCCCTTCCAGCATTTGTCCTTTCTGATAGGTGCAAAGTGATACCTCAGAGTTGTTTAAATTTGCCGTTCTCTAATCAAGAGCATTTTTAAAAATATGAGTAGAGATAGCTTTGATTTCTTCTAATGAAAACTGCTTACTCATATTCCTTCACAATTTATCAATTAGAGAATGGCTCTTATTTTTATAAAATTGTTTCAGTGCCCTATATATTTTAGAAAGGAGGCCTTTGTCAGAGAAACTTGCTGTAGTTTTTTTTTAATATTTCTTCATCTATGGTTCCTTTTAATCAAAGTATAGTTTCCTTGATTATCTCTTTTAATTAGGTCTATTTTTGCTTTTGTTTGCCTGAGATTATGATTGCTATCCCCACCTTTTTTACTTCAGCTGAAGCATAATAGATTCTACTTCCTCTTATTTTAACTCTCTCTGTGTCTTTCTCTTTTTAAGTGTGTCTCTTGTAAACAATATATTGTTGGATTCTGGTTTCTAATCTATTCCGCTATCCATTTTCATTTTATAGGTGAGTGCATTTCATTCACATTCACAGTTATGATTTCTAACTATGAATTTGCCTCCATTGCATTTTCTTCTGTTTATCCTTCTCTCTCATTTTATCCCGTCCATTGTCAAAAGTTTGTTTTGCTTCTTACTGCTGCCTCCCTTAATCCTCCCTCTTTTTTATCATCACCCTTTTCTCTTATCCCCTTTAGCTCCCATTTCCTTGTTGTCTAAGATAAATTACTATACCCAACTGAGCATGTATATGCATGCATACATAAATGTATGCATGTGTATGTATGTACATATATATGTATGTATGTATGTGTGTATTCTTCCCTCTTGGAAACAATTCTGATGAGAGGGAGGTTTAAGCATCACCCACCACCCCACTATTTTCCCCCCCACTGAAAAAGCTCTTTCTTGTATGCCTCTTTATGTTAAATAATTTCTCCCATTCTATTTCCCCCTTCCCTCTTCTCCTAGTGTACCTTTCTCATACATTCATTTTTTAGATCATCTCAACAAAATTGATTCATACCTAACTATCCTAATGATAAAGTTCTTAGGAGTTACTCGTATCATCCTCCCATATAGAAATATTAACAATTTAACATTATTGAGTCTCTTATGTGTCTCTTTCATATTTGCCTTTTTATGCTTCTGGTGTATAAATGTCATATTTTCTATTCAGCTCTGGTCTCTGCATCAGAAATACTTTAAAGTCTTCTATTTCATTAAATAGTCATTTTCCTTTTGAAGGACTGAACTTAGATTTTTTGGGGGATAGGTTATTCGTGGTTATAATCCTAGTTCCTTTGCCTTTGACAATATCATATTTGAAGCCCTATGATCCTTTGTAGAAGATGCTAAATCTTGTGTTATCCTGACTGTGGCTCTGTGATATTTGAATTGTTTCTTTTGGGTGCTTGTAATATTTTATCCTTGACCTGGAAATTTTGGGATTTGGCTATAATATTCTTGACAGTTTTCAGTTTGGTACTTCTTTCAAAAGGTGATGAGTGGATTCTTTCAATTTCTATTTTTCCCTCTAGTTCTAGGATATCAGGACAGTTTTCCTTGATAATTTTTTGAATATCTAGGTTCTTTGTATTTTGGTCATGGCTTTCAGGCAGTCCAATAATTCTTAAATTATCTCTCCTTGATCTACTTTCAATTTCAGTTGTTTTCCCAACAAAATATTTCACATTTTGCTCTATTTTTTTTCATTTGTTTGACTTTGTTTTATTATTTCTTTATGTCTCATGAAGTCATTAGCTTCCACTTGCCCAATTCTAATTTTTAAGGAATTTTTTATTTCTTCAGTGAATTTTTAAGCCTCTTTTACCATTGGGCCAATTCTGGTTTCTGTTACTTTAGTCAGGATTTGTTGTGCCTCTTTTATCAAGCTGTTAATTATCTTTTCATAATGTTTTTGCATTAAATGAATGATCTTGATTACATTAAATTGAAAAGATTTTGCACAAACAAAGCCAATGCAACCAAGATTAGAAGGGAAGCAGAAAGCTGGGAAATAAGGGTCTATGAAAAAGGCCTAATTTCTAAAATATGTAGAGAACCAAGTCAAATTTATAAGAATACAAGTCATTCTCCAATTGATAAATGGTCAAAGGATAGGAACAGGCAGTTTTCAGATGAAGAAATTAAAGCTATCTATAGTCATATGAAAAATGCTCTAAATCATTATTGATTAGAGAAATGTGAATCAAGACAGCTCTGAGGCACCACATCACCCCTGTCAGATTGGCTAACATGACAAAATGGGAAAATGATAAATTTTGGAGCAGATGTGGGAAAATTGGAAAACTAATGCATTGTTGGTGGAGTTGTAAACTCCATTCTGGAGAGCAATTTGGAACTATGCCCCCAAAGCTATAAAACTGTGCATACCCTTTGACCCACCCAATATCACTTCTAGGGCTGTATCCCAAAGAGATCATAAAAATGGGTAAAGGACCCACATGTACAAAAATGTTTATATCAGCTCTTTTTGTGGTGGAAAAGAATTGGGAATTGAGGGCATGCCTATCAATTGGAAATGGCTGAAAAAAGTTAAGGTATATGAATATAATGTATTGTTCCATAAGAAATGATGAGCAAGCAGACTTCAGAAAAACCTGGAAAAGCTTATATGAACTGATGATGAGTGAACTGAGTAGAGCCAGGAGAACATTGTAATACAGCAACAGCAACATTGTGCGATGACTAACTTTGATAGACTTAGCTCTTCTCAGTAATGCAAGGATCTAAGACAACTCCAAAAGACTCATGATGGAAAAGACTATCCACATCCAGAGAAAGAACTATGGAGTCTGAATGAAGGTCAAAGTATACTATTCTCTTCCCCCCCCCATCTCTTGTTTTGCTTTTCTTTCTTGTGGTTCCTCCCATTGGTTCTAATACTTCTTTACAACATGACTAATATGAAAATATGTTTAATATAAGCCTATATCAGATTGTACACTGTCTTGGGGAAGAGGGAAGGGAAGGAGGAGAAGAAATTTTAAAACTTAAAATATTATGGAAGTGAATGTTGAAAGCTAAAAATAAATTGATTAATTAAAAAAATAACATTTTTGTATCACTCTCATTTCTTTTCCCAATTTTTTTTCTCTATCACTCTTATCTCTTTCTTTAATTCTTCCAGGTCTATGTAGAGCCTATATTAGATTGCCCAGTGTCTTGGGGAGTGAGAGGAGAGGGAAATGGAGAAAATTTAAAATTCAAAAGCTTATCAAAGTGAATGTTGAAAACTAAAAATAAATTAAGTTAACTCTTCCAGGAATTCTTGTGGGGCTTGGGTCTATCCAATTAGCATTTTTCTTTCAGGCTTTGGTTGTAGTGGTTTTCACATTGCTTTCTTGTTCTGAGTTTGTGTCTTGATCTTTCCTTCCACTTTTATAGATTTTTTATATTCAGGTTCTCTTTTTTTTCCCCTCATTTTTCCAGCCTATTTCTTGACTTTGAACTTTATGTTCAAGTTTGCCCCTGTTCACCCAGGCACTGTCCGAAGCTTCAGGATTTTTTGTTCTGCTTTTTAAGAGCTAGTTCTGGGGATGTGCAAGTTCTTGGTACTTCTAAGGTGAAATGATCTGGAGAGAGGTGTAGTCACTGCTCTCCTGGTCTGCTCTCTGGTCTTTACTCAGGAAAGTGTCCTGCTTCCCTGCTGCCTCAAGCACTAGGACTCTTCTTGGTTCTGGAACGGTGACTAGGTTTCCTGTTCTTCTTTAGCTACAAGTGTTAGTTTTCCTCTCTGCCTTAGAACTGCAACCAGGGTCCCTGTTCCCTTGTGACCAACCACATGTGCTCCTCTCCACCATGGAACTATAATCCAGAACTTAGTATAGGTAATAGATTTGCAAATTAACATCAACTGTACCCAATGCCAGAAAAGGATAATATATTTCTGACAAGTTGTCTGAACTCCTTGCTCTCTCTCTCGGATGAAAGCTCCCAAAACTGTGCCTCCCATTATCACAGGTGATGCCACAGGTCATTGCCACTGGTGCTTCCACTGTGTGCACTCTGAGGCAGTCCCCACCCAGGTGTCACAGACCTTTCCTGCTGTCCTCCTGGCTTAGGCTGGAAACATATTTCACCGTTATCTCTTATGAGCTCTGCTGCTCCAAAATTCTATTTGAGTCCTTATTTTTAAGTTGTTTAGAGGGGAATATTGGGAGAATTTGTTTGGGTTGCTTCCTCTAATCCATGATCTTATCTTCACCCACCACCCACCACCCACTCCTGAATAATGTTAAATGAATAAAATAAAACACATTTTGTTTTAAGTCGTAAATAAAAATTTAAGATTATGTATAGGAGTACAAAGGAAAACAATTATATTTGTGAATTAAAAGGTCTAGAAGATGCCTCAATATCCTAACATCACAGAATCTGTGTTTTCATCACAGGATCAGTGCTCAGGGAAGAGCAATTTTGGGGAAGATTTTGTGGATCCAGGCCAGAAGAAGCTGAGAGAATTCCTCTAATAGTCAGGCTGCATCTGAACATGAACATGGTGGAATTAATGCTATGAAAGAATTAAACTGAGTTTTGAATCTACTCTCCCCCAGTGACTAACGTGGTATAGGAGAGAAAACATGCTCAGGTGACTGGGAGGAGACAGCTTATTACTTAGCTCAGTTCCTTCATAGAATTGGTCCTATCAGGTTCATGTCCAGATATAGCATGACTTCCAGAGAAATGGTATTCTCAGCTTCCAATAGCTCAGATCCACAAAGTTACTCTCAAAAGTCTCTTCTTGCTCCTTGGGGTATTAATAAGTCACTGGCTATAAACCTGGAATCTAAAAGGCCAAGATTCCAAATTGCCTTCTGGATCTTTTAAACTCACAAGGTTAGAGGATCCACTCCCTTTACTCTAAACAGAAAATAATAAACACAGAGGCCAAAAAACCATGTCTTGTTTCTTGAGACCACAAGGCCTCAATGGGGAGAAAACCCCAAGGTCTCTCCCTTTATAGCATTGTCTCTCTTATTGTCATGAGCATGAACAGAATAGTCAAAAGAACCAATGCCAGCAAAAACTTATGAGAGATATCTAAAACCTTTTAAATGCCTCTGCAGTCAATCAAAGAGCTTCTCATTCACCATGAGCCTAGCCAACCAGAACCATTTACACATACTCCACAGTTTCTCCAAAGCTCTTCTCTTCCATATAACTATGGCTTTTCAAGAAACAGACTCCCTAGCCTCCTCCACATGATGCCATTCTGCTCTTGTGCCACACCTTCATTATACATTGAAATAAAGTTATTAAGATATATTTTTTTCATGGAGAGATAATTTTAATTGTCAAAACAGTTTCAGCACTCAGGACAGTTGTCTTCCTCCAAGGGGCCTCTAGTAGTCTATGGGCTAGGGCGTGCTGGGACAATTTGCAGCATCACAAGGCTTTGGGCATGGCCCTGCAAAATTACAAACAATTCACCTTCCAATGGTTTCTAAGTTCACTGACACCAAGAACTCATTTCTGTCCTTTTTGCTTTTTCCCTCTTGAACAGAGAGAAGCATATGAAGGTCAGATTACAAATCACCAATTGTGCCTTTTTTTTGAGGACAATGCCCTGTCCTCTGGAACCCTGAAGACCCTGCTGGTTCAGGAATGGTCCAGACACAGTGGGGTATTAAAGCTTCTAAACAACCCTGAAGAAACTAGCTTCTAAATGAAGTCCAGTTTTATTAGTCCACTCCTTTGTTGGTACATCTGAGGCACTCACTCTCTCCTGTGGGAAGCTGAGGTGGGGGGGAAGACCTGCCCCCCCCCCCGCCCCAATCAAGTCTTCTGTTGTCATCAGAAACAGTTTGTAATGCCGTGATACTGACAGTAGCTGCTATGAATATACATAAATATTTCCAGGGTTTATGTGTAAAATCTCACAAACTCTCTTCATTTCAACCAAAACATTTATTCGGAATATCACTACTGGGATACCAGAACGCAAGATTTAGCCAGGTACTTGTCACCAATCCAGGGAGTGTCAACACCTTAGGCTTTCTTTCCATCAGTCCTCCCTGCAAACAAGCTCCCCTAGGCAAGTTCCTCCCTTAGCTCCCTCCTCTCTCTGCAGTGTGCCTCCACCTGTGCAATAGAATATACATATAGTTTCCAAACAAGGACTGGGCACTTCATTGGCTTAGTACAGGCAAGCTTGGAAATCTATTCATTTGGAAACAGAGAAGAGATGTTACTCTGGTTCCTCTCAGATGAGACTGGACTGATGTTTTGGTTGCCATGGGTCATGAGAAAACAGGAGAGTACACAGTAGCAACAGCCAAGTTACATGACTGGCGCAAAAGTGACTAGCAGAAGGTGGGTTAAACCAGCACAGACAAAACACTTGTTTTTTTTTCCACAGGCCGCCCAAAATCTTTTGCCCAGCTGTATGTTGTGAAGGCCTGAATTAAGGTTACCTTGCTTGACAGTCAGGGCTCCCTTCAAGCAAGAAGTAGTGATAACACCAAAGCCTTTGTTGTTGCCTTCTATAGTTCAAGGAGTGACCTTGTCAAAGTGCATTCTGTGTTGTCTCTCCAGCAGGGCTTTTTTTCCATGGAGATACTTCCTTGGGGTCATAGGTGTTTTAAACCATAAACACCCTGACTGCTGTCTTGCAGGCCCCCTAACATTGGGAAATCTTCCCCCAATTTCTGGGATGTGTATTTCTTTGTTGGGCTTCAGAAGTGATGCCAGTCCAAACCTAGTCATGCTTCTCTTGATTCTTGTGTTTGAAAGTCAAATTTTCTATTCAGCTCTGGTCTTTTCACTGAGAAAGCTTGAAAGTCCTCTATTTTATTGAAAATCCTTATTTTGCCTTGGAGCATGATACTCAGTTTTGCTGGGTAGGTGATTCTTGGTTTTAATCCTAGCTCCATTGACCTCCGGAATATCGTATTCCAAGCCCTTCGATCTCTTAATGTTGAAGCTGCCAGATCTTAGGTTATTCTGATTGGGGTTCCACAATACTCAAATTGTTTCTTTCTGGCTGCTTGCAGTATTTTCTCTTTGATCTGGGAGCTCTGGAATTTGGCAACAATATTCCTAGGAGATTTCTTTTTGGGATCTCTTTGAGGAGGTGATCGATGGATTCTTTCAATTTCTATTTTGCCCTGTGGTTCTAGAATATCAGGGCAGTTCTCCTTGATAATTTCTTGAAAGATGATATCTAGGCTCTTTTTTTGATCATGGCTTTCAGGGAGTCCAATAATTTTTAAATTATCTCTCCTGGATCTATTTTCCAGGTCAGTGGTTTTTCCAAGGAGATATTTCACATTGTCTTCCATTTTTTCATTCCTTTGGTTCTGTTTTATAATATCTTGATTTCTCATAAAGTCACTAGCTTCCACTTGCTCCAATCTAATTTTTAAAGTACTATTTTCTTCAGTGGTCTTTTGGACCTCCTTTTCCATTTGGCTAATTCTGCCTTTCAAGGCATTCTTCTCCTC
Organism: Trichosurus vulpecula; assembly: GCF_011100635.1. Lineage (NCBI taxonomy): Eukaryota > Metazoa > Chordata > Mammalia > Diprotodontia > Phalangeridae > Trichosurus > Trichosurus vulpecula. Next base: position 157,601,639 of record NC_050576.1, on the reverse strand, counting down.
ATTGCCAGGTTGGGGGTTCTTGGGGAAGGAGTTGTGCTGGTGTGACAGAGCTGGCACCTCCCCCCCCCCAAACGTGGAACATAGAACTCTTTAGTCTACAAACAGTCATACCCCACTGAAAAACTCAAGGGTCAAGTTAGTTGGTTGGGGATATGGCCAGGCAGCGAAAACACACCCAGATTCAGTCTCAGACTTTGCATTCTTTCTTTGGTGACAAAGAAGACCAAAACATACAGACAGAAGAAGTTAACAAAGTCAAAGAGCCTACAACAGAAACCTCCAAGAAAAACATGAACTGGTCCCAGGCCATGGAAGAGCTCAAAAAGGATTTGGAAAAGCAAGTTAGAGAAGTAGAGGAAAAATTGGGAAGAGAAATAAGAAGGATGCGAGAACACCATGAAAAGCAAGTCAATGACTTGCTAAAGGAGACCCAAAAAAAATACTGAAAAATACACTGAAGAAAACAACACCTTAAAAGATATATTTTTTTTAAAAATCAAGTTCAAGAACATGAGTTTTCAATCCCTGTTCATGAGGTGTTTAAATACAAAGAAACTTGTGATTTCTTTGATTTGGACATTCATTCTCATAATACATATGGCAGCCCATCTCTACCTTCTCTTCCTGCAAAACTCTTCTTTATCTTTTCATAAGTTGTCTATAGGGTATATACACTCACCCTTTCAGAAGACTTCTTTGTTTTCTCCTGACTGCAAGATAATACAAGAGATAGTCTAGGACTGACTGCCTCTTATTCTTTGCCATCACCAAGTGATTAGCCTATCTCCTTTTTCTAGCAGAGATTTCTTCAATGACATCTTTAACTCCCTGAAGTTCTTAATTGATTGTATGTTTTAGCCTGCTCAAACCCATTTAGCTACCCTTTAATTCCATGACACACAGTAATAAAAAAAGGAGAATATTAGTCTTTCTTCTGAGCTCCAGTCCAACATTACCAACTGATTGTTGGACGTTGCCCACTGGATGGCTAGTGGGAATATCAAACTCAACATAGCTAAAACACAACTCACGATCTTTCCTCCAAAGCCTGACCTTCTTCAATACTTCTCTATTACTATGGATGACATTTTTAGCTTTTAATTACCCCAAATTTACAAGTTCTGAATCGTTCTTGATTCCTCATCCTCCTTTAACCCACTTATTCAATCAGTTGCCAAATTTTACCAGTCCTATGTTTTCATTTCTCTCATTCTCTTTTCTCCTTACTCACATGAACATTACCCTAATTCAGACCCTACTCATCTCTCACCTAGATGATTGAAATAGTATTCTGGTTAACAAAATTCTTTTGATTAAATCTATTTTAGCCTTAACTTTGTCTGACATCATGATTACCACCCCTCCTCTTTTATCCCTAATAAATTCTACTCCTGATCTTTATTTTGTTTGTGCATATCTCTTATTTCCTATCCCTCCTGACTTCTCTACTTTACTTTTACCAGCCACCTTGCCCTCCTATTATTTAACCTCTGAAGCTCCCTCCCTATCCTCCTATTCCTATTAATCTTAAATCCTTCTGTACCTATTCACTCACCCTCTCCTCTAAAGATACTTCCCTTATCTTCTCATCCCTCCCTATTCCTTTAATGTTTTATTTCTTTCTGAATTTAGAAGACTTTTATATTCTTCTAGATATATATGTATTGTTTCCTTTTGAACCTATTCCTGACAAAAGTAGGCTTCCAGAACTAACAGTCCTCCTCTCCCATCTAAATCTTCTATTGCTTCTTCTCACATCTCATTTTTATAATATAATTACTCTTTTTAGCTGTTCCTAAACAGTTTTAATTTTTTTAAATCATATCATACTAAGGTCTACCCCAATGTTTATCATGAACTATCCAATTACTAATAACAATCTTAGACATATGTTTTATATTTCCTCATTAAAAAGGTAAATAATCTGTCCTTACTGAATCCCTTGTAATTAGACTTTGATATGTGTCTTATTTTTTTCTTGGCTCTTGTATGTCAAATCTTTTATTAAATTCATGTTTTTTTTTAAACAAAATCCTGAAAATCTAACAACTCATTAAATGTCCACCTCTTTTTCATTAAGGATTATGCTTAGCTTTGCTGGGTATGATATTCTCAGCTGGAACCCCAGTTCTTTTGATCTTTGATATATAGTGTTCCAAGACCTATAATCTTTTTAGTGTCACTGCTGCTAGGTCTTGTGTGATTCTAATTGTGGCACCACCATATTTAAATATTTTTTTGTTGCTCATAATATTTTGTCATTGAACTAGAGGTTTTGGAATTTGACTGTGATATTCCTGTGGGTTTTCCTCATAGGAGCTCTTTCATGTGAGGATCAGTGGATTTTTTGTATTTCTACTTTCCCCTAATTCTAATTCTTCAGGACAATTTTCTTTAATTATTTCTTCTATTAGTGTATCTAGATTCTTTTTTTATCATGACTTTCAGGTAGTCTGATTATTCTTACATTTTCTCTTCTTGATCTGTCCTCCAGATCAGTTGTTTTTCTTATGAAATTCTTATGAGATTCTTATGAAATTTCACATTTGCTTCTATTTTTTATACTTCATATATTGTTTTATTGTTTCTTGGTCTCTTATGATTCCACTGGCTTTCCCTTGTCCAATTCTGATTTTTAAAGAATTTTCTTCCTTAAGATTCTGGTTCTCCTTTTCTAATTGGTTGACTTTTTTTCATAATCTCATTTTTCTTGGATTGTTCTTATTTTCTTTTTTTAGTTTTTCCTCAATCTCTCTCATTTGATTTTTAAAGTCTTTTAAAGTACTTCTATAAATTCTTTTAGGACACTTGACCATTTGACATTACCCTTTGGGGTAGAAGAGGCTTTCTTTGCTTCAGTATCCTCCTCTGAAGACAAATGCTGGTCTTTTCCATTCCCATAGTAAGTTCCTATGGTTGAATTCTTTCTCCTTTGCCTGCTCATTTTAAAATTTATAACAGCTATTTTTTTTGTAATCACCTTTAACTGTAATCATCTCAAGTATGGGATATGCCTCTGGCTTCAGGTCCTCCTTCAGTTCTTCCCTCTGTCCTAGAACTGAAATGAAGACCTCCAGTAAGAGCCAACAGCCAGTGGCACCCCTGCCCTACTATTTCTGCACTCACGGGGTGTATATTGGTTCCTTCTCTCCCAGAGCTGCATCTCTGCCATACAGCTGGATCTGGCATTCCTTGTTAGCAGAGGTTCCCTCAATCGTCCCTGGCTCAGATGCCCAACTCCCCTCACTGTTCCCAGGATTGAAGTTCCTGAGGCTGGGGCCAAGGAAGCCTCACAGCCCTGCTAATCCTAAGGTTTACCTCATGTTGTTTAAGTGGAACTAGCCTAGAGGTGTTTATTCTTTACAGGTACCAAGCCTTGTCCCAGGATATTTTTCTTTAGATTTTCTCCAATTATCACAGGAAGATCACTGTTCTGCCACTACTCTTATTTATTTTTACCACTCTATGTTAACTCTGAAATGATATTTTGTCTCATTTGTGGAGGAAATCTGGAGATCTTGGAATTTTTTAATTGGGTTTTCTTTTTTTTATTTAATATTTTTAGCTTTCAACATTGATTTTCACAAGAGTTTGAATTACAAATTTTCTCCCCATTTCTATCCTCCCCCACACTCCAAGATGGCATATATTCTGGTTGCCCCATTTCCCAGTCTGCCCTCCCTTCTGTTACCCCATTCTCCCCATCTCCTTTTCTCTTACTTTCTTGTAGGGCAAGATAAATTTCTTTGCCCCATTGCCTGTATATCTTATTTCCTAGTTGCATGCAAAAACTTTTTTTAAACATCTGTTTTTAAAACTTTGAGTTACAAATTCTCCCCCCTCTTCCCTCCCCACCCACCCTCCCTAAGAAGGCAAGCAATTCAACATAGACCACATGCATATCATTATGTAAAACCCTTCCACAATACTCACGTTGTGAAAGACTAACAATATTTTGCTCCTTCCTATCCTATCCCCCTTTATTCAATTTTCTCCCTTAATCCTGTCCCTTTTCAAAAGTGTTTATTTTTGATTACCTCCTCCCCATATCTGCCCTCCCTTCTATCATCCTCTCTTTTTTATCTCCTTCCTCCTTCTCTCCTGTGGGGTAAGATACCCCATTGAGTGTGTATGGTATTCTCTCCTCAGGTCAAATCCGATGAGAGCAAAATTCACTCATTCCCTCTCACCTGCCCCCTCTTCCCTTCCTACAGAACTGCTTTTTCTTGCCACTTTTATGTGAGATAATTTACCCCATTCTATCTCTCCCTTTCTCCCTCTCTCAATATATTCATCTCTCATCCCTTAATTTGATTTTTTTTAGATATCATCCCTTCATATTCAACTCACCCTGTGCCCTCTGTCTATCTATCTATCTATCTATCTATCTATCATCTATCTATCTATCTATCTATCTATCTATATATATATACACATATACATATATATGTATATTCCCTTCAGCTACCCTAGTACTGAGGTCTCATGAATCATACAGATCATCTTTCCATGTAGGAATGTAAACAAAACAGTTCAACTTTAGTAAGTTCCTTATGATTTCTCTTTCTTGTTTACCTTTTGTTGGAAAGTCAAATTTTCTATTCAGCTCTGGTCTTTTCACTGAGAAATCTTGAAAATCCTCTATTTTATTGAAAATCCATATTTTGCCTTGGAGCATGATACTCAGTTTTTCTGGGTAGGTGATTCTTGGTTTTAATCTTAGCTCCATTGACCTCTGGAATATCCTATTCCAAGCCCTTCAATCCCTTAATGTAGAAGCTGCTAGATCTTGTATTATCCTGATGGTGTTTCTACAATACTCAAATTGTTACTTTCTGGCTGATTATGGTATTTTCTCCTTGATCTGGGAGCTCTGGAATTTGGTAACAATGTTCCTAGGAGTCTTCTTTTGGGGATTTTTTTCAGGAGGTGATCAGTGGATTCTTTCAATTTCTATCTTACCCTCTGGCTCTAGGATATCAGGGCAGTCAATTTCTTGAAACATGATTAGGCTCTTTTTTTGATCATGGCCTTCAGGTAGTCCAGTAATTTTAAAATTATCTCTCCTGGATCTGTTCTCCAGGTCTGTGGTTTTTCCAATGAGATATTTCACACTGTCTTCCATTTTTTCATTCCTTTGGTTCTGTTTTATAATATCTTGATTTCTCATAAAGTCACTAGCTTCCACTTGATCCAATTTCATTTTTAAGGTAGTATTTTCTTCAGTGGTCTTTTGGACCTCCTTTTCCATTTAGCTAATTTTGCCTTTCAAGGTATTCTTCTCCTCATTGGCTTTTTGGAGCTCTTTTGCCATTTGAGTTAGTCTATTTTTTAAGGTGTTATTTTCTTCAGTATTTTTTGGGTCTCCTTTAGGAAGTCATTAACTTGTTTTTCATGGTTTTCTCCATCACTCTCATTTCTCTTCCCAATTTTTTCTCTACTTCTTTACCTTGCTTTTCCAAAATCTTTTTGTCCACTTCCATGGCCTGAGACCAGTTCATGTTTTTCTTGGAGGCTTTTGATGTAGGCTTTTTGACTTTGTTCTTCTGGCTCTATGTTTTGGTATTCCTTGTCCCCACAGAAAGATTCCAAATTCTGAGTCTGAATCTGAGACCATCTTTGCTGCCTGTTCATGTTCCCAGCCAACTTACTTGACCTTTGAGTTTTTTGTCAGGGTATGAGCTCTTGTAGAGTATAGAGTACTTTGTCTCAAGCTTGAGGGGCTGTGCTGTTGCTTTCAAAGTTATTTCTACACAGCAAGCTCTGCCATACCAGTGCTACTCCTTCCCCATGAATCGCCAACCCAGACCGGACTCAGATCTAAGAAGGCTCTGCACTCCCACTCAGATCTGCCACTAAATTCCTCCCACCAGGTGGGCCTGGGTCTGGAAGCAACTGCAGCTGTAGCTCTATAAGCAGCCTCAGAGTTGCATCACCTACGCTGCCCCTGGGGTGGTGGCAAACTCTTTTCACTCTCTCCCAGCAGCTTTTCCCACAAACCTTCTCTGTTGTCTTTGGTGTTTGTGGGTTGAAAAGTCTGGTAACTGCCACAGCTCACTGATTCAGGGTGCTAGGACCTGTTCTGCCTGGCTCCCATTCTGGTTGGTCCAGGTGCAGCTCATGCTGGGGTCTACTCTGCTCCGCTCCCATCTCGGTGAGCAATAGACCTTACCTCGCGACCATCCAGCCTGTCCTGGGCTAGAGCCCTGCTTCCCTCTGCTGTTTTGTGGGTTCTTCAGTTATAGAATGTGTTCAGAGCCATTTTTATAGCTTTTTGGAGGGACCTGGGAGGGGGGAGCTCATGCAAGTCCCTCCTTTCCAGCCGCCATCTTAGCTCTGCCCCAAGCTTGGAATTTTCTGACCTACTCTGCCATCTTCCCAGAATTTAATGAGATTTGAACAAAGCCAGGAAAGCCAGTAGGCAGAAATGAGAAAGGAGAGAGAGCTCCAGGCATTGAAGACAACTGGTGACAAGTCCAGAGTTGGAAGGAGTATATCATGGGAGGAATAGCAAGGAGTCTACTGTCACTGGATCAAAGAGTACATGGGAAGGAGTAAGATGTAAGAAGAATGGGAAAAGTAGGAAGGTTCAAGGTTATGAAGAATTTTAAATTTATCCAGTTCTCAGGAAAGAATATTAAAATCTCCCATAATTATGGTTATATAATCTCTGCTTTTCTTGCAATTTGTTTTCTATTAGTAATTTAGATGGTTTAATATCTGTTATACATAATTTAATAATGATAATATTTCTGTGCCTGTAGTATCTTTGTCATAAAATAGTTGCTCTGGCTATTTCTCTTCACCATGCAGATTTTTCTTCTCTCTTTTTTTTCCAATTTTATATTTATTTTTATTTTCTGACAATGTCAATGCATCCTCTTTTAAAAAACAACCTGATGCATAATAAATTTTATTTCCTGTTTAAGTTAATTTTATTTATCTTTAGTTTTAAAAATGAGAAGGTTTTTGCACACATCAAATTTTGGGATTTTATTGTCCTATCTACTTTGTTATCTTCCTTTATTTTTTTGGGGGGTAGTTTAATCCACTTAAATTTAAGGTTATACTTTTTAGATTTACATTCTCCTTTATTTGTCTTCCAAATTGATTACCTCTTTTATATTTTAATTTGATACTCTTTTCCTGTGATTAATTTTGTTTGCACTAAATTGATCCCAGCCTTTCCCCCACACACCCTCTCAAGGTAGAGAGGTTTATGTATCCTCTCATTTGTATGTTCTATTCCAAATTACTTTATTTGATTTGAATTGTTAATCTTTACTTAATTTCTTTTATTCATTTCCCACTAAGCACACTCATTTGGTTTTTTTCTCTTTTTTAACCCTGATGATAGTGTGGTTCGCTGTCCCACTCCAACCTCTTAACTTGAGTGATATTCATTGGTAATATTTCTTTCCAAGAATGTTAATTTATTTTCTGTATCTCCTTATTTCTATCACCAGTCTGGACTACTACAAAATATATTCTCCCAATCATAGGCCATTTACTTACCTGTTCCTTCTTTATTCTCTCTCTGTCCCTCACTAAAGACTAATATGGATGAACAAAGAACTCACTGAACAACCTGTCTATTTTTAAAATATATGTACAGAAGATAAAAGGGATAATAAGTAACAGAGAATGAATGAAGAGTATGGCATGAGTCTATAAAAATTAAATACAAGTGTGTTAAAACTCAGAATGAATTCAAGCTGGCAAGGAAGTTAAGGACAACCAAAAGATTGTTTTTAGCCATATTGCAGTCAGTAGAATAGAAGGAGGGATAGGATGGCTGCTTCAGGAAGATGGTAAAGTGATAACTGACGACAGAGAAAATGAATAGCTGCTCAATTTTTATTTTGCTTCTCTTCCAAAGAGATTGCAAAGGAAATGACAGAACAAAAATACTTAAAAAGGAGCTAACACTCAAGATAAGTAAGGTGATCATAAGTGAATATCTTTCTATCCTTCATGAATTCAAATCACCTCTCAAATCACTTAGGATGAAATACATCCTAAGGTACTGGAAGAATGGCAACTGTGATTACCTTGCCATTGACAATGAAACTTGAAAATACATAGAAAATTGGAGAATACTGGAATAGAGCAAATGTTGTACCAATTTCCAAAGAAGGAAGAGGACAGATTCTGCAAACAATAAACCAGTGAGCTTGACTTTACATCCTTGGAAAATTCTATAATGGAACATTAAACAGTAAATATCTAACAAAAGGACATTGATTACAGAAAGTACTGCTGGGCTCCTATTGGGTGAGTGACTTTTTTAAAAATGCCATGGCCAATGGAGAAAGAGGGAGGAGAAAGAAATTTCCTCTGACTCACTCACCCACAGGCAACATGATCACAAGGGTCCTTTGCTATAGTTGTCTCTCTTCTTTGTTGCCAAGGCTTTCACTTCTCAAAACTATTCCTCCACTGACAACTGTCTCCACTGACAACCATCTCCACCGATTTGCTCTTCTTCCTTCCCTTTTTTCACATTTTTTATTCATTTTAAACTTAAATACAAAATAAAGGAGAAAAGAATATTTCTCTGTACACAACAGAACGTAAGATTGAACATAAAGCAATACATTTTCATTTCAAGAAAACCTATAATAAACTACACATTGTTTTCAAAGCTACTCATGTTTTCTTTGCTTCCTTCTAGGTTTTCTTTTGGTCTCTGCTGTGCATATTTTACTTTATTTTTATTTTTTTCTCCCTCTCTCCCTCCCCCCCATCCTAGAGAGAACTACAATTTAACATGGATATTGATAGATATATTTATAGATATATACTCATATGATATAGATATAGATGTATGTAGAGATAGATAGATATAGATGTAGACAGATAAAAACATACACACATATACATGTTTGTAAGACCATACTATACATATTTCTATTTGTCATTTCTTTCTCTGGAGGTGTATAGCATCTTTGTTCATAGGTCCAGGTTTTCTATGTTTTTCTAAATCAACCAGCTCATCATTTCTTATACCACAACAGTATTCTAACACAATCATATCCTATTTGATAGATTGTCTATCGAAGTTTTTTTCCCACCAAATTTTCTTCTTTTCTTTTATTCTTGGCTATATTGGTTTTATTTACACTAGAAAATTTTAGTTTAAAATGATCAAAATTAACCATTTTACACTTCAACAATGAGCTCACCTCATAATAAAGTTTAAGGTCTAGTACTGCTGAATCTCTTCCCTTTACATTTTCTCCCTTAGTTTCCTTGAAATTCTTGACCTTTTGTTCTTCCAAATGAATTTTGTTATTATCTTTCCTAACGTGTGTGTGTGTGTGTGTGTGTGTAGTAATTTAATTGGGAGGGCATTGAGTTAATAGATTAGTTAGGTAAAATTGACATTTAAAAATTAGTTTGGCTTTACCTACCACAAACAATAAATATTGCTCCAATTATTTAAATCTGACTTTATATAAAAATGTTTTATGTTTATGTCCATATTCCTGTGTCTACTTTGGCAGATATACTCTCAGGTACTTTATACTGTCTAATTATTTTAAACGGTCTAAAAAAATATTGAATAATATTGGGGACACAGTGTAGTTTCCCTATTTTTCTTGTTTAATTAAATCTATTTTTGCTTAAACTTTCTCTGAGATCATTACTACTCTTGCTTTTTTATGTAATATACTCCAACCCCTTATTTTATTTCTGCCTCTCTCTCTCCCTCTGTCTCTGTCTCTCTGTTTCTGTCTCTCTCTGTCTGTGTCTCTCTCTCTGTCTTACTCCCTCTCTCCATCTCCCTGTCTCTGTCTCTGTGTTTGTCTCTGTCTGTCTCTGTCTGTCTCTCTCTCTGTCTCTGTCTCTCTGTCCCTCTCTCTCTCTCTCTCTATCTCTGTCTCTCTCTGTCGCTGTCTCTGTCTCTCTCTGTCTCTCTGTCTCTCTCTGTCTCTCTCTCTCTCTCTCTCTCTCTCTCTCTCTCTCTGTTTCCTGAAAGCAATATATTGTTGAATTCATATTTTTACCATATTCTATTTCCATTTTATGAGTAAATTCATCCCATTTATATTATCAGCTATAATTATTTGTCTTGTATTTCCCTCCTTCATAGTTTTCTTCACTATCCTTCTTATCCCATTTACCCTATCCCTCCTTGCTTATTTAATTTATATCTCCCTGTATCTTGTCTTCCTATTCCTTAATATACTCATTCTTCTTGTCTCCCCCCACCTTTTGCTTTGATCTATCTATCTATCTATCTATCTATCTATCTATCTATCTATCTGTCTATCTATTTGCTTCCCCTCCTAATGCTTAATCTACAACCCTTCTAAGAGTTCTTCTATTATACTGTCCTCAAGCCCTCTCATTTCTTTCTAAATTTAGAATGTTCTTCTACTCTTCTAAATGTATCTATTGTTCCCTCTTTAACCCATTTCTGATGAGAGTAAGTTTCCAGCACTAGCAGCTCTCCTCCACCCACTTACTTCTGTATCAATTCTTCCTCTCATGACTGATTTGTTGAGATAATTCTTCTTTTTTTATCTCTCTTTATGTAGTTTTATTTTTTAGAATCACTCCATCATACACAGCTCAGCCCAAGTTTTTCTTTTAAACTACCCAAGTAATGATGACAATCATAAGAGTACAAATAACTTTTTTAAAATTTTTTTTTATTTTTAGTTTACAACACTTGGTTCTACATAATTTTGAGTTCCAGATTTTCTTCCCTCCCTTCCCCCTCCCTCTCCAAGATGGTATGGAATCCCATATAGCTTTCAGTATAACTTGGCATTGAATTAATTTACACACTAGTCAAATTATGGAGGAGAACTGTGATCAATGAAATGAATCATGCAAAAGAAGAAACAGGACCAAAAAAAACAACCCAAAAACAAAAACAAAAGAGAGAAAAGGAAAAAAAAGGGGATGGGGAAGGCTAACATGAAGTGTGCCTCAATCTGCATTCATACTTCATAGTTCTTTCTCTGGATGTAGATAGCATTCTCCATCATGAGTCCTTTGGAGTTGTCTTTGTACCTTGTGTTGCTGAGAAGAGCGAAGTCTGTCAGGGTTGGTCCTCACAGAATCCATATATCTGTGGTTGTGTATAATGTTCTCCTGGCTCTGCTCCACTCACTCAGCATTACGTCATGTAGGTTTTTCCAGGTTGTTGTGAAGTCCATATCATCCCCATTTCTTATGGCACAATAGTATTCCATCACCTTCATGTACCACAGCTTGTTCAGTCATTCCCCAATTGATGGGCATCCCTTTGATTTCCAATTCTTAGCTACCACAAAAAGAGCCGCTCTAAATATTTTTGTACATATGGGTCCTTTTCCCGATTGTGTAATTTCTTTGGGATACAACCCTAGAGGTGGTATTGCTGGGTCAAAGGGTATGAACGTTTTTATAGCCCTTTGGGCCTAGTTCCAAATTACTCTCCAAAATGGCTGGTTCATCTCACAACTCCACCAGCAATGTAACAATGTTCCAATTTTCCCACATCCTCTCCAGCATTTATCATTTTCCTGTTTTGTTATTTTAGCCAATCTGACAGGAGAGATGTGGTATCTAAGAGTTGTTTTGATTTGCATTTCTCTAATCAGTAGTGATTTAGAGCATTTTTTCATATGCCTATAGATATTTTTAATTTCTTCCTCTGAAAACTGCCTGTTCATATCCTTTGAACATTTCTCTATTGGGGAATGGCTTGTATTCCTATATATTTGGCTCGGTTCCCTGTATATTTTAGAAATGAGGCCTTTATCAGAGACACTAGGTGTAAAGATTTTCTCCCAATTTTCTGCTTCTCTCCTAATTTTTGTTGCATTGGCTTTTTTTGTACAAAACATTTCACTTTAACATAATTAAAATTATCCATTCTGCATTTTGTTATGCTCTCTATCTCTTGTTGGGTCATGAATTTTTTTCTTTTCCATAAATCTGATAAGTAAACTATTCCTTGTTCTCCCAAATTACTTATAATATCAGCCTTTACTCCTAAATCATGAACCCATTTTGACTTTATTTTGGTATATGGTGTAAGATATTGGTCTATGCCCAGTTTCTGCCCTACCATTTTCCAATTTTCCCCACAGTTTCTGTGAAAATAGTGAATTCTTAGCCCAGAAGCTGGCCTCTTTGGGTTTATCAAAGAGTAGATTGCTATAGTTGTTGACTTCTCCATCTTGTGTTCCTATCCTATTCCACTGATGTACACCTCTGTTTCTTAGCCAGTACCAGGTAGTTTTGATGACTGCTGCTCTGTACAGTTTAATATCTGGTATGACTAGGCCACCTTCTCTAGCATTTCTTTTCATTAATACCCTAGATATTCTAGACCTCTGGTTTTTCCAGATGAATTTTGTTATTATTTTGTCCAGTTCTGTAAAATAATTTTTTGGTAGTTCAATTGGTATGGCACTGAATAGATAGATTAATTTAGTTAAAATTGTCATTTTTATTATATTAGCTCAGCCTAACCATGAGCAACTGATATTTTTCCATTTATTTAGATCTGACTTTATTCGCGTGAAAAGTGTTTCATAGTCATGTTCATATAAGCCCTGGGTTTGATTTGGCAGATAGACTCCCAAATATTTTATAGTGTCTACAATAACTTTGAATGGAATTTCTCTTTCTATCTCTTGCTGTTGGACTTTGTCAGTCAGTAATGTATAGGAATGCTGAGGATTTATGTGGGTTTATTTTATATCCTGCAACTTTGCTAAAGTTATTTATTATTTCAAGTAGTGTTTTACTTGATTCTCTAAGATTCTCTAAATAAATCATCATATCATCTGCAAAAAGTGATAATTTAGTTTATTCTTTTCCTATTCTAATTCCTTCAATTTCTTTTTCTTCTCTTATTGCTACAGCTAACATTTCTAGTACCAAATTGAATAGTAGGGGTGATAATGGAAATCCTTGTTTCACACCTGATCTTATTTGGAATGCATCTAGCCTATCCCAATTACAAATAATGCTTGTTGATGGTTTTAGGTAGATGCTATTTATAATTTTAAGGAAGGTTCCATGTATTCCTATGCTTTCTAGTGTTTTTAATAGGAATGGGTTTTGTATTTTGTCAAAGGCTTTTTCTGCATCTATTGAGATGATCATATGGTTTCTGCTAGTTTTGTTGTTGATATGGTCAATTATGCTAATAGTTTTCCTAATATTGAACCAGTCTTGCATTCCTGGAATAAATCCTATCTGGTCATAGTTTATTATTCTCATGATGAGTGGCTGCAATCTTTTTGCTAATATTTTATTTAAAATTTTTGCATCAATATTCATTAGGGAAATTGGTCTATAATTTTCTTTCTCTGTTTTGACTCTACCTGGTTTGGATATTAGTACCCTATTTGTGTCATAAAAAGAATTTGGTAGGACTCCTTCTTCACTTATTTTCCCAAATAGTCTACAAAGTGTTGGAATTAGTTGTTCTTTAAATGTTTGATAGAATTCACATGTAAAACCATCTGGCCCTGGAGATTTTTTCCTAGAGAGTTCATTGATGACATGCTCAATTTCTTTTTCTGAGATGGGGTTTTTTAGAAATTTTACTTCTTTTCTGTTAACCTGGGCAGTTTATGTTTTTGTAGATATTCATCCATATCTCTAAGGTTGTCAAATTTATGGGCATACAATTGGGCAAAATAATTCCTAATTATTGTTTTGATTTCCTCTTCACTAGAGGTGAACTCACCCTTTTCATTTTTGATACTGGTAATTTGATTTTCTTCTTTCTTTTTTTTCATCAAATTGACCAAAGGTTTATCAATTTTACTGGTTTTTTTCATAGAACCAGCTCTTTGTTTTATTTATTAATTCAATAGTTTTCTTGGTTTCAATTTTATTAATCTCTCCTTTGATTTTCAGTGTTTCTAATTTGGTATTTAATTGGGGATTTTCAATTTGCTCTTTTTCTAGCTTTTTCAGTTGTATGCCCAGATCATTGATCTCCTTTTTCCCTATTTTATTCATGTAAGCATTTAGGGATATAAAACTTCCCCTAAGAACTGCTTTTGCTGCATCCCATAAGTTTTGGTATGTTGTTTCATTATTGTCATTCTCTTGAATGAAGTTATTAATTGTTTCTCTGATTTGTTCTTTGGCCCACTCATTCTTTAGAATTAGATTATTTAGTTTCCAATTCATTTTAACTTATTTTTCCATGTTTCTTTGTTACAAATAATTCTTATTGCATCATGATCTGAAAAGTATGCTTTGACTACTTCTGCCTTTCTGCACTGGATTGTGAGGTTTTTATGCCATAGTACATGGTCAATTTTTGAGTATGTGCCATGTACCACTGAGAAGAAAGTATATTCCTTTTTATCCCCATTCAGTTTTCTCCGGAGGTCTACCATATCTGCCTTTTCTAAAATTCTCTTTACCTCCTTAACTTCTTTCTTATTTATTTTGAGGTTAGATTTATCAAGGTCAGAAAGAGGGAGGTTGAGGTCTCCCAATATTATAGTTTTGCTGTCTATTTCTTCCTGTAACTCCCTTAACCTCTCCTCTAGGAATCTGTGTGCCATACCACTTGGTGCATATATGTTAAACAATGATATTGCTTCATTGTTTATGGTGCCTTTTAGCGGTTTGTAGTGTCCTTCCTTATCTCTTTTAATTAAATCTATCTTTACTTTTGCTCCGTCTGAGATTAGGATTCCTACACCTGCTTTTTTTACTTTAGCTGAGGCACAATATATTTTACTCCAGCCTTTTACCTTTACCCTGTGTGTATCCCCCTGTTTCAAATGTGTTTCTTGTAAACAGCATATTGTAGGATTATGGTTTTTAATCCATTCTGATATCTGCTTCCGTTTTATGTGAGAGTTCATCCCATTCACGTTCACAGTTATGATTTCTATCTGTGTCTTTTTCTCCATCATATTTCCCCCATTTATGCTTTTATTTCTCCCTTTCCCCTTCTCCTCCTCAACAAAGTTTTGCTTTTGACTGCTGCCTTCCTCAGTTTACCCTCCCTCTTTATTCCCCTTCCTTATCTTACCATTTCCCACTTGCTACTTCTCCCCTCCCTTCTGACCACCCCCTCCCTTTTTTCCCCCTTCCCCTCCTACTTCCTGTAGGACAAGTTAGATTTCTATGCGTATCAGGGTATGTTATTCCCTTCTCGAACCAGATCAGATGACAGTGAAGCTCAAATACTGCTCTTCTCCCTGCCTTCTTTGCCTCTACTATAATGTTTTTGTGCCTCTTCATTTGGTGTAATTTACCTTTTTCTAGTACCTCCTTTCCTCTTCTCTCATAGCCCTCCCTTTACATCTCTTACTTATGCTTTTTATCCTTATGTCAATTATTTTATACAGGCATTCACAGTCTATGTGTATCCCTCTCAATTGTCATAATAGCTGTACCATTCACATATATATGGATATATATAAAACATACATAAGATGATATAATCCTATATAAAAATGCAAATAATTTGCCCTTCTTGATTAATAAGGTTTGTGGGTTTTTTTCCCTGTTTACCTTTTTAAGACTCTCTTGAGTTTTGTATTTGGAGATCAAATTTTCCATTGAGTTCTGGCCTTTTCATCCAGAAGGTCTGGAATTCCCTTATTTCATTGAATGTCCACCTCCTTGCCTGAAAAATTATGCTTAGTTTTGCTGGGTAGTTGATCCTTGGTTGCAGTCCCAGCAACGTTGCCCTTCAGAATATCTTATTCCAATTTCTCCTGTCTTTTAATGTGGAAGCTGAGAGATCCTGCATGATCCTGACTGTAGTTCCACAATATTTGAATTGTTTCTTTTTGGCTGCTTGCAGTATTTTCTCCTTGACTCTGTAGTTCTGAAATTTGGCTATAATATTTCTTGGTGTTTTCAGTTTGGGATCTCTTTCAGGGGGTGATCGGTGAATTCTTTCAATGACTGTTTTGCCCTCTGGTTCTTGGACCTCTGGGCAGTTGTCTTTGATAATTTCTTCGAAGATACTGTCAAGGCTCTTTTTTTCATCATGGATTTCCAGTAGACCAATAACTCTTAAATTGTCTCTCCTGGATCTATTTTCCAGGTCAGTTGTTTTGCCAATCAGATATTTCACATTTTTTTCTATTTTTTCATTCTTTACATTTTGTTTTACTACTTCTTGGTGCCTCATAGATTCATTAGCTTCCACTTGCTCAACCCTAATTTTTAATGAGTTAGTGTTTTCATTTTGCTTTTGAGTCTCCTTTTCCCATTGGTTGATTTTGCCTCTCAGGGTGTCATTTTCTCTCTTTAGATTCTGAATCTCCCTAGCCATTTCGCCAATCTTATTCTTTAGGGACTTGATTTCATCAGTGGATTTTTTTCCATATTTTCTAATTTGGTTTTTAAAATCCTCCTTTAGCTCTTCCAGCAGGGCTTTTTGGGCTGGAGACCAGTTCACATTACCTTTTGAGGTATCAGATGTATCTATAGTTATTGCTGTCCTCTTCCAAATTGGTATTTTGATTATGTCTGTCCACCTAAAAAGAATCTATTGTCCTCTGTTGAGCCTTTGGGGCTCAGGGCTCTCTGTCCCAGCTTTCTTATTCTAGGGATTGTGAGTCTAGTTGTTGTCTTTGTGAATTAAAGCCTTCAGTTTCCTGAGGTGTGGGGGAGGGATCTGGCTCCCTCATGTCTCTTTCCCTAGGGGTGCTCTCCAGCACTGTTGCTCTTCAGCAATGGTCTCAGATGTTTGTTGTTTGAGCTGATGTCTGGCACTTCCCCTGGGGGAGCAAGATTATGTCTGGGCTCCTGGTGTTGACCCCTGCCGGCTCTGCCCCTCTGGGACTAATGAACTTCTACTATTTGGCCACTGAAGCCTCACTTCTATCTCCTCTGTTCCAGCATTCTTTTTTTTTCCCCAAGGAATTCTCTGGGTGGGGAGGGGAGGGATTAGAGCCATTTACCTGGCCATTATGTCTCCCGGAAGTTCAAGAAGCCACGTTTCATACCTTTGGGCTGCAAGCCTCGGGAGTTGATTTTTCATGGCCGGTGGTGTTGTACTGCCTCTCATCGCATCCACAGACTGCCATCCTGTGTTGGGAGGCCTGGGGATTTCCGCCAGTTTCCAGGCACCCAGCTTTCTCCTAGCCTGTCTCCCATGTGGGTTTCCCAGTTGGCCACTTCTGATTTGGTCTGGAGCTGCTCTGCACACCAAGCACTCTCCAAGCCTACAGATTCATGCCTTTAGCCTTTCAGACTTTCCCAGTTTGGAAATTTGCCCCACTCAGACTGCTCACAGTTTCTAACTCTCTCAAATCTGCTCAAATTCACTTTTTTTTTTATAGGAATCTACAAAAACCTTTTTCCACATATAAGAAGCAAATAGTTTGATCTTACTGAGTCCCTTATAATTACTCTTAATGTTTGCCTTATATTGCCTTATATTTTTCCTGGATCTTATATATCACATTTTCCCTTAATTTCTGCTCTTTTACTCACAAATTCCTGGAAGTCTTTCAATTCATTAAACATCCATTTTTTTCCATTCAAAATTATACTTTGCTGGGTAAATTACCCTTGGTTGTAACCACAACTCTTTTGTTCTATGAAATAGAGTGGTCCATGATCTATGGTCCTTCAACACAGAAGCTTCTAGGTCTTGTGTAAACCTGATTATACATCTGCAATATTTAAATTATTTTTTTCTTATTGCTTGCAATATTTTCTCTTTAACCTGGGTGGGAACTTTGAAACTCAGTTATGATATTCCTGTAAATTTTCCTCCTGTGATCCTTTTCAGGAAGTGACCAGTGGATTTTTTTTTCCTATTTCTCCTTTACTTTCTTGTTCTAGAACTTCAGGGCAAATTTCCTTAATCATTTCTTGTAATATTGTATCAAGATTCTTTTTTTCTGATTGTAGCTTTCAGGTAGTACTACAGTTCTTATATTCTCTCTCCTCAACCTGTTCTCCAGATCTCCAGTTGTTTTTCTGATGAGATGCTTCACATTCTCTTCTATTGTTTTCATTCTTCAGGTTTTGTTTTTATTTCTTGGTGTCTTGTAATGTCACAATCCCTTGCCCAATTCTAGTTTTCAAGGAAATATTTTCTTCCTTAAGTTTTTGATTCTCCATTTTAATTTGGTTGACTTTCCTTTCATAATTTTCTTGATTTTTTTGGAGTGCTCTTATTTTTTACCTTATTTTTCCTCAATCTCTCTTATTTGATTTTCAAAGTCCTTTTTAAGTTCTTCCAAGAACTCTTTTTTGAGGTTGTGACCATTTGACATTTCTCATTGAAAAAAAAAGTGACTTTCTTTTTAGCATAGCCTTGGTTTTCAATAGACACTGGCAATGTAGCTGATGTATCAGCCAATGGAAAGATGCCTTTCAATTCAACCAAACAGCAATTTTTCCTACTTCATAAAGTGGTAACAAAATGAAAATACTTCTTTGTTCTTAGGACATTACTGTCTTGTTTTCTGCTATTTTCCCTGTACTTTCTGTTATCACATCAACTGGGCTTGGGAGAAATCTATTAATGAGGAGTCTTCTAACCTCCCTCCCAATATAACAACTATATGTTTTTCCTATATTTTTGGTAGAATAGAATAAATGCTATCCTGTACTGGCTATATACATTGGTACTCTGAGTGCTAGTAAGGGAGCTGGGAATTCTTTTACCCACATCATGGAGACCTAGATACAAGCTATATTTAAGCTATATTCTGAAATTTCACAGAAGGGTAACTAGGTGGGAGCAACACAAGCAAAAGAAAGAATGTCTTAGGAATACACTACTGAAGATTAGACCCTGTTCACATAAATTGTATTCTTGGGTTCTGCACTACAGACTACAAAAAAAACCACATTTATTTTAGTCAACACCCTCACAATGAACATTGACCATATTCCAAACCCCCAGTGAAGCTGATAGGATCATCAATCTAGAGCTGGAAGGGACCTTGGAGACCACTGAGTCAAACCCTCTCATTCTACAGAGCAAGAAAATGAAAGAGATTAAATGACTTCTCTAGGGTCAAATAGCTAGTAAGAATATGAGGCAAGATTGAAACTCAGAAGAGGACTAAATCATCTCCTCAAAAATGACTGAACCCAAGGCATAGGGGAAGGATTCTGAGATTAGTGTGCTTTTCCACTTTGGTTATAGTAAAGAGGACCGGAATTTGGCTTCAACCTCCTTAAACCGGCCCAACCAAGATCCAGGTGCTACAGTATATTTTCACAGGCCATGCTCAACTCAGCCTGGGAGATGTATGTACTCAGGATGTAAAGAAAAGAAGCCATTCTGCAAGTTTTGGTTTGACCCAAGGTACCTGATTATCCATCAGGGGACTCAGCAAAGCAATGGAAATACCAAAAGTCAAGATCAAGAATCAACATTTTTAATCTCAAATGGTATAATAACTCAACATAGATCATCTTGATTTGTCTTACTCACATTTTCTGAGGAAAGTATGAATTAAACCCAAAAATGGGGAACAGTAAGCATGTGGCCATGCTTCTCATATTTCAGCTTCTTCCAGTTTAGGATATTGCCACAATTACAATTGGCCATTATCTCCTTGGGAGGAAGCACATAATCCCACATATTTACATTCCCAATCTCCCCGACAAAGGACTGATTTATATCAAACCCACCCCCATAGAAATCTTGGTCTTGCCCCAGAATGATCTTGGCATTCCCACTTAAGGTATACCCTACTTGCATAATCTTCCTCACCAGGGGTTTACCATTTATCCATATCTCAGCAACCCCTGAGGCTGATGCCCAAGTGGCACAGATATGCACTGGGGTAAGAGTAGACTCATCCACCTGGAAAGTAACCTCTTCTCCCCCAACTGTCAAACTGTACTGTCCAACTTCATCCCTGAAGAGGAGGATCTCATTGTACGAAACTTCAGTGGCATAGGAGAACAAAGAGTAGCCCCGGGTCAGTTCTGAGTAGGTCCACAGGCACACAGTGAATTTCTGCAGCTGTTTGTTCTGCAGTGGGATCAGAGTCGCATAGGAATCAGCTGATGGTTTTGGGAAAAGGAATGCCTTAGTCTGGAGATCTGTGGGTGAAGAATTAGGTGAAGAAAAAGTTGCCCTATGTTTTCCTCCATGTTGCTCTCTACATGGATAGTGCTGGATTCAAAACAATAAAATAGAAACTTCTTCAGGGCAGGGACTTTTTTTAATCTTTGTAGATGTATTATCTAGGGCACAAACTTTTGAATAGTGCTCAGTAAAAGTTTAGTTAATTCAGCCGAAGGGAAACTAGGCTGGGATACACGCATACATATATGTAAAATGTTGGGTCAATAACTATTAGGCAAGGAAGAAATAATAGTCTAATTCTCTAGATGAGTAATGAACAAAAGGTCTCAGATTACTGTGAATGTGACACTAGGGTTTGTTTTACCCATGAATCAATCTTTTACTAATTTCACAACTTATGGTCTACTACCTCCCCTCCACCACCTCCAATGTAATTCCACCCAAGATTGGGAATAACAGAACACTATAGGTTCCCAAAATCACAGTAGTAGAATAAAGAAGTTGATAATTATTGGAACAGTGCTATAGCAAAGAGAAGTAGGGTGATGTGGGGGCCTAGAAAGGTCCTACTGCTAGACTGTGATGGAAGAACCAGATAAAGCCCACTACTTCCTCTTTCATCAAGGTTGCCCACAGGAGGATCATCTTGGATCCAGGAATAAAACCTAAGTGGGACTAGAAAGGCAATGCTTGTGATCTGCATAGCCAGAGAAAGGTGGTTTGGAGGCAGGTACATTTGGAATTGGGTCAGTCAGTCAACAAGCATTCATTAAGTGCCTACTATGGTCTATCTAGGTACTCTGTCAAGAGCTGGTGATAGGAAGAAAGGCAAAATAAATAAATTTCTGCCCTCAAGAAGTCTAATTGGGGAGGCAACATGCAAACAATTAAGCACAAACAAGATACATGAGATAAAATGAAGATAATCAACAGATGATATTGGATGACAGAGGTAAATTGGATGACTGTATAGAGTTATTATCCATAAATGAGTGGTCTCTCAGTAATGCTAAAATCCAAATCTGGATTCTAAGTCCTGGCTTGACCTGTCCTTCTAACATGTAGCTTGTACTCCACATTACACTCACAGGTAATTAACTTTAGTTACACTCAGAGTCTGGGCAGAGAATTTGGTTTCTGTGAATAATTTACTTCTTAGGGAAAGGAGAGAAGGAAAAGGAGATTATGCTCTAGAGTTTGTAGCTAGCATAACAAAGGGCCCCAAATCCTCAGCAATTGACAGTAGAAGAGACAATGAAAGCAGGGAGGGAGCCCCTTGTGAGATCATAGAGGGAATGATAGAAGAGGGGCATTAAAGCTCTTCCACAGGAAGAAGTGATCAGGACAGGGATGCTAAAAAGACCATGAAAAGCCAATTGCTTTGACCCTCTGGAAAATGATAGAGCTCTACAGAACTATAGTGTACCTTCATACAACAGGTAGAGACTGAATTAGATAGACCCTCCTAAATCTAGGATTAGGGTGGCTAGGTGGCATAGTGGATACAATGTTGGTCCTGGAGTAAGAAAAACTCATCTTCCTGAGTTCAAATCTGACATCAGACACTTACTAGCTATGTGACCCTGGGTAAGTCACTTAACCTTGTTTACCTTGGGTCTCTTATCTCTAAAATGAACTAGAGAAAGAAATGGCAAACCACTGCAGTATTTTTGCCAAGAAAACCCCAAATGAGGTCCCAAGGAGTCATATATGACTGAAAACAATTGAACTAGAACAAAAAGTTTTTGTTAAATGATTTTATGACATCTCCTGGTAAAGCCTTAAATTACTTCTGTTTCCATCAAGATTGGCAATATGAAGCCTCCCAGCTTTAAAGCCAGCTTCCTGTTTTTCTAGCCTGTTTTCTTTCCTTTTCATGCATGTCAACCTCCCCTGTCTTGTGCCTGTCTCAGCCTTATTTCCCTGGCCCACTAAGGGAGCCCTCAACCCAGCAAGCTCATTTTCTACCTGTCTGAGCCATAGCTCCTGAGAGAGTCATGAGGAGCAGGGTCCACAGTAACTGTGTCTCCATCTCTTCTTCCTGAGGTTTCCAAGGACATCAACTGGTCCAAAAGCAGAAGTGGTAGAGCTTGCCTCCTGCTTGGCCCTTCAAGGACAGTGCCTATGGCTTAGTCAAGGAGGAATATTTATGCCAGCAGATTTTGTGTTATAGGTTGGTAAACATTAACTTGACAAGGAATTTAGAAATGCTTTGGCCCCTCCTTCTTATTTAGCACATTTTCCACCTATCCTATTTTGTCCTGATTAATCCTCTATTCATATATTTCTCCAATGCCTAGTAGCTGTGTAACCCTGGGCCAATCAATGATGAGGATATTTGAGTTCCTTATCTCACAAGATGGTCATAGAAAAAGTGTTTCATCACCTTTAAAGAGCTTTATAATTGTCAATTTGATACTAATCTACCCTGATTATCCTTTACTTCATCACCAGATAAACCCAGTCTTTGTTTCCTCCTCCCCACTTTCCCCTTTCACTCACCTTGCTTCACCCTCTCTGGACTATAAGTCATTACAAAATGCTGCTCAAAGATGAAAGACAAGCTCCTTGTAGTCCAAGTGTGTTCACAGTAATTCTTTCAAATTCTATCAAAATTGATTTCAAGGAAACTTGTTCAGACTCCTTTTGTTCAGGTCAGGTCCCTCATCTCCTTCCAGGAGGGAGAGTACTGTAGAACAGGCTTTTAAAAAAATATACTTGCATATAAACTTAGTAATTTTCTATGAGAATTTCATAAGTTGATTCCCATCTTCCTCAGCTGGTCCTCCCAATGTACCTCCCACACCAAAAATGATTTTTGTACAACAGATTATATGAAGTGACTAACTGGAAGATAGGTGGCACAGTAGAAAGAGTGATAAGTGCTAATCATAAGATAAGGGAGTTCAAATCCTACCTCAGACATTGAATAGTTGTGTGACCTTGGGAAAATCACTTAAGCTACCTGTATCTCAGTTAGTTGATTTTATGATATCTACTTTTGGTAAAGCCCTAAATTACTCCCCTTTCTACCAAGATTGGCAATACCAAGCTTCCCAGCTTTAGAGCCAGCTTACTGTTTTTCTAGCCTGGTTTCTTTCTATTTTCATGCACCTCAACCTCCCCTGTCTCATGCCTGTCTCAAATAAGGTGGTTGGACTCATCAATCCCTCTGGTCCTTTCTATGGTCCTAAATCTATGATTCAATAACCCTTGAATCAAGAGAGAGAGAGAGAAAATGATAACAGTAAACTTAAGCTGTACATTTTTTCTACTGGCCTGAAGTGAATAAGTTTGGAAAAGGAGTCCATCTTTATTTATTGAAGCATACAGTATTTATTAATTAGAGCCAACTCTATGCCCAGTGCTTTGTCTGAAGAATTAGATGTTCCTTGAGGGTAGAGTCTGCTTTGTGTTTCTCTTTGTGTCCCCAGAGAACTATGGAACTTCATAGAACTGTAGTGTACCTTAATACAGCAGGTAGGGATTGAATTAAATATGACCCTCCTAAAGCTAGATGGCATAGAGGATACAATACTGGACCTGGAGTAAGGATGACTTATCTTCCTGAGTTCAAATCTGGTGTCAAACACTAGCTGTATGACACTGGATAAGTCACTTAACCCTATTTGCCTCAGGTTCCTCATCTGTAAAATAAGGTGGAGAAGTAAATGGCATACCACTCTAGTACCTTTACTAGGAAAACCCCAAATTGGGTCACAAAGAATCAGATACAACTAAAAATGAGTGAACAACAAACTCAGATTAAATGATTTTATGATATCTCCTTCTGGTAAAGGCCCCACATCACTTCTCTTTCCACCAAGATTGGCAAGATCAAGCCTTCCAGCTTTAGGGCCACTTTTCTATTTTTCTAGCCTGGTTTCTTTCTTTGGTCATGCACATCAATCTTCCCTGTTTTGTGCCTGTCTTAACCTCCTTTCCCTGGCCCACTGAGGAAGCCCCAAACCCAGCAAGCTCATTTTCTGCCTTTCTGGGCCAAAGATCCTGGGAAGGTGATGTGGAGCAGGGTCCACAGTAGCTGAGTCTCCATCTCTTCTTCATGAGGTTCCCAAGGACAGTAACTGGTCTAAAATCAGAGATGGCAGACAAGTCGATTGAAACATGTCTGGGTTTTGGTTTCCTCATTTGCAAATTGAATTGAATAAACTGCTGCCATTGCCTTATTTGATCCTCAGAAAAGCCCCCAGATATGGCAGGACTTGAGCTCAGTTCTTTCCTGACTCAAAGTTGGGTTTTGTTTTTGTTTTTGTTGAGTTTTTTTCCTCTTTCCAATTAACTATGCTACCACCCTAAATTACTTTCCAGTTCTAAAATTGTAATGACTTGAAAGATAAAACTACCAGACACATGGCATCAGTAGAGAACAGTTAAGTGATGGACTTAAATTCAGAGACAGGAGAGAAAAACTTGGATTGTAGTAAATATTGATGGCTACATGAAGAAGATAGATAGCATTTGAGATGGGTATTTGAGGATGAGTCAGATTTTAATAGGTGAAAACTAGGGAAAGGAGTTTCCAGATCTGAGGGAACACTATGAGTAAAGATGGAAGCAGGAATAAGGTTGGAATGTACAGGGGACACTTATGGTGTTGATTTAATTAGAACAAATAGGGGTTGAAGAGCAAATAAGGTTGTATGCATAGGGCAGGGATGACTTGAAGAGGCCTTCAAGAGCCAAGCTGAGGGGTTTGAAATTCTGTAGAAGGAAATCATGAGCTATTATATGTTCTTAATCAGGAGAAATTACACGGTAAAAATATTTTAAGGGTATTTGTTTGGCAGCTGATACAGGATGGTTTGGGGTGAGGAAGTGATGGAGGCAGTAAAACTACTTAATCAGCTGTTCCAGTAATCAGTTTGTGAGGTGCTGAAGGTCTGGATTTAGGCAGTATCACTGAGGATAGAGAGGAGTAGGAAATCTGAGAGATGTTTTTAAGGAAGAAATGATTGCTTTATGAAAGATCTGATATAAGGGGGTGGGTGTGATAAATGATTGATTAGACCCTTATTTCATTCCAATCAGTATTAATCACTTTGATATCATTCCATAGGGGTAGTGATCATAAGCTCTGTATATTAGGCCTGAGAGCTATGACCTGCAAATTGTAAGTTCACTTGCTCAATCATAGGAAGCTAAATAGAGGTCCTCCACCATTGTTTTTCCTTGATAGGGTGACTAAGCCCAACATGATAGAGGTGACTCAACGACATGAAAAGTCTCCCAGTTATTTTTGTTGCCCATGTCCCTCATCATTCTGCTATTGCCCAACATGGGGAGATGGCCAGGAGCTTTTGGCCAATAAGTAACTTTGTTTGCCAGCCTGTGGCCTGCCTTTCTATCAGCCCATCAGCCCACCTAGATGTTTTGACATCTATATATAAGCTTAGACCTTGGGTCTTCTCCTTAGCTCAGTAGGACCTCCTGAAAGGTCAAGACAGGTCTATCAAGGTCTGCTCATCAACTCATTTGTCAACCATTGGGAATCTATATTTTGCGTAGATCCTCTTGGAGGGTCAAGGCCAAGGTCTACTAACCAATAAGATTCCATATTGTTTTGGCTTACTTCGTCTGTATTGTCTGAGTATCAAGCACTACAAAACTAAGGCTCAAGGCAGCTAGGTGGCACACTGAGTAGAGCACCGGTTCTAGAGTCAGGAGGACCTGAGTTCAAATCTGGCCTCAGACACCTGACACATGTACTAGCTGTGTGACCTTGGGCAAATCACTTAACCCCAATTGCCCTGCCAAACACAAAAACAAAAATAAAACTAAGGCTGTGGAGGAGGGGTCTTCTCAGATCGTGAGGAAGATCTGAAATCCACTTCATTGAAGAAGCCATGATCCCTTAAAAAAGAGCTATTATCTCAGGGCTCTGCCTCAGTTTGTATTGCAGGTTGAACAATTTTGGACCCCACTCCATGGTGATCCAGATGGGCCAGTGATGTGTCTCTCCTCCCCCCACCACATACCTCTTTACACTGGCCCCTGCAAGGTACCCAAAAAGGAAGTACACACCCAGATAAATTTTTGCTAATGGCTCCCCCATAGAAATTGGCCCTGGAAGGTTGGCCTCCTGTCACTCTCCAAACCCAAACTCTCTGAGCCTGAGGCAAGTCTTTTCAAGATGTGTGAGTCTGATTTAGTTTACCCCTAGAATTCTTTCCCTTAAAGAAATTCCCCAATTAGGCTAAAAAGGACTTATAAGTAAGTCTCTTATTATAGGAACTTATAGCTAAGGATTTATAAGGTCTGGAGGACTTAAATGAATTATTTATAAAAAATATATGGCCACAATTTTAACTCTTAAAGCATAAACTAATGTGTTTTTTCCTGTTTTGGTACTTACTTTTTGTTAGATAGGCAGGACTAGGGAGATCCGATCAGCACTGAAAGAGTTAGTTCCTCATTATTAGCCTCTAGCTAGCAGCTAGAAGAAATTCCTTTAGTCAAAGTCCAAAACACGTGTTGTTTTTTCCTCTTTAAATCATTTTAACAAGGAGTAACTAAATCATTTTTGTGATTAGTAGAGCAATCTCTCAAACTGATTGAGGGGGGATTCCAGTAGGGGCTCATAGTGGGGTGAGGAACCCATCTTGAAGACCTCAACGCTCATCCTTGGATGGGTGGGGCTTGGAGGAGTGATTCCTAAATCAAGTCCTCTGATGTCACCTTGAGGGAGCAATAATTCTGGTGAAGCTCAGTAGACTTAGGGGAGAGATTCCCCACCTCAATGGTAAGCTGTCAAGGCACGTAACCAACCTGGAAAAATCTCATTCTCTTCTGACCTGAGAAAAAGGTTCATTTTAGCTTAACAGCTATCAGGAAAGGAGAAGGAACCATTTCAGTTAGTAAAGAAGGCTTCTGAAGATAGAAAGCCATCATTTGGTCTTTGGCCTTGTGACTCTGCTTTAGTTTATAGGAAAAGCTAATATAAATTTTTCTTAATATTCACTCATAAAGGATCCTAGGGTCTCAGTTGACCAGTCTTAGGACCCTAGAGCTTAAGTCCCAAAATTAAAATGGAAAGAATTAGAAGACTTGTCAAAACAGATCCCTAAATATTTGAGTGTCTGTATAGGAAAGAACTCCCATGAGAATGATCTTGTATAAATGTTTTTATAGATGGTTTATATATGGTTTTATAGATGTTTATAAATGGTTTTATAGATGTCTTAAGTGGGAACTTCTCACAAAGTAGCAAAGAAGCTGTACTCAGAAATTCAGTCCAATTCTCTTAGGAGAAGTTCCTGAGAAAAGTCCTACTTCTGGCTAAGGATGTTCACATGTGAAATGGGGTCAGGCATAAGCATTCAGACAAGATCCCCATTGAGCAAGTTTTTGACAGCCTGGTGCAATGGTAATTAAGGACTTTTAGCACTTATTTAATCGAATTCCCTTGAACAGTTTGGCCTTTGTTTCTTTGATTAAATTAGGAGTCTTCGATGACCTCCTTGCCTCAAGGGAAAGCCTAGTTTACATGGGTTTAAGTGACATGTTTGTGATGCCAGAGGCTTTTAGACCACATGGGTTTGAGTCACATGTTTGTGATGCTTTTGGATCACATGGGTTTGAGTCATACCTGGTGACACCCTTTGACCCTGAACAAGATATATAAACCCAAAGGTTGGCATTCTCCCTTGCGGCCCTCAGTCACTGTAAGAGTGTCATGTGACTCTGGGCAAGTCATTGTTAAGAGCTCCCCAGCTCATAAACCCTGATTTTGATGCTTTCCTGGTAACTATGAATTGTGGTTTGGTTTGTTTTTATTGTGTGTGTTTGTAATTTGTTTGCATTTGCCCTGAAGTTCAGGTTGTTGACTTTTCCTCCTGAACTACGTGAGTTATATTTGTATGTGTGATCAAAGTAATATTGTTAACCCCTTAGAGTTCCTTTCCTTAATAAACCAGATCAAAAGAATCTGTGTTAGGGGCCTTATGTGTGCCAGTTGCTGTTGGTTTCACACAGCCACTGTAGCTGTGAGACAAGGGTGGACTCCCTCCATCATGGAAGGACAGAGCTATCAAATTGTGTAAGCTCTAGTTTGAGAATACAAAGGATTCAGGGGATTGTTTTGGCTAAGTATGGAACTTTTGCTTAACTGACCTTTAGAAAGTTCTAGAATTTTATCAAACAATCTCACAAAACCAATTTATAACAAATGAACTATTGCTATTGCTAAATTCTTCATCTTCGTAATATTTGAAACTTGTCAATTTTACCCAGTCTTAGTTTTTATTTCTGTGAATATACTTTGGAAAAAAGTCTAGAGGAATGGAGTTTTTCTTTAAGTGGAAACTAGAGAGGAAGGTTATGCTAAAGGGCATCTATTTCTGTATGGATTTTAAAATTAGAGTTTTTGGCTAAAACTTTCAAAGAAAAAACAAAATCCATGAAGAAGAGATTAAGGACTGGAGAAAAATTTGTAACACTAAAAAGCAGGTCAGTTTGGAAGCTGTAATTTCTCTTTTTTCACATTAGAGAAAATTAGGTGAATTAGGGGACATAATCACTGCTCTTTAAATGGCCCAATTGTGTAAATATCTGTCTTGTCCATGCTATGTTATCCATGCTTTGTGCTAGCTCATAGGCAACAGTTGTTTTACCTATGCCTTTCCTTTCATTTCTAAAATTATAATTTGAATGTTTTATGAAGTACTTTTAAGAAGTATTGGGGTACCAGCAATGTAAAATCTAGTGAAACAAACAATTCACAGGTCAGTTACTTCATAAAAGATCTACTTTAAAATGACTTCCTGCATCATTGGAGGTTTACATCAATACTGACAAATTTTCCTCTGTCCTGGAGGAAATGAAGCAGATGCAAACCACAAGAGGAGACTCTGCGATTGAGTTGCTACTAGTCTTACCTTTGACATAGGTGACTATTTTGACCTACGGTAATATGTTAACTATTAGAAATGGGGAGAATCTCATAGTTCCACGATGATAATGATAATAGTTCAACTTCTTATTTTTAAGAAAAAAACTTTTAAATATAATTTTAACCATGAAAAATACTCAAATATACAAAATAAGGAATAAATATCACCTGAAATCTATAACATTTTATAAGGGAAAACAATAGGGATTAAAAGACCACTAAAAACAAATGTCTAACTGCTATTTTATCTCAAGTTGGAGAAAGTGTATATCCTTGATTTAAAGCTATAGTTTGAACTTTAAGAACTGTTTAATTAATCATGGAATCTGTTCGTGAGAGATTCAGTGAAATAGAAATTCAGAGAAGTATTTAGGAAAATAGTACAGGAGAAATTAGAGTAAAGTCCTATGAGTTTAAATAATTCCATAATTCAGAATTAAAAAAAATACTAAGCCCTAAGCAGTTTTAGTTAGCCAATTTCTAAGTCAGAAGTTTTGGAGTATCAATCTGTGAAATTGGTTTTAATTTTTTATTATTGGAAGGCAGATAAAGGGAATTTTAGGCCATCTTCAGAAAAGAATAAAAGTGGTTAGAATGGGGTTCATTTACTCTTCTGCTGTTTACTACTTTTAAACAACCAACCTGAAGGTACCAAGCAAGTTTTGATTGAGATGACCTAATTGAAGTTGAATGCCAAAATAGTCCCAGAAAAAGAAAAGTTTGTTTTGAGATCAGGAAGCAACTGAAGGTAAGTGAAATTTTATAATACTGCTGTTGTTCAAATCAGTTGTTTAGGTAAGTTAAAACACAGTAAAACATGTGTTGAAATCAGTGGACATCAAAATAAGTTCAATACAGTATTTTGGTAGAACTATAATTAATTAATAAGGTTATAATAAATCAGGGTAGGAAAGCAGAAGAGATGCATTTAGCTTTGAGTATAATAAAAACAGATATTTTAAATCAAGAAATTATAATGATACAAATCAAAGGATATTTCTAATTTTTGACAATTTGACAGTGAGATAAATTTTAATTATAGATCAGAAAAACAATAATCAGCTTTGCTATCAAAAAGTTAGTGAAGTTGATATGATAGTCTGTTTAAACATCAAAGAATTTGCATAAATATACTAGTATATGTCAGTCAAAAGTATTGTTTAGTTTACTAATTAGAACCATATGACACTCACAATTATACCCCAACAGTCGTAGTCTCACAATCACTTTTCAACATGAGATGATTTTGAAGAATTAAAGCACAAGCTGAATGATAATAGTAGGCCCTAAAATTTGAAATCGGAGCAGTTAATAGCCCTTATGAAAGTTGAGATTTTAAAATTATTATAATTAGTACTTATTACCATTTCTCATGTAAGTGAACTCAAAGTTAAATTAGTGAAGTAAGGATTTCTGTTAATTTGAACCATAAGGAAATTAAAGTAGATAGTAATAATAACTTCTTGTTGTAAAAGGGCTAATGAAGACCAATATCTATGGCATTCCTGTGCCAATAGTTGGTCATTGACAAATGAACTCCTTTGTGAAACAGCTGGATGCATGCATCCCTAGAATTAAAGAAGTTACCTTTGAGGAGATAGATGACTTCTCTCAGGTCATCAATGGGGAACTAGCTGAGACCTTACAAACTTTGCAGTTGTACTCAGTAAATTGAACTTGGGTATATTTGACTATTAGACTTTAAAGATATTGTAAAGAACTGTGCATTTATAAGTCTTGAAGAACCAAAAAAGGGTGGCAGTATTGCTATGATTTGGGTTTGTGTAATAAAAACTTAGGTTGAACCATAAAGCAAAATTCAGTAGTCTGCACAATTGGGAAATAAAGTCTTAAACAAGTAGAAGAAAGTAAGAGAAATGTTGGCTAAGTTAACAAGAAAGGTCCAGTTACAAAGGGTTTTATAAAATGAAAGAAAAGATGACAGTTTAGCAGATAACAGTATAACCAGTAGGGATGAAAGAAGAATGGGTAAAAAGTTTAAGGAAAGTTGGAGTCTGTTTTCACTGACCCAGTGTGAAAGCAGGGTTTGAAAGTAAAGGGCTTGGTTTTGAAAAAGAAGTTCCAATTCCACTGAAATAAAAAAAAAAAAAAAGATTTGATGAATTTTTAAAGCAATGCATCTTTTTACAGTGATTAAGTAGAAAATTTGACAAATGCATATTAATGAACTGATTGACATAGAAAATATTATTTCTTTGCTCTGATTAACTAGTTATGATAAAGGATTAGTAATTTAAAGGAATTGATTTGGCTCTTTGGATGGTTCAAAGAAATAAAGAAGCAGTAATGGGTGCTAGGAGGGTCACCATGGATTTTTAATATGTCAATTGAAAAATAATTAAAATAATTGCCACTAGTAATTATAATCTAAAAATTTATTGGGCTTAAAATTTAGTTTTAAAGCTACATTGTCATTATAGTAGATTAGACATTTTAATCAGTCTTTACATGTACAAGGAGATAATAAATATTTGCACCAGGGTTGTAGGGAAAAGCATATGATTGTGAAGTGCTTAGCATGGTGCTTGGCTTGTATAGGAATTCAATTCAACACAGACGCTATTCCTAATTAGCATGAAATGTTAACAAATTTGTTTATATATTTTAGGAATTCAAATTCTAACTAAAAAGTCATAGACTAAACACTTTAAAATACTTCTGAAAACAGGCCTTTGGAATTTCTTAGTTTCTACCCCCCCCCCCGCCAAAGCCTAGAAAAGGCCTAGCATGTAACATATTTTACTATATAAAATATTATTATTTGAAAATGCCAGGGGTTCTCCAATCAGTAAGTGGTCAAAGGATATGAATAGCCAATTTTCCAATGAAGAAATCAAAACAATTTATAGCTCATAAAAATGCTCTAAATCATTATTGATTAGAGAAAGGCAAATCAAAACAACCTTGAGATGTCATGTAATACCTACTAGGTTGGCTAAAATGATTGGCAGGGAAAGAGACAAATGTTGGAGGGGATATAGAAAAATTGGGACATAATTCATTGTTGGTAGAATTGTGAACTGATCCAACCATTTTGAAGAACAATCTGGAATTATGCCCAAAGAATTATTAAACTATTTATTCCCTTTTACCCAGAAATTCCACTACTATGTCTACTTCCAAAGATGATTAGGGAAAAAGCAAAATAACCTGTATATTACAAAATGTTTATAGAAGCTCTCTTTGTGGTGGCAAAGAATTGGAAATTGCAGGGATGCCCATCAAGTGGGGAATGGCTGAATAAGTTGTGCTACATACTTGTGATGGAATACTACTCTATTGTAAGAAATGATCAACTTAATGATCTTAGAAAAATGTGGAAAGACCTACACAAAATAACAAAGAGCAAAATGAGCAGAACCAAGAGAGCATTTTATATAGTAACAGCAATATTGTTTTAAGAATGACTTGGAAGAAATAAATATTTTGACTATCGTAAATACCTAAACTAACTATAAAGGACATATCAAGAAAGATGCTGTCTGCATCCAGAGAAAGAAATGATATATAGGAATATATAAAAAATAATTTTACATATTAAACATATATACAAATATTTGTGTCTAATGGTGGCCATCTCTAGGGTAGGGGAAAGGATAAAAAAGAAATTTACTTGATAACTTTGGTGTATATTTAAAAGGCATGGCAAGTTTTACATAGTAGATAGGCAGCTTCACATGCAATCACCTTTTTATTATACTATGTTATGGAAATGCTTTGTTTTATTCCATAAATAAAATAACATAAATATTTTTTTTCAAATGAAAAACAAAAAATTATCAAGGGTGATAGGAAAAATGACTTTCTATGAGTTCGGTGAATTTGAAACGCATCCAACTAAATTAATATCACCTAGTACATCTTGTTTTAATAAATTAGAAAATAACAATAATTCACCTTTGGGAGAAGAGAGTGGCAGAGTTCCCTTCCAAGTTATTTGATTGTGAGTTGTGAGGTTTATATAGCTCTACTGACAGAGTATTGTGAAACTCTGCAACACTGCTGTTTGAGAAACTAGGACCTCTCCTAGACAACAGTGGAGAAATGTACAGGATAAGATGATTTGGACAATCATGAAATTGTATCTTGAATCCAACTCTTTACTGTGTGTGAACTTGTGTTACTATTTATGGATATAATTCCAGACACTTGTTAAGACAATAGCATCCTGTCCCCTATAATGAAACTGAGCTGAAGAAGTAGAAACAGCAGTACAAGGCTAAACAGGTCTCTTGGATCTGGTCAACTGAGGAAGGTAAGTCCCTCCTCTCTAGAGCTTCTACCACCAGCTATATCTTTTAGTTCATAAGGGGAGTCATTGTGGCACACAAGGAATTGTTGATCCAATTAAGCAAGAGTGAGTTACTCCAGGGACCATCCTAGTGGTATAACAGCCACATGTCCAACTTGTATAGTTTTTAATTAGATTGCATTTCAAGTCATATCTGTTGGTGCCCATCTATTAGTCTGCACCCCTTCTTGAGCAGTGAAGAAAAAAAGTCATTGATGTTTTTACAGAGAAAGGCACTCCTTGACCAGGGTTGAACTATTCTTTAGTTCTAAAGCAACAGTTCCTTCTGATACCATAGGTTTCACCAAGGAAACTTGTGCCCAGGTATAGATCACTTGCCTACATGGACTCTGATGGAGTGGAGGGTCTCATCTCATTGGATTCTAAAGATAGCCTTATGCTCTTCCTTTGATTTTATCTGAGAACTACAGGGAGAATGATGGTTGTAAATAGATGAAGTTGTAGATAAAATTTTGAGGCTAACATATGATAAAAATAGCAACAATCAACCCCCCATTATTTTATTCCACTCAGTATTAATCATGTTGATATCATTCCATAAGGGTAGTGATTATAAGCTCTGTATATTAGGCCCTAGAGTTGTGAACTGCAAATTTTAAGTTCACTTGCTTAATCGTAGGAAACTAACTAGAGGGCCTCCACTCATTTTTCCTTGTTATGGTGACCAAACTCAGCATGACAGAAGAGCTCAATGTGATCCCATCCTTACTGGGGGAAAACTGAGTTTCACCAACAGAAATCGCTGTGTATCATTTCACTTCTTTTAATCTCAGCTTTCTCATCTGAAAAATGGGGCTAATAATAGGATCTACCTCATAGGGTCATGATGAGTATGAAATGTGATCATTTATGTAAAGCCATTTTGTGAACATTCAAGGACTCTACAAATTCTAATTGAGGGAAATGGAGATAATTTGGGAAGGACATATAACAAATTTAGTTAGAAATCAAGGCAGAATATTCAAGAAGTGATATCCTTAGGCAAATAGAAATATTCTGGAATGCAGGTATAGCTTGAGACTGGAGGCTTAGCCTTGGGAGTTCATAGATGACATAGTTGAAATGAGGAAGTAGATTAATTAATCAAGAGACTAAGGCTAGAGGAAGAAGTGGGAAGGTGCAAAAACAAAGTTGAAAGAGGTGCCTGAGGTTAGGGAGTATAGAAAGGAAAAGGACTCAACAAATGGGATGAAATAATAATATTCATAGCACTGCTAATAATAATTGTAATATCATTCTTATGAGTATTATCATTCATTGTTGTATAACTCTTTTTTACTTTTACAAAGCATTTCTTCACAAGAAGCCAGGGAGGGAGGAAATGCAAGCATTATTAGCTGTACTTTTTGTAGATGAGAAAGTTGAGGTTCTGGAAGGTTAAGCAATTTGTCCATGGTCAGATATCTAAAAAGTGTTAGCACTAGAACTTGAGCCCAGGTCATAGAACAGAATGTGCTGAGCACAGTGCTTTGTGCTTGTTGCTGTTGCTCATTCTTTCAAGTCCAACTCTTTGTGATTCTGTGGACCATAGCACACCAATGCTATCCATGGGGTTTTCTTGAAAATGTTACTAGAATGGTTTGCCATTTCCTTCTCCAGTGGATTTTTTGCACTCAGTACACATTTAACCAGCATTTTTTCAATTTAATTGAGGAAACCTAAATGATATCTGAGTGCCACTCTATATTTCTACAGATAAGGGGACTGAGGGCCAGATGAGGCCCTGAAAGATGAAATGATTTGCTCCATATCTTTTGAACAGTTGATAATCACCCTAATAGTGGAAAATATTTGGATCTGGAATCAGATGATCTGGTTTATAATTCCTCCCCTGATGTTTACCACTTCTGTCACTTTGGACAAATCACTAAACTCCCAGGGCCTCAGTTTCCTCACCTGTAAAATGACATAGCCATACCTGTTGCCCTGTGGAATCCCCTCCAACTCTAGATCTATGACCCTATTATCCTATTGTAGCATCCCTTCCTGGCTATCTCCATAACTCAACATTCGTAGATTTTCAAGTTGAATACCCAGTGGAACAACCACTACTTTCAGTTCTAGGCCTACCCTGTGTATACCTACTCCTAACATTAGAGGACACAAACCCCTACCTATATGCTTCTCATTACAAGTCAGTCAGTAGATACACTTAACTCACATCAAAGGCATTTATTAATATAGCATGGTTCAAAGAGTAGTTATAAGATGTTCCCCCTAACAAACTGGGGCCCATTCTCCCACAAGTACAGAGTGTCCATGACAAGAATAGGCATAGATTTATAGTACAGGGGTCATGAGGAACGCATGTAGGGAACACATGAGGCAAAGTAACATATCTCTGATACTACAATTCCCCCAATATCCTCATAGAGTCCTCATGCAACTCCATTCTGGTTTCAGCATCTCTGCTGTGTTGGTTGTTCAGCTGTGCCCTTAAGCTCCCAGGGTTGACCCTTCTCCACAACCCTACTCTTGACTGGCTAGAGACATTATCCTTTAAATATATAATTATATTTTTTCCTATGCTGCCAGAGGTTCACACCTTAAAATTGCTTCTATCATCTAGGTACTGCCTCTGTTTCCTTAAAAAAACAGATTCAAGCAAGCGGAGGGGTCAGAATAATAGAATTAAAATAGAAATAATAATATATTAATAATAGAAATAATAATATATTTACAGTAGAAAAAAATAAAATAATTGTAAGGGACCTCCTTCAAGCTCAGCCAGGACATTTAACACAAGAATTCCCCCCTGTGGTATTCTTAGTAAATATATGTCAAACCTCTGCTTGAATACTCCAGTAAAAGGGAGCATACTACTTTATAAGGCAGCATATCATCTCATTTGGACTCTGATTATTAGATGATTATTATTCATATTGAGCAAAAATCTGTTTCCTTGTAATTTTCACTAGTTGGTCCTAGTTCTGTCCTTCAGAACAAAATAGGACAAACCTAATAATCTTTTCATACATGGTGGACTTTAAAATATTGAAGCCAATGTGTAAATCCCCTGATCAATCTTCTCTTCTTAGATATAGATTTCCCTATTTAATTAACCCTTACTCATATAATCAGGCTTCTGAGAAATTCCAGACTTCTACCCTTCCTCTTTGATTTAAATATTCTCTGCGGTCAAAGATAGGTGGACAAAAGCTATGAAGAAAGTTTTCAAAACCATTGCAAACTATTAACAATATATTAGAGAATGTTCCAAATCGCTAAAAACATAAGGAATGCAAATGAAAACAACCCCGATATTTCATCTCACGCTCAATAAATTGACAGAGATGACAAAAGGAAGGAACTGTCAAGGTTAGAGAGATTGTGGAAAGACAGACATAATAATACAATGTCGGTAAAGCTGTGAATTGATACACTAATTCAAGAAAGCAATTTGGAATTTTAGAAATGAATTCAATGCAAATATACCTCATTTTATTGTGTGTCACTTGATTGAGCTTCGTAGATATTGTATATTTTTTACAAACTGAAGGTTTTTGGCAACCTGCATCAAGCAAGTCTGTTTGGCAAAATTTTTTTTTTAAAGCATGTGCTCACATATATCTTTGTGTCACATTTTGCTAATTCTTGCAATATTTCAAAGTTCTATTTCAAGTTCTACTGGGGGTAAAATGCTATCAAACAGCATCTCACACCACAGAGAAATCTTTCATGAAAGGAAAAGTCAATCAATGTGGAAAATGTCATTGTTGTCTTATTTTGAGAAATTGCCAGGGCAGCTGGGTGGCAGTGAGTAGAGCAACAGCCTTGGAATCAGGAGGACCTGAGTTCAAATCCAGCCTCAGGCACTTGACACACTTACTAGCTGTGTGATGTTGGGCAAGTCACTTAACCCCAATTGCCCTGCCTTCCCCACTCTAAAAAAAGAAAACAAAAAGAAATTTCCTACTTATGGATAGGCTGAGCCAATATAATAAAATGAAAATTCTATCTAAATTGATCCATTTAATGGCATAACAATCAAACTAACAAAAATTATTTTTAATGCTACAAAAAATAATAACAAAATTCATCTGCAAGAACAAAAGCTCAAGGATAACAAGGGAATCAATGAAAAAAATGTGAAAGAAGGTGGTCTAGCCTTACCAGATCTCAAACTGTATTCTACTCTAGTAATTATCAAAACAATCTGGTATTGGCTAAGAAACAGACTGGTAGATCTGTGGAATAGATTAGGTACAAACTACTTTGTATTAAATGACCATGGTAGTCTAGTATATGATAAACCCCAAACCCCATGTTTTTGGAACAAAAACTCATTATTTGACAAAAAGTACTAGAAAAATTGGAAAATGGTGTGGCACAAACTAGGTATAGACCATCTCACAACATATACCAAGATAAGGTCAAAATGGGTGCGTGATTTATAGTATAAAAAAAATTAAGAGAACATGGAACAGTTTACCTGTCAGATTTATGGATAATGAAAGACTTTAGAACCAAAGAAGATATAGAGAACATTACAAATTGTAAAATAGATAATTTTGATTATATAAAATTAAAAATTTTGGCACAAACAAAATCAATGCAATCAAAATTATAAGGAAAGCAGAAAACTGGGGGCAGGGGTTGCAATAATCATCTCTGATAAAGGCCTTGTTTCTCAAATATATAGAGAATTGAGTAAAATTTATAAAAATGCAAGTCATTCCACAATGGAAAAAACGCTCAAAGAATATGAACAGGCAGTTTTCAGACAAAGAAATCCAAGTTATTTATAGTCAGATAAAAAAATGCTCTAAATCACTATTGATCAGAGAAAAAAACAAAATAAAACAACTCTGAGGTACCACCTCACACCTATCAGAGTGGCTAACATGACAAAAAAGCAAAATGTTGGATGTAGAAGGGGATGTCGGAAAACTAGGACACGAATGCACTGTTACTGGAGTTGTAAATCAATCCAATCATTCTGGAGGGCAAATTTGAACTATGTCTAATGAAAGGGGTGGGGAACTGCTGGCCTTGAGGACAGGCTAAAAGAAGAAATGTGAATGATTCAGCTATTCTCAGCAATACAAAGATCTAAGACAACTCCAAAGGACTAATGTTGAAGCATGGTATTTCCCTCCAGAGAAAGAAATGTTATTGAATATAGACTAAATTATGTTATTTTTCACTTTCTTTCTTTTTGTTCTTATTCAGATCTTCTTGTTGTATTGTTAGTATATTTTTGCTTAATGGGAAGATCTTTCCCATCCATGAACAGGCTCATGTGTCCTGCCTAAATTATATGGAAGCCTAAGTCACATGAGTTTGAGTCACATGAGCCTGGGTAATGAGGGTTGTGAAACCCTCTGACCCCGAAGAAGTATATATATATATATATATATATATATATATATATATATATATATATATATATATATATATATATATACATATACTCTGAGGTTTGCATTTTGCTTTGGGGCTCACTCATGGGAAGAATATTCATGAGATGTAGCCAGACAAGACTCTGGGTAGCTGTGAAAGACTCCCCCACCCCCACTCCAGCTTTGAAAACCTAGATGTTGGTCCTTCTCTCTCTGGTAGCTATATATATTGTTTTTGTCAGACAGTTGGAGGCCCTCTCTTTTGCTCTTTGCTGATTATATAATTTCTGCTTTAATTTTTTTTTATATTTTCTCTGAAGTTATGGTGCTGACTTTTTTCCCCCTGAAGTAATGGAATGATAGATAAAGACATAGACATAGATATCGATATAGATACAGATAGATATATACATATACATATATATGTATATATGTTTGATTAAATTAAGATTGTTGATGCCTTTTATGTCATTTTCCTTTAGAAAAGAAGATCAAAGGACCTGTTCTAGCAGCCCTCCTGTGTTCTGGTGTTATTGGTCCTACACCCCTACAGCAGCTGCAAGTAGCATTATTGTTACACTTGTACAAAATGACTAATACAGAAATGCTTTACATAATTGCACATATACAACATGTATCTAATTGCTTACCATCTCAGGGAGGGGGAAAGGGATGACTAGAATTTGGAACTGAGAGATTTACATAAAAATGTTAAAAATATTAATTAAAAAGAAGAAATTGCCACAGCCGTCTCAGCCTTCAGCAACTACCATTCTGATCAGTCAGCAGCCATCACTATCACAGTAAGACCTTCCACCAGCAAAAAGATCATGACTTGCTGAAGGCTCAGGTAATGGCTAACAGTTTTTAGAAATGAAGTATTCTTAATTAAGGTATGTAGATTTTTAGACATAATTCTATTATAAACCTAATAGTCTACAGTATAGTGCAAACATAACTTTTATATGCACTGAGGAATAAAAAAGTCACGTGACTCACTTTATTTGATATTCACTTTATTGCAGTAGTCTGGAACTGAAATCACAATATCTCCAAGGTATGCCTGTATTACCCAGAATTCCAGTACTAGGCGCATGCTGAAAGTTAGCCATTGACAAAAAGAAAGGCTCGATATATTCCTAAATATTTATAGTAATATTTTTCATGTCAAAGAACTGGAAACAAAGTACATGCCTAGTGACTGGGAAATGGTTAAATAAATTGTGGTATATGAATGTAATGAAGTATTACTCTAGTATAAGAAACAATGAAATTGATTAACATGACAAATGGAAAGATGTATATGAACTGATTTAAACTAAAATAAGAATATCTCCAAAAGCAATATACATGATTACAAAAATTTAAATGAAAAGGATAACCACAAAATAATGAAAACTGAGTATCGTAAAATTCTAAAGAATAATCTTGGCCCGAAAAGGGTATTATGAGAAGACATATATACCAACTCCTTTTGTCAGGATCTGAGTGTGGAAAATTATACATACTATTAATTTTTTAATGGATTGATTTAGCTAATTTTTTCTCTTCTTTTAAAAAATACTCTTCATCAAAATGAACATCTTTCTGGGAAGGGAGAAAGGAGTAATACAAGGAGAAATGTAAATGATATAAAAACAAAAGATTAATAAAAATCTATGTCTAAAATATAAGTTACTTGAGAGATCTTCCTTTTTTGTGACTATCGAAGGTCAAAATTAGAATACCATGAAGATTCGTGTCTATTATAAATCCCACTAAGGAACCTTAGTGGTCCTTATGCTCCAGAATCATTCCTGATTGGAGGAACCATTAAGGTACTGTGAACTGTGGGATTAATTTCTGGCTTCACTGATCCTCTAGGATGCCTTTGGTAGTGGGGGGAGGAGGAAGAGGGGTGTCATAGAGTGGTTATTGATATTGATGTGATTCAATGGAGTGTCAACTTCTTAAAGTGCATTTCATACTTATTTCCTCCCATGGGACACTTCTCTATATTTCCTAGTTCCTTCTACTGTCAATAATAATAACAAAAGGTAGAATTTGTTTAATGCTGTAAGGTTTGCAAAGTGCTTTTTCAAATGTTATCTTATTTGTATTAGAATGTAAAAACTTCACAGACAAATGCAGAAAAAGCAGAAATATCAAATACATCCTTTTACACATCACAATGCAAGAAAAAATACATTCGATAAAGGGCTGTGGCAACATAGATTAAAAATTAGTTGGAAATTAAAAAAATCTAATCCTAAAGAATGATTGGGTCAAAGAATAAATCATAGAAACAATCAATAATTTCATTAAAGAGAATGACAACAATGAGATAACATGGCCACATTTGTGGGATGCAGCCAAAACAGTATTTAGGAGAAAATTTGTATCTCTACATGAGTACATAAATAAAAGATAGAAAGAACAGTTCAATGAATTAGACATGAACTTAAAAAAAGAGACTAGAGAAAGAACAAGTTAAAAATCTCCAATTCAATACCAAAATGGAAATCCTGAAAATGAAAGAAGGGATTAATAAAATTGAAAGTATAAAACAAATAACCAATAAAGAAAACTAGCAGCTGCTTTTATGAAAACAACAAATTTAAAAGATAACACATTGGTGAACGTGATTAAAAAACAAAGAAATCTGAATTATCAGTATTAAAAATTAAATGTGTGAATGTGCTACTAATGAAGATGAAATTAAAGCAATCATTTGTAGCTATTTTCCCCAATTATATGCCAACAATTCTAACAATCTCAGTAGAAAGGATGGATATTTCCAAAAATATAAATTGCCTAGATTAACAAAAGAGGAAATGGAATACTTAAATAATTCCATCTTAGAAAAAGAAATTGAACAAGCCATCAATTAGTTTTGCCCCCCCCCCAAAAAAAAAGACCCCTTGACCAGTTAGATTCACAAGTGAATTCTTCCAATATTATGTAAACTATTTGGGAAAATAGGTAAAGAAAGAGTCCCATCAAGTTCCCTTTCACAGCATAAA
Organism: Trichosurus vulpecula; assembly: GCF_011100635.1. NCBI lineage: Eukaryota > Metazoa > Chordata > Mammalia > Diprotodontia > Phalangeridae > Trichosurus > Trichosurus vulpecula. The sequence goes on along the minus strand of NC_050576.1, from coordinate 157,560,052 downwards.
TATAGTGCTGATTCCTAAACCAAGAAGAGCCAAAACACAGGAAGAAAGCTATAGACAAATTTCCTTAATGAACATTGATGCAAAATTTTTAAATAAAATACTAGGAAGGAGATTATAGCTATGTATATATATATATATATATATATATATATATATATATATATATATATATGTATGTATGTATGTATATGTATATGTATATGTATGTAACAAGAATCATACATTATGACCATATGGGATTTATATCAAGAATGCAGTGCTGCTTCAATACTGGGAAAACTATCAGCATGATTGACTATACCTACAACAAAAACAACAAAAATCACATGATTATGTCAATATATTCAGAAAAGCTTTTGACAAAATACAACACTCCTTCCTATTGAAAACACTAGAGGGGACTTCTGGGGAGTGGAGTCAACATGGCGGAGTAGAGAAAGCATAAAATTCCCAAAGGGAAAAGGACCCACATGTACAAAAATATTTATAGCAGCTCTTTTTGTGGTGGCTAAGCATTGGTAATGAAAGGGATGCCCATCAATTGGGAAATAGCTAAACAAGGTATGATGTATGCTCATAATGGAATGTTATTGTAATATAAGAAATGACAAGAAGGGTGATTTCAGAAGAACGTGGAAAAACTGACATGAATTGCTGCATAGTAAAGTGAACAGAACCAGGAGAGCATTGCACGCGGAAACATATGTATGTATATGTATATGTATATGTATATCTATCTATCTATATCGATATCGATATCGATATCTATGTGTATATCTTTATCTATCATTCCATTAGTTCAAGGGGAAAAAAGTCAGCACCCTAACTTCAGAGAAAATACAAAGAGAAATTAAAGCAGAAATTATATAAATAGAAAAGACCAACAGACAGGGCTTCCAACTGTCTGACAAAAGCTATATATATATATATAGTTACCAGAGAGAGAAGGACCAACATCTGGTTTTTCAAGGCTGGGGTGAGGAGGGTGCTCTTTCACAGCTACCCAGAGTCTCTTCTGGCTACATCACATTAATATTCTTCCCACGAGTGAGCCCCAAAGCAAAATGCTAACCTCAGAATATATAAATATTTCTTCAGGATCAGAGGGTATCACAGCCCTCATGTCCCAGCCTCATGTGACTCTAACTCATGTGACTTAGGCTTCCATATAATTTAGACAGGTCACATCAGCCTATTAATGGATGGGGAAGATCTTCCTATTAAGCAAAAATATACTAACAATACAACAAGAAGATCTGAATAAGAAAAAAAAGAAACTGAAAAATAGCATAATTCAGTCTTTATTCAATATTATTTCTTTCTCTGGAGGCAAATAACATGCTTCAACATTAGTCTTTTGGGGTTGTCTTGGATCATTGTATTGCTGAGAGTAGCTAAATCATTCACATTTCTTCTTTGAGCAAAATTGCGGTTTCTGTGTGCAATGCTCTCCTGGTTCCCTTCACTTTACGATGCAAAAATTCATACAAGTTTTTCCAGGTTTTTCTGAAATCATCCTTCTTGCTATTTCTTATAATACAATAATATTCCACTATAAGCATATACCATACCTTGTTTAGCTGTTTCCCAATTGATGGGCATCCCTTTCATTTCCAATTCTTAGCCACCACAAAAAGAGCTTCTATAAATATTTTTGTACAGGTGGGTCCTTTTCCCTTTTGGGAATTTTATGCTTTCTCTGCTCCACCATGTTGACTCCACTCCCCAGAAGTCCCCTCTAGTGTTTTTAATAGGAAGGAGTATTATATTTTGTCAAAAGCTTTTTCTGAATATATTGAGATAATCATGTGATTTTTGTTGCTTTTGTTGTTGGTATAGTCAATTATTCTGATAGTTTTCCTAGTATTGAAGCAGCTCTGCATTCTTGATATAAATCCCATATGGTCATAATATATGATACTTGTTTTATATATATGTATGTATATATTCAAGAATATATGTATATATATTATATTTATACATATATAAATATATATATATATATATATAGCTATAATCTCCTTTCTAGTATTTTATTTAAAAATTTTATTTAAAAATTTATTTAAAAATGTTCATTAAGGAAATTTGTCTATAGCTTTCTTCCTCTGTTTTTGCTCTTCTTGGTTTAGGTATCAGCACTATATTTATGCTGTAAAAGGAAACTTGATGGGACCCTTTCTTTGCCTATTTTCCCAAATAGTTTACGTAATATTGAAAGAATTCAGTTGCTAATCCCTCTGGGTGAGGGGATTTTTTTGTGGGGCAGAGAACTTATTGATGGCTTGTTCAATTTCTTTTTCTAAGATAGAATTATTTAAGTATTCCATTTCCTCTTTTGTTAATCTAGGCAATTTATATTTTTGGAAATACCCATCCTTTTTACTGAGATTGTTAGAATTGTTGGCATATCATTGAGGAAAATTGCTACAAGTGATTGCTTTAATTTCATCTTTATTAGTAGCACATTCACACCTTCGATTTTTAATACTGGTAATTCAGTTTTCTTTTTTTTTTTAATCATGTTCACCAATGTGTTATCATTTTAAATTGTTGTTTTCATATATTCAGCTGCTAGTTTTATTAGTTTTTTTTTTTTATACTTTCAATTTTATTAATCCCTTCTTTGATTTTCAGGATTTCCATTTTGGTATTGAATTGGAGATTTTTAACTTGTTCTTTCTCTAGTCTCTTTTTTTTAAGTTCATGTCCAATTCATTGATCTGTTCCTTCTCTCTTTTATTTATATACTCATTTAGAGATATAAATTTTCCCCTAAATACTGTTTTGGCTGCATCCCACAAATGTTGCCATGTTGTTTCATTGTTGTAATTCTCTTTAATGAAATTATTGATTGTTTCTATGATTTATTTTTTGACCCACTCATTCTTTAGGATTAGATTTTTTTTTAATTTCCAGCTAATTTTTAATCTATGTTTCCACAGCCCTTTATCGAATGTATTTTTTTTTGCATTGTGACATGTAAAAGGATGTATTTAATATTTCTTTCTGCTTTTTCTGCGTTTATCTGTGAAGTTTTTGCACTCTAATACAAATAAGATAATATTTGAAAAAGCACTTTGCGAACCTTGCAAACAGCATTAAACAAATTCAAGCTTTTGTTATTATTATTGACAGAAGAAGAAACTAGGAAATATAGAGAAGTGTCCCATGGGAGGAAATAAGTATGAAATGCACTTTAAGAAGTTGACACTCCATTGAATCACATCAATATCAATAACCACTCTATGACACCCCTCTTCCTCCTCCCCCCACTACCAAAGGCATCCTAGAGGATCAGTGAAGCCAGAAATTAATCCCACAGTTCACAGTACCTTAATGGTTCCTCCATTCAGGAATGATTCTGGAGCATGAGGACCAGTAAGGTTCCTTAGTGGAATTTATACCAAACACGAATCTTTTTTTGTGTGTTTTTTATTTAATTTATTCAATATATTGAGTTTTCAGCATTGATTTTCACAAGAGTTTGAGTTACAAATTTTCGCCCCATTTCTACTCTCCCCGCCCACTCCAAGATGGCGTATATTCTGGTTACCCCATTCCCCAGTCAGCCCTCCCTTCTGTTACCCCACTCCCGTCCCATCCCCCTTTCCCTTCTTCTCTTGTAGGGCAAGATAAATTTTTACATCCCATTGCCTGTGTATCTTATTTCTTAGTTGCATGCAAAAACTTTTTTTGTTTGTTTTTGAACGTCTGTTTTTAAAACTTTGAGTTCCAAATTCTCTCCCTTCTTCCCTCCCTGCTCACCCTCCCTAAGAAGGCAAGCAATTCAACATAGGCCACACACGTATCACTATGTAAAACCCTTCCACAATACTCATGTTGTGAAAGACTAACTATATTTTGCTCCTTCCTAACCTAACCCCCTTTACTGAATTTTCTGCCTTGACTCTGTCCCTTTTCAAAAGCGTTTGTTTTTGATTACCTCCTCCCCCAGTCTGCCCTCCCTTCTGTCATCCCCCCCTTTTTATCTTCTTCCTCCTTCTTTCCTGTCAGGTAAGATACCCAATTGAGTGTGTATGGTATTCCTTCCCCAGGTCAAATCTGATGTTTTTGAAAACTATAGCCAAATTTCCTTAATGAACATTGATGCAAAATTTTTAAATAAACAATCTCAGTAAAAAGGATGGATATTTACAAAAATACAAATTGCCTATATTAACAAAAAAGGAAAAGGAATACTTAAATTATTCTATCTTAGAAAAAGAAATTGAACAAGCCATCAATAAGTTCTCTGCCCCCACAAAAAAATCCCCTTGACCAGATAGATTCACAAGTGAATTCTTTCAATATTAGGTAAACTATTTGGGAAAATAGGCAAAGAAAGGGTCCCATCAAGTTCCATTTTATAGCATTAATACAGTGCTGATACCTAAACCAAGAAGAGCAAAAGCAGAGGAAGAAAACTATAGACAAAATCCTTAATGAACATTTATGCAAATTTTTTAAATAAAATACTAGAAAGGAGATTATAGCTATATATATGTATATACATATATATATACTCTTCTATGTATATATATGTATATATGTATATAAAACAAGCATCATATATTATGACCATATGGGATTTATATCAAGAATGCAGAGCTGCTTCAATACTAGGAAAATTATCAGAATAATTGACTCTACCAACAGCAAAAACAACAAAAATCACATGATTATCTCAATACATTCAGAAAAGGCTTTTGACAAAATATAACACTCTTTCCTATTAAAAACACTAGAGGGGAATACTGGGGAGTGGAGTCAACATGGTGGAGCAGAGAAAGCATAAAATTCCCAAAAGGGAAAAGGACCCACCTGTACAAAAATATTTATAGCAGCTCTTTTTGTGGTGGCTAAGAATTGGTAATGAAAGGGATGCCCATCAATCAGGAAACAGCTAAACAAGGTATGGTATACACTCACAATGGAATATTATGGTATTATAAGAAATGACAAGAAGGATGATTTCAGAAAAACCTGGAAAAACTTACATGAATTGTTGCATCGTAAAGTGAAGAGAACCAGGAGAGCATTGCACACAGAAACAACAATATTGTTTAAAGAAGAAATGTGAATGATTTAGCTATTCTCAGGAATACAATGATCCAAGACAATCCCAAAAGACTTATGTTGAAGCATGGTATTTCCCGCCAGAGAAAGAAATGCTATTGAATATAGACTGAATTATGTTATTTTTCACTTTCTTTCTTTTTTTTTTTCTTATTCAAATCTTCTTGTTGTGTTGTTAGTATATTTTTGCTTAATGGGAAGATCTTTCCCATCCATTAATAGGCTCATGTGACCTGTCTAAATTATATGGAAGCCTAAGTCACATGAGTTTGAGTCACATGAGGCTGGGACATGAGGGTTGCGATACCCGCTGACCCTGAAGAAGTATATGTATATACTCTGAGGTTAGCATTTTGCTTTGGGGATCACTCATGGAAACAATATTCATGTGATGTAGCCAGACAAGATTCTGGGTAGCTATGAAAGAGCCCCCACCCCACACCCCAACTTTGAAAACCCAGATGTTGATCCTTCTCTCTCTGGTAACTATATATATTGCTTTTGTCAGACAGCTGGAAGCTTTGTCTTTGGGTCTTTGCTGTTTATATAATTTCTGCTTTAATTTCTCTTTGTATTTTCTCTGAAGTTAGGGTGCTGACTTTTTTTTCCCTGAACTAACGGAATGATAGATATAGATATAGACATAGATATTGATATAGATACAGATAGATATATACATATACATATATATGTATATATGTTTGATTAAATTAAGATTGTTGATGCCTTTTATGTCATTTTCCTTTAGAAAAGAAGATCAAAGGACCTGTTCTAGCAGCCCTCTTGTGTTCTGGTGTTATTGGTCTTACACCCTTACAGCAGCTGCAAGTAGCATTATTGTTACACTTGTACAAAATGACTAATACAGAAATGTTTTACATAATTGCACATATACAACATGTATCTAATTGCTTACCATCTCAGGGAGGGAGAAAGGGATGACTAGAATTTGGAAGTGAAAGATTTAAATAAAAATGTTAAAAATGTTAATTAAAAAGAAGAAATTGCCACAGCCATCTCAGCCTTCAGCAACTTCCACTCTGATCAGTCAGCAGCCATTACTATCACAGTAAGACCCTCCACCAGCAAAAAGATCATGACTTGCTGAAGGCTCAGGTAATGGCTAACAGTTTTTAGAAATGAAGTATTCTTAATTAAGGTATGTAGATTTTTAGACATAATTCTATTATAAACCTAATAGTCTACAGTATAGTGCAAACATAACTTTTATATGCACTGAGGAATAAAAAAAATCATATGACTCCCTTTATTTGATATTCACTTTATTGCAGTAGTCTGGAACTGAAATCACAATATCTCCAAGGTATGCCTGTATTACCCAGAATTCCAGTACTAGGCGCATGCTGAAAGTTAGCCATTGACAAAAAGAAAGGCTCGATATATTCCTAAATATTTATAGTAATATTTTTCATGTCAAAGAACTGGAAACAAAGTACATGCCTAGTGACTGGGAAATGGTTAAATAAATTGTGGTATATGAATGTAATGAAGTATTACTCTAGTATAAGAAACAATGAAATTGATTAACATGACAAATGGAAAGATGTATATGAACTGATTTAAACTAAAATAAGAATATCTCCAAAAGCAATATACATGATTACAAAAATTTAAATGAAAAGGATAACCACAAAATAATGAAAACTGAGTATCGTAAAATTCTAAAGAATAATCTTGGCCCGAAAAGGGTATTATGAGAAGACATATATACCAACTCCTTTTGTCAGGATCTGAGTGTGGAAAATTATACATACTATTAATTTTTTAATGGATTGATTTAGCTAATTTTTTCTCTTCTTTTAAAAAAATATTCTTCATCAAAACGAACATCTTTCTGGGAAGGGAGAAAGGAGGAATACAAGGAGACATGTTAAGTGATATAAAAACAAAAGATTAATAAAAATCTATTTCTAAAATATAAGTTACTTGAAAGATCTTCCTTTTTTGTGACTATCGAAGGTCAAATTAGAATACCATGAAGATTCGTGTCTATTATAAATCCCACTAAGGAACCTTAGTGGTCCTTATGCTCCAGAATCATTCCTGAAAGGAGGAACCATTACGGTAATGTGAATTGTGGGATTAATTTCTGGCTTCACTGATCCTCTAGGATGCCTTTGGTAGTGGGGGGAGGAGGAAGAGGGGTGTCATAGAGTGGTTATTGATGTGATTCAATGGAGTGTCAACTTCTTAAAGGCATTTCATACTTATTTCCTCCCATGGGACACTTCTCTATATTTCCTAGTTCCTTCTACTGTCAACAATAATAACAAAAGCTTGAATTTGTTTAATGCCGTAAGGTTTGCAAAGTGCTTTTTCAAACATTATCTTATTTGTATTAGAATGTAAAAACTTCACAGACAAATGCAGAAAAAGCAGAAATATCAAATACATCCTTTTACACATCACAATGCAAGAAAAAATACATTCAATAAAGGGCTGTGGAAACATAGATTAAAAATTAGTTGGAAATTAAAAAAATCTAATCCTAAAGAATGATTGGGTCAAAGAATAAATCATAGAAACAATCAATAATTTCATTAAAGAGAATGACAACAATGAGATAACATGGCCACATTTGTGGGATGCAGCCAAAACAGTATTTAGGAGAAAATTTGTATCTCTACATGAGTACATAAATAAAAGATAGAAAGAACAGTTCAATGAATTAGACATGAACTTAAAAAAAGAGACTAGAGAAAGAACAAGTTAAAAATCTCCAATTCAATACCAAAATGGAAATCCTGAAAATGAAAGAAGGGATTAATAAAATTGAAAGTATAAAACAAATAACCAATAAAGAAAACTAGCAGCTGCTTTTATGAAAACAACAAATTTAAAAGATAACACATTGGTGAACGTGATTAAAAAACAAAGAAATCTGAATTATCAGTATTAAAAATTAAATGTGTGAATGTGCTACTAATGAAGATGAAATTAAAGCAATCATTTGTAGCTATTTTCCCCAATTATATGCCAACAATTCTAACAATCTCAGTAGAAAGGATGGATATTTCCAAAAATATAAATTGCCTAGATTAACAAAAGAGGAAATGGAATACTTAAATAATTCCATCTTAGAAAAAGAAATTGAAACAAGCCATCAATTAGTTTTGCCCCCCCCCCAAAAAAAAGACCCCTTGACCAGTTAGATTCACAAGTGAATTCTTCCAATATTATGTAAACTATTTGGGAAAATAGGTAAAGAAAGAGTCCCATCAAGTTCCCTTTCACAGCATAAATATAGTGCTGATTCCTAAACCAAGAAGAGCCAAAACACAGGAAGAAAGCTATAGACAAATTTCCTTAATGAACATTGATGCAAAATTTTTAAATAAAATACTAGGAAGGAGATTATAGCTATGTATATATATATATATATATATATATATATATATATATATATATATGTATGTATGTATGTATGTATATGTATATGTATGTAACAAGAATCATACATTATGACCATATGGGATTTATATCAAGAATGCAGTGCTGCTTCAATACTGGGAAAACTATCAGCATGATTGACTATACCTACAACAAAAACAACAAAAATCACATGATTATGTCAATATATTCAGAAAAGCTTTTGACAAAATACAACACTCCTTCCTATTGAAAACACTAGAGGGGACTTCTGGGGAGTGGAGTCAACATGGCGGAGTAGAGAAAGCATAAAATTCCCAAAGGGAAAAGGACCCACATGTACAAAAATATTTATAGCAGCTCTTTTTGTGGTGGCTAAGCATTGGTAATGAAAGGGATGCCCATCAATTGGGAAATAGCTAAACAAGGTATGATGTATGCTCATAATGGAATGTTATTGTAATATAAGAAATGACAAGAAGGGTGATTTCAGAAGAACGTGGAAAAACTGACATGAATTGCTGCATAGTAAAGTGAACAGAACCAGGAGAGCATTGCACGCGGAAACATATGTATGTATATGTATATGTATATGTATATCTATCTATCTATATCGATATCGATATCGATATCTATGTGTATATCTTTATCTATCATTCCATTAGTTCAAGGGGAAAAAAGTCAGCACCCTAACTTCAGAGAAAATACAAAGAGAAATTAAAGCAGAAATTATATAAATAGAAAAGACCAACAGACAGGGCTTCCAACTGTCTGACAAAAGCTATATATATATATATAGTTACCAGAGAGAGAAGGACCAACATCTGGTTTTTCAAGGCTGGGGTGAGGAGGGTGCTCTTTCACAGCTACCCAGAGTCTCTTCTGGCTACATCACATTAATATTCTTCCCACGAGTGAGCCCCAAAGCAAAATGCTAACCTCAGAATATATAAATATTTCTTCAGGATCAGAGGGTATCACAGCCCTCATGTCCCAGCCTCATGTGACTCTAACTCATGTGACTTAGGCTTCCATATAATTTAGACAGGTCACATCAGCCTATTAATGGATGGGGAAGATCTTCCTATTAAGCAAAAATATACTAACAATACAACAAGAAGATCTGAATAAGAAAAAAAAGAAACTGAAAAATAGCATAATTCAGTCTTTATTCAATATTATTTCTTTCTCTGGAGGCAAATAACATGCTTCAACATTAGTCTTTTGGGGTTGTCTTGGATCATTGTATTGCTGAGAGTAGCTAAATCATTCACATTTCTTCTTTGAGCAAAATTGCGGTTTCTGTGTGCAATGCTCTCCTGGTTCCCTTCACTTTACGATGCAAAAATTCATACAAGTTTTTCCAGGTTTTTCTGAAATCATCCTTCTTGCTATTTCTTATAATACAATAATATTCCACTATAAGCATATACCATACCTTGTTTAGCTGTTTCCCAATTGATGGGCATCCCTTTCATTTCCAATTCTTAGCCACCACAAAAAGAGCTTCTATAAATATTTTTGTACAGGTGGGTCCTTTTCCCTTTTGGGAATTTTATGCTTTCTCTGCTCCACCATGTTGACTCCACTCCCCAGAAGTCCCCTCTAGTGTTTTTAATAGGAAGGAGTATTATATTTTGTCAAAAGCTTTTTCTGAATATATTGAGATAATCATGTGATTTTTGTTGCTTTTGTTGTTGGTATAGTCAATTATTCTGATAGTTTTCCTAGTATTGAAGCAGCTCTGCATTCTTGATATAAATCCCATATGGTCATAATATATGATACTTGTTTTATATATATGTATGTATATATTCAAGAATATATGTATATATATTATATTTATACATATATAAATATATATATATATATATAGCTATAATCTCCTTTCTAGTATTTTATTTAAAAATTTTATTTAAAAATTTATTTAAAAATGTTCATTAAGGAAATTTGTCTATAGCTTTCTTCCTCTGTTTTTGCTCTTCTTGGTTTAGGTATCAGCACTATATTTATGCTGTAAAAGGAAACTTGATGGGACCCTTTCTTTGCCTATTTTCCCAAATAGTTTACGTAATATTGAAAGAATTCAGTTGCTAATCCCTCTGGGTGAGGGGATTTTTTTGTGGGGGCAGAGAACTTATTGATGGCTTGTTCAATTTCTTTTTCTAAGATAGAATTATTTAAGTATTCCATTTCCTCTTTTGTTAATCTAGGCAATTTATATTTTTGGAAATACCCATCCTTTTTACTGAGATTGTTAGAATTGTTGGCATATCATTGAGGAAAATTGCTACAAGTGATTGCTTTAATTTCATCTTTATTAGTAGCACATTCACACCTTCGATTTTTAATACTGGTAATTCAGTTTTCTTTTTTTTTTTAATCATGTTCACCAATGTGTTATCATTTTAAATTGTTGTTTTCATATATTCAGCTGCTAGTTTTATTAGTTTTTTTTTTTATACTTTCAATTTTATTAATCCCTTCTTTGATTTTCAGGATTTCCATTTTGGTATTGAATTGGAGATTTTTAACTTGTTCTTTCTCTAGTCTCTTTTTTTTAAGTTCATGTCCAATTCATTGATCTGTTCCTTCTCTCTTTTATTTATATACTCATTTAGAGATATAAATTTTCCCCTAAATACTGTTTTGGCTGCATCCCACAAATGTTGCCATGTTGTTCATTGTTGTAATTCTCTTTAATGAAATTATTGATTGTTTCTATGATTTATTTTTTGACCCACTCATTCTTTAGGATTAGATTTTTTTTTAATTTCCAGCTAATTTTTAATCTATGTTTCCACAGCCCTTTATCGAATGTATTTTTTTTTGCATTGTGACATGTAAAAGGATGTATTTAATATTTCTTTCTGCTTTTTCTGCGTTTATCTGTGAAGTTTTTGCACTCTAATACAAATAAGATAATATTTGAAAAAGCACTTTGCGAACCTTGCAAACAGCATTAAACAAATTCAAGCTTTTGTTATTATTATTGACAGAAGAAGAAACTAGGAAATATAGAGAAGTGTCCCATGGGAGGAAATAAGTATGAAATGCACTTTAAGAAGTTGACACTCCATTGAATCACATCAATATCAATAACCACTCTATGACACCCCTCTTCCTCCTCCCCCCACTACCAAAGGCATCCTAGAGGATCAGTGAAGCCAGAAATTAATCCCACAGTTCACAGTACCTTAATGGTTCCTCCATTCAGGAATGATTCTGGAGCATGAGGACCAGTAAGGTTCCTTAGTGGAATTTATACCAAACACGAATCTTTTTTTGTGTGTTTTTTATTTAATTTATTCAATATATTGAGTTTTCAGCATTGATTTTCACAAGAGTTTGAGTTACAAATTTTCGCCCCATTTCTACTCTCCCCGCCCACTCCAAGATGGCGTATATTCTGGTTACCCCATTCCCCAGTCAGCCCTCCCTTCTGTTACCCCACTCCCGTCCCATCCCCCTTTCCCTTCTTCTCTTGTAGGGCAAGATAAATTTTTACACCCCATTGCCTGTGTATCTTATTTCTTAGTTGCATGCAAAAACTTTTTTTGTTTGTTTTTGAACGTCTGTTTTTAAAACTTTGAGTTCCAAATTCTCTCCCGTCTTCCCTCCCTGCTCACCCTCCCTAAGAAGGCAAGCAATTCAACATAGGCCACACACGTATCACTATGTAAAACCCTTCCACAATACTCATGTTGTGAAAGACTAACTATATTTTGCTCCTTCCTAACCTAACCCCCTTTACTGAATTTTCTGCCTTGACTCTGTCCCTTTTCAAAAGCGTTTGTTTTTGATTACCTCCTCCCCCAGTCTGCCCTCCCTTCTGTCATCCCCCCCTTTTTATCTTCTTCCTCCTTCTTTCCTGTCAGGTAAGATACCCAATTGAGTGTGTATGGTATTCCTTCCCCAGGTCAAATCTGATGTTTTTGAAAACTATAGCCAAATTTCCTTAATGAACATTGATGCAAAATTTTTAAATAAACAATCTCAGTAAAAAGGATGGATATTTACAAAAATACAAATTGCCTATATTAACAAAAAAGGAAAAGGAATACTTAAATTATTCTATCTTAGAAAAAGAAATTGAACAAGCCATCAATAAGTTCTCTGCCCCCACAAAAAAATCCCCTTGACCAGATAGATTCACAAGTGAATTCTTTCAATATTAGGTAAACTATTTGGGAAAATAGGCAAAGAAAGGGTCCCATCAAGTTCCATTTTATAGCATTAATACAGTGCTGATACCTAAACCAAGAAGAGCAAAAGCAGAGGAAGAAAACTATAGACAAAATCCTTAATGAACATTTATGCAAATTTTTTAAATAAAATACTAGAAAGGAGATTATAGCTATATATATGTATATACATATATATATACTCTTCTATGTATATATATGTATATATGTATATAAAACAAGCATCATATATTATGACCATATGGGATTTATATCAAGAATGCAGAGCTGCTTCAATACTAGGAAAATTATCAGAATAATTGACTCTACCAACAGCAAAAACAACAAAAATCACATGATTATCTCAATACATTCAGAAAAGGCTTTTGACAAAATATAACACTCTTTCCTATTAAAAACACTAGAGGGGAATACTGGGGAGTGGAGTCAACATGGTGGAGCAGAGAAAGCATAAAATTCCCAAAAGGGAAAAGGACCCACCTGTACAAAAACATTTATAGCAGCTCTTTTTGTGGTGGCTAAGAATTGGTAATGAAAGGGATGCCCATCAATCAGGAAACAGCTAAACAAGGTATGGTATACACTCACAATGGAATATTATGGTATTATAAGAAATGACAAGAAGGATGATTTCAGAAAAACCTGGAAAAACTTACATGAATTGTTGCATCGTAAAGTGAAGAGAACCAGGAGAGCATTGCACACAGAAACAACAATATTGTTTAAAGAAGAAATGTGAATGATTTAGCTATTCTCAGGAATACAATGATCCAAGACAATCCCAAAAGACTTATGTTGAAGCATGGTATTTCCCGCCAGAGAAAGAAATGCTATTGAATATAGACTGAATTATGTTATTTTTCACTTTCTTTCTTTTTTTTTTTCTTATTCAAATCTTCTTGTTGTGTTGTTAGTATATTTTTGCTTAATGGGAAGATCTTTCCCATCCATTAATAGGCTCATGTGACCTGTCTAAATTATATGGAAGCCTAAGTCACATGAGTTTGAGTCACATGAGGCTGGGACATGAGGGTTGCGATACCCGCTGACCCTGAAGAAGTATATGTATATACTCTGAGGTTAGCATTTTGCTTTGGGGATCACTCATGGAAACAATATTCATGTGATGTAGCCAGACAAGATTCTGGGTAGCTATGAAAGAGCCCCCACCCCACACCCCAACTTTGAAAACCCAGATGTTGATCCTTCTCTCTCTGGTAACTATATATATTGCTTTTGTCAGACAACTGGAAGCTTTGTCTTTGGGTCTTTGCTGTTTATATAATTTCTGCTTTAATTTCTCTTTGTATTTTCTCTGAAGTTAGGGTGCTGACTTTTTTTTCCCTGAACTAACGGAATGATAGATATAGATATAGACATAGATATTGATATAGATACAGATAGATATATACATATACATATATATGTATATATGTTTGATTAAATTAAGATTGTTGATGCCTTTTATGTCATTTTCCTTTAGAAAAGAAGATCAAAGGACCTGTTCTAGCAGCCCTCTTGTGTTCTGGTGTTATTGGTCTTACACCCTTACAGCAGCTGCAAGTAGCATTATTGTTACACTTGTACAAAATGACTAATACAGAAATGTTTTACATAATTGCACATATACAACATGTATCTAATTGCTTACCATCTCAGGGAGGGAGAAAGGGATGACTAGAATTTGGAAGTGAAAGATTTAAATAAAAATGTTAAAAATGTTAATTAAAAAGAAGAAATTGCCACAGCCATCTCAGCCTTCAGCAACTTCCACTCTGATCAGTCAGCAGCCATTACTATCACAGTAAGACCCTCCACCAGCAAAAAGATCATGACTTGCTGAAGGCTCAGGTAATGGCTAACAGTTTTTAGAAATGAAGTATTCTTAATTAAGGTATGTAGATTTTTAGACATAATTCTATTATAAACCTAATAGTCTACAGTATAGTGCAAACATAACTTTTATATGCACTGAGGAATAAAAAAAATCATATGACTCCCTTTATTTGATATTCACTTTATTGCAGTAGTCTGGAACTGAAATCACAATATCTCCAAGGTATGCCTGTATTACCCAGAATTCCAGTACTAGGCGCATGCTGAAAGTTAGCCATTGACAAAAAGAAAGGCTCGATATATTCCTAAATATTTATAGTAATATTTTTCATGTCAAAGAACTGGAAACAAAGTACATGCCTAGTGACTGGGAAATGGTTAAATAAATTGTGGTATATGAATGTAATGAAGTATTACTCTAGTATAAGAAACAATGAAATTGATTAACATGACAAATGGAAAGATGTATATGAACTGATTTAAACTAAAATAAGAATATCTCCAAAAGCAATATACATGATTACAAAAATTTAAATGAAAAGGATAACCACAAAATAATGAAAACTGAGTATCGTAAAATTCTAAAGAATAATCTTGGCCCGAAAAGGGTATTATGAGAAGACATATATACCAACTCCTTTTGTCAGGATCTGAGTGTGGAAAATTATACATACTATTAATTTTTTAATGGATTGATTTAGCTAATTTTTTCTCTTCTTTTAAAAAAATATTCTTCATCAAAACGAACATCTTTCTGGGAAGGGAGAAAGGAGGAATACAAGGAGACATGTTAAGTGATATAAAAACAAAAGATTAATAAAAATCTATTTCTAAAATATAAGTTACTTGAAAGATCTTCCTTTTTTGTGACTATCGAAGGTCAAAATTAGAATACCATGAAGATTCGTGTCTATTATAAATCCCACTAAGGAACCTTAGTGGTCCTTATGCTCCAGAATCATTCCTGAAAGGAGGAACCATTACGGTAATGTGAATTGTGGGATTAATTTCTGGCTTCACTGATCCTCTAGGATGCCTTTGGTAGTGGGGGGAGGAGGAAGAGGGGTGTCATAGAGTGGTTATTGATGTGATTCAATGGAGTGTCAACTTCTTAAAGGCATTTCATACTTATTTCCTCCCATGGGACACTTCTCTATATTTCCTAGTTCCTTCTACTGTCAACAATAATAACAAAAGCTTGAATTTGTTTAATGCCGTAAGGTTTGCAAAGTGCTTTTTCAAACATTATCTTATTTGTATTAGAATGTAAAAACTTCACAGACAAATGCAGAAAAAGCAGAAATATCAAATACATCCTTTTACACATCCAAATGCAAGAAAAAAATACATTTGATAAAGGGCTGTGGAAACATAGATTAAAAATTAGTTGGAAATTAAAAAAATCTAATCCTGAAGAATGATTGGGTCAAAGAATAAATCATAGAAATAATCAATAATTTCACTAAAGAGAATGACAACAATGAGATAACATGGCCACATTTGTGGGATGCAGCCAAAACAGTATTTAGGGGAAAATTTATATCTCTAAATGAGTACATAAATAAAAGAGAGAAAGAACAGTTCAATGAATTGGACATGAACTTAAAAAAAGAGACTAGAGAAAGAACAAGTTAAAAATCTCCAATTCAATACCAAAATGGAAATCCTGAAAATCAAAGAAGGGATTAATAAAATTGAAAGTATAAAACAAATAACTAATAAAGAATACTAGCAGCTGCTTTTAGGAAAACAACAATTTAAAAAAATAACATATTGGTGAACGTGATTAAAAAAACAAAGAAAAGTGAATTACCATTATTAAAAAATGAATATATGAATGTGCTACCAATAAAGATGAAATTAAAGCTATCTTTAGGAGCTGTTTTCCCCAATTACATGCCAACAATTCTAACAATCTCAGTAAAAAGGATGGATATTTACAAAAATATAAATTGCTTAGATTAACAAAAGAGGAAATGTAATACTTAAATAATTCTATCTTAGAAAAAGAAATTGAACAAGCTATCAATAAGTTCTCCCCCCAAAAAAATAATCCCCTTGACCAGATAGATTCACAATTGAATTCTTCCAATATTATGTAAACTATATGGGAAAATAGGCAAAGAAAGGGTTCCATCAAGTTTCCTTTTACAGCATAAATATAGTGCTGATACCTAAACCAAGAAGAGCAAAAACAGGGGAAGAAAACTAGAGACAAATTTCCTTAATGAACATTGATGCAAAATTTTTAAATAAAATGCTAGAAAGGAGATTATATATATATATATATATATATATATATATATATATATATATATTTATATACATATATATGTGTATACACACACACACACACACACACACACACACACACACACACATATATATATATATATATATTTATATATATATATATATATGTAACAAGAATCATACATTATGACCATATGGGATTTATATCAAGAATGCAGGACTACTTCAATACTAGGAAATCTATCGGCATAATTGACTATACCAACAGTAAAAACAACAAAAATCACGCGATTATCTCAATTCATTCAGAAGGGGACTTCTGGGGAGTAGAGTCAACATGGCAGAGTAGAGAAAGCACAGACGTCTCAGCCTTTCTCTCCAAACAACTTTAAAATAATGCCTGGAATAGTGGCCAAGCCAACAAAATGTCAGAGTGAGACATTCTTCTAGCCTGAGACAACACAATGGGTCAGAAAGAGACATCAGTGAAACAAGGGAGCAGAGTGGCCCAGAAACCAAGTGGATAGGACTAGATGGTGGAGACAGAAGGAGCAACAGCTTCAGGAGCTGTCAAGCTGGAGATGGTAAGCGGACCTGTCAACTGTTCAGAAAGAAATCACAGAGTCCCCTTGAGCTAGCAGTGGACACAGGACTAGATTCTGTTTCACAACACCATTGCCTATACTCATTTCTAGATCATAATTCAAGGGCAGAGAGGATAATATTAAGTCAAGAGAGAGTGGAAGCCTGTATCAGGAGGGCAGAGTTTATAATCTCAAAGAGGATCATAAACATGTCTGAAAGGTTCGGAATCGCCGGATAGAAGAAACTCTCAAAGTAGAAGGCAGAAGAATCAAAACATTTATTTAGGCTCCACAGTAACCAACCCATGAACCAGAAGCCCCATTTTGATATGTTGGTCATAATCTTCCAGGCCCAATAAGTACGCCTTGAAAGAGTAACCAGGAGGCTACAGAGAAACATGATTGCGTAAAGCAAAATCATGTTTCCCCCTTTTATGGTAATAAGATTACCCACTGGACTGAAGTCTTTGTTCAGCTTCCTCCCGTAGATCAGCTCTGCTACTGGCAGCTCCTGCCTCAGCTGTGTCTGTGTCTGTAACTGAAACTGACGTAACTCACGATGTAACTGCCGCTGTAACTGACGAGGTAACTGTCGTAACTGTCGCTGGCTCCAACCGGAAAAGGAAAGAGGAGAGAGAATCTTCAAGCTGTCCTCTCCCCTTTTATAGGGTTTTTGACATCATCAAGCTCCGCCCAAATGACCAGGGCCGATTGGTTCCTGAGTTGGCCCCTCCCCCTAGCATAGCCGTTAACACCTCCCCTCAGCCAGCCCCATGACTCCTCACACAGGAAGCTGTCTGCTTCCCGGCATGCTCCCCGGGAGAGCAAGCCACAGTGTCCAGAGGCTCAATGAGGCAAGCTGAGCCATTCAAAGAAAACAAAAGCCATTATGGCTACAAAGCCCTAAAGGGAAGTATCATTTTCAGCCCCCAAACAACATGGAAGAATATTGTTTCTGGTCCCAAGAGAGGAGAAACCTTGAGGGAAGTATCAATTACAATTCCAAAGAATTACGGGCCTAACCTCAGTAAGGACCATATTGCTGACCAAGACAGCAGTTGACCACACCTCTCCTTGAATCATAACACCTTGGAAGTAGCAAAAACTTCCAAACCCCCAGAACTAACCCTGAAAACAGCAAAGAAATAAAGGCTGAAGCTTAAGACAGAGCACTTCCTTCTCACACAAGGAAGAGTCCAACATTAACATAAGATTCAAAAATCAAGAAATAGCTTGGGGAAATAAGTAAAGAACAACAACAAGCAGAAGTGGATCATAAAAAGCTACTGTGACTGATAGGGAAAATCAAGGCACAAACTCAAAAGAAGACATTGAAGTAAAACATTTATAAGCAAAGCCTCAAAGGAAAAATAACAAATTGTACATAAGCCCAACAAGAATTCCTGGAAGAGCTGAAAAATTTTTTCTAAATCAAATAAGAGTACTAGAGGAAAAATTATGTAAGCAATTAGAACAAAGGAAGAAAATTATGAAAAACAACTAACAGCTTGGTAAAAGGAAAAAAAAAATAACACCTTAAAAAACAGAATGGCCAAATGGAAAAAGTGGTACAAAAATTCAATGATGAAATAACTCCTTAAAAAGCAGAATTGTTCAAATGGAAAAGGAAGAACAAAAGCTTGATGAAGAAAATATTTCCTTACAAATTAGAATAAGGCAAGTGGAAACTAATGACTCTGTGAGATGTTAAGAAACAATAAAACAAAACCAAAATAACAAAAAAGAAGAAAGTGTGAAATATCTCATTGGAAAAACAATTGATCTGAAAAATAGATTGAGGAAAGATAGTTTAAGAATTATCAGATTACCTGAAAGCCATGATCAAAGAAAGAGCCTAGACATCAGATTTCAATAAATTATCAAGGGAAACTGCCCTGGAATCCTAGAACCATGAAGTGGAAAATGGTAGTGATAGCAGCAGCAATGCTTGAATCTCACATCGGAATTGGTTTTAAAAGGGGAAGTACACACACACACACACACACACACACACACACACATGCAATTGGCAATAGAAATTTTACCCAACACAGTAGTAGGACAGCAAAGGGATAAAAGAAAGAGGGACTGTTAAAAGATAGTTCAGATAAAAGAAGGCAGTGGTAAGAAGAAAAACAGTCCTTAGAGGAGGGACAAGATTAAAAGAACCAGAGGGTAAAATAGAAAGGGAAAGAGTCCACCAACCATTACCTGAAAGAGGCCCCCAAATGAAAACTACCAGGAATAATATAAGATAGAGAAAATAAAATAGAATGGAGGGAAATACACAGTAATAGTAACTGTGAATGTGAATGGGATGAACTCACCCATAAAACAGAAGTGGATAGCAGAATGGTTTAGAAAGCAGAATACAACAATATATTGTTTATGAGAAACATATTTGAAGCAGAGAGACACAGAGTTGAAATAATGGGGTGGAGTAGAATATATTATGCTACAGCTGAAGTAAAAAAGGCAGGTGTAGCAATCATGATGTCAGATAAAGCAAAAATACAACTAATACAATTTATCCCTTTAGGAATAAGCAGGGAAACTACATCTTGCTAAAAGAAGCCATAGAGAATGAAGTACTATCAATATTAAATATATGACGTACCATTAAAGGGAAGTTAAATTAATAATTGGCAGAAATAGAGAGTAAAACTATACTAGTGAGAGAACTGAACTTTCCCTTCTCAGTGACAGATAAATCTAATTATAAAGTAAATAAGAAGTTGAGGAGATAAATAGAATCTTACAAAATTTAGATATGATAGCAGTCTGGAGAAAATTGAATGGAAATGAAAAAGAGTATGGCACCTTCACAAAAACTGACCATGTATTAGGGTATAAAAACTGCACAACCAAATGCAGAAAAATAGAAAGATTAAATGCACTTTCTTTAGACCACTGTGCAATAAAAATGACATTCACTAAAGGGCCATGAAAGCATAGATAAAAAAAGCTAATTGGAAACTAAATAATTTAATCCTAAAAGCCAAAGAGCAAATTATAAAAAACATTTCATTAAAGAGAATGACAACAATAAGAAAATATTCCAAAATGTATGGGATGAAACAAAGGCAGGACTTAGGGGAAAATTTATATCTCTAAATGCACACATCAGCTGAAGAAGGAAAAATCAGGACAAAGAATTGGGCATGGAAAAAAAAACAGAAAAAAAAGCAATTAAAAATCTGCAATTAAACACCAAAATTGAAATCCTGAATATTAAAAGAGAGATTGATAAAAGTGAAAGTTTAAAAAATTGAACTAGTAGATAAAACTAGGTGTTGGTTTTAAGAAAAAACAAATTTAACCCCCCAGTTAAGTTGACTAAAAAAAAGAAAAAAAAACAAATTACCAGTATCAAATATGGAAAGGGTGAATATACCACTAATGAAAATGAAAGGAGTGATTTTGCCTAATTATATACCAGTAAAACTAACAATCTAAGTGAAATGGACACACACACACACACACACACACACACACACACACGCTACCCAATTTAACAGAAGGGGAAATAGAATACTTAAATAAGTCTATCTTAGAAAAAGAAATTCAATAAACCATCAATGAGTTACCTAAGAAAAATATCCTCAGGATCACATGGATTCACAAGTGAATTCTACCAAACATTTAAGGAATCCCAATACTCTATAAACTATTTGAAAAAATAAGTAAAGAAGGAGTCCTACTAAATTCCTTATATAACCCAAGTATGTTTTTGATACCCAAACCAGAGAGCAAAAAGAAAGAAAGAAAACTATAGACCAGTTTCCTTAAACCATTTGAATGCAAAAATTTGATATAAAATACTGACAAGGAGATTACAGCAATATATCACAAAGACCTTACACTATGACCAGGTGGGATTTATACCAAGAATGCAGGGCTGGTTTAATATTAGGAAAGCTGTTAGCATAATTGACCATACCAATAAGAAAAAACAACAAAGGAATATGATTATATTAATAGATGCAGAAATAGCCTTTAAAAAATAAAACACCCATTCTTATTAAAAAATACTAGAAAGCATAGGAATCAATGGAGCCTTTCTTAAATTATAGGTAATATCTATCCAAAACTAAGAGCAAGCATTATTTGTAATGATGATAAACTTGAAGTTTTCTCAATGCAATCAAGAGTGAAGCAAGAATGCCCATTAGCACCACTATTATTCAGTATTGTACTAGAAATGCTAGCTATAGTAATAAGACAAGAAAAAGTAATTGAAGCAATAAAAATAAGCAATGGAGAAACAAAACTGTTACTCGGCAGATTATATGATGGTATATTTAGAGCACTCTAGAAATCAACTAAAAAACTAGTTGAAACAATTAGCAACTTCAGCCAAGTCGTTGTAAAAAATAAACCTACATAAATCATCAGGATTTCTATATACTACCAACAAAACATAGCAGGAAAAGACAGAAAGAGAAATTCCATTTAAAATAACTGCAGGCAATACAAAATTTTGGGGAGTCTACCTGCCAAGACAAATCCAGAATTATCTGAACACAATTACAAAACATTTTTCACTCAAAGACAGATCTAAACAACTGAAGAAACATTAATTGCCCATGGGTAGGCTGAGCCAATATTACCTGACTTAATTTCCTTGTTCAGTGCCATATCAATTAAAATTCCAAAGAAAATGGAGTTAGAAAAATAATAACAAAATTCATCCGGAAGAACAAATGGTCAAGAATATCAAGGGAATCAATAAAAAAGTGAAAGAAGGCAGCCTAGCAGTACCAGATGTCAAACTATACTACAAATCAACAATCACAAAAACAATCTTGCACCAACTAAGAAATAGAGTGGTGGATCAGTACAATAGTTTAGGTACACAATAGATAGCAGTAAATGAACATTGTGGTCTAGTATTTGATAAAACTAAAGTTCCAAGTTTGGGGAGCATGAACTCACTACTTGACAAAAAATTTCTGGGAAAATTAGAAAGTTGTTTGGCAGAAACAAGGCATAGACCAACATCTTACATTGTATATCAAGATAAGGTCAAAATGGGTAGATGATTTTGACATAAAGGGTGATATCATGAGCAAATTAAGGGAACATGAAAAAATATAATTATTAAATCTCTTGATAAGGAAAAAATTTTATGAACAAACAACAGATAAAGAAGATCACAGAAAATAAATTGGTTCGTTTTTGTTACATTAGGTTAAAAAGTTTTTGCACAAACCAATGATGTGAAGCTTAGAAAGATAATTGGAAAGTAGGGAAAAATTATAGCAAGTTTTTAAAATAAAGTCTTAATTTCTCAAATTTATGGGGAACTCAGCCAAATTTATAAAAACACAAGTTATTCCCCAATTGGTAGATGATCTAATCATATGAACAGGCAGTTTTCAGAAGAAGAAATCAAAGCTATTTGTAGTCATATGAAAAAAATGTTCTAAATGACCATTGATTAGATAAACGCTATCTGTCTGTAGAGAAAGAACTGATGTCATCTGAATATATATTGAAGCATACTATTTTTCACTTTCATTCATTGTTTCTTTATTTTATTTTTGTTTGAATGTTCTTGCACAAAACACCTAATATGAAAATGTTTGACAAGATTACATGTGCATAATCTGTATCAGAATACTTACAGTCTCAGGGAGGGATAGAATTGGAACTCAAGACATAAAAAAGAATATTAAAAATTGTTTTTACATGTAATTGGGGAAAATGAAATATTATTTCAAACTTTTAAAATGTTAATAAAATATTGCATTGAACTAAAGACAGAATTATAGAATGAAAACACTAGAGATTTTCTATCAGGTTGACCCCAATCGATTGATCATTATTTTGGAGATTAGCAATTACATTTGCATCCCCCAGGTGCACTATGACATCTAGCTCACACCTTCTTATCCTGTCCAGAAAGATTTCATAGGAAAGTTTTACAGGTCTCTGTGTGTTTTACTATAGCCTCAAACTTTACATGTTCAAAAGAAAGATTTCTATTCAGATCTGGGTTAGAAGAGATAATGTTTGGTAGGGATTAGCATTTGTTGACGGTGATTTGTCAGTGATAAAAATGATCAAAATGGAAGTCCAGAGTTCCTAAGGATTATGAAGAAGTTGGAGGAAGTCTACCATTTTCCGACTGGGTTGGTGGTTTAATCATATATATCACATATAGTTATATACCAGACAATATCATGATGGTCCTAGGGTTATCAAAAGTTCCAGTTGACCAAGTATAGGGTATGACACGCCTAGTTATCCACTTGTCATCACATAGTTGAAGTATATCCAGATACCTGGGATAAATATAAGAGGTCTCGAATGTATGGTATAGAAGACCATCTGAAACTAATTCTTTTTTTTCTTTTTTATTTATTTAAAATATTTAGTTTTCAGCATTGATTTTCACAAGAGTTTGAATTACAAATTTTCTCCCCATTTCTACCCTCCCCCACACTCCAAGATGGCATATATTCTGGTTGCCCTGTTCCCCTGTCAGCCCTCCCTTCTGTCACCCCACTCCCCTCCCATCCCCTTTTCCCTTACTTTCTTGTAGGGCAAGATAAATTTCTATGCCCCATTGCCTGTGTATCTTATTTTCTAGTTCCATGCAAAAACTTTTTTTTTGTTTTTGAACATCTGTTTTTAAAACTTTGAGTTCCAAATTCTCTCCCCTCTTCCCTACCCACCCACCATCCCTAAGAAGTCAAGCAATTCAACATAGGCCACATGTGTATCATTATGTATAACCCTTCCACAATACTCATGTTGTGAAAGACTAACTATATTTTGCTCCTTCCCAACCCATCCCCCTTTATTGAATTCTCTCCCTTGACCCTGTCCCCTTTCGAAAGTGTTTGTTTTTGATTACGTCCACCCCCATCTGTCCTCCCCTCCATCATCTCCCTTTTTTTTTAATCTTCTTCCCTCTTCTTTCCTGTGGGGTAAGATACCCAATTGAGTATGTATGGTATTCCCTCCTCAGGCCAAATCTGATGAGAGCAAGATTCACTCATTCCCCCCTCAACTGCTCTCTCCCCTCCTCCCACAGAACTGCTTCCTCTTGCCACCTTTATGCAAGATAATCTACCCTATTCTATCTCTCCCTATCTCCCTCTCTCAGTATGTTGCTCTCTCATCCCTTAATTTCATTTTATTTCTTTTAGATATCTTCCTTTCTTCTTCAACTCACCCTGTGCCCTCTCTCTCTCTCTCTCTCTCTCTCTCTCTCTCTCTCTCTCTATATATATATATATATATATATATATATATATATATATATATACACTTACATATACATACATACACATTCACATATATATATATATATATACATAAGCATATATATATATGCATATTCCCTTCAGCTACCCTAATACTGAGATCTCATGAATCATACATGTCATCTTTCCATATAGGAATGTAAACAAAACAGTTCAACTTTAGTAAGTCCCTTGCAATTTCTTTTTCTTGTTCTTTTTCTTGATTACCTTTTCATGCTTCTCTTGATTCTTGTGTTTGAAAGTCAAATTTTCTATTCAGCTCTCGTCTTTTCACTGAGAAAGCTTGAAAGTCCTCTATTTTATTGAAAGTCCTCTATTTTATTGAAAATCCATATTTTGCCTTGGAGCATGATATTCAGTTTTGCTGGGTAGGTGATTCTTGGTTTTAATCCTAGCTCAATTGACCTCCGGAATATCGTATTCCAAGCCCTTCGATCTCTTAATGTAGAAGCTGCCAGATCTTGGGTTATTCTGATTGGGTTTCCACAATACTCAAATTGTTTCTTTCTGGCTGCTTGCAGTATTTTCTCCTTGATCTGGGAGCTCTGGAATTTGGCCACAATATTCCTAGGAGATTTCTTTTTGGGATCTATTTGAGGAGGTGATCGATGGATTCTTTAAATTTCTATTTTTCCCTGTGGCTCTAGAATATCAGGGCAGTCCTCCTTGATAATTTCTTGCAAGATGATATCTAGGCTTTTTTTTTGATCATGGCTTTCAGGAAGTCCAATAATTTTTAAATTATCTCTCCTGGATCTATTTTCCAGGTCAGTGGTTTTTCCAATGAGATATTTCACATTGTCTTCCATTTTTTCATTCCTTTGGTTCTGTTTTAGAATATCTTGATTTCTCATAAAGTCACTAGCTGCCACTGGCTCCAATCTCATTTTTAAGTTGGTATTTTCTTCACTGGTCTTTTGGACCTCCTTTTCCATTTGGCTAATTCTGCCTTTCAAGGCATTCTTCTCCTCATTGGCTTTTTGGAGCACTTTTGCCATTTGAGTTAGTCTATTTTTTAAGGTGTTGTTTCTTCAGTGTATTTTTCAGTATTTTTTTGTGTCTCCTTTAGCAAGTCATTGACTTGTTTTTCATGGTTTTCTTGCATCCGTCTCATTTCTCTTCCCAATTTTTCCTCTACTTCTCTAACTTGCTTTTCCAAATCCTTTTTGAGCTCTTCCATAGCCTGGGACCAGTTCATGTTTTTCTTGGAGGCTTTTGGTGTAGGCTTTTTGACTTTATTAACTTCTTCTGTCTGTATGTTTTGGTCTTCTTTGTCACCAAAGAAAGAATCCAAAGTCTGAGACTGAATCTGGGCAAATTTTTGCTGCCTGGCCATATTCCCAGACAACTAACTTGACCCTTGAGTTTTTCAGTGGGGCATGACTGCTTGTAAAGTTTAGAGAACTATGTTCCATGCCTGGGGGGATGTGCCAGCTCTGCCACACCAGCACTCCTCCTTCCCCAGGAACCCCCAACCCAGACTGGACTTAGATCTTCAACAGGCTCTTCACTTAATTCCTCCCACCAGGTGGGCCTGGGGCCGGAAGCAACTGCAGCTATACTTCTGTAGCTGCCCCATCTCCGAGGCCCCGGGGGCGGTCGCCGAACTGCGAACTCCTTCCACTCCCGCAGCTTTTCCCACTAACTTTCTCTGCTGTCTTTGGTGTTTGTGGGTTGAGAAGTCTGGTAACTGCTGCAGCTCACTGATTCAGGGCTCTAGGGCATGCTCCCCCCCCCCCCTCCCCCGGCTCCTGGTCTGGTTGGTCCGGGCTGCTCACACTGGGCTCTGCTCCGCTCTGCTCCCAGCTCAGTGTGGGATAGACCTCACCCAGACACCATCCAGGCTGTCCTGGGCTGGAGCGCTGCTTCCCTCTGCTGTTTTGTGGGTTCTGCAGTTCTAGAATTGGTTCGTAGCCATTTTTTATAGGTTTTTGGAGGGACTCGGCGGGGAGCTCACACTATTCCCTGCTTACCAGCCACCATCTTGGCTCAGCCCCCCAGAAACTAATTCTTTCCTGGAGACAAAGGCCAAGTTTACCAGTGGGGTGATTAGCTAATAAGATTTAAGAGTTGGAGGTGATCATAGCCTCCTCACAAAGGGGAAGTAAAAAGGTAAGATTTTCAATGTACAATATGAATCAAAAATAGGACAGGCAGTTTTGTTGTGCCCACAAAAGAAATATTGAACAAAGAAGACTTACAGTGAGAATCTGGTGCCTTGTTAATGATAGGGACTTCTGATTACATCTTGTAGTGGCTAATTCACTGCACATACAGCAGGGTTACTAGTTTGCTACACATACAAAGACAAAGGCAGGTCAGATACGGTACAAGCAGTCTGTTCCATTTGCCATGTTGTCTCTTTTGATCCCCAGGCTGTTGCTGACCTTGAACCATTAAGTTCAAGTTTCTAGTGTTTAAAATTATTTTTTAAGGCAGTAATTTGGGCTTTATTTTTATAAAAGACCCACAGGCTAGCCTACCAAGACCTTGAGCTCACTATTTGAGGGAAACTAAGTTTGGGAAATAGACACAACTATAATATCTGGGGATGAGAACTTCTAGTAGTCAAGGCAATCTTTGAAGAATAGCAACACACCTTCAAAATGGCACAAGACTGAATGACCATTCACATTTACTATCAAAACTGGCTACAGTTAGGCAGAATCTGGTGGGACAGGTGTTTTTCTTTAGTTAGTTTCAATTTAAACTTGATACTTTCCTGGAAGCTAGAACCAATGAACATTGCTAATGAACATTACAAACGGAGGAATGATACATATAAGTCCTCTGACAGGTCAAGAATTCTGTGGTTGCCAAATCTCAGCATGACTTATTGAAGTTATCCAGCAATTTCAATGGGTATGTATAGTGGTGTGTATAGTCAAACTGAGGAAACATAGTATAGTAGAAAGAGAACTGGATTTTGAATCTGAAGACGTTTATTTATTTTATTTATTATCCTTGTTACCTAAGCAAATTAAGTCCCAGAGAGGTTGAGGGGAAGGGGATTTCTGTGTGTGTGTGTGTGTGTGTGTTTGTGTGTGAGTGTGTGTACCTAGTTTGTTGCACTGTATCTGGCATATAGTAAGCCATTGTCAGTCAACAGGAATTAAGTGTATACTATGAATGCTATGTTTAGCACTGGGGACAGGAAAGAAGCAGGGTAACTAACAGGATAACTTGCAGAGACTCTCTGAAGTCAATCTTTTTTTCTGAAAAAAAAATCAGACAGAGCTATGCATAGTTAAATGTGCTATGAGGAATTTGGTGGCAACCCTCCTCTTTAGCTCTTGTGCCAAACGAGCAGTAGTTGGCTAGTAGAATACTACAGAGTTCTTTAGTAAATCTGTCAAATGGACTTACAGGGCCCGGTAATTTTTGATGAACCTCTTCAGAAGCCTCAGAAATCATTGCAGGCTGTTTATCACATTGGGAGCCTCACCTCAACCCTAATAGGACTATTTCTACTTTCAAGGAATCTAATCTGACTTTCTGCAAACCCAAGAGAAATTCAATTTCCTCTCTGATGAACTGATATTTTTCTAATCAAGTAAAAGCAATATTCCCAAAGATGGGTCAGAACTGCATGTACTGAGTATAGTTTTTTGATACTTTTGAGTAGATTCAGGGCAAGTAGGACAATTTGACTAGAACACAGAGTATATGAAAATAGTAATGTATAATAGCCTATAAAATTAAAGGGCAAAAGTCCTTTAAATACCAAGCAGATTGCCTGACCTTAGCAGTAATAGGAAGACACTGGAATTTATCATCTACAGTAGTGATATGGTCAGACCTGTGTTTTAATAATATCACTTTGGCAGGTGTGTGGAAGATGAAGAGGAAAGGAGAAAGACGGGAAGCAGAAAGATAAATTAAGAGATTGTTGAACAGTTTAAGTGAGAAGTGGTGAGAAGCTGAATGAGGATAGAGACTATAAGAATATACAAAAGGGATGGATGTAAGAGATGTTGTGGAGGTAGGATCAACAAGACTGGGCAACTGATTAGAAATGGGGAGATGAAAAAGAATGAAGACTTGAAGATGACTCTTAGATTGGGAACCTGGCTGACTGAAAGGATGGTAGAAGGCCCAACAGAAATAAGAAATTTTAGAGGAAGGGTAAAAATTTTGGGGGGGGAAATTAGTCATATTTGAGACATGCCTTCCCCCCCAAAATGGAGTAGATTACATGTTCCATAGAGATGTAGTTTAGAGAAAAGAGTGGCCCACTTCAATAATCTTGGGGCTCACCAATGAGGAAAATTGGGTGCTATTCTCTTTTAAGGGAACAAAATCCCTCTCATTAAAGACCAGGTTCACCCATGTCCAACTATATGCCTGGACCCAATGTGGACAATCTCTTTATGTAAAAAAGGAGCAGTATAGTATCCCATCCCCTGTAGGGCTAGAAGCAACTCTTCAATATTAGATTTATGTGGGTAGTTGTCTATCCTGATTAAACGTAAGCTCCTCAAGGGTAAGGACTATTGCATTTTGGTTTTCGTATAACTAGTTTGTAGCATGGCGTCTGGCATATAGTAAGCCAATAAGTCAGTCAATAAGAATTAATTATTATGTGATGGTATTCCTGGTAAGGTATGAGTATCCAAATAATAGCAGTGACTAGACAGCAGAGGTAAATGACCATATGATCCCTCTTTTGATATTGATTTGATATAAGACATCACACAGGATTTAGGGCTCAGGCCCTGAGAATAAACAGTTTTGACTTCCAGGGATGGGAGTGTCTGGAATCAGATTAATTATGCAATCATGTGGAGGGTGGAGAGTCAGAATATCAGTTTCAGTAGATCTACAGGTTCTAAGAACAGCTAGATGGTTCAGTGGATAGAGTTCTGGGCCTAAAGTCAGGAAGATCTGAGTTCAAATGTAACCTAGGACACTTAGTAACTGTGTAAGCCTGAGCAAGTCACTTAATCTCTGTTTGCCTTAATTCACTGGAGAAGAAAATGGCAAACCACTCCAGTATCTTTGCCAAAAAAAACCCCATGGATAGTATAATCCATGGGGGTCACAAAGAGTGGGACATGCCTGAAAGACTTAGCAACAACAGGTTGTTGTTGCTAAAATAGCTCCATTTGTCCTTTTCTCAGTCTTTCAGCCTTGCCTAATGCTTCCTGTGACAGAGGATCCATTGTTGATACTCATTTGCATATGTGATATGCCAATGTTCTTGGCAAAATGTCAGATTAAGACTTGTTTTTGTTTTTTTGCTACATTTTAACCCTTGAAAACAGCTCTAATTTCTAGAACACTCTCTAAGGTTTACTACACATCTTTTTAACCACAGTATTTTGTAGTTAGTAGGGCAAATAACATCATTTGTGTTACAAATGAGAGAATAGATGCCCAAAAAACTTAAATGATCAGGTAATAAGAATCAGAGCTGGGATATAAACCCACATCTCTTGACTCCATATCCAGTACTCTTTCTTTTTAATTCTGCTGTCCTTCTTTACTGCTTTTCAGAAGTAAGCTGTCTGTGATTGTGGAAGAGCCCTCATGGACTCTGCTTCATTAGACTCTCTCCTAAAGCCAGAGATCTGCTCCAGTTGACCAACTTCCATACTTCCCAAATTTTATTTCCTTTCCAAGGTAGAATGGAGAAAAGGATATTAAAAGTGATGCTTCTGAGGTCACCCTTCTTATTTAGCTCTTTATTAATGTTATGAGAGCATTAGTCCCTAATGGGGGACTCATCGTTTAATAAGAGAGATGAGAAAGCTATGATTACATACACACATTAAGATACCATCTGGATAAACCTAAAAATACAGAGAGAATCCACTACAGCCTATCTCAGCAAGATATCATAGGACCACAGATTTAAAACTGAAAGAAGCCCAGAGGTTTTTTAACCCAATGCCTTCATTTTACAGATGATGAAATTAGGACCAGAGAGCTAGGGTGATTTGCCCAACATCCCGTGGGTAGTAAATGTCAAGGGCGGGATTTGAACATAGACCATTTTGATGCCAGAGCAGTGGTTCTTTCCACAGCACCATATTACCTCACTGCATAAATACTTCATATAGTCTGGAGAAATGGAATTATGAGTAGGATTAGTCTGAAGTCCTCTTTTAAAGGAGGAGTGGGCCATGAGTTGGTGGAAAGATTGCCAGTGATCTGAGGGTGGGGAGTGAACTAAATGGTACATTGCTCCATGGAAGGAATGGATGAAAATTAGGGTAGAGTCGAGTAGAGTAGAGAATGATGGATAGTTTTATGTGACTCAAGCAGAGAGTAGAGTCTGGATTGTAATGAGAGATGAGGGCAGCTTGTTAAGCATGTATATAATTGTGAGCAACTCACACTACCTTTCTGAACCTTAGTTTTCTCATTTGAAAAAGCATTGAAATAGTTAATTTCTAATGTTGTTTTTAGCTCTAGAATGATATCATCTGAAATTGAAAGAAAAAAGACAACAGCAGAAGCAAAAGCTATAGACTTGCAAAAAGGGCCATGGAAAAACCCAAGTTATGTTTGCATCTATGGCCGTGATGAGGAAAAGGTGGAACCAAAAACAATTTTGACAAACTTTACTATTTACTTTCTCATCCTTACATTTTCTAGACAAAAACACCCTACAGGTATTATCCTTTCTTCACAGGATGCATTTCCCAATGCACCTCCCTTTTCCCGGGACTACAATTCCAAATAAGGTTCACTTAGAGTTCTAATCACCATCATTCCCCAGCACAATTTTATAAACTTCATATAACCATAAATTTTTTCCTGGTTATGTTAAGTTGAGTTTTTGGTATGTGCATTTTATTTCCCCAATTATACAAGGAGCAACTTGGGATTCTCTCTATTTCCCTTAGTACAAAGTTCTCTGCATAGTGTGTGTTCTTTTTATTACATGACCAACTGACTAAATCAATATTTCTTATTTTTCAGACCCAGTGAAGAGAGAAAACTATTCAGAGGTGACTGAGTTTGTTTTCGAAGGGTTCCCCACATAAAAGGCTTTCTAAATTACACTTTTTCTGATATTCCTTGCTCTGTACATCTTAACCCTTGCAGGCAATGCCATTATTGTGACCATCATCAGCATGGACCGTCACCTCCACACTCCAGTGTACTTCTTCCTAAGTATGCTGTCCATTTCTGTGACCTTGTACACATTGGTAATTGTCCCACTAATGCTGGCCAGCCTCAATGGTCTGCACCAGCCCATCTCTTTAGCAGGGTGTGCTACTCAGATGTTTTTCTTTATCACCTTAGCTATCAACAACTGTTTCCTGCTCACTGCAATGGGATATGATGGCCATTTGCAACCCCCTGAGGTACGCGGTAATCATGGACAAGAAGACATGTACTAAACTAATATGCGGTTCATGTGGCATTGATCTGACTGTTGCAACAGTTCAGATTGTGTCTGTATTCAGGCAGCCCTTCTGTGAAGCAAAAGTACCCCATTATTCCTGTGATATCCTCCCAGTAATGAAACTTTCCTGTGTTGACACCTCTATCCATGATATCATCAATTTTATCATTAGTTCACTAGGGATTGTGGTGCCCATGGGTTTGGTCTTCTTCTCCTATGTCCTCATCATCTCCACCATCGAAAGATTGCATCTGCTGAGGGGCGGCAGAAGGCCTTTGCTACATGTGCTTCCCATATCACTGTGGTCATTATCCGTTATGGATGTGCTTCTATTGCCTACCTTAAGCCCAAGTCAGAAAACACCAGGGACCAGGATCAACTGATCTCAGTGACTTATACAGTTTTCACTCCACTGCTGAACCCTGTTGTATACACTCTGAGGAATAAGGAGGTCAAAGATGCCCTGCGCTGGGCTGTGGGAAGGAAATCCCTATCCTAGGATCTCTATGAGTTTGGCATGAGGTCGAAAGACAGTCTACTTGCCACAAGCCAGAGAACATCTTTTCTGACTGACCCACTGCACTACAGCAGGAACTTAAGCAATATCAATAGTGGGGCAAGACCAATAATGGCTACTACTTGAGGATAATGATTCTGAAAGGTGTAGTGGAAAGAGGAGAGGACTTGGAGTCAGGGAGCCTGAGTTTGAATCTTGGATTAAATATTTACTTGCTCTGTGATTATGGATAAGTCATTTAGCATCTAAACATCAATTACCTAATGAATAAAATGGAGTAATGATGCTTGCATTATATACCTTACAGGGTTGTTATTATGAAAACACTTTGTAAACCTTAAAGTGATATAATTGACTTATTATTATCAATAGTAATAATAATAATAATAATATTTACCTGCATTATATATAACATTTTTTCCAGGGAGAATAAACAAAGGCTTTTTTATGAACTTAGTATTAAAGAGTCAACACACTCCTGAATCTTTGGTCTGATATTTTGTGTCTCCATGGCACTTGATGCTCATGTCATGTGACTGTTCAAGGCTTATTCATCCACTTCCTATAAACTGTGGGACTGAGAGCATTCTTATTTCGTAAATTGATTAATTAGAAAGTTAATATGAGCAATCAGGTGAGTAGTCAGCATATCTATTCCCAGACAAGTGAGAGGAGGAGATGGAAGGCCCTTAATACAGAACAAATAAGAGATGCAGCAACATCGTTTTCCATAATCTGGAAAGCCTAACAGAAGATTTCACAGCTATAAGGGAGTTGTTAAGGTTAGAAGTTATAGACTCAAATTTCTCTGAGGAAGGGATAGTGTCCTAAAGTTAATTTTAAGCTTATTTAACTTTGATCCTTCCTTGGCAGCTTGAACAGTGATTTGGAAAAAATAAAAATGCAAACAAATAGCCAATCAGTAAATGTTTGAATTGAGAAAAGAAAACTAGCTTTTCATGACCCTTCCATGAAACACACACACACACACACATACATGCCTTCAGGTCTGAAAGATAAAAGGCTTAGCATAAGTCAGGTTGTAATAAGGGTAGAATTATTTTTCTTTTTTAAAAACATGTTTTTAGACCTAGAAGTCAAACAACAGAATGAGAGAGAGGGAGGGGGAGGAAAAGAGGGAGAGAGAGAGAGAGAGAGAGAGAGAGAGAGAGAGAGAGAGAGAGAGAGAGAGATGGGAGGATGGAGAAGGAAGGGGGAGAGGAAAAGAGGGAGAGGAGAGAAGGAAGGAGTATGAGAGGGAAGGAGGGAGAAAGAAAGAGGGAGAGAGACAGAGAAGGAAAAACACTATGCTCTTTAGTGCTTATTCACACTTTGAATGGGAAACTTTTTGTGAGAGTTGGCATAGCTTCAGCATAAAGAATCCCTGAGTACCAGTTTCACTTCTGACATACATTGGACCTTTGGGAAGTCCCTAGATTTCTTGGGGCCTCATGCCTAAGTTCCATGCCGCCATAAGACCATAAGTCAGAGCAGGTGGGACTCTATATTGGTAAAGGAAGTTTCCTGATCCAGAGTTCTCTAGATCAAAGAAATTACAGTTCTAATCCGAAACAATAACACCAACAACCACATAACAACAACAGCAAGAAAAAGAGCAAGGACTGGAAAAAGTGAGTAGACTGTTGCTTCTCATTCTGGGAAGAGGCAATAAAGAGAGGTCCTCACCTTTTGAGACTCCATGTGTCTTTGTTGCCTGAGAGCTGCCCTGCTTCCTATCTGACAGGAGGTTCCCATAGGTCAGAGCCCAAGCTTTCCCCTCCCTCTGTCTTCCCTAGCACCAGAACTCCATACACAGTCAAAAAGCAGAGATCTCACTTCTGCCTCAGCCTGCAGTTCTAAGGACCTGAGAACAATCCCAAGTGTCCCTGGTGTGATATTCCTAGAGAAGGCTCATTGGAGGAAAGACTCAAAGGATAGAAACATCTCCTGGGGAATGAGGGATTTTATGTCTCATAGGGAGCCTGGACTAAGAGGGAAGATTGAAAATGACAGGGCAGGGAAAGCTAAACAGGAGATAAATGAGGCTGAGCTGGACATAGGGGAATTGATTTGATTATAAAGCATCTGGATAGGCCAGGTTGTAGACATGGTTGTGGTTCAGGGGTAGAATGTGTCCTTACCACAGTATTGAAAGTTTGACAGCTATGGAATTAGAAAAGCTTAATTTGATTTCTGGCTGTCATCCCTCTCCATGGGCCTCCGCATCAACAAATGCAAAGTGATAGTTAAATCTAGGTGTCACAATGGATAGAGCATTGAGCCTAATTATAAGAAAACCTGAATTCAAATTCAGCCTCAAACACTTACTAGCTGTGTGACTCTGGGTAAGTCACTTCACCTCTGACTCAGTTTCCTCCACAGGGGTGTAATTATAGCACCTACCTCACAGGAATGTTATGAGGATCAGATGAGATAATATTTGTAAAGCACTGGCACATAGTAAGCACTTAATAAATGCTGTTTCCTTCCATTTTTTCCTTCTAGACCTAGACCCTATTAACCCAAGCCCATTGATAAGGTAAGGAAGAGTTATGGTGGGGCCAGGCATTACCCAAAAAATGACATAGAATCCAATAACTGTTTGAAGTGGATGGGTTCTTAGAGAGCTTCTAAACCAGGGCAGGGGCAGGAATTAATACTTAACCTATGTATAGATATTCTACCACCATCACCTACCAAATGATAATAAGAGTACAGATTGGGTGGATTAGAATGTAGGGAGAGGAATGAAATTGTTTTTCTCACCTCTCTTTACTCTCACCATTGACTGGGACTCTAGGACAAAGCAGAATTGGTAGGAATGGTCTGCAATAGGTTCAAGATCAATCATAAACCTTAAAAACCAATGTTGCCAAGATGAAAAGGAAAGCAGGAAACAGGGGAAAATTTTATAGCAAGTTTCTCTGATAAAGGCCTCATTTCTCAAATACATAGAGAACTCATTTATGTAGAGATTTCAGATTTTCCTCACAAATACTCCTTCCTTCCAGGGTCTTAGTTTTATACTGTTTGACACCCAGACAATACAGATGAAGTAAAATAAAAATACAGAATCTCACTGGTTCATAGACCTTGCCCTTGATTCTTCAGGAGGGTCTACACAAAGTGCAGATTCCCATTGGTTGACAAACGAGTTGATGAACTAACCCTGACAGACTTGTCTTGACCTTTCAGGAGGTTTCAGCTGATGAGTAGACCCATGGGATGGGCTGATAAACAGATGTCAAAACATCTGTGTGGGCCAATAAGCTCGTATTAAAAGCCTGGTATTCCTGGTAAGGTATTGTTATCCAAATAATAACAGTTACTAGATGGCAGAGGTAAATGGCCATACAATCCCCCTTTTGATGTTGGTATACAAGACTTCTCATAGAGTTCAGGACTCAGTCCCTGAGAATGAACAGTTCTGACTTCGAGGAATGGGAGTGTCTGGAATTAGATTAATTATGCAATCTTGTGGAGTTTGGAGAGTCAGAATATCAATTTCAGTTGTGCTATAGGTACTAAGAACAGCTAGATGGTTCAGTGGATAGAGTTCTGGGCCTGGAGTCAGGAAGACCTGAGTTCAAATGTAACCTAGGACACTTAGTAACTGTGTAAGCCTGAGCAAGTCACTTAATGTCTATTTGCCTTAATTCACTGGAGAAGAAAATGGCAATCCAGGATCTTTGCCAAGAAAACCTCACTGTCAGTATAGTCCACAGGGGTCACAAAGAGTCAGAGACAACTGACAGACTGAAAAGCCACAGCTGTCCAGTTATTTATGGTATTTGACAAGGATAAGAGGGTTATAGGATAGTTTGACTGGAGGTGTCTGGAGTGGCCAGATGTTCTGTTAAAAGGCAGTAAGGCAGAATAGAATGTGGTCTGTTGCCATTGTCAAGAGATATGGTATCATGTAATGTGACCACTTTGATTTGCAATTGGTGAATCCTAAGACATACTGGGAACAATGTTGAAGTGTTGATATTAATTCATTCAGTAAAGATTTATTGAGTACCTACTCCATGCCCAGGAATATGGTAGGCATTAGGTATACAAAGATAAAATGAAGAAGTCTCTATCCACAAAGAACTTACATTCAACTGGTGGGAAAAATATTATGGAGAAAACTTCATGTAAATATATGTATACATATTTAAATGAAGTTTTCTTCATATATATATGTATATTTACATGAAGTTTTCTTCATAATATTTTTGCAGTATCAATAATAAGTAATTGCAAAAAGACCAGCAAAATGTAGGTATTTACTGATTCAACCATTCTGTAGAGCCATTCAGGGGAACCTGGACTAAGAAAGAAGATTGAAAAGGAGAGGGCAGGAAAAGGTAAACAGGAGATAAATGAAGCTGAGCTGGACATAGGGGAATTGATTTGAGTATAAAGTATCTGATGGGCCAGGATGTAGACATGGCTGTGGTTCAGGGGTAGAATGTGTCCTTACCACAGTATTGAAAGTTAGCAGCTATGAAATTAGAAAACCTTTATTTGATTTCTGTCATCCCTCTCCGTGGGCCTCTGTGTCAACAAGTGCAAAGTGATAGTTAAATCCAGGTGTCAGAATGGATAGAGCCCAAAGGGCTATAAAACCATGCATACCCTTTGACCTAACAATACCACTACTAGGTCTGTATCCTAAGGAATTTTTTTTTAAAAAAGGAAAAGGACCTGTATTACAAAAATATTTATAGTAGCTCTTTTATTATGGCAAAGAATTGGAAATTGAGGGAATGCCCATCAATCAGAGAATGTCTGAACAAGTTATGGCATATGATTGTGATGAAATACTATTGTTTCATAAGAAGTGATGAATAATATGCTCTCAGAAAAACCTCAGAAGACTTGTATGACCTGATGCAAGTGAAATGAACAGAACCAGAGTAGCATTGTACATAATGACAGCAATAATTTATGATGATCAACTGTGAATTACTTAGCTATTTTCATCAATACAATGATCCAAGACAACTCTGAAGAATTTATGATAAAAAAATGCTATCCATCCCTCGAGAAAGAACTGATGGAGTCTGAACACAGATCAAAACATTCTTTTTTTAAACTTTATTTTTCTTGGGGTCTTTTTGGGTGGGTCTATGTTTTCTTTCACAACATGACTAATATGGAAATACATTTTCTGTGACTACACAAGTGTAACCTATATCAAATTGCTTGCCTTGTTATTGAGGGGAGAGGGGAACGAGAGAATTTAGAAGTCAATTTTTAAAAAAATGAATGACAAAATTGTTTTTATATGTAATTAAGGAAAAACAAAATACAAATTAATAATTTTAAAAAGACTACTATGAAAACAGTTACAGCTTCTGTACCAACATTTCCTGAGGACAAAGTGGTAGAGAAATTTTGTGAAGGACTTAATAAGACTCTCCAAATCAAATGAACATACGTTCTGGTACTTGGTGACATCAATGCAAAGGTTGGAAAAAGTGACAATTAGAAGAAATATATCAGAAAGTATGGGTCAATAGAAAGAATTGAGATAGTCCAAAGACCTGCAGATTATGCCTTCTGCCTCTAAATCATAAACTTTATTTTTAAAAAGTGCTTGACAGAGTACCAAATAATATCACAACATAAAGTACAAAATTGATTGCATTTTGACAGACAGGAAAAGACATAGTAAAGATGTGGGAGTTATTCCTGAGTCAACACATAGTCAGATACATCATAGCTAAGATCATAATTTATACTAAATAAGAAAAAAAGTAGTGATGACAAAAATATGGAGTACAATTAAGATATCATCCTGAATCATTTAGATAAGCTGTTGAAAATTTAAAATTGGGAAATAAACAACAGAAGTGTCATAGTGAACAATTATAATAATTTAATCCAGGAATTATAACAAGGTAAATTAATTATTACAACAAGGAAACCAAAAGAGCCCAGAAAATGTCTTAGTATGGAAACATTTGGCTTACTTGTCAAAAAGAGAGAGATGGCTGCCAATGGCAACATCAGTTTAGAACATAAATACGCCTGTGAAAATCTAATGAAAGAGGATGGACAATGATGAGTAGTATCATCTCATAAAACAGAAAGAAGCTATACTGAGCAAAATCCATCTAAACATTGGCAAGATAGTCAATTAAACAGTCATTCTAAAGGCATTCAAGGATAAAAACAGAGAAAATTACAAATAAAATTATAGCCCCTCTGGTCTCACTCTTTTGACTGGAACTAGGCTGTATAGATTCCCAGAGATCAATGACTACTCCCCCCAAGGTTTATCATTGGGTAATTCTGAGGTGTATGGGTTGCTTAACACCATGACTCATGAGTCCCCATACTGTGCTCTCCCCAATATTTTTTTCTTTTTTAATAGTATTTTATTTTTCCCAATTATATGTTAAGAAAAATTTTAGCATTAATTTTTACAAGATTTTGAGTTGCAAATTTTTCTCCCTCCCTCCCTCCCTTCTTGTCTCCCCTCCCCTCTTCTGAAAATGGTAGACAATTTGATATAGATTACATAAGTGCAATTATGTGAAACATAGTTCCATATTATTCACAGTTGTGAAAGAAGAAACAGATCAAAAGTGAAAATATATGAAAAAAGTTTAAAGTGAGTGAAAAAAGTATGCGTTGATCTGCATTCAGAGTCCATCAGTTCTTTATCTGGATATGAATTGCATTTTCCTTTGGAGTCCTTTGTACTTGTCTTAGGTCATTGTGCTGCTGAGAAGAGCTGAGTCATTCAGAACTAATCATCATACAGTGTTGCTGATACTATGTAAAATGTTTTTCTGGTTCTGCTCATTTCACTTTGCATTGGTTTGTGCAAATCTTTGAAGGTTTTTCCTGAAATCTGCCTGTTCATCATTTCAATAGTATTCCATTATATTCATGCACCACAAGTTGTTCAGCCATTCCCCAATTGATGTGTATCCCTTCAATTTCCAATATTTTGCCACCACAAAAAGTCTGCTGGAAATATTTTCGCACATGGAGGTCTTTCTCCCTTTATATGGTCTCTTTGGGATATAGACATAGTAGTGATATTGCTGGATCAAAGACTATGCACAGTTTGGTTGCCCTTTGGGCATAGTTCCAAATTTATCCCCTGCACTCCCCAATATTAATAAACCGATTGAAAATAAATAACTTTTACAAAGAGATATTCCCTAAGAAGGTATAGAAAGAGTAGTAATTATAAAGTAATCCTCCCAAACCAGTAGATTCCCTCTCCCCTCTGCACATATTTGATTTCTGGGGATAGTGGGTACAAACTTAAAGTACAAAGATACAGATGTATGAGGGAAACTTGTGGAGTAAAAGAATATCTCACATCTTCTTGTGCTAGGAGTCCTTTTATCTTTTCATAGAGTCCCCATCCAGCCTGGTTGTAGGCATAGCTTTGGCATTGGAGAAATTGATTCCTTTCTTGGTAGGGTTAGCTTTTCACTGGATTCAATTAGGGCTGCTATAGAATCTGGGTGTTAAGAAGATCTCTGATGTCTCTTCTGACCTTTCAAAGCAATTTGGTTCATTCCATCTATGGATGCTCATTCCCTATGATCAGGAAAGAGTAAAAACATGCATTCAGAGACCCATAATAAGTTGGTGGGGAGATAAGGCCGGCATTGCCCCTCTGCTAATAGAAAACCTCCTCTCTTGAAATTTACCATGGAAGATACAGAGAGACCATGCACTTAAATCTTCTGTATTTACACTCAATTCTGGCTCATTTAAGTCATCAATCCTTCTAGCTCCTCAACCAACCAAAACAACTTTATCATCACTGAATCATCATGGCCAAAATTAGCTTAAAAAATTCCATATGCTGAATTAGCGGAAGAAAAAAGACATTTTGTATGCACTGAATAGCATGTGTTAAGGATTGAACACTCATTGGCCAGCTATCCCATTACAGAAGGTAAATGGGTATGTTTTGTTAAAATAATGCAAAAACTGTTTTCTCTGTTAAAGAGGGTAGAATCACCCATTTGTTCCCTAACATCACATCCATTGCAGTATTTGCAGAGGAAGTAAAAATGTCACTAAAGAGAAGATGGGAAAAGTGGCCAGATTAGATCAAGTAAATATAGGAAATATCCGTACTGGAGACACAGCAATTTTGAGGGCATTGAGAGACCTCTTACAAGGTATTTAAAAGAGAAGAAGACACAAAGGATGTGGGAAAAATCTCAGACATTATTGATACCAAAAATAGGTAATCTAGAGAATATTGACAACTACTTACATATATGCCTACTTCCCCATCTATAAAAAATCTTTATGAGTATCATTAGCAACTCTTCAATGAAGGTATTTATAGTAGGGAACAAGGAAGTTCTCAAAATGTTATTCAGTGATGGCATTCAGCATCTTTATATTCTCATAATTGACTAAAAGAAATAGAGAATTCTATTGATTTTGCGGGTTATTGTTTTTTGATCATGGAAAATGTCTGCCAGCTAGACTAACTAGAGGAAAATGTCAACATCCAGGCTCTTTTACAATGAAATGTCTCCCATCCATATATCAATATCATCCAGGAATCCTCGCAAAAATGTAACCATAGCAATAATATTATTCAATGACCTTTTGACAATAAATATTAGATGGGACATAAAATAGAGATATAATATCACAAAAGTATTTAA
The DNA here is from genome assembly GCF_011100635.1 of Trichosurus vulpecula. Lineage (NCBI taxonomy): Eukaryota > Metazoa > Chordata > Mammalia > Diprotodontia > Phalangeridae > Trichosurus > Trichosurus vulpecula. Next base: position 157,518,912 of record NC_050576.1, on the reverse strand, counting down.
CACTATAATGGGGGGTATATTAGGAAGGCAGAATTTATGATTTCAAAGAGAATCTCATATGTGCCTAAAAGGTCCGGAACCACAAGATACAAGGAATTCTCTAGGCAGAAGGCAGGAGAACTAAAGCATGTATTCACACTCCACAATAACAAGCCCACAAACCAGCGTCCCCATTTTGATATTTTCATCAAAAGCTTCCAGGCCCAATAAGTCCGCCTTATAAGGGTAACCAAAAGGCCACAGAGAAGCGAGATGGTATAAGGCAAAATCATATACATGCTTCCCCTCTACGGTAAGAAGATTACCCACTAGCCTCTAGTCAGCTCTGCTACCGGCAGCTCAGCTTCGGCTGTAGGTGTCTCTGGCTCCAACCGGAAAAGGAAAGGAGGATCTTCAAGCTGTCCTCTCCCCTCTTATAGAGTTTTTGACATCATCAAGCGCCGCCTGAACGACTAGGGCCGATTGGTTCTTGACTTGGCCCCTCCCCCAGCGTAGACCACGTTAACACACCTCCCCTCAGCCAGCGCCACAACTCATCACACAGGAAGCTCTGGTCCTGCCCCAGAAGAGCAAGCCCCAGTGTCCAGGGAAGCTCAACGAGGCGAGCTGAGTCATTCAAAGAAAACAAAGTCCATTCTGGCTACAGGGGGGCAATCTAGTACCAAATCCAGGTAGAATAAAGATTTCCTGTGAATAGTGAAGTCTTTCATGTATTCTATATCTTTTTTTAACAGATAATATTGTGTTGGCTTCATCAAATCCCACAACATTGCACAACTTCTTGTACTACTCATTCACACAGGAAATATCAAATGGATGAAGGATGTCTATTATCCATCTTTAAACATGCATATGATTGGGCACTATAGATTTTCTCCAGAATATGTATTTTTGGATAGACAATACTTATGGAAAATTAACTGGGCCCAGAATTAAAAATGAGAAAAGCAGGCTAGATTGACTTTGAAAAACTGAAAAGCACTTTTACTGACCCTAAACTTCCCACAACAGAGAAAATCCATCTTTTAATATAGACATCTTAGCCATCTTTCTATAAATCACCAAGATCCGGAACACTACTACCTCTGAAGTACTAAAAATATACATTATGCAAAGAGCAATGGTAAGTGCATGGTGTGTATCATGTATATGAGCAGCTCAAAACATATAATCGATGAGGAACTCTGAGGAAGAAAAGGCATACATCATATGAGAAAAATGGAACATGGGTTGACCATGTGGCAGGTACACAACCAAAATTATCTACTAGCACTCTATGATGTCAGGAGAAAGTGAGGAAAGCTTCTCACATGTTGGATAGATACCTACATAAAACTGTTGGGAAGACATGAATGAGAGCAATACTGGATAGGTAGGCATCGATGGGTTATGATCCATATCATTAGTGAGAATCAATAAATTGATGAGATCACAGATTCTTTTCATATTTGAGAGATAAAAATTGAGGGGAACTGTATGGTGGTAGCCAGAGCCTGGGAACTTGACCTCGAGTATTGCAAAGAATGTAAGCTACCTAGAGTGAGTGTAAACAGTAAAAGAAGCTCAAACTATCTCGTGGGAACACTTGCATGTGACCTTGGGCCATCCCTGGCACTGTGCCGTCTTTGTTGTGTTTCTATATAATATCTGAACTGACCAGGGGTTGATACAAGGATCCATTCCTCCTTCTACCAAAGACTGGGTCTCATGACTAAACTACCTTAACCCAATTAACAATTACCCCTAATAAAATCTGTTAATAACCAAGCTGATATAGTCCTATAGCAACAATTTGGCTAGCAGCTGCTATGGCTGTGTAAAAGCAACAACAACCAGCACACAGAAGGGCTGCAAACACAGGTTCTTTTAATCTGCTTTACTAAGGAAAGCAATGTTAAGGGGTTAACAATCTTACTTTAATCCAACATACAAATACAAATCACTTAGTTCAGGTGAAAAGCCAACAACCTGAACTTCAGAGCAAGTACAAATAAATCACAAATATACACAACATAAACAGGCCAAATCACAATTCATAGTTACCAGGAAAGCATCAACATCTGGGTTTATGAGTCAGGGAGCTCATAAAAATGGCTTGCCCAGAGTCACACGCCACTCTTCCAGTGACTGAGAGCTCCAGACAGAATGCCAACCTTTGAACTTTTATTCTCTATTCAGGTCTCAAAGGACTCACACCTAATCAGCAAAAGGGCATGAGCCTGGGGTTTTACACTTAGTTAACAAAAGGGTGTGTGCCTGGAGCTTCGCACCTAGTAAGATTCAATCAAAGACACTTAATTAATTTAGCATTCTAAAAACAGTAAAAAAAAATGTCCCACCTTAATTACTAATACAGGTCCCCGCTTTCTTTGGTATCTCAGGATTTTCTCAGATGGTCTAGGTCTCTACAATTGACATGTCAGGGTAGAACAGATCAGCCCTCTGACATTTGGCTTTATAATTGGCAGAGCTGGCCCAATATTCTATCCCTTTACAAAAATTGTGTCCTTATAGGAACATTAAGAACTAGAAGGATTCCAATAGGAGGTAGCACTTGACTTGAACTTTGAAGAAAGCTAGGAATTTTATGAGATAGAGATTAAAGAGTTCATTCTAATAACAGGGCATAGCCTGTCCAAAAGCATATTAATGAGAGATGGAATGCAGTATATAGGGAACAGAAAATGCATAAGTTTGCTAGAAAAGAGATTGCAAGAAGAAGATGATTAATAAGGCTATAATGAATAATAAGGGCATAAGAATAGAAAAATAAGTCAAATCCCAGATTGTGAAAGGCCATAAATTTCGGAGGATCTTGTATTTTATCTTTAAGGGAAGGGGGAGACACTATGGCTTCTTGAACAACAAGGTTACGTGGTCACACCTATGCATTAGAAACATAAATTTTGCAGTATGAAGAGGATAAATTGGAGAGGGGGAGAAAACAGAGCCAAGGAGAATAAATAGGAAGTTTTTGCAATAAATTAGGCAAGAGGTAATGACTACTAGGGTAGAAGCTATGCAACTGCAAAAAAGGGGGCATAGGTAAAAGATATTGTAGAGGCAGATTGCTCTAGATTGGTAACTAACTGGATACACAGGGTGAATTAGAGGAGTCAAGAATGAGTCCAATGTTGCAAACTTAGTTGACTATTCCATTTCAAAATTAAGTAAAACTGAGGCAATAAAGTTCTGAACACATTCCTTTTATTGGTGAGACTAGTAGTCAATAACAAAATGGTTCTTGTACTCCCCAGCCAGCTAAGACCATGAGATAGAGCTTCCTAGCCTTCATATCATTTTGGGAAGTATAAAAGAACAAAAAACAAGTTTCATAGATGGAAAACAATGATTGGTTACAAATTCTGAAGTATCATAGGCAGCAAAAACAAAATAATTGGCTGGACATATGGGTCTAGCAACAGCACCTCCTTCCATTCTCCTGTCAGAAAAGGTTGATTGATAGAGTCCATCTGTTCATTGATTAAACAGAGATAACAGACTTCTTGGAGCCCACCTGCATTTTGTAAGGCTTGTTTATAGGATAACGGATCTCCCTGACTTGTACATGGGTATGCAAGGTTTTACAGAGATAACAATTTTCTTTCAATTAGAGTGATTTATAGGAAAACAATTTTTAAACTTAACTCAGAGGAAAATGGAATTTCTGGACTCATGAACTTCTGAACTTAACACAGAGACAAATAAACATGCCTCAGGCAATTACAGAATAAAATCAATTACAGAATGGAATCCAATAGAAAATCAAAAATCAATATATGATTTTTACAATTGGAAGGATGATGTTGCCCTCACTGGGAATAGAAAAGAACAAAAGAGGAGAGAGCTTCGTGGAAAAGATAGTGAGTTCTATTTTGAATATGTTGTGTTTGAGTTGCTTATGGGTCACCCGTACAGTCTTCTAGGGACAGATTTGATGAGCAGTAGGACACTTGAAAAGATTGGTTGCTTATAATTGCATCCATAATGTTGATGACACAAGACTGCACAGAAATGTATTCCTGATGAACCAAATTATAATTTAAAAATATTTGGAGAACCTCATAGTCCATTGGGTCTTGCACCCAGAATCCTTCCTGGTTATAGTGTTCCAAGACCTGAGATAAATAGAGCTGGCCAGACTAAGTCCCTAGTAAAGATAACTAGGTGGAACAGAGTGTGGACTTAGAGTAAGGAAGACCCGAGTTCAAATCCTCCCATAGAAACTTCTCAGTCCTGGTCAAAGTCATCTCTGTCAGCCTTAGTTTCCTTATCTGTAAAAAGGGGACAATAATAGCACCTATTCCACAGGGTTGTTGTGATGATCCAAAAGGATAACATACATGTTTCATAAACTTTAATGACCCATATAAATGCTGGCAGAAACCAAATGCTGAATGCAACCAGTCTTATTGCTGTAGGATTCATTTGTTGCCTCCTTTTCCTTGTTCCTTGGTACTCCTTAGCAGAGAAATTCATGATGAAATATCTAGACTAACAACATAGGATGCAGCCCTTGGCCAAAAGGTGGAAACATCCTGTAGTGATCAGTTGCTGTCAGACCCATATCCTCCTAAAGCAGGTTCACCAGTATCTATAGATAGGGTATTTATCAACTATTCATAGCCTATGTTGGTGGACAATTTTTCCCTGAACCTGGAATGCAGGCAACCTTCAATCCTCATACAATGTTATATGAAAATGGTGATGGTGGTTAGAGGTCTCATTCTTTGCCAGTGTGTCCTGATCAATTATGATTCCAGAGGACCAGTAACAAAAAATGCTCCCCAACTCCTGGCAAAAAGGAAATGGATGGAATAGGTGGAATGAGGTGTTTTGGGGTTTAGCCAATGTGAGAATTTGTTTTGATTGATTATTTATATTTGTTACAAGTTTGGTTTGGTTTTGGGGCAAAGGGTGTAAAAAGAAAATGAAATCACCTAGAGTTTGAATTTGATGAGACCTACCTAGTCCAACTCTACCTGAAAAAAGTTGTCTCTACAATATCACCAACAAGCTTAGTCATACAGGGTATTCCAAAAGCTTTAGCTTAAAACTATACTAAGGCTTTTGGGATACCCTGTATCATCTTTGCTTAAAAATCCCCAATGAAAAGGAAGCTATTACCTCCTGAAGCAGCTCATTCTACTTTCAGATAGCTTTAGTTGCTGGGAAATTTCTTCTGGAGAGCAAGTCTAAATCTACCCTTTTGCAACAGTCACCCTTGCTCTTAGCTCGGCTTTCTGAAGCAGACAGATCTTTTCCCCATGATATAGTCATTATATAAAGGTATCTCGGTGGCACAGTGGGTAGAGTGCTGGGCCTGGAGTCAAGAATACCTGTGTTCAAATCTAGCCTCACATGTTTACTAGCTGTGTGACCCTGGACGTGTCACTTAACCTCTATTTGCCTCTGATTCCTCAGCTATAAAATGAAGATAATAGAATCTCCCAGGGTTGTGGTAAGGATCAACTGAAATAACATTTATAAAGTGCTTAGCACAATGCCTGGTATTATATAAATGCTGGATATTATCATTAGCTCTTCAAATGCTTATAGACAGTGATCATGTTTCTTTTGAGTCTTCTTTTTTCTAGGCTAAATATACCCAGTCCCTTCTATCAATCTTCATACCATATGAATGCAAAGCTTGTCACATCCTCATCATCCTCCTCTAGAAACATCCCCACTTATCAACGTCCTTCCTAAAATTTGCTGCCCAGAGTGGAACACAATGCCTCAGATGTAGTCTGCACTTGGCAGAATGAAATGCAATTATCTTCTCTTCATTCCTGGAAGTAGTACCTCTCAGTGCAGCCCAAGATCACATTAGCTCTTCTATATATTTTATCACAATTATTGACTCATAATGAGGTGGCAATACACTGCAACACCCAGGTCTTTTTCACATCGTCTTATTCTGCTTCTCTTATTTTGTATGAAGGTAATATTTTGGACCCAAGATTTACTTCTATCCTTGTTATGTCTCATATTATTAGATTAGATTTCTAACTTGTACAGGTTTTTGAATCCTGACTATAACGTCTAGTGTTTTAGCACTCTTCCCAGGTTTGTGTAATTTGCAAATTTGATAATGTCTTTGTCTATTTGCCTTTGTCTATTTACCTTTCAACTGTAAAAGTGTTAAACAGCACGAGGCTATCTAAAGATTTCCTTGTTGAGTTTTTTTAAATTATAATTGCCAAGATAAATAGTTGAGTTAATTCACAATAATCCTGGCACAGAAACCCTTTGCATTTGGCTGGTATCTTCCAGCTGTGACTCTAAAGGACTGAGGCAGCTGTGGAAGGAGTGCCCATGAGCAAATTATCCCAGCTGGCTTTCCTCAGATTTGGGTTCTCCCCACATCATAAGAAACAGTACTTGTCTAAATTTATATACTATTGGGAGAGTTGTGAATTGGTCCAGGCATTCTGTAAAGCAATTTAGAAATATTCCCTCAAGGTTACCAAATTGTACAAATCCTTTGATCCAACTACATGACCATTAAGTCTATGACCCTGAAAATGAAGGAAGAAGAAAGATGAATATGTACAAATATATTTATCATTGTTTTTTTAAATGATATTTTTTCCAGTTACAGGTCAAAACAATTTTTATCATTCATTTTGACAAGATTTTGAGTTCCACATTTTTCTCCTTCCTTCCCCTCCCCTGTTCCTAAAATGGTAGGCAATTTGACATAGGTTATACATGTGCTATCATGTAAAACATATTCCCATATTAGCCACAGTTGTAAAAGGAGAAACAGATCACAAGGAAAAAACACAAGAAAGAATAAAGTGAAAAATGTTTCTATTTGCATTCAGAGTCTGTCAGTTCTTTATTTGGATGTGGATAGCATTTTCCTTTATGAGTCCTTTGTATTTGTCTTGAATCATTGTGTTGTTGAGATCTGCTTTACTCATAGTTTATCATCAGACAATGTTGCTGATATTGTGTACAATGTTTCCATGGTTCTGCTCATTACACTTTGCATCAGTTTGTACAAGTCTTTCCAGATTTTTCTGAAATCTTCCTGCTCATCATTTCTTTTTTTTAATAAATAGTACTTTATTTTTTTCCAACTACATGCAAAGATAGTTTTCAACGTTCATTTTTATAAGATTTTGAGCTTCAAATTTTTCTTCCTCCCTCTCTCCCATACTTCCTCCTCAAGGTGATAAGCAATCTTATATAGGTTATACATGTGCATCCATGGAAATATATTTCCACATTAGTCGTGCTGTAAAAGAAGAATCAGAATAAAAGGGAAAACACACACACACACATAAATGTAAAAATAGTATGCTTTTATCTGCAGACTCCATAGTTCTTCTCTGGATGTGGATAGCATTTTCCATCATGAGTTTTTTGGAATTGTCTTGGATCATTGTATTGCTGAGAAGAGCTAAGTATATCATAGTTGATCATCACACAATGTTGTTGCTACTGTGTATAGTATTCTCCTGGTTCTGCTCACTTCACTCAGCATTAGTTCATGTAAGTCTTTCCAGATTTTTCTGAAATCTGCCTGCTAATAATTACTTATTTTTTTTCCTTTTAAATTTACTTATTTTTAGCTTATAATATTCAGTTCCACAAGTTTTTCAGTTCCAAATTTCCTCCCCCTTCTGCTCCTCCACCCTCTCCACCAAAGGTGGCATGTAATCCTATATAGGTTCTACATATACCTTCACATTAAACATATTTTCACAATAGTCAAGTTGTAAAGAAGAATTATAACCAATGGAACGAACCACAAGAAAGAAGAAACTAAACAAAAAAATGAGAGAGCAAGTAGTTTGCTTCAATCTGCATCTATATTCCATAATTCTTTATCTGGATATGGATAGTTTTTTTCCACCATGAGTCTTTTACAATTATCTTAAAACCTTGCATTGCTGAGAAGAGTCAAGTCTATCAGAGTTAGTCATCACAGATACAATGTGTCTATAATTATGTACAATGTTCTCCTGATTCTGCTCTTCTCACTCAGCATCAGTTCATATAAGTCTTTCCAGGTTATCATGAAGTCCATCTGCTCTTCATTTCTTACAGCACAATAGTATTCCATTACATTCATATAACACAATTTGTTTAGCTATTCCCCAATTGATGGGCATCCCCTTGATTTCTAATTCTTTGCCACCACAAAAAGAGCTGATGTAAATATTTTTATACATATGGGTCCTTTTCCCATTTGTATGATTTCTTTGGGATACAGCCCTAGAAGTGGTATTGCTGGGTCAAAGGGTATGCACATTTTTATAGCCCTTTGAGCATAGTTCCAAATTGCTTTCCAAAATGCTTGGATCAGTTCACAACTTCACCAATAGGGCATTAGTGTCCCAAATTACTCACATCCTTTCCAATATTTATCACTTTCCTTTTTTTTTGTCATATTAGCCAGTCTGACAGATGTAAGGTGGTACCTCAGAGTTGTTTTAATTTGCATTTCTCTAATCAATAGTGATTTAAAGCATTTTAATATGACAATAGATAGCTTTAGTTTCATCTGAGAACTCCTTGTTCATATCATTTGATAATTTATGAATTGGGGAATGATTTGTATTCTTATAAATATGATTCAGTTATCTATATATTTTAAAAGGGAGGCCTTCATTGGAAATATTGGCTATAAAAATTGTTTCTCGGCTTTTTGCTTTCCTTCTGATCCTGATTGCATTGGTTTTGTTTGTGCAAAAACTTTTTAATTTAACGTAATCAAAATTAACCATTTTGCATTTCATAATGTCCTCTATCTCTTGTTTGGTCATAGATTCTTCCATTCTCCATAGATTCAACAGGTAAACTATTCCTTGTTCTCCTAACTTGCTCATGGTATCAACCTTTATGCCTAAATCACGTACCCTCTGGTTTCTATTTTTTTAAATCAAATTACTGAATGGCTTGTCTATCTTATTTTATTTTCATAAAACCAGATCCTAGATTTATTTATTAGCTCAATTGTTGTTGTTGTTGATGTTTTACTTTCAACCTTATTAATCTCACTTTTAACTTTCAGGATTTCCAATTTGGTGCTCATTGGGGATTTTTAATTGGTTCTTTTTCTAATTTTTTAGTTGCATGCCCAATTCATTGATCTGTTATTTTTTCCATTTTGTTGATATAAGAATCTAGAGAAATAAAATTTCCCCTAAGTACTGCTTTGGCTGCATCTCATAAATTTTAGTATGTTGTCTCATTGTTGGCATTCTCTTTAATGAAACAATTGTTCCTATGATTTGTTCCTTAACCCACCTATTCTTTTTTATTTAATACTTTAGTTTTCAACATTGATCTCCACAAGATTTTGAGTTACAAATTTTCTCTCCATTTCTACCCTCCTCCCATTCCAAGATGGCATATATTCTGATTGCCTCATTCCCCACCCCTCCTTTCTGTCACCACACTTCCCACCCCATCCCCTTTCCCCTTACTTTCTTGTAGTGAAGGATAGATTTCTTTGTCCCATTCCCTGTGTATCTTGTTTCCCAGCTGTATGCAAAACAACTTTTTTTAAAGCATATTCTTTTAAAACTTTGAGTTCCAAATTCTCTCCCCTCCTCCCTTCCCACCCCCTCCATAGGGAGGCAAGCAATTCAACATAGATCACACTTGTATCATTATGTGAAACACTTCCACAATGTTCATGTTGTGAAAGGCTAACTATATTTCTTTCCTTCCTATCCTGTCCCCCTTTATTCATTTTTCTCCCTTGACCCTGTCCCTTTTCAAAAGTGATTGCTTTTGATTACCTCCTCCCACTATCTGCCCTTCCTTCTATCACCCCCCCCCCTGCTTTTTTATCCCCTTCCCTTTACTTTCCAGTGGAGTAAGATGCCCAATTGAGTGTGTATGTTATTCCCTCCTCAAGCTGAATCCAATGAGAGTAAGATTCACTCATTCCCCATCACCTGCCCCCTCTTCCCTTCCAACAGAACTGCTTTTTCTTGCCACTTTTATGTGAGATAATTTATCCCATTCTATCTCTCCCTTTCTCCTTCTCTCAATATATTCCTCTCTCACCCCTTAAATTTATTTCATTTTTTAGATATCATCCCTTCATATTCAACTCACCCTGTGCCCTCTGTCTATATTCCCTTCAACTCCCCTAATACTGAGAAAGGTCTCATGAATTACACACACCATCTTTCCATGTAGGAATGTAAACATAACAGTTCAACTTTAGTAGGTCTCTTATGAATTCTCTTTCTTGTTTACCTTTTCATGCTTCTCTTGATTCTTGTATTTGAAAGTCAAATTTTCTATTCAGCTCTGGTCTTTCCATTGAGAAAGCTTGAAAGTCCTCTACTTTATTGAAAATCCATATTTTGCCCAGGAGCACTCTAATCAGTTTTGCTGGGTAGGTGATTATTGGTTTTAATCCTAGCTCCTTTGACCTCCAGAATATCATATTCCAAGCCCTTTGATCCCTTAAGGTAGAAGCTACTAGATCTTGTGCTATTTTGATTGTGTTTCCACAATATTCAAATATTTTTCTTTCTGGCAGCTTTCAGTATTTTCTCCTTGACCTGGGAGCTCTGGAATTTGGCAACAATATTCCTAGGAATTTTCTTTTGGGGATCTTTTTCAATAGGCAATCGGCGGATTCTTTAAATTTCTATCTTACCCTCTGGTTCTAGAATAACAGGGCAGTTTTCCTTGATAATTTCTTGAAAGATGACATCTAAGCTATTTTTTGATCCTGGTTTTCAGGTAGTCCAATAATTTTCAAATTATCTCTCCTGGATCTGTTCTCTAGGTCAGTGGTTTTTCCCATGAGATATTTCACCTTTTCTTCCATTTTTTCATTCCTTTGGTTCTGTTTTATAATATCTTGATTTCTCATCAAGTCACTAGCTTCCACTTCCTCCAATCTCATTTTTAAGGTGGCATTTTCTTCAGTGGTCTTTTGGACCTCCTTTTCCATTTGGTAATTCTGCTTTTCAAGGCATTCTTCTCCTCATTGGTTTTTTGGAGCTCTTTTGACATTTGGGTTAGTCTGTTCTTTAAGGTGTTATTTTCTTCAGTATTATTTTGGATCTCCTTTAGCAAGTCATTGACTTGTTTTTTATGGTTCTCTTGCATCATTCTCATTTCTCACCCTGGTTTTTCCTCTACTTCTCTTACTTGCTTTTCCAAATCCTTTTTGAGCTCTTCCATGGCTTGAGACCAATTCATATTTTTCTTGGAGGCTTTTGATGTAGGCTCTTTGACTTTGTTGACTTCTTCTGGCTGTATGTTTAGATCTTCTTTTTCGCCAAAAAAGGAATCTAGGGTTTGAGTTTGAGTCTGAGTCTGAATCTGAGTCCATTTTCACTGCCTGTTCATGTTCCCAGCCAACTACTTCACCCTTGAGCTTTTTGTCAGGATATGACTGCTGGTGGAGTAGAGAGTACTTTGTTCCAAGCTTTAGGGTCCAAGCACTGCTGTTTTCAGAGCTACTTCTACTCCACCATCACCCCAGGCTCTGTCACCGTAGGGCTCCTCCTCCCCCAAGAACCACCAACCAAGACCGTGATACAGATCCAAGCAGGGCACAGCAAGAGAATCTGCCTTTGTGCCCACCAAGTGCTCCTTGCACTCCTGCTCTGATCCACTGCTAGAATCCTCCCACCGTGTGAGCCAGGGACTCAGGAAGCAGCTGATGCTGTAGCTCTGGAAGCAGCCTCAGGAGTTTTCTGCTGCTGCCATTGTCACTCCCAGGGCTGGAGATTGGACAGCTCTGAACTTGATTCCGCGGTTTCCCCTTAACCTGCTCTTTGTGGGTTGAGAAGTCTGGTAACTACCACAGCTCACTGTTTCATGGCCCTAAGGCCTATTCTGGCTGGCTGATTCTGGGTCTGGTCTGTCCCCACATAGCCCATGCCAGGCTGCCCTCTGCTCTCAGCACCATGTGATAGACCCTTCCTGGTGACCATCCAGGCTCTCCTGGGCTGAAGACCTGTTTCCCTCTGCTATTTTGTGGGTTCTACAGCTCTAAGATTTGTCCAGAGCCATTTTTACAGGTGTTTGGAGGGATTTGGGGGACAGCTTAAGCAAGTCCCTCTTTTCCAGCCGCCATCTTGGCTCCACCCCTCCCCCCAACCCACTTATTTTTTAGGACTGGATGATTTAGTTTCCAATAAATTTTTAATCTATCCACTTCCCTCTGTGGAATGTAATTTTTATGGCACTATGATCCCAAAGGAATACATTTGATATTTCTGCCCTTCTACATTTAATTTTGTGGGTTTTATAGCCAATTACATGGTCCATTTTTGTGTAGGTGTCATGTGCTGGAGAGAAAATATATATTCCTTTCTGTTCCCATTCAATTTTCTCCAAAAGTCTATCATATATAGCTTTTCTAATATGCTATTTACCTTGTTAATTTCTTTCTTGTTTATTTTTTAGTTAGATTTACCAAGTTCTGAGAGGGGACAGTTGAGGTCCCCCACTAGTACAGTTTTGCTCTCTATTTCCTACTGTAACTCACTTAACTTTAAGAATTTGGATGCTATACCACTTGGTACATACATGTTTAGTATTGATATTGCTTCATTGTCTATGGTACCTTTTAGCAACTTTTTAATTTTGTTTTTTCACAACTACATGTAAACTTTTTTGATATTTTTAATGTTGAGTTTCAAATTCTCTTCCACCCTTCCTCCTGCCTCCCACCTTGAGAAGGCAAATAATTTGATATATGTTATATATGTGCACTCATGCAAAACATATTTTCATATTAGCTATGATGCAAAACAACATGCAGACCAAAGAACCAAAATTAATAAAAAAAATTTTGAAGTATATTTCAATCTTCATTGACATGTTATTAGTTCTTTCTCTAGAGGTTGATAGCAATTTTTTTATAATAAATTCTTGAAATTGTCTTGGATCATTGTATTGCTGAGAATAGCTAAGACATTCACAACAATTGATCATCATACAATATTGCTGTCACTGTGTACATTATTCTTCTGGTTCTGCTCATGTCACTTTGCATGAATTCATATAAGCCTTCCCACCCAGGATTTTCTGAAAGGATCCCTCTCCTCATTTCTTATAGCATAATAGTATTCCATGATAATCATATACCAAAAATTATTCAGCCATTCCCCATTTGATTGGCATTCACTCAATTTCCAATTCTTTGCCACCACAAAAGAACTGCTATAAATATTTTTTTTTACATCTATGCCCTTTTCATTTTTATTTTTCATCCCTTTGGGTTACAAACCTAGTAGTATTATTGATGGGTCAATGGGTATGTATGATTTTATAGTCATTTGGGGATAGTTCCCACTTGCTCTCCAGAATGCTTGGATCAGTTCAGAATTCCACCAACAGTTCATTAGGGTTCCAATTTTTTAGGGTTTTTTTTTGGCAGGGCAATTGGGGTTAAGTGACTTGCCCAGGGTCACACAGCTAGTAAATGTGTCAAGTGTCTGAGGCTGGATTTGAACTCAGGTACTCCTGACTCCAGGGACAGCGCTCTACTCTCTGCACCACCTAACTGCCCCAAGGATTCCAATATTTTTTTTACATTCCCTCCAACAATTGTTATTTTCTTTTTTTGTCTCATTAGACAATCTGATAGGTATGAGGAGGTACCTTAGAGTTGTTTTAATTTATATTTCTCTAACCAATATTTAGAACTTTTTTTTAATGTGAACATAGAGAGCTTTGATTTCTTCCGAAAAACTGCCTTGTTTATATCATCTGACCATTATCAATTGGGGAATGTATTTATTCCTATAAATTTGAGTCAGTTATCTATAGATATGGCCTTTATCAGAGAAACTTGCTCTAAAAAAATTTCTGCTAGTTTCTTGTTTTCCTTCTTACTTTGAGTGCATTGGTTTTGATTGTGGAAACACCTTTTAATTTGATGTAATCAAAATTATCCATTTTATATCCTGCAATGCTTTCTACTTCTTCTTTGGTCAGAAATTCTTCCCTTACGCATAAATCTGACAGGTAAGATATTCCATGCTCCCTTAATTTGCTTGTAATATCACTATCTAAATCATGTACCCATTTTGACCTTATCTCAGTATATGGTGTAGATACTGATCTCTTCCTACTTTCTGCCAAACTGCTCTCTAGTTTTCCCAACAATGTTTGTCAAATGGTGATTTCTTCTTCCAAAATCTTGGATCTTTGGGTTTATCAAACACTAAATTCCTATGGTCATTTATTACTGTGTATTATGTACAATCTATCCCATTTATCCAGCACACTATTTCTTAGCTGGTACTGTATTTTTTCATGATTACTTACTTTGTAACATAGTTTAAAATCTGGTACTACTAAGTTGCCTTCTTTCACATTTTTTTATTGATTCCCTTGATATTCTTGACCTTTTGTTCTTCCATGTGAATTGTGCCATTTTTTCTAGCTCTATAATTTGGTAATTTGATTGGCATGGCACTAAATAAGTAGGCTAATTTATGCGGAACTGTCAGTTTTATTATATTGCCTTGGCCTACCCAGGAGCAATTAAGTTTTTATTTTTCGGTTCTTCTAATCTATCTTTATTTGCATGAAAAGTGTTTCATAACTGTGTTCAGATAGTTCTTAGGTTTGTCTTGGCAGGTAGACTTTCAAGTATACTATATAGTCTGCAATTTTTGAAATGGAATTTCTCTGTTTCCTTCTGCTGTGTTTTGTTGGTAGTATATAGAAATGCTGATGATTTGTGTGGGTTTGTTTTTTATACTACAACTTGGCTGAAATTTTTAATTGTTTCAACTATTTTTTTAATTTATTTTCTAGTGTGCTCTAAATATACCAACATACCATTTGCAACGAGTGATAGTTTTGCTTCCTCTGTGATTATTGTTATTACTTCAATTACTTTTTCTTATCTTATTACTAAAGCTAGCATTTCTGGTGCAATACTGAATAATAGTGGTGATAATGGGCATCTTTGCTTATTTCCTCATCTTATTGAGAAAACTTCAAGTGCATCATCATTACAAATAGTACTTGCTCTTCTTTTTAGATAGATACAACTTATCATTTAAGACAGGTTCCATTGAGTCCCATGCTTTCTAGTATTTTTTTTTAACAGTGATGGGTGTTTCATTTTTTCAAAGGCTATTTCTGTATCTATTGACATAATCATGTTTTTGTCATTTTTCTTATTGATATGGTCAATTAGGCTGATAGTTTTCATAATATTAAATCAGCCCTGCATTCGCATTACAATTTCCAACTGGTCATAGTGTAAGATCTTTGTGATATATTGCTATAATTCCCTTGCTAGTATTTTATATCTAATTTTTGCATTGATATGGTTTAAGAAAATTGGTCTAGAGTTTTCTTTCTCTGTTTTTGCTCTACCTGGTTTAGGTATCAAAGCCATATTTGGGTCATGAAAGGAATTTAGTAGGATTCCTTCTTTACTTATTTTTTCAAATAGTTTATAGAGAACTGGGGTTAATTATTCCTTAAATGTTTGGTAGAATTCACTTGTGAATCCATCTTATCCCAGGGATTTTTGCTTAGGTAACTTGCTGATGGTTTGTTCTAAGATAGGGGTAAGTATTCCATTTCTTCTTTAAACTAAGCAGTTTATATTTTTGCAAATATTCATCCATTTCACTAACATTGTCAGTTTTATTGGTTATAATTGGGCAAAGTAACTCCTTTCATCCTCATTAGTGGTGCATTCATCCTTTCCATTTTTATTACTGGTAATTTGTTTTTCTTCTTTCTTTTTTTAAAAATCAAATTAACTAAGGGGGTATCTATTTTGTTGGTTTTTTTCATAAAATAAGTTCTTAGTTTTATTTATTAGTTCAATGATTTCTTTAACTTACTTTTATTAATCTCTTTTTTTTATTTTCAGAATTTCTATCCTGGTGTTTAATTGGGAATTTTTAATTATTTTGTTTTCTATCCACTTCAATTCATTGATCTGGTTTTTATCTCTTCTACTGATATCTGCAGTTAGAGTTATAAATCGTCCCCCTAAGTACTGCTTTGGTTGTATCCCACAAATTTGTCCCAACAAAAATCCCTACAAATGTTGTCATTCTTTTTAATTAAATAACTTATTGTTTTTATGATTTATTCTTTGACCCACTCATGCTTTAGGATTAGATTATTTAGTTTCTAATTAGCTTTTAATCCATGCTTTCATGCCCTTTTATTGAATGTTATTTTTATTTCATAATGACCTAAAAAGACTGCATTTAATCTTTCTGTTTTTCTGCATTTGGTTGTGAAATGTTTCTGCCCTAACACATGGTCAATTTTTGTGAAGGTACCACATGTAGCTGAAAAAAAATTCTCTTTTTCATTCCATTCAAATTTCTCCAGAGGTCTATCATATCTAAATTTTCTAAGATTCTATTTATCTCCTTGACTTATGTAGTTTATGGTTAGATTTACTTAGATCTGAGAAGGGAAAGTTCAGGTCTTCCAATAATCTAGTTTTACTGTCTGTTTGCCTCTGTAATTAATTTAGTTTTTCCTATAAGAATTTGGATGCTATGCCATTTTTGGTGCATATATGTTAAAAACTGATATTAATTCATTGTCTATGGTTCCTTTTAGCAAGATGTACTTTCCCTGCTGACCCTCATTAATTGGTTGTATTTTTGCTTTGAGATCATGATTGCTACACCTACCTTTTTTACTTCAGCTGAAGCATAATAAAGTCTTCTGTAGCCTCTTATTTTAACTCTGCGTCTCTCTGTTTCAATTACGTTTCTTGTAAACAACATATTGTTGAATTCTGCTTTCTAATCCATTCTGCTTTCTACTTCTGTTTTATGGATGAGCTCATTCCATTCACATTTACAATTATTATTACTGTATATTTTCCTCCATTCTATTTTCTTCTGTCTATCCTTTTCTCTCTCTCATTTTATCCCATCCCTCTTCTAAGGTTTGTTTTATTTCTTAGTACAGCCTTCTTTTATCTGCCTTCTCTTTTAACACTTCCTCTTCCTTTTATCTCCTTCCTCTCCTACTCCCATGTTAGGTAAGATAGATTTCTACTAATAATTGTGTGTACACATACATACAAATACATATGTATACATGTCTATGTATATGTACATATACATATATTCCCTTTTTCAACCAATTTAGATGTGAGTGAGATTCAAGCATTACTGCCCCCACCACTACTATTTTCCCTTTCACTGTAAAAGCTCTTTCTTGTTGACCTCTTTTATGTGGGATAATTTCATTTGCATTTCTCAAATTGCTAGAGATTCGGAGCATTCTTTAATCCTTAATATGTTGGTAACCATTTGCAATGATTTGGAAAACATTGTTCCTAGCTTTGACCACCTATCTTTGACCTTAGAGAACTTTTAAATCAGACAGGAAAGGTAGAAGTCTGGAATCCACACAAGACTGATCATAGGAGTAAGAGTTAATGAAATAGGGAAATCTATACCCAAGAAGAGAAGAGTGATCAGGTAATCTATATATTTTCTTCAATATTTTAAAGGCCAACATGTATGAAAAGATTATTAGGCTTATCCTATGTTGTTCCTGAAGACAAACTAGAGAAATTACAAGAAAACAAATTTTTGTTCAATATGGCAAATAATTATCTAATAATCAGAGTCCAAACATGATAATATGCTGGGTTATAAAGTAGTACACTCCCTGTTATTGGAGTATTTAGACTGTTTTCTTTTTTTCCTGTTGCTCATAGTATTTTCTCCTTAACCTATTTACTTCAAAACTTGACTATGATGTTCCTGTGAATTTTCACGTTGGCATTTCTTTCAGCT
The DNA here is from genome assembly GCF_011100635.1 of Trichosurus vulpecula. NCBI lineage: Eukaryota > Metazoa > Chordata > Mammalia > Diprotodontia > Phalangeridae > Trichosurus > Trichosurus vulpecula. The sequence goes on along the minus strand of NC_050576.1, from coordinate 157,501,162 downwards.
AGTGATGGATGGGTCTTTTCTATTTCTATTTTATCCTCTCATTCTAGAACTTCAGACCAATTTTCCTTCATGGTTTCTTGTACTATCATATCTAGAATCTTTTATGAGACAAGTCCCAGAAACTATATGTGTGTGTATGTATATGTATATATATTTATGTATACATATACACATATATAAATATATACTCTATATGTATATATAGGGGTGTGTGTGTGTGTGTGTGTGTGTGTGTACCTCAGACTAGTCCTACAAGCTTGCCCCAAATCCTTGGGTTCAGTCATTCTGGAGACCAATATGTCCTTACCTGAGTTCAAATCCTGTTACTAGCTATATAATCCTAGACAAGTCATTTAACCTCTCTGTGGTTCACTTTTTTCAACTGCAATACACATGTTTGTGTGTGTGTGTGTGTGTGTGTATTTGTGTGTATCCAAGAATAGTTTCCATTCAGCTGAATTAAATATTTATTGAGCAGTATTCATATGTCACTGCCAAGACACTGCAGATAGATTTTTTTTTAAAAAAAAAACATCTCTGAGAGGTGGAGCCAAGATAGTGGCATGAAAACAAGGACTTGCTTGAGCTCTCCCACAAATCCCTCCAAACACCTGTAAAAATGACTCTAAACAAATTCTAGAGCTACAGAACCCATGAAATGTCACTGTGAAACAAGTTTCCAGCCCAAGACAGCCTGTGTGGACACTGGGAAGGGTCTATCACACTGTGCTGGGAGCATGGGCCATGCCAGGACAGACCAGGCTGGAATAGATCAGGCACAGCAGGCCTCAGGGTACTGAATCACTGAGCTGTGGCAGTGGCTTCCAGACTTCTCAATCCACAAACACCAAAGACAACTTAGCAGGTCAGTGGGAAAACCCTGTTGGACCTAGGTGAGAGAAGGGCGCTGTCCAGCCCCAGCCCCAGGGCTGTGGAGGTGACTGTGGTAGTGGCAGTGACAGCAGAGCAGAGACAGCAGCAGCAGTGGTGGCTGCTTCTGGAGCTCCAGGCCCACAGACTGTGGGGAGAAACAGGTGGCTGATCAGAGTGAGAGTGCAGGAATTTCTTTACTGTCACTGAGACAGAAGTCTCTTGCTTTGTTCTCCTTGGATCTGGGTCGCAGTCCTGGTTGGTAGTACTGGTGGGGAGGAGGAGTGCTGGTGTGAGTGCAAAATCCCTGAAGCTTGAGAAAGAGCACTCTCCACTCAGGAAGCAGAGTTCTACCTTGGCAAAGAGCTAAAAAGACAAGTAATTGGCTGGGGAAATGAAGAGACAGCATAAAAAATGACAGACTATAGAATCTTACTTTGGTGACAAAGACAAAACATACAGTCAGAAGAAGACTACAAAGTCAAAGATCATACATCAAAAGCCTCCAAGAAAAATATGAATTGGTCTCAGACCATGGAAGAGTTCAAAAAGGAATTGGAAAATCAAGTAAGAGAAGTAGAAGAAAAATTGGGAAGAGAAATGAGAGTGATGCAAGAAAATCATGAAAAACGAGTCAACAGCTTGCTGAAAGAGAGCCCCAAAATACTGAAGAAAATAACACCTTAAAAATAGACTAACCAAAATGTCAAAAGAGGTCCAAAAAGCCAATGAGGAGAAGAATGCCTTCAAAAGCAGAATTAGCCAAATGGAAAAGGAGGTACAAAAGATCACTGAAGAAAATAATTCCTTAAAAATGAGAATGAAGCAAATGGAAGCTAATAACATTATGAGAAATCAAGAAATTATAAAACAGAATGAAAATATAAAAAGAATGAAAAAATGTAAGACAACGTGAAATATCTCATTGGAAAAATGACTGAACTGGAAAATAGATCCAGGAGAGATACTTTTAAAAATTATTGGACTACGTGAAAGCCAAAATGAAAAAAGAGCCTAAATATCATTTATTTCTTTTTTTTTTGTTTTATTTTATTTTATTTTTATTAGATTTTTTATTTTTAGCTTACAACACTTAGTTCTGCATGTTATGGAGTTTCAAATTTTCTTGCCTTCCCCTCCCCTTCCCCCTCCCCCCCAAGATGGCATGCTGTCCAATATAGATTCTACATAAACCTTTGCATTAAACTTATTTACACAATAGTCAAGTTGCAAAGAAGAATTACGACCAATGGAATGAAGCATGAGAGAGAAGAAACAAAATCAAAAAAGGAGAGGAAAAAAAGGAGAGCAAATAGTTTGCTTCAATCTGCATCCATCATGAGTCCTTTGGAGCTGTCTTTGAGCCTTGTATTGCTGAGGACAGCCAAGTCTATCAAAGTTAGTCATCACAGAATCAATATGTCTGTGGTTGTGTACAACATTCTCCTGGTTCTGATCCTCTCGCTCAGCATCATATCATGTAAGTCTTTCCAGGTTTATATTAAGTCTGCATCTTCCCTATTTCTTATAGCACAATAGTATTCCATTACATTCATATACCACACCTTGTTCAGCCATTCCCCAATTGATGGGCATCCCCTTGATTTCCAATTCTTTGCCACCACAAAAAGAGTTGCTATAAATATTTTTTATACCTACAGGTCCCTTTCCCACTTGTGTGAGCTCTTTGGGATATAGCCCTAGGAGTGGTATTGCTGGGTCAAAGGGTGTACACATTTTTATAGCCCTTTGGGCATAGTTCCTATTTGCTCTCCAGAATGGCTGGATCTGTTCAAAACTCCATCAACAATGTAACAATGTACCAATTTTCCCACATACTCTCCAGCATTCATCATTTTCCTGTTTTGTCATGTTAGCCAATCTGACAGGAGAGATATGGTACCTAAGAATTGTTTTGATTTACATTTCTCTAATCAGTAGTGATTTCAAGCATTTTTCATATGCCTAGAGATATCTTTGATTTCTTCCTCTGAAAACTGCCTGTTCATATCCTTTGACCATTTCTCAAATGGGGAATGAGTTTTATTCCTATCAATTTGGCTCAGTTCCCTGTATATTTTACATATGAGGCCTTTATCAGAGACACTGGTTATAAAGATTTTCTCCCAATTTTCTGCTTCCCTCCTAATCTTTGTTGCATTGGCTTTGTTTATACAAAAACTTTTCAGTTTAACATAATCAAAGTTATCCATTTTGCATTTTGTAATGCTCTCTGTCTCTTGTTGGGTCGTGAATTCTTCCCTTTCCCATAGATCTGATAGTAAACTATTCCATGCTCTCCCAAATTGCTTCTAGTATCAGCCTTTATTTCTAAATCATGAACCATTTTGACTTTATTTTGGTATGTGGTGTAAGACATTGGTCTATGCCCAGTTTCTGCCATACCATTTCCCAATTTTCCCAGCAGTTTTCATGAAATAGTAAATTCTTAGCCCAGAAGCTGGATTCTTTGGGTTTATCAAGGAGTAGATTGCTATAGTCATTGACTTCTGCTTCTTGTGTACCTATCCTATTCCACTGATGCACAACTCTGTTTCTTAGCCAGTACCAGGTAGTTTTGATGACTGCTGCTCCATAGTACAGTTTAATATCTGGTTATGGCTAGGCCACCTTCTCTAGCATTTCTTTTCATTAATACCCTAGATATTCTAGACCTCTCGTTCTTCCAGATGAATTTTGTTATTATTGTATCCAGCTCTTTAAAATAATTTTTTGGTAGTTCAATTGGTATGGCACTGAATAGGTAGATTAATTTGGGTGAAATTGTCATTTTTATTATATCAGCTCAGCCTAACCATGAGCAACTGACATTATTCCGTTTAATTAGATCTGACTTTAATTGTGTGAGAAATGTTTTGTAATTGTGTTCATATAGGCCCGGGGTTTACTAGACATCGTTTTTCAAAAAATTATTAAGGAAAACTACCCTGACATTCTGGAATCTGAGGGTAAAATGGAAACTGAAAGAATTCACCAATTTCCTCTTGAAAAAGATCCCAAAAGGAAAACTCCTAGGAATATTGTGTAGCAAAATTCCAGAGCTCCCAGGTGTGTTGGTGAGCAAAATGGGTTCTTGGCACTCAGTTCAATGAAGTGTCCTTGAAGAGTTTGGCTTTTGTTTCATTTGATTAATTCAGTGTATTTCATTGAGTCTTACTAGGTGCTAAGCCCCAGGTCCAAACCCCTCTTAGGTGCTAAGCCTATGTGGGTGTGAAGCTCCCAGGGTACTAAGGGGAGGGGCTAACTCCAGAGCCAATCATAGGAGCCTAAGTTCTGGTCACTCAGATGACCTTTGATGATGACTGAAATGGTATAAGAAGAGAAAACAGAGCTAAATGCTCAGGGCTCTCACTCTTGGTGGCATGCTGATGCAAAGACTCCGGACAGCTGCTGCTAAGAGCCCTCCAGCTTGCAAACCCGGATACTGGGACTTTGTTAAACTCTGGTAACTATGTATTGGGATTTGAATCAGACAAGGTCTGTCTATCAATGTTTGTACTTTGTATTTTGCTCTGAAGTTCAGGGTTCTGGCTTTTTTCCCCTGAAATAAGTGAATGGTATTTGTATGCTGAATTAAAGTAAGGTTGTTAACCCATTAACATTGCTTTCCTTAGTAAAGCAGATCAAAAGAACCCGGGCTTTGGCAGCATGCTTTTTGTTGGGCCTGTGTTGGTCTTTCACCCCCACAACAGCTGCTAGCCAGATTGTTAAAACACCAGGTCAAGGAGAAAATATTGCAAGCAGCCAGAAAGAAATACTTCAAATTTTGTGGAAACACAATCAGGATAACACAGGATCTAGAAGCTTCTACATTATGGGATCTGAGGGCTTGGAATATGCTATTCTGGTGGTCAAAGGAGCCAGGATTAAAACCAGGAATCACCTACCCAGCAAAACTGAGTATAACACTTCAGGGCAAAATATGGATTTTCAATGAAATAGAGGACTTTCAAGCATTCTTGATGAAAAGACCAAAGCTGAATATAAAATTTGGCTTTCAAATATTAGAATCAGGAGAAGTATGAAAAGATAAACAAGAAAGAGAAACATAAGGGACTTACTAAAGTGAACTGTTTGCATTCCTATATGGAAAAATGATATTTGTAACTCGTGAGAGCTTTCTCAGTATTAGAGTAGTTGAAGGGAATATACATACATACATACATATACATACATACACATATATACATATATATATATATATATATATATATATATATATACACACATATAGACAGCACAGGGTGAGTTGAATATGAAGAGATGATAGCTAAAAAAATAAAATTAAGGGATGAGAGAGGAATATATTGGGAGAAGGAGAAAGGGAGAGATAGAATGGGGTAAATTATCTCACATAAAAGAAACAAGAAAAAGCTGTTATAATGGAAGGGAAGAGGAGATAGGTGAAAGGGAATGAGTGAACCTTACTCTCATTGGATTAGGCTTAAGGAGGGAATAACACACAGACTCAATTGGATATCTTACCCTACAGAAAAGCAGGGAGGAAGGGGATAAGGGCAAGGGCTATAGAAGGGAGGGCAGATTAGGAGAGAGGGTAGTCAAAAGCAAACATTTTTGAAAAGGGACAGGGTCAAAGGAGAAAATTGAATAAATGGGGGATGGGATAGGATGGAGGGAAATATAGTTAGTCTTTCACAACATGACTATTATGGAAGTGTTTTGCATAATGATATATGTATACCCTATACTGGATCACTTGCTTTCTCAAGGAGGGTGGGTGGGGAGGGAAGAAGGGAGAGAATTTGGAACTCAAAGTTCAAAAAACAAATGTTAAAAATTGTTTTTACATGCAACTTGGAAATGAGATATACAGGCAATGGAGTATAGAAATCTATCTGGCCCTAAAAGAAAGTAAGGCAGAAGGGGATAAGTTGGGGAGGGGAGTGGGGTGATAGAAGGGAGGGCAAACTAGGGAGAGGGGCAACCAGAATACATGCCATCTTGGGGTGTGGGGGAGGGTAGAGATGGGGAGAAAATTTGTGGATGAAAATCTTGTGGAAATGAATGTTAAAAACTAAAATTAAGTAAATTAATCTTTAAAAAAATCTCAGCTCTCAATGAGTTTATGTTCTATTGTTCTGAATCCAACATCCTTACCCATATGGAAAGCAGCACAAAAGAAAACATAGGGCAACTTTTTATTCACATAATTCTTCATCCACAGATCTCAAAAGGAAGATCTTCCTGTTCCCAAAATCATCAGCTGATTCCCATGTGACCCTGATCCCACTCCTTGACACACAGCTACAGAACTTCACTGTGTGTCCATAGACCTACACAAAACTGCTCTGTGTTCTCCTATACCACTCATGCTTTGGACAATGGGATTCTCTTCTTCAGGAAGAGATTTAGATGGTATAGTTTGACTGTTGAGCAAAAAGAGGTTGCTTTCCAGGTATTAGAGCATTCTCTTAACCCAATGGATATTTATGCCACTTGGGAATCAGCTTCAGGGGCTACTGAGCTATGGGTGGATGGAAAATCCCTGATGAGGAAGGTTTTGGAAATAGGAAACACCTTGAGTGTGATTGCCAAGATCATTCTGGGTCAAGACCAGGATTCCTATGAGAGTGGGTTTGATATAAATCAGTCCTTTGTTGAGGAGATTGGGAATGTGTGTATGTGGAATTATGTGCTTTCACCTGAGGAGATGAAGGCCAATTGTCGTTGTGGCAATGTCTTAAGCTGGAAGAAACTGAAATATGAGAAGCATGGCTATGTGTTTAGTGCTCCGTATGTTATGGTTTGATTTCCACTTTCCTCACAGAATGTGAACAACACAATCAAGATGAATTTTGTTGAGTTATTATACCCTTTGTGATTAAAATCATTGATTCTCAGTCTTGGTTTTGTGTGTTTCTATTGCTTTGCTGAGCCCCTAAAGACACCCAGGTACTCTGGGTCAAATCAGAACTTGGGGAATGGTTTCTTCTCTTTATAAACTAAATACACACTTCTCTCAGGCAGAATTGAGCATGGCATGTGAAAATACACTATAGTATCTGGGTCTTGGCTGGGCTGCTTTAAGGAGGTCAAAGCCAAATTCTGATCCTTTCTACTAAACTGAGGTGGAAAAGCACACTAACCTCAGAATCCTTCCCCTATGCCTTGCTTTCGGTCATCCTTGAAGAGGTGATTTAGCCCTCCTCTGAGTTTGGATTTTGCCTTATACACTTCCTAGGTCTTTGACCCCAGAGGAAGTCATTTATTCTTTAATTTTCTTGATCTGTAAAATGAGAAGGTTTGACTCAATGGCCTCCAAGGTCCCTTACAGCTCTAAATTGATGATCCTATCACCTTCACTGAGGGCTTGGGAGATGGTCAATGATCCTCATGAAGATGCTGATTAAAATAAGTGTGACTACATATTTCTGTCATTCAGAACCCCAAGGGTATAATTTGTGTGAACAAGGTCTGATCTTGAGGATGTCCTCCTAAAATATTCTTTCTTTTGCTTGTATCTCTCCCACCCAATGTTTCCTCTGTGAAATCTCAGAATATAGCTTAAATATAGCTTGTATCTATGTTTTCATGATGTGGGTAAAAGAATTCCATTCTCCATTAGTAGCATTCAATGTACTAATGTATATAGCCAGTATGGGATAGGATTTATTCCAGTCTACAAGAAATAAAGGAAATATATCTAGTCGTGGGAAGTTTGGTGGAAGGGGGGCAAGTTAGAAGACCCCTTACCAATAGATTTGCCCCCAGCACACAGTTGATGTGAACACAGAAACTAAGGGGAAGATAGCAGAGACAAGACAATAATGTCCTAAATTCAAAGAAGTGTTTTCATTTTGTTACCACTTTATGAAGTGGGAAGAAGTTCTACTTGGTGGAACTGAAATGCATCTTTCCATTGTCTGACAGAAGATCAACCACATTAACAGTGGCCTTTAAAAAAAGTCAGTGGAAGTTGTTAAGTAAGTGGAGGAATGAGAATTTTGAAGAGTTGGAGCCCTGGAAACAAAAAAAGCTATGGCAGAAAGGACCCCTGTGAGTGGGGGGTCAGAGCAAACTTCTTTCTTTTTCCCTTCTCCCTACTGGCCATGGTGCTTTTCAGTGAAGTCATTCACCCAATGGGAGCCTGGCACTACTCTTTGTAATCAATGTTCTTTTGTTAGCTATTTTCTATAAAATGTTCCATCATAGAATTTTCCAGGGAATTTAAGTCAAGCTCACTAGTCTATTATTTGCAGAATCGGTTCTCTTCCTTCTCTGAAAATAGGTACAACATTTGCTCTACTGCAGCACTTTCCAATATTCCATGCATTTTCAAATATCACTGGCAATGGCATGGTAATCCCAGCTGCCAGTCCTTTCAGTACCTTAAGATGTATTTCATCTTGGAGGGGTGATTTGAATTCATAAAGGACAGATAGATCTTCTCTCACAATCACCTTACTTATATTGAGTATCAACTTTCTTTCAGCTGTTTTTGTTCTGTCATTTCCTTTGCAAATTCTCTTTGGAAGTGAAGCAAAATAAAAATTGAGTAGCTATGCATTTTCTCTGTTATCATTTATCATTTTATCATCTACCTGAAGCAGCCATACCATCCCTCCTTTTATTCTACTCACTGCAATATAGCTAAAAGTAATCTTAGTTGACCTTAACTCCCCCTGCCAGTTTGAACTCATTCTGAGCTTGCACATTTGACTTTAATTTTTATAGACTCATTCCTTTTATAGACTCATGACTTTTCATCAATTCTCTGTTACCTATTATTCATTTCATCTTCTGTTCATATATTTTAAAATAAACAATAAAAAGATTCAGTGAGTTCCTTGATCATCCATATCAGTCTTGTATGAGAGACAGAGAGGAAATAAAGAAGGAACAAATAATTATGTGGCCCATGATTGAGAGAATATATTTTGCAAGAGTCCAGTTTGGGAATAGAAATAAGGATCTACACAAAATAAGTGAATGTTCTTGGAAAACAGTATCATCAATAACTGTCATTCAAGTTAAGAAGTTGGAATGGGACAATGAACCACACTATCCTCAGGGTTAGAAAAGAAAAAGAACACAAAACTTGGGGTGGTCAGTGGGAAATAATTTTAAAAAGAGTAACAATTCAAGTCAAATGAAGGAATTTGGAATAGAATATACCAATAAGAGGATATATCAATCATCTCTACCTTGAGATAATATGTCAGAAAAGTCTGGGATCAATTTAATGTGAACAAAATTAATTACAGGGGGAGAGTATTAAATTTAAAAAGAAAAGATGAAATCAATTCAGAAGATAAATAAAGGAGAATATAAGTCTAAAATTATAACTTTAAATGTAAATAGATTAAATTTGGCAAAAAATAAGAAATATAAAAGAGTAGACAAGACAATAAAATCCCAAAATTTGTTGTGTATGGAAAACATTTTAAAAATTAAAAACACAGAAAATCAAGTGAAATAGCAAAATAAAGTATATTATGCATCAGATTACCTTTAAAGAGATCTAAAGATATTGTCAGAAAATAAATATAAGTATAGAGTATAAAATGGAATAAAGAAAAAGCACAAAGAACCATCTGCAAGTTCAAGAGAAATAGCCAGATTAACTATTTTATGCATAAAGATATCATAGACACAGAAACACTATCATTATTAAACTTATGTACAACAAATATTATAACCTCTAAATTACTAAGAGAAAATAAATTGCAAATAAAGCAGAGATAATTCAACCTAATTATAGGAAAATTTAATATTACTTTCTGAGAACTGGACAAATTTAAAACTCTTCATAACCTTGTGCTTTCCTGTTTTTCCAGTTTTTTTTAACATGTTATTCATCCCCGTGTATACTTTGATCCAGTGACAGTGGTGTCCTTGCTTCTTCTCCCATGATATACTCATTCTTCCAATTCTGGACTTTTCATTGGCTGTCCTCCATGCCTAGAACTGTCTCTCCTTTTTCATTTCTGTCTCCTGGCTTCTCTGACTTCCTTCAAATCTCATTAAAAGTCCCACCTTCCATAAGAAGTTTTACCCAGTACTCTTAAACCTTAATACCTTCCATTTGAGACTATCTTTAATTTATCTTGTACATATCTTGTTTATAAGGTCCTTGAAAGCAGAGACTATTTTTTTTTCATTTCTTTGTATGCTCAAGCACTTACCTTAGTGCCTAGAACATAGTAGGCACTTAATAATAAATGCTTTTTGAACTGACTTGAGAAAGATAAGGAAAAAGGAAAATATCAACAGGCTGTTGGGCAAAGAATACACACATTTCTCAGCCTTATAATCTATATTTTAAAGCTAGACCTACCTTAAGACACAAAGAAACTATAAATGAATATAAAAAGACAGAAATATTAAGGATCCTTTTCAAACCATAATGAAATAGTAATAGTAAAATAGTAATTAATGCAAGAAAAATTGTCTAAAGCTAAATGGAAAATAAGTAATTACAAAGTGAGTAGTGAGTGCCTCAAAAAAATTTGTTTATATTAAATTCACTAGACATATCTTAAGCACCTACAAAATGCCAGACACTTTGCTATGCACTGGGGATACAAATAAAAGAAAAAGAAAAAAAGTCTCTGCCTTCAAGGAGTTTACAATCTAATGGGGGAATAAAACACATAAATTAAGCTAAAAGTAGAAGGAGGGAAGAGAAGGAGGATTTTCTGTGGAATCAAAATCAAGAAGTAGTGAATGGAAAATAGAGAGTTACCTGGAAAATTCTGATCTGACACCATTATACAGGAAAGTTTGGGAAAGAGTTTATTTCCCCATCCTCCAGCCCTCCAGTCAGAGGGGAACACCAACTGAGGGAGCTGAGAAAGTTTTGGATATCCAAACTGAGTCAATGTGCATAGTGATGAGATTTGAGGTGGTAGGTTATCCTGGGGAAGGCATGGCATTTGATGGGAGAGTTGAAACCAAGCAGAGCTGCTGATAGAAAATAGAGAGTTAATCATAGAAAAAATTAAGAATTAGGTAACCATTGAATGATAGCCATATTGTATGTTATTCCCCTTGACACACTCTAGAGTCTGGCCTCAAAATTTCCTTCTCACTATTTTTCACACAGACAGCCTTATCTTCTCTCCGTGCTTCTGAATGAGCTAAATGCACTTACTTCTTACCTCCACTTCTTAGAAAGTTTAATTTGCTTCAAAGCTTACCTCAAGTACCACCTTCTTGATAGCCCCATCTACTAGTGCTACCCCATTTCATTCATTTATATTCATATATTTATTTTGTATATACCTTCTTATATACATTGTGTCTTTTTTATCTTTAACCTTGACAGTAGGGTATGTTTCATTTTTCACTGTATTCCTAGAATCAGGGGCATGATGGCATGATGGTTAGAATGCCAGTCCAGAAGACCTGAGTTCAAATGTGGCCTAAGACAAGCACCAGCTGTGTGACTTTAGGCAAGTCACCTAACACTTTTTGCCTCATTTTCCTCATCTGCAAAATGAGGTTGAGAAGGAAATGGGAAATCCATTGTCTTTTCCAAGAAAATTCCAAAATGGGTTACAAGGTACTGGAAACCACTGAAACTGAAAAATAATACAACAAATCCCCAGAACTATCACAGTGGTTTACACCTAGTACAGGATTCATAAATGTTTTTTGAGGGATATCGATTAATGATAACTATTACATAATATGCCAGAATTTGGGGATAAAGCTAAAATGCTCCTCAAAAAATTATGTCTCTGAAAGCATATATTAATAAAATAGAAAAAGTGAAAATTAACTAAAATGTGATTTTAAATACTAGAAAAACAACAAATTAAGAAAACCAAAATAAGCACAAAAAATAACTTTTGCAAATGAGAGGAGAAATGCATATGGAAAACAAAAAGACTATAGACCCCTTTAATTTTTAATTATTATGAACTTGATAAATATCAATAGACCTGCACATTGTTTCTATTGAAAAAAGATGTAAAAAAGAGGACTAAATATGAAAATGAGAATCTTCTGTTGTATATCATTTTAAAAAATGAATTTCAAACTAACATGGGAGTTCCAATTCTGCCTGGCTTATTGGTATTTTTTAAAAAAATGATCTATTGGTGCTCTTTCTTTTCTTCCTTTTTATTTTTGCATCAGTACCCCAAAAAGACCCCCTCAACTTTCCCCTCCCTCCAAAAAAACTTTCACTCATAACAATTAAATATAGTCACTCAAAACAACCATACATTGACCATGTCTAAAAATATACGTCTCTCTCTCTTCACGGTCAGTTCATTAACTCTCTGCTAAGAGGTGGAAAGTATGATTCATCATCACCTTTCTCAAGTTGTAATTGGTCTTTGTTTTCTTAGTTGATAGTCTCCTTCCTTGACGATGTTATAGTCATTGTATGAATTGTACTGGGTCATCTCACTTCATTTTACATAACATTCTACAGGGTATTCTAAAAGTCTGAGAGCAGTTTTAAGCTATTAAAGTTTAATAAATCCAAGTTTCTCTGAATCTCTCCCTTACATCATTTCTTAGAGCACAATAATAACTCATCACATTCATACGGTTTACTTTGTTCAATCATTCCATATTTTATAAAAATCTACTTTGTTTCCAGTTTTTTTCTAAACAAAAAATGCTGTTAAATATCTTTATATATGGAGATCCTTCATTGATTTTTTTTAGGGGAAAAGGTCTACTAGTGACATTTCTAAGTTAAAGGGTATGCCCAATTTTGTGACTTTGGGGGTATAATTCCAATTCTTTTCCATGATGGTTAGATCATTTCATAAGTCTACTAACAGTACATTAGTATGATTATTCTCCAAAAGCCCTTACGACAATTATCATTTTCCTTTTTTAGAGAGCTTTGCCAATATAATTCATGTGAGGTAGAACCTCAGAAGTATTTAGATATTCATTTCTCTTAGTAGTGATTTGGGGCATTTTTGTCATGTGGTTATTGATAGCTTAGATTTCTTCTTTGAAAAATGGCCTGTTTATATTCTTTGGTTATTTAATTCTTTGAAGGATGGCTTTTACTGTTATAAAAATGAATCAGGATATTATATAGGACAACTGAAAAGTCTCAATAGAGTTTTATTCATTAAAGAATAAAAGTGTAAAACTCTATTAACATTTTGGGACACGCTTTAAATGTATATCAACTGCATATATATGCATATATATATGCAGTTAAAACCAAGTCAGTTAAAATTCAAAGCATATATAAATGAGATTAATGCAAAATAAGGCAGGAAATGTAGGTAATAGAAAAGTTTCAAAGGACTTTCAATACCTAACAAAGGGTTTACATTAGATCCTAGAGGTAATAGAGAACCACTAGAGTTTGTTGAGTTGGAGGGTGACATGTTCAGACCTGTGATTTAGGAAAGACAGTTTTGGCAGCTATGTGAAGGATATATTGGAGAAAGCAGAGATTTGAGGCAAGGAGACTAAACAGAATACTATTTCAATCATTCAGGTGAAAAATGAATAAGGTCTGAATTAGGGTAATGTCCATGTGAACAAGGAGAAAGGAGGATGTGAGAAGTGCAAACATAGAACTGCTAAAGTTTGGCAACTGATTGAATAAGTGGGTGGAGAGAGGATGAGGAATCATGAATGATTAAGAAGTTGTCAACCTGGGGTAATTAAAGAAGAATAATGCCATCCATAGTAATAGAGAAATACTGAAGAAGGTCAGGCTTTGGAGAAAAGATAGTTACTTCTGCTTTAGCCATGGTGAGTTTGGAAATGTTCAATAATCAATTAGTGATGTTGGACTGGAGCTCAAAAGAAAAACTAACATTCTACTGGTGTTAGAAACTAACATCCTACTTTTTTATTGCTGTATGACAGAGAATTAAGAGTAGCTAAGTGGGTTTGAGCAGACTAAACCATATAATCAATTATGAACTTCAAAGAGGAATGGAAGTTAAAGATGTCATTGGAGAAATGTCTGTCAGAAAAAGAAGATGAGCTCTTCACTAGGTGAGGGCAAGGAATAAGAGGCAGCTAGTCTTAGACTGTCTCTTGTACCATCTGGCAGTCAGGAGATGATGATGATGATGATGATGATGATGATGATGATGATGATGATGATGATGATGATGATGAGTGGGTACCCTATAGACGACTTATGAAAAGATAAGGACAAGAGTTTTACAGGATGAGAAGGTAGAAATGGGTTGCCAGATACATTGTTGGAATGAGCGTCCAAATCAAGGAAATCACAAATTTCTTTGTATTTAAGTACATCTAGACCAGGGATTATTAATTGGGGTCATTGAATTGGTTTTTTTAATAAATAAATATTTTAATAAGTGAATTTCAGTGTATCATGGAGGTTTGGCCCATGAGCAGAGTACCATCATGTGAAAGAGACAATGATACCAGTTATAATTATATAGGATAGAAGTGCTTTGTAGAGACTATGGAGCATGTGTAAATATTTCTCATTTGCTAACATCACACTGAATGGGAGACTCTTTGATTAACTTCAGAGTCATTCAAAAGACCTTAGATGCCTCTTGAAATTTTTCTGTGGCATCATTTCTTTTCACTACTCTGTCATGCTCGTGACAATCAGGGAGACAATATTATAAAGGTAAAGACCTTGGTGTCTTTTTCTCATTGAGGCCTTGTGGCCCCAAGGAGCAAAAATGATCATTGGGCTCTGTGTTTATTGTTTTCTGTTTTAACTAAAGGGAGTGGCACCTCTGACCTTGTGAGTTTGAAAGATCAAAAAAGCTATTTGGAATTTGGCCTTCTAGAGTCCAGGTTTATTGCCCATGAAGTATTAATACCCTGAGGAGCAAGAAGATACCTTTGGGAGTGACCCTGTGGATCTAATCCACTTGAAACTGAGAAGACATAAACTTGACAGGGCCAATTCTATGCAGGAACTGAGCTAAGTAAAATAAGCCAACTCCTCCTGACCTCCTCAGCATGTATTCTTTCCTACAAGCACCTCAATCACCAAGGAAGAGTGGACTTAAAACTAAGTTCAATTCCTACATAGCATTATTCCCACCAAATTCATGTCCAGATGCAGACTGACTACTGGAAAAATCCTCTCAGCTTTTTCTGGCCTGGTCCACAAAGTCATTCCTAAAAATTGCTCTTTCCTGGGCACTAATCCTGTGCTGACTGAAAACACAGGTTCCATGATGCTGGGATATTAAGGCACCTTCTAGACCTTTCAATTCATAAATATAATTGTTTTCCTTTGTATTCCTATATATACTCTTAAATTTTTATTTAGATTTTAGAATAAAATATGTTTTACTTTACTCATTTAAAACCATTGGGGAGAGGCAGCTAATGTGAATTACAAGCGGCAACCAGACAAATTCTCCCAATATTCCCCTCCAAACAACTTTAAGACTCAAATAGAATTTTGAAGCAGTTGAGCTAATGAAAGATCAGAGTGAAACATTTTTCCAGCTCAAGGCAATTCAGGAGGTCAGCAAGACAGGTCTCTGACACCTGGGTGGGGACTGGCCCAGAGCACATGCAGTGGCAGTACCAGTGGCAAAATTTGGTGTCATCTGTGATAGTGGCTTTAGCAGCTTTGTGAGCTTTCATTCCAGAGAGTGTAAGGAGTTCAGACAACTGATCAGAAGGAGACTAGAGGGGACCCTTTGCTGGCATTAGGTACACTTGGTGGAATTGGCAAATCTATTGCCTATATTCAGTTCCAGATTTGAGTTGAAGGGTAGAAAGGAACACATATGGTTGGTCAGGAGGGGGCAGGCACCTTGGTTCCAGTTCTAAGGCAGAGAGAAGCACTAGCACTTATGGCTGAAGGAGAGCAGGAAACCTAGTCACAGATCCAGGGCCAAGAGGAGCACTAGTGCTTGAGGCTGCAGGGGGACAGGAGACCTTCCTGGGTAAAGACCAGAGAGCAGTTTCCACACCCCTCCCCAAATCGTATCAGCTTGGAAGTACCAAAACTTGCAGACCCCCAGAACTAGTTCGGTCAATAGCAACATGAAAAAGCCTGAAGCCTGGGACAGTGCCTCCCCACCCTAGGTGAACAGAGCCCAACTTTAACATAAAGTTCAAAGTCAAGAAATAAGCTAAAAAATGAGCAAATAACAACAAGAACTTGACCAAAAAAACTACTAAGTTGACAGGGAAGACCAAGACAGATTCAGAAGAAGATAATTTGAAAACCATTACAACCAAAGCCTCAAAGAAATGTGCTAATTGGTTGGACCCAAGCCCAGTAAGAATTCTTAGAAGAGTTAAAGAAAGAGATAAGAGGAGAGAATTCTAGGAAGAAAATTTCAAGTTCTCCAGATTTCCCCCAAAATCAAGACAAAATCACATCTCAGGGTGAATATAGAGTGGTAAAAACAAGAACAGGGGCAGAACCATGGTCCTCCTGGGATAATTGGAAGAAAAATCTTAGGACCAAGATTTGGTCCCTGTGAAGAGTAAACACCTTGAGGCTAGTTCCACAAGGGGGGCTGGGTTGGGAGGTAGCTTCAGACTCAGCCACAGGAACTTTCAATTCCCAGACAGTGTTGGAGAGTCTGTAGGGAAAAATTAAGAGAACCTTTGCTGCTAAGAACTACCAGACCCAGACATACTGCCAAGAAGCAGCTGTGGGCAAGAATGAACCAGTACATGCCCAGTGAATGTAGAAGCAGTGGGTTAGGGACACTGCAGGCTGTGGGCACTTACAGGAAGCTGGAGTTCTTGGTTTTGATTCCAGATCAGAAGGGATTCTTTGAGGTGGAAGAGTCTGAGGCCAGCTCCCATAACCCTAAGACTAGAGGTAATTAAAAAAACTAAACTGCTACAAAAACAAACAAACAAACAAAAAACAAAGGAAAAAGAATTCAGCCATAGGGAATTAATTTGGGAATAGAGAAGACCAGTGTTCATCTTCAGAGTAGGATACTTTCTTGTTTTCTTTCTGATCCTCCAAGTTTCTTACACTAAAAGATTGTTTCACCCCCATTTTTTGCTGGTTCTGCTGTTCCAGGATTTGTTCAGGGCCTCTATTTTATGGTTGTTTAGAGGTGAACATGGGAGGGTTGTGGTGATTTATTGCTTAGTCTGTCATTTTGGCTGCCAGAAAACCCCTTTCTCTTTTCCACCTCAAAGAATCCTTAGCTTCTTTTTGAAGGCCATCTTCCATAGGAGACCTTTTATGATCTTCCCAATTGATAATTCCCCCATCACAGAGATTATTTTACCTTTAGGATTAAATATAAAATCCTCTGCTTGTTTAAAATGCTTCCTAGTTTTCCAATCTTCTTATACCTTTTTCACTTCTACATGTTTTTTAATCCAGTGACATTAGCTTCCTCGAAGTTTCTCAAATAGGTTACTCTGGGCATTTTCATTCTTGGCATCTGACACTGGACTTATTCACTGGCTGTCCCTCATGTCTGGAAAGCTCTCCTTTCTTATCTCTGCCTCCTAGATTCCTTCTCAGCTAAAGTCCAACTTTCTGCATGAAGCCTTTCCCAGTTCTCCTTAATCTTAGTGTCTTCCCTCTGAAACTACCTCTAATTTGTCCTGTGTATACTTTATTTGTACATAGTTGTTTACATATTGCCTTTGCTTTTAGATTGTGAGCTCCTTGGGAATAGGGACCATTTGGGTGGAGTGAGGAAGGTGAAGGGGTTGACTTTACTTGTGCCTTTGTACTTAGCAAAGTGCTTAGAACATAGCAGGTGCTTCATAAATGCTAGTTGACTAAGTGAATTAGTTATTTTAGGATGTGGGAACAGAGAATGTCCTGCTTTTGGCATTTGTTTATTTTGTTTTGTTTTTACCAAAACTTTCCCATTGAAAAATTGGTGAAGGAGAGAAACTTTGCAATGACACCATATGAGCACATTTATGTATTTTGTTGATAGGGAATTATTTTTGGTTAAAATATAAGCATTTGTATTGAATGACTTCAATAATATTTTAAAATAAAATATCCCAATAATTCCTTTGTTTTCACTATCCTTGTTTTCTTACACTGATGAGGCCCTTGTTTGAATTCCACTATCCAGAAGAGTTATACACACAGTTAAGCACCCCTGAACATGGTGACTATTTCTGATGGCCTCGCATTGCTGAGCAGATTCAAAATCCAAGGTTGTTTTGAATGATAAAAATGAAACATTCTAAGAGGACTAGTTTGAGTTTTACCTCTGACCCCTAAGATGCATGATGTCTTTGAAAGCAAGAAGGATGGACAAAACAGCAGCCTGCATCAAAGATGAGCTTTCTTCAGTAAATAAGCTGTGGGGAGAGGACTGGGAAACCATTTTTTTTTTGCTATGATCTAAGCTCTTATATTTTGCTTCATGGGTCTGAGTCATGAGTTGACATACCACTTGAGAATTCCACAAACTAGATGAAGAAAAGTTTTGAACAGTGAAGCAGTGAGAGATCTGGGAGCTATGTTCTTAGCTTTCAATCCTTAACTATGTCACTTGTGATTCTATATTCTTCATTCAACTTAGTTCCATATAAGGAAGTGTTTTGAATGAGATGACTTTGATTTCTTTTTGGTGGTTGCTATCATATGACAAAATCATTCATTGAGAAAAGATTTATTACTATATGTTGGAGAAAGTACATGGGAGATTCTGTTTCTATAGCATCAAACAAACTGACAACTGTCAGAATAAGTCTTGACACCTTAAGATTTTATATGTGTGTGTGTACACTCATACATGTATGCATAGATATACATGTGCATGTATATATGTGTATATGTGTGTACATGTGTGTGTGTATGTAGGTAGGTTTGTATGTGTATATATATCCCAAATCTAGTGTAATTTCTCCTGGAGAAATATTTACTCTCTCTACTACTGTGCAACATAGTTCTATATGTATTAGGGATAGAAATGTTTAAGGGAAAAAGAAATCAAAGGTGTAAGTATTGAGGGAGAGGAAACACATATATCCTTATTAGCAGACTATGTGTGGCTTTACTTGGAAAACCTAAGGGTTTTAGGAATTAATGAACCATTCCAACAATGAGCATTTATTAAATGTCTACTGTGTAACAGGCACCATGCTAGACACTGATAATACAGAGACAAAATAAAAATCTCTGCCCTTAAAGAGATTATATTATATCAGGGGAGACTGTGTGAAGTACCATGTAGAATTAATGGATTTTCTAATTTGTTAAAAGTTGAATTTTGTGTTTTGGGGAAACTATGGAGCCTGTAACTCATTTTGGGTGGCTAACCTCATAGTGAGTTGGGAGAAAATCCACACCTAATATGGGATTGAAGGAACTATTATTGCCTTTTGAGAAAGTACTTTCAGTATGATGATGGGAAAAAGTAATCTGCTAGTGATTAAAGACTGAGTGGGTAGAAGGGAAGCAAGGGTAGCCAAAGTAGCCAATATTTACTGAAGATGACTATAGACCTGCAGTGTTACAAATCTTTTGGAGCCTGCAAGAGTACTGATGGTTACATAGTTGGCATTCAATAAATTCTTATTAAATTGAATCAAATAGAGAAATCCAGAATTCCTTGAGTCCAATACTTGTAGGAGTTTTCAATTTTTTTCAGGTTACTTCAGAAATAACATAAGAAAGCAAAGCAGTTACAGGTAAGACAGGAATTTCCTTAGATCACACACTAATAAAATTTGTTTCCCATAATATGGTGAGAAGTTGGAGGTAAAGAAGTCCAGTTAGGACAGTGAGTCCATGAGTATTCCTTTTCCCACATCTGCCTCAATTGTTTCAGGAATACAGCTGGAAAGCATTTGCTCCTATACTGGAACTCCCAAGAATTGCCCACTTCATTTATAACAGCAATGAAAAGGCTTTGGATTGACCATTGATTACTCAGGATACTACTTAGCTTGGGCACCAGAGGAGGTTCTTGGACCTGTGTGCTATTGCCCAAATTATATTCACAATAAAAGAACCCAGAGATGAAGAGAAGTTCCACTTGGAAGAGAAGGCCATGGAGTTCATGGCCTGTGATGGATACTAAAGGGAATCCCATTTCATGACCATTCTATATCCACAAAAGCTGGCCTGGGAGATCAGTGTGGCCAGAAACAAACTCTGTAGCCCTGGTATCTTTTTTTTTTTTTTTAGCATTTTTTGGCAATAAAGTATTTTTAATTAAGGTATGTACATTTTTTAAGACAATACTATTGCACACTTAATACACTACAATATATAGTATAAACAACTTTTACCTGCCCTGGGAAAACAAAATATTCATGTGACTTGTTTTATTGCAATATTAACTTTATTGTGGTGGTGGTGGTGGTGGTCTGGAACTGAAGCCACAATATCTCTGAGGCATGGCTATATTGAGCTTTTTTTTAGATTTTTTTAGTTTTAGTTTACAACACTCAGTTCCACAAGTTTTTAAGTTCCAAATTTTCTTCCCCCCTCCTTTCCCCCCCTCCCCCCAAGATGGCATGGAATCCAATATATGTTCTACATATACCTTTGCATTAAACATATTTACACAATAGTCAAGTTGTAAAGAAGAGCCATGATCAATGGAGTGAATCATGAGAAAGAAGAAACAAAACCAAAAAAAGAAGAGACAGAAAAAAGAGAGAGCAGATAGTTTGCCTCAAATCACATTCACACTCCATAGTTCTTTCTCTGGATGTAGATAGCTCTTTCCATCATGAGTCCATTGGAGCTGTCTTTGAACCTTGTATTGCTGAGAAGAGCCAAGTCTATCAAACTTAGTCATCACAGAATCAATATGTCTGTGGTTGTGTACAATTTTCTCCTGGTTCTGCTCTTCTCACTCAGCATCAGATCATGTAGTTCTTTCCAGGTTATTATGAAGTCAGTATCTTCCCCATGTCTTATTGCACAATAGTATTCCATTGCATTCATATACCACAACTTGTTTGGCCATTCCCCAATTGATGGGCATCCCCTTGATTTCCAATTCTTTGCTACCACAAAAAGAGCTGCTATAAATATTTTTGTACATATGGGTCCCTTTTACCATTGTGTGATCTCTTTGGGATACAGCCCTAGAAGTGGTATTGCTGGGTCAAAGGATATGCACATTTTTATAGCTCTTTGGGCATAGATCCAAATTGCTCTCCAGAATGGCTGGATCAATTCACAACTCCACCAGCAATGTAACAATGTTCCAATTTTCCCACATCCTCTCCAGCATTTATCATTTTCCTGTTCTATCATGTTAGCCAATCTGACAGGAGAGATGTGGTACCTAAGAGTTGTTTTGATTTGCATTTCTCTAATCAATAGTGATTTAGAACATTTTTTTCATATGCCTAGAGATACCTTTAATTTCTTCCTCTGAAAACTGCCTGTTCATATCCTTTGAAAATTTCTCAATTGGGGAATGACTTGTATTCCTATAAATTTGGTTCAGTTCCCTGTATGTTTTAGATATGAGGCTTTATCAGAGACATTGATTGGAAAGGTTTTCTCCCAATTTCCTGCTTCCTGCCTAATCTTTGTTGAATTGGCTTTGTTTGTACAAAAACTTTTCAATTTAACATAATCAAAATTATGCACTTTGCATTTTGTAATGCTCTCTATCTCTTGCTGGGTCATGAATTCTTCCCTTTCCCACAGATCTGACAGGTAAACTATTCCTTGCTCTCCCAAATTGCTTATGGTATCAGCCTTTATTCCTAAATCGTAAACCCATTTTGACAGTTCTGGTATCTTAATGTCATGGTTTGGCCCCTTCAGAAATTTATGTGAATGGCTACTGTTAGAGCATATTAGTAGTACCATAAAGAGACCGATGATCTTATAGAACGTTAAGCTCTGACCTTCAGAAACTACCAGCAAGGAAAATTCCTTTAGCAACTTCTCTAATAACTAGAAATGTGACTTAAGTTTAAGGGAAAAAGACAAAGTTCATTCTGGAGAGAAGACTTAGTGGAGTATATGCTCATTGTATTCAGTATTTGGATGCTCATAATATGAGACAGGGTTATTGGGTTTATTCTGCGTTGCTCCACAGGACAGAGTCATGAGCAACTAGCACAAATTAAAAGAAGATTTTGACTCAACATAAGCAAAAACTATCAATCAGAGGGTTTTTTTTAAAAAATTGGAAATAGGCTAGTTTTTAAAATAGCAAGCTTTTGGTCATCAAAAGTATTCAAGGAGAGGCTGGATGGAATTCGTCAGATTACTATATAGGAGATTCCTGCATTCGGTGACAAATTGGACCAAATGATCCTGAATATCCCTTCAAATTATTATAGTTTATGATTTTACCTCTTCATTTCACTGTATTTGCTCTCTTAAAGATTCCCAACAACCTATTTCTTCAATTCAATATTTTATTAGTCTTCATCCTCATTATGGAAACTAAAACTGTAGATAATCTAGTCCTTTCAACTTTCTCATCTCTTGCCTTCCATGACACTACTCTTTCTCCTTCCCCTGCTCTACAGACAGTCCTTTTCTATTTATTCATCTTTTAATTCCATGTTGACAAGTTTGTGTTATAATGAAGAATGTAGCTGGAGCCTTGGATCTATTTGGGCCTGAGTCTAGACTAGAATCCTTACTAGCCATGTGACAGAAGGCAAATCATTTCAATTTTCTAGGGCTCAGTATCCTCCTGTTTAAATAAGCAAGTTGGGCTTGATGATTGATGATGGTATTGAGGATGAAGGTGATGATGATGATGTCACCTTCACTAGATCCCCTTCCTCTTTCCACTCCATAATTTATGACATCTCAGTCAACTTTGTTTTTGCTCTTTCACTCCTTTTAAGCTCAGTCTTTTAACTAACTTTTAACTAACCACTCTCGTGGTTTCAACTATCCTGTCAATGTTTAGCAAAATATAATTTACAAGTTCCTAACTTCTCTGTATTTCCATGTGCCTACAGGACATCTCCATTTGGATATTTGTCTATCACTTCAAACTCAAATATGTACAAAGGTGCTTTCAAGTATGTCTAGCAGCTACCTCTCCTACAATTCAAAAAAGTCTCCTTTGAGGTTACCTCCATCCATATATCTTATCTATAACCAAGTACCTTTTATCTATTGGCTCTCAAGTCATTCTCTCTCCTTTCTCTAGTGTTTCACCATAATCCTCTTCACCTCAAACCCTACCATTATGCTTAATGACTTCATTTTACATGTTGATGTTTTCTCAAATACTCTTACTTTTCCACCATAACTTTGATCTACATTTTTATTCCACCACCAGCCCTGTATAGTGATGGTAGTACTCTGGATTTCAGTTCCATTTAGATAATCCATCACTATGAAATTCTCTTGTTTGACCATAACTGCCTATTCTTTTCACCTCTTTCTGTACCTTACCTTTCCCAAACTAACTCTCCATCTTTACTATGACCTGCAGTAATAGTATCACTTCCTGCTTTCACAGGCAATCACTTCAAGTCTGTTCTTAACTCACAAATCCTTTGTTTCAGTAAGTGTGTCTGAAATCCCCTTTAAAGCTGTGAGGATAAATGTACCTACATATGTGTTGCCCCAATTCTAAAGCCTATTGGTATGGACTTGTTCCTGATGGGTGGAGATCAATGTCCCATGCCTGTGTCAGAGGAGAGAGCCTCTCTCTCTCTTTCTCTCTCTCTCTCTCTCTCTCTCTCTCTCTCTCTCTCTCTCTCTCTCTCTATATATATATATATATATATATATATATATATATATATATATATATATATATATATATATATGTGCACATATGTATCAGGAATGGGGCTGAGCAGGGAGTAGAGACAATGACTACCTCAGGTTTAGCTTGCCACTGGTGTTGCCCCCTACTCATCTAGAAAAAAAGAACAGAAAATACTTAGGGTTTGGAAACTTGGAAACCTCAAATTCCAGAACTGTTGTGTACCTATCAGGCAAATAATTACTAACTGCCTTATAATTCAGTCTTCAGAGATAAAAAAAATAGGACATATAGAGTGCTCACTATGAATTAGGGCAAGGTCTATGGTGAAAGGACCCAAGCATCTGCCCTAGTAAGAAAAAAAATCAAAGAAAAGACTAAGCTGGAGAGTATTAGATAAATGGGAGGACAGTGTTCTTCATTCTAAAGAATTTTTCATATAGGGCTGGACTTCAGAGCTAAAATTCTGAGGGAATAAAATAGGATATCCAAACTGAGCAAAGATTTTTTGCTGGTTCCCTGAATAGAATGCCATGTAATTATAATGACCAAGAAGACTGGCTCTGGAGAATAAGTGAGAAAATGAGCCTCCCACCCTTCTTTGTATAGGTAGTAATCTACAGGTATGGAATGTTGTGTATACTTTCCAACAAATTGATGTGTTTATTGACTTTGTTGAATTATTTTTAAGTACTTAATAAATCCTTCCTTCCTTCCTTCCTTCCTTCCTTACTTCCTTCCTTCCCTCCTTCCTACCCTCCTTCCTTCCCTCCTTCCTACCCTCCTTCCTTCCCTCCTTCCTTCCCTCCTTCCTTCCCTTCTTCCTTCCTTCCTTCTTTCCTTTCTTTCATAAATGGCTCACTTGAGTAGGAAAGAATGGGTGAGGCTTACAGTCTGTCTCTCTTTCTACATCTATTTATTTATCTATATGTGTATATATATATTTATATATATACACATATAGTATATGTATATTTACATACATATATATGCATATACATACATATACACACATATACACACATATCCTAACCTTTCTAATTTTTAAATTTTCCTTAGGCACTGACTCATTCCCTACTGCCTCAAACATTCTCAGATTTCTTATATCATTAAAATATCTTTACTTAAACCTATCACACATTCAAAGCATCATCATACACCTCTGTTTTTGTTCATTTCCAAACTCCTAGAAAAAGCTGTTTATACTCTTTGCCTTGACTTTCTCACTTTCCCCTTATTTCTCGGCTCCCTTTAATTTGGCTTCTCTATCCACAAATATCATAAGCTGTTCTTTACAAGGTGACCAATAATCTCTTTTTCTAACTCAAATAGCCTTTTCATTGTCCTCATCCTTTGTGACATTTCTATAGCATCTACACTGCTGACCACCACCACTTTTTAGATACATTCTCTTGATATTGTTCTTTTAAGGTGTTCTTCTTGCCTGTCACACCAATCCTTCTTGATCTTAACTATAGGTTCAACAGCAATGCCATCCCCACTACACCATGTATGGGTGTACCACAGGGTTGTGTTCTATACTCTCCTGTATTTCCTCAATAATTGTTTTTTTTTCATAGTGATCACAAAATATTCCCTGGTTCGCCCATGCCTGTAATGCTTTTCTTCCCCAACTCCACCTATTGACTTCCCTGGCTTCCTTTAAGTCCCATTTAAAATCCTGACTTTTATGGGAAGCCTTTCTCAGTCCCTCTTAATTCTACTGTCTTCCTTCTGTTAATCACTTCCTAATTATTGTGTATATACCTTGCTCTGTATATATTTGTTTAAATGTTGCCTCTTCTATTACATTGTAAGCTCCTTGATGACAGGAATTGACTGTGCTGTGTGCTAGTGGTTCCCAATTATTTTCAAATTTAAATCCTGTTTGACACTGAAAGCTTTTCATACCCTGCCAGCCAATCAACAAACATTTATTAAGCATCTATTATGTGCCATATATTGTGCTGAACCCTGGGAATACAAAAGCAAAAAAAAGCAAACAGAAAAATAGTGGCTGTCCTCAAGGAGGTCCCAGTCAAATAAATAAGGTAGAGGCCCAGATTCCTTTCTCCCATTGGTGTGCTAGAAGTGCTCTCCTAAAGGTCAATATTAGGTCCCTCACTGCTATATTAGGTGAGATTTTCTCATAATTCATCACGAGGTTAACCAAACAAACCAGGTACGCACTCTCAAAGAGCTTATATTCTAATAGCAGAATACAGCATCCTTCACAGCTAAATCTATTTCTTTTTCTAAAGATCAGGTTATTTAAGATCTCTATCTGGTCTTCTGACAGTTTGGGTATTTTATATTTTTGAAGGCATTCTATTTCTTTTATTTTCTTAATTTTGTTAGGATATAACTGTGCACAATATGTTCTAAATATTCTTTTTATTTCTTCTGATTTTGCTGTGATTTCATCTGGCCTATTTGATATTTTATTGATTTAATTTTCTGCTCTCTTTTAAAAATCAGGTTAGCTAAGGGTTTATCAACTTTATTAGTCTTTTCAAAGAACCAGCTTTTGGTTTTATTTATCATTTTTATGTTTTTTTTATTCTATCTCCCCTCTAATTTTTAATATCTCATTTTTGTTCTTATGTTAGGTTTTTAAATTGATTTTCCAATTTAAGAATGTATATTCAGTTCATTAATCTTTTTTTTTATTTTCTTAATGGATCATTGTAAGGATTTGATGTTCTCCCTAATGACTGCTGTAGCTTGCATCCCAGAAATTTTGGTATGCTGTTTCATCATTAGCATTTTCTTTTACATAGTTATTAATTATTTCTATGATTTGTTCTTTGACCCACTCATTATTTAAAATTTTGTTATAAATTCTACACTTTATTTGAAGCTGCTGAATCAATTTTTATTCTTATTGCAATATGTTCTGTAAAGAATGTACTGATCATTTCTGACTTTTTTAATTTGTTTGCAATATCTCTATGCCCTAATACATGGTCAAGTTTTGGAAAAGTTCTGTGTGGTACAGAGAAATAATGCATATTCTTTCTTTACAAACTTAGAAGATGCATAAGTCTTTTAAACTCTAATTTCTCGAGAAAATTATTCAGTTCTGTATTTTCCCTTTCATTTATCTTTCTTTTAGACTTTTCCAAAACTGAGAGAGTGATGTTGAACTCTCCTGTCATTATTTTGTTGAAGCCCAAATGAAATTTCCTTTACAAATTTCAATGCTAAAGTATTTGGAGCAGGTAAGTTTATTACTGATATCAGTTTGTTATCAATGGTTCTTTTCAGCATATTATGGCTTCCTCATTTTTCTTTTTTTTAGTTTTTGAACATTTTTGATTTTTCTGAGGGCATGATGGCAATTCTTGTTTCTTTGAATTGACTTGATGCATAGTATTTTTTCTATCCTCTCAGTTTTATTTTGTGTTTGTCTTTATTTTTAAAATATTTTTCTTGTAAGCAACATATTGCACAATTTTATTTTCTTATCCAATCTGTTGCTCTTTTTTTTGTTTTACTGGATTGTTCAATCATTCACATTTAAAGCTATGAATTAGGTTTACATTTTTCCCATCTGTCTCTAAAATTTCCTTTAGCTCATGATTTTTCCTTATTTTACTGTAAATACAGTATTATGTTCCTTTAGCTATTTTATTTTAATTTTTTTTCAAGTGGTTCTGTTCCCAATGGCTCTCTTCCCCTCACTCTTGATGCCCTTTTCCCATTTGTTACTCCTTTCCCTTTAGGTTTTTATTTATTAGTTCCTCTCTCCTACTATTATCTGGTTACATATTTCTTCTCTCTCCTTTTTCTTCTCAGTTAGTCAAGTAGATTCCTCCCCACCCCACCCCCATCTCCTTCACTTAGTCTTATTCAGTAGCTTTTGAATTTCATTTTTTGCTCCTTTGATTCCTTCCCCACTTTCATGTACCCTCTCATGTTACAATCCTACAAAATGGATCATTCACTTGCAGGCATGATGTTGCCAGGTTTTACCCCTAATGCCTCCTGTCCACCTGTTCACTGATACCTCTGCCAGACTTCTGCCATCACCCTTGTCTCTTTGCTTACATTTAAAAAGAAGTCTCTTAATGATATTTCTCTTTCACTCTCTTGCTGTCTGAATTTATTCACTCCTGCATTTCTGTTGTTTGGGGGTGTTTTAGAAGCAAATAATCTCTTCAGTTTTGGTTTTATTTCTAAAAGTGTTTTGAATTCTTCTTTATTATTCAATGTCCATGTTTAATTCTGTATGGCTAAGCTCAGATCTGCAGAATAGGTCACCCTGGGCTGTATTCTGAGCTCCAATGCCATTCTCTCCTTTTTTCTAGTGGATATGGAATAGTCTTGCATTATTTGAATCTTCTGTCCTTTGTATTTGAAAGTCTTTCTCCTGATGACTTGTAGAATTTGTATTTTTATTCAATTGTTAAATTTAACTACTATGTTTCTTGGAGTTTGCTGGTTTGCAGCCTTGTCGTCACCCCGCCCCCCGCCCCAACCCCAGAGGTGATCTGCGAATCATTTCAACTGGAATTTCATTGTCTATGTTTGGAAGTCTTGGGTAGTTATTTTTCCATTATCTCCTTCATTACTTGTTCTTTATTTTTGTCCTGTTGTATCCTTCTAGGAGACCTATGATTTTTAGGGTATCTTTAGGCATCCTATATTTGAGATCCATATGTTTTGCTTGCAAAGTGAATATATTTTCTTTTAACATTCTTGGGTGTTTTTGCTTCTTTTCTTCTAGGTTGTCCTTCAGTTCTGTGTATTTGCATTCCCAATCTGTTATCCTTTTTTTTGTTTGTTTGTTTGTTTGTTTTTGTTAGTGAAGATTGCAGATTCAAAATTTTCTATTCTGCCCATTATTTTTCCTAAGCAGGACATAAATTTTGGTCTCATAATTCTCATGTCTCTTTTAAATCACTCAGGAGCCATGTGCTGTCATTCCATGTTTTCCTCAAATTCCACAGAATCCTCTGTCTTATCAAGTATTAAATCAATTTCCTTCATTTTGCAGTATTTATTCATAGATGCCTGAACTCACTTACTAGATCTGGAGGCCATATTTCCTTCTGTTGTTACTACTTTTACTTTTGATTTATCTGTTTGTGTTAAGGATTTTTGAAATTTCTTCTTCCTAAAATCTTTGATATGTTCAGTCTTCCACACCTCCCTCCTTATTTTCCTTATTACTCACTTTCTGACTCACTCCACCTCTGATTGTGATTTCTTTGGAGGCTACACTAAAAGCATCTTAGCCTCCTCTCACATTGTGCAATTCAGTGTTCAGCAGTCTAGGTCTCTGTTGCAAATAACTATTGGGTGGTCAGAACTGGCTCCAGCTGGATGTTGGACTGTTTCCTTCAGGCTTGGTTGGGTGCTGCACAGCTCCCCACATCCATACTATCTTGTCCTGTTGACCTGTCTCATTCACTCTGTTCTTTAGTCCTCTGGCCTAATACTGGCAGTTCAGAGCCTGCTTTCCTTGGAACCACTAGTTCAGCACTTTGTAGAACTTATACTTCTGGGTTGCAGCCACTGACAAGCTTTTGTTACTGAAAGGCTATGGCTGAACTGGATGTTGAGGTCTGAGCAAACTTCCATAGCTCAGAGCTGTAACTTCCATGGCACTAGAAAGCGGTGGGGATAGGATGAGGGTTGTAGGGTTGGATTTTTATTTAAAACTATGTTGGGTCCATGGGTCTGCTAGTGCAGGATCATTGTCAGTAGCTTGGGAAGTAGAGGAAGGGTGCTGAGTGAGCTTGGAGTCAGTGAACATCAGTTCCTGTGTTTTGTTTATTTTGTTTTTAACTTTTTTTTTATTCTGGGTGTTCTAGACCATTGAAGCAGTCAAAGTTGCTTTATCTTTGGCATGTAATTTCTGTTTTGGAGAGATTTGAGAGGTGGAAAGTATCAGAGAAAATGTCTTATTGCTCACATGATGCATGGGCCCCATTTCTATTTGAGTCTGATACCACTGCTTTAGGAAATTAAATATGTTGCTACCTTGGAATGTCTTTGATATGCTTTTGTTCCCTTCCTGTGTATTCTGATAGGCACTCAGGTGTCCTGTGTGAAATCAAACTTTGGAGAACTATTTCTCATCATTAAAGACAAAATACATAAACATTCTTGCAATAGCACCTAGACCTTGTTTGTGTTTCTTCTGTTACAACTAAAGCCAGAATTAGGGCTCCAATACTATGCCTATGATGAAAAAGTACACTAGTATTAGTACTGCTATCAGACCCCCAGAATCTTGACATAACTATTCAACCCTTTCTGGACCATTTGGAGAGAGCATCATTGCTCATGTGCACAATTCTGACTAAATGATTATGAGCTATTTCTCCTATAACCTGTGGCCAAGAACCTCAAATTCTGAAATTACAAATATAGGTCCAATTTTGGGGATGGCCCTCAAGATATATAGACATAGACAGAACATAATAAATTCACGTATTTGGTACATGTTGCTTCTCCCACAGATTTAGTCAAGTTGTCTGGTCTCTCTGTGGGACAAGTTTTCTGGTCCCTTTGCAAAGGATATGCCCTTTGTTGTTATGACACAGCAACTCTTTATTGCTTCCCATGACTAGGAGGTTGTGTCAGAGCTGATTGGCAACTGAGTCAGGAGTAATCTCTCCCTCAGTGATATTTATAAGTGAAATGGAAATGACTTCATCCCTTACTCTTTAGAGACTGTCTATTTTGAGATTCTTCCAAAAATAGTGCTTTCTCTTCTTAATGCTTTTTCATCTATGGACTTTCAGCAAGTGGTTAGGGACAGAATTTCTTCTTCTTCCTCATCTCTAGGAGCAATGGTGATTAGCCTGTTCAGGCACAAAGAAATTTGAAACTAGATCTTAATTCCATAGCTGATTCTTCATCTTCATCTCTAGGAGCAATGATGATTAGTCCATTCAGGCACAGGAAAGTTTGCAACTAGATCTTAATCCCATATCTGATCCTTCATTTTCCTTCTCTAAACAAAATCCATCAATAATTATTCATTAAGTAACTACAATGTACCAAGTACAGTGCTACGTACTGAAGATACAAAAAGAGACAAAAGACAGTCCTTACCCTCAAAGAGCTTACAATCTAATGGAGGAGCTTACAAGGTAATAGGTAATAATGAGTGACTGCAGGTGAGTTAAGAACAGTAACAAGAAATGGATTTATTTAGCCTTGTTGGCTACCTCAAGAGTTCTGGAGACAGGTACCATCTCCCTCAGATAGAAGTGATTTCAGTGACGGTTCTTCAGAGGAGAAATATTCTGCTGCCAAGAGGATTCTGCAGTGAAAGGGCTGAAGAAAGCCAAAGCTATAAGCTGGCTGCACAAGAGGTCTTCACCTTTAAGAGACCTTGACCTTGTTTGGATAGTGCAGGTCCAAGGTGAATGCAAAATGTTCTTCAAGTTCAATCAGCAGTCTGACAAGATTGCCTTTACCTTTCCAATCAAGTATAGCAAACGTAACATATTACTGCTTTATGGATCTCACTTTGTTAGTGTGTGCTTATGAATCTTGTGTCTCAAGCATTTTCCATGGTTAAAGAGGCAGCTGGCAGAACAGTAGATAAAGCACCAGGCCTGGAATCAGGAAAACTTGAGTCCAAATGTGGCTTTAGAATTACTAGTGGTGTGACCCTGGGTAATTCATTTAACCTCTGTTTGCCTCAGTTTCCTCATCTACATAATGAAGGTAATAATAGCATCTGCCTCCCAGGATTGTTGTGAGGATCAAATGAGATAATGATTGTAAAGCACTTAGTTCAATACCTAGCACATAGCAAACACTACATAAATATTAGCTATTATTGTTTGATGGATCTCAATTTCTTAGTGTGTGCTTAGCAAGAGTTTAATGCCTAGCACATAGCAAACACTATATAAATATTAGTTATTATTGTTTGATGGATCTCAATTTCTTAGTGTGTGCTTAGCAAACTTGTGTCTCAAGCATTTTCCATGGTTAAAGAGACAGCTAGCTGCTACAGTTGATAGAGTGCTAAGCCTGGATTCAGGAAGATCTCAGTTCAAGACCATCTCATACATTTGTGTATATATTTTATCTTTAATAATAAGAAATAATTCCCCAAAGTTTGATTTGACCCAGGGTACCTGAATGCCCATCAGAGTACACAGGAAAGAAATATAAATATATTGAAGCCATAACCTTGTATGTACATTTAATATCCTAAAGAGTCATCATTCAACATAGGTCACTCTCACCAATTTTGGTCTCATTGCTTCAGGAAAATGGGACTCAGTTGTGTGACCTTGGGCAAATCTCATAACCTCTGCTTACCTAAGTTTTCTCAACCGTAAATTGAGGATGGAAATAGTACCTACTTCCCAGAGTAGTCATGAGTACCAAATAAGATGATATTAGTGCAGTACTTAGCACAGTACCCAGCACATAATAGGCACCATGTAAATGCTGCCTATTAAAAAAATAAACATCTGTCCTATACTGGATAGTTATACAGTATTCTGAATCTCTTTTCTGGAAGGGAACTTGTTAATCTCTTTTGGGGAGAAACTAGACGTGAGCCATATCTAAGTGCTGTTTTTAATTTCCTCCTAGTTATTCTGGAGTTTAGACAATGAACCAGTGAGATAGATTGAAAGATGACTGACCACCTACTGTTAGATGTTAGGTTCCCCTCAGGGTGAATGTTGCCTATGCGACTCCAAAGCGAAAACTACTAAGGAAACAGGTCTTCGTAGAAAGGGGCACTTTTGGCCATAGTCACAGTATATTATTTATAGATTTAATGGATGTAGAATGTTTAAAATAGACACAGAATCTTAGGGCCTTCTTTTTGTTTTTAAGTTTAATTTAACTTCTACTGGTTAACCAAAAGCTTTTTTTTATCCCACAATCCAACCTATCTAAAACAAAAACAAAACAAGCTAAAACTCATAACATATATGCAGTCTAGCAAAAGAAATCCTAGCATTGGCCATGTCCAAATGTCTTATCCTATACTTTGAGCCCATCTTTTCTTTGACAGGAGATGAGCAGCATGGTTCATCATTGGTCCACTAGAATCATGCTTGGTCATTCTGTGGGTCAGAATTCTTAGGTCACTCAAAGTTCTTTATCTTTACAATGTTGTTTTTTTTACTTTTTCCCCTGTTTTGTTTTAATTTTCAATTATTCAATTATTGCTATTTTAATATATTTATTTTCTATTCATGGGATAAAACAAGCATTTCCATAACAGGGAAATAAAAAAGATGATTGCACATGAAACTGCAAATCTATCATATACAACTTGCTACTCCTAAATATTCAACAAAGTTATAATGTAAATTTTTTCACTTTTTTTCTTTCCTTCCCTCCCCCCCGCCCTAGCGATGGCTCCCATTAGTAACAAATATATATGTATATGCATATATACATATGTATATAAATTCACACACATGTACATATATGCACACACATATATAGGCTACCATTAGAAATATATATATATACATATGTATATATTTATACATATATTCATGTATGCACATAAAATTTATCCTCTGGATGCAGGTAGAGTCTTTCTTTACATGTCCTTTATTTTTAATTTGTGCATTTATAATACTAAAATGACTTAGTCACTCAAAGTTGTTCTTAAAACAATATTGCTGTTACTGCATATAATATTCACTTGGTTCTGCTCACTTCACTCTTCATCATTTCTTGCAAATCTTTCCATGACTTTCTAAGATCACTGAACTCATCCTTTCTTATATCACAGTAGTATCTTATCACAAATATACACCACACCTTGTTCAGCCATTCCCCAATTTATGGGGATCCCTGAAATTTCCAGTTTTTTGCCATTATAAAGAGAACCACCATAAACATTCTAATCACATCCAAAGTTACAATTATTTGTGAATTTTCCTCCATCTTCTTTTTACTTGCTATTTTCTTTCTCAGCCTCTCTTTTTATCCTATCTCTGCTACCTTATCTTCTTCCCCCCACCTTCCCACCTTACTTCATCCACCCCTCCAAGAGTTCCTCATCTCCTTCCCCATCTTCCTATCCACATCTCAATCCACACACCCCTTCAAAAGTCCCCCCTGTTCTCCTTCACCCTCCCAAATCCCAATCCACATATCCCTCTAAAAATTCCTGCTACACCCTTTCCTACAGTTTTTTCACCTCTCTACATGTGTAGAAGACTTCTACACCCTTCCAGATCTACATGTTGTTTCCTCTTCAACCCAGAGGGGAGTAAGGTTCCAACATTACCAGCCTCCGACCCCCACCTATTTTCTCTGTATTAGTTCATCTTTTAATGCCTCATTTTAATAAGTGCTCCATTTTGCCATTTCCTACCCAACTTTGTTTTTTAGAATCACCCCATCAATATACAACTCAGCCCCAATCTTTTTTTCAAATTACCTTAGTAATGATAATAGCTTTAAGAACACTGATAATATAAATGTTGTTGTTTCTATTGTTTTCTTGTCTCTTCTCACTTTACTTTGCATTGTCCTTCATATATTTATCTGAAACCATCTCTTTCATAATTTCTTATAGCATAATAGTATTTTACTACATTTATATATGATATTTTGTTTAGCAATTCCCAAATATTCTTGGTAAATATCATCCTTGAGTTAAAGTGAGGGTGAACTTTTTGTAATCTTTTGAATAGATAAAAGAATGAAATGAGGGTGGTACAAAGTTATCTAGGAGAAGGAAGTAAAAAGTTAGGAAACTGATGGAAGTATATAAAGTTGGGAGGTGAAAGAAGGCATACAAAATCCTTGAAGCTCAGCTGTCAAGTAGATGGGTTTGAAATAATCAGAAAAAACCCACAAATTTAATGAACATTTGGTTGTATAAATTTGAGCAAATGCTTTACTTTGTTCTGGCTAGGGTCAGCAAATTTTTACATGAGAAAGACAATATTTTCACAGTCATTCAAGGTACCAATATCTACCCTACCTACAGCTTTTTACAAGAAGGTCAAGCTTTCTAGACGCATCACGAAACAAGTCAGGCTTGGAGTACTGATTCCACATTCCCCACTTTTTGTGCTTCTTGAGGACAAAAGAGATTGTCCCAGCAACGAAGACCATCTCCACAATCTAAGATTTTGAGGTAGTTAACATACTCAATGGTATACAAGTGATATTGCTAAAGGGCAAGGACTCTGAGGCATACCTTGCTTCTTTGAGTAGGCTTAAAAGTGGTATATGATTATCAAATGCGTAAGAGAGATAGAAATGGCCAAGTATAATTTTGAATATTAGGACAATTATACAAGTAAAACATATGAAGATGCCACCAACTGCCCACACTCCATGCTTATCAAGGCCTAGACAGTTTTTTAATTAGTTTAACAGAACCTTTTTCCTCGTTTGGGCTAATCTTGAAATCTATTGACTTCACATGCAGTTAATACTATAATTAGTACTATCTGTGAGCTTGCCAGAGGAATCAGGCATGTAGGTACAGAATTTCTATCCTATTAGGGTAAAGTCTTCCCTTTGTTAACTAGAACACAATCTGCTTAATGTATGATGTTCAGGGCTATTGAACAGAAAAAAAAAATTCCTTGTTTGGTTTAGATCTTGGGAAATGCAATGAGAGAAAGTGACAAAGGTGTTAGTCCACGGTACAAAAATTCATTTTTCCATGGCTTAGAGTTGTTTGGGGAAATTTTGGGGGTGAAGGAAGAGTGGGCCAAATAAGCCCTACCGGCAAGAGGCAAAAAAGGCTATACATGCACACTTTGGAAATCAGGAAGAGGAAGGACCTTTTTTACTTTCAAGTGAGCTTAATTCTGGAGTAGAAAACCCTCTTCCTTCACTAGTAGGTGATCTACCCACTACTTGTCTTTTTTTTTGTACTCTGCAGCTGAGAGTTCAAAAGATCCAGGCAGAGGTGATGTTGAGTGGCCCTTGAAGATCCTCAGATTTTGAAAGGATATTGGTTTCTTCTTCCCCTATTAACATGTGAACAACTAATCCTCAACAAAGTCTGTTCCAAGTAATTAAATGTGGGTACCTTTCTATGTTTCTCTTGTCTCTTTTATTTCCAGTTCAAAACATCCACTCATTTCTAGGCTTTTCCACAGGAATGCTGAGAAATCCTCCATGTCATTAAAAATCCATTTCCCCGTATAGGGTGACATCATATAGATTATTCCTAGGTGGGTTATTCTTGTTTATAAGTCTTTATTCTATGCCTTTTGGAATATAATATTCCAAGTTCACTTCTCCTTGGCACCTGCCAGGTTTTGTATGAGCCTAATAGGTGTTATCTGGTACTTAAATTCTTTCCTTTCGGCTGCTTACACTATTGCAGACCTGAAGGTTCTGAATTTTGGCTATGATATTCCTGAGATTTTTCATTTGGGATATTCTTTTAGGAGATGGCTGGTAATTCTTTCTATTTTTCACCTTTCCTTCTAGTTTTAAGATATCTGGGCAGTTTTCATTTATGAGTTCTTGAATTATGTTATCCAAATTTTTTGTGGGAGGGTCATGATTTTCAGGTAATTCATTGATTTCTAAATTATCCCTCCTTGACCAGCTTCCAGGTCAGTTTTTAATATATATATATATATATATATATATATATATATATATATATATAATATATATATATATAATTTTCTTCTCCTTTTCCAATTTTTATTTTGTTTTAATGTTTCTTGTTGTGTCAAAGACTGATTATCTTATTTTTGCCCCATTCTAATTTTCAAAAAGTTAAATTCTTGAGCAAGGTTTACCACCATCTGTTCTAAAGTATAAATTCTCCTTGCTATTCTTTATTTCCTAGCTATTCTATTTTGTATATATTTTTTTATTTTTTCTGTGTAGTCCTTTAGTAGATGTGGTCAAGATTTTCTTATCTCTGAGTCTCTATGTGGACTTGTGGAGTTATTCTGGGTTTTCTTTTTGGGCTCCTTTCAATCTAAGTCATTTCTTCATTGG
This sequence comes from Trichosurus vulpecula, assembly GCF_011100635.1. Taxonomy (NCBI): domain Eukaryota; kingdom Metazoa; phylum Chordata; class Mammalia; order Diprotodontia; family Phalangeridae; genus Trichosurus; species Trichosurus vulpecula. The sequence goes on along the minus strand of NC_050576.1, from coordinate 157,464,758 downwards.
CATTTTCTTCCATTTTTTTTTCATATCTCTTGCCTCAGTTTCTGGATTGAGGACTTGTGCTTGAGTCAAACTCTACTCCTATACTCCTGTAAGCTGTGGGTAGGCCCTCCCTGAACTTGAGTTCTATGGCTGTCTTGGTTCTGGCTCCCTTTTCTCCTGATGCAATTCAGTCCTGGGCTACCTGGACGCTGGGTTGGGCATTGATTACTAGGTCAGGACACTGCTCTAGCCCTATCTCCTTCTAGAGATGATGACTCTAGATTACCCTTCACTGAGTGCTACTCTGGCCCTGCATCTTTCTCTGGGTCTGGACTATTTTGTACTTTACCTTCTATCTATCCCAGTTTGCCTCCATTCCATGCTTCCTTGGGATTCCAGCAGAGTTTTGAGATGATCTTGTACTGGATAGAAGGAGTTTATAGTTGGCCTCATTGATCATTGTTCTTCTTGGTGTATCTTCATACTTTCCTGGAGTATTTTTACACTCCATCTTTATAGTTCCTATATAAAATGTTGATAGCATTCTATATATTTCCAGTACTGGTGAACTATACTATCTTCAAGGCATAATTTTTATGATTTTAAAGTTAGCACGATCTACTCATTACTACACAAGAAAACACTTGTTAGAAGATCTCAATGAATTTAGTTTCAAATAAGCTCTTTATGAAACTGCTATAAAGTATCACCTTCTGATCTGGTTGGGAGTAGGAAATCGGACTCAGATATCTTTAGGCATTTTTTCATAAACAAGCACCAATCTAATTGTGTAGATGGATAAAAATCCATGTAAACTTCTATTCATAGTGTAGAACTTTAATGTCCATACTCAAGTTTCAAATGAGAACACTGAGAAAAATATTGATATTCATTAAAATGTATATGGGGGCATTTAGATTTCACTTGACTTTCAGGCTTAAAATTCAGGATGTTTCAGCCACCTGAGCTACCTTTTCTTTAGCTTATTAGTTATATAGTGGCATGAGCTCTTACTGCTATTGGACTAGGAGAAATTAAAGTCAACAGTTCGGGATCATGATTAGTTAATGCCAGATGCTCTTCACCATACTTGAAAGTGCACTTTAAGAATTTTCTATCTTTTCCTTACATTTATTATGTTTTACACCTAGTATCTAGAATATCTTTCTACAATATGCATTGTCTTTTGAGTGCTTAACGAAACAGAATAAGCACTTTACATGCCACGCTGTAGACATTTAGGGAATCATTAGCCATGTCCTCCAGCTATAAATTTTTTCCAAAATTGTGAAGTCAGGAACTTATAGATGACTTCTTTACAGTTCTGTACACATGACACTCTACCATAACTTTTCTCCCTGCCTTTTTTACTTCCTGTTCTCCATATTTTGAATATATTCCCTCTTCAAATCCCTGATAAAACCAGGGATTCAGCTGAAGGGTCAACTTCTACGTGAGGTCTTTTCTAGTCTTCTTGGCTTCTCTACCATAATCACCTTGTATTCATTTTGTGTATATTGTATGCATATTTTTATGTATCCATGATGTCTTTCCCATTAGAACATTACCTCTTTGAGTGCAGAGACTGTTTCACTTTTGGCCTTATGTTCTCAATAACTAGTATGCTTCCTAGCACATAGTAAGATCTGAATGAATGCTTAGTGACTATTGGATTGTTGATCAACATAAAGCAACCATGCATTATTAAAATTTTAAAATCCATAAAATCAAATGTATTGTCACCAAACCAATAACATTAGTTAAATGCATCTCTAAATTATACAGTTGGAAAAACAACAACAACATGCATGTGTTTCCCAATTTGACATTCTATGCTGCTTCTATGGTATTGACTATTGGTGGTGAAGAAACCTGGTATAGAACCTCTCAGTTTGGGATTCCATGAAGGCTACATTTTAAAATATAGAGTATTTTATCAATATGAGTGTTGCATTTGTGGAGGTATGATATTCTTGTCCACAGATCACTATCCACAATCCAGACCAACTGTACTGGGGATAATAATTGTCTCCATCTAATTTATCAAACCAATGGAATTCTGAACTTCAAAATGATCATTTCTAAGCTTTCTTCATGATTTCAACTTCTTTTTCTGAATCTACATAAGGAAACAAGTGTCTGTGAAATTAAATTTGAAAAATCACTATAAAACTTCCCAACTGTCTGGATAAGAATTGTCTTTTCATAGACAGTTTCTTTTCCCAGACAATTTCTAGCTTATGCCCTGTGACCCAGCAAGACTACGACTAGGTCTGTCTTCTAATTTTCAGTTTTCTATTCCAATAACTTGTAAATGTCTGATAACTCAGATTCTTTCTGTTGTAAGTTGCTATATTTCTCTTTATATATCCATAATACTCCACCTTCCTTTTTGTACACTACTATTAATTGATTTACCTTAAACGTTTCTGTTTCCAACTCATGTTTTATGTTTCAATTACAGCATTAGTTTTAGTTTGTCTTTTTCCATTCAATCTCTCTTGCAATTTAGTACACTCTTTGTGTATTGGATAAATAATATTTTTCCCTTGTCATTCCTCCTAGATAATTACAACTAGATCTGCATACACTTTGCTTCAATTTGCTAAACAATTTAATTCAACCAAGTCATTTTTTTCATACTGATACTCATGGTCAATTAATAGTTTTCTCCCTAAAAATGAAGTGTTGATTTACAAAAAAAAACATTTCCTCTTTCACTTGAGAGGAAAAAATAAAAAGCATGAGGGAGAGTTTAGTTTGAACACATTCTAGTAATAAATCAGCTCAAACACAAAAGCGCTTTGAAAGAAAACAAAGCAGTAAAGTGTCCTTACATTCTAAATTGATCCATACAAAATGCATTTACATTGCATAAGAGATAAAAATCAGAACAGAACTTGAGAGAATTCCTGTATCCAATTATTTTCATGAGAGTAAAACAATAGGACTTGTTGAATATATTCAAAATTATTAATTTCTAATTTAACAATCTGTAATAAATCCAGAGAAACTACTCTATGAAATTCGGGATAAAGTCAATTTTGTTTCCATTTTAATTTAAACATTCATATTCAAAAGTTCATACCTGACTGCTCAGGCCATGGTTCTTAATACATGAAAATGAGCTCAAATAATTACATTTCAGTCCTTTGGTAGAGTTATAAATTTAGTCTTTTTTCCCCAAAATTCTCAGGAACAAGAGAGATCATTTTTTTCAATCTCAAGACCATGATCTTCTTCCTGTCTCCTAATATGGACAAAGCATGGGAAATGAAAGATATAAAATTGAGAAATTCTTTTTTTTTCTTTTTAAACTGATCCCTTTTCATCAATGCTGGTCATCCTAGGAAAATGACAAACACTGGAGGGCCTGAGGGAAAACACATGAATTCATGAAGGGACTGTGGGAAAACAGGCACATGAATGCACTTAGTGGAGCTGTGAAGTTGTTTATTCTTTGAAACAAATTGAAACTATGCTCAAAAAGTGACTAAACTGTACGTAACCTTTCACCTAGCTATACCACTACTGGGCATATATCCCTAAAATATATGCATGTAAAAAGAAAAAAATCCCTATGTACAAAACATTTATAGTAACTCTTTTCATGGTATTCCCAAGCTGAAAACTATGGGAGTGCTCACTCATTGGGGTATAAGCAAGTAATTTAAGCAATGGAATATTACTGAGCCAAGAAAAATGACAAAATGGACTATTGCAGAGGAAACTGGAAAGACTTCCCTGAAGAGACATAGTGAAATAAGGCAGAAGCAGAATAGTACATTTAACAACACTACAAAGAAAGACAACTTTGAAAGACTTTAGAGCTTTAATCAATACAATGACAAACCACAGGACCAACACATCTTTTACAGTGAGACAACAAATGACACATTTTTGAACATGAGCAATGAGAGAATTTGCTTCTATTTATTATGCATATTTGTTATGATTTTTCTTTTTGTTTTCATTGCTTAATGGGTGTGGGAAATAAAATAAATATTCAGTCATTGAAAAATAATATTTAAAAAATAAAGTACTCTTATTTTATCTAGAGCAAAGGATCATTTCTAGTGCTGTCCTCAGCATAACTTTTCTAAAAACTGACAGGCCAACTATAACAGGTTTAAAGCTAGGTTCTATCTTTCTTGAGGGATGTGGTAAAACTTTAGAGCATCCCTCTTCTCATGATACTATATGACTCAACAGAAAAGATAGTAAACTTTCAGAAGAAATAGAGATAGTAATGTCTGGGACACAGAAACAGGAAGGTACAAGAGAAATAAGCAGCTATAATTGGCTATAGACACGATATAGAAAGATAGACAGATAAAATCAGCTCAGGGTATCAGGAAGTTTCAAGATAACCAGATATAACCAACAGCAGAATCTTATCTAAGCAGCAAAGCCAGTGGTTTTCAGGCAATACTAACAGAAACCAGAGCCATGGCTAAACTTACAAGACTTTGAGACCTTCAGTCAATACCAAATATTTCCAGGTCACAACAAGAGAGTAGTTTTAAGATCCCTTCAAGCCAAATCCATTTAATACATTCAACAAAGACAAACCCAGACACTTCCGTTGTGGAAGGTTTAAAACCTACTGTGTGTCAGAAAGAGATGTTCATAAAAAATTTAGAAGGTACTAATACAAGAAGCTAGTTTAATACTAGGCCCAGTTTTTCAGAGCCATTAACCATGAAGGACAAGTCTTCAAATCAGTACACTTGTCAAAAGCAGAGCCAAATCACATCATGGTTTAACTAAGAAAAGGAAATTAAAACTCCCCTGTGGGGAGAATGTGTTAATCAGGGCATACTTTCACCTTTCCGATTCAGGCAGCCCAGGCAACTGTCCAACCCTCACCAGGTCCCTGCTTAGCAATTTCAAAGTGTCTCTTTACTTAGAATGGGCCCTGGGGTTTTGGTGTGGGAAGACCAAAAAATGTCACTGACTAGTCATAGAACAGCGCTTCATCTAGGGCACAGTACAAAAAAATTGTTGAAAAATGAACCCATTACTATACTTTGGCAGCTAACCTGAAGCATTACTCTTCATTATTTACAGCTGTAGAGAAGGAAGCATTTCATACATAGACACAGAGTCTCTATGCTATAAAGAAGCATCACCTTGACATTGAGCAAGGCTGAACTTTTTAATAGGGCAGCTAGGTGGTGCAGTGGATTAGAGTGCAGGGCCTGAAGTCAGGAAGACTCATCTTTGTGAGTTCAAACCTGAACTCAGACACTTACTACCTATGTGACCCTGGGCAAGTCACTTAACCCTGTTTGCCTCAGTTTCTCATCTGTAAAAGGAGCTGGAGAAGGAAATGGCAAACCACTCCTGTATCTTTGTGGGTGATACAAAGTCAGCTAGGAGAGAAAGATACAAAGTGGAGACTGTTAAAGATAGGCAAAGTTGAGAAATAAAGGTATGGAAAATCAAATCCTTTGACAAAAATGTTAAGTGTCCTAGTTATACCACTGGCCTTCCTGCTGTTCCTCATACATGATGGTCTATTTCCCATCTCAATGCATTTGCACAAGCTGGATGGAATGTTCTCCCTTTTTACTTCCACCTCTTGGAATCTCTGATTTTCTTCAAGACTCAGCACAAGCTTCACTTTTAGTAGGAGACTTCTCCTGGATCCCTGAGCTACTAGTTCCTTGATCTCTATGGTTTGTTTATTTCTACTTTTAAAATATTACGTATATACCTGAATATGTACATGATCTCTCCCCTATTAAAATGTAAACCCCTTGAGGGAAGGAATTGTTTTACTTTTGTCTTCATATTTCAGTTACTAGCACATGCCTGGCACATATTAGGTGCTTAATAAATGCTTGTTGATTTAATTATTTATTAATGATCATAGAAATGTGAAAACAAAGAGAGTATAAGGGGAGGGTCAATAATTTCAAACATTGCAGTGAGAGCAAGCAAGATGAACAATTAGGAAACCTTTTTATTAAGGTGATGGGACTGGAAGAAAGATAGCCAAGCATTATGGAATTAGGAAATTCAGAGGAAGTAGAGGCAGCCAATGGAGAGCAAGTTCACTAAAGGCAGTGATCATGTATTACAGTTCCCTTTGGGTCACCCAAATTGTTTCTGATGGACACTCAGTAAATTCTCATTGAACTGAATTAGTTGGTTAGAACAATTCAGAGGTCCAATTAACCTAGTGATGGATTAGAGTTCTCTAAATTAATCAAGTTCTCATTTCTAATAGTCACAAGAAAAGTATTTTCAGGCTATCTCAGGAGAAGATATAATATAAGAAAGAAAACTACTATAAGCATGCAGGATTTGATATTCCTAAAGCAGTCCTGCAATTTTCCCAGGAAAATTGGGTAATTAAGTAGCTTTTCTCATGATGTGGAGAGATCATTGGCCTGAGGAAGGACAACAGGGACCACTTGCCCATGATCACATGGCCTCTTCCCACAGTGACCTTAAGGCTTCTCAGGGACACAGTTGGTAGACTTGGCTCCTACGCTGGGACTCCCTGGAACTGTCCAACTGAGTTACAGCATCAGCAAAGAATGATAATTGCTTACTTGAGATGCTGTTCAGTTTGGGCCCCCAGGAGGTAGTTCTTGGACTCATTTGTCATTGCCAAACTATTCAACATAGGGGAATCTAGTCATGGCAGAAACTTTGTATTGGAGGAGAAGAGACATGGAGTTTGTGGCATGGGGTGGACATCTCGGTGAATTTTACCTCATTACCATTCTATTCCCAAAGAATAAGTGCATCTAGCAACAAACCTCAATCATATAATTGTAACATCATAGATTTAGAACTTGGGAGAAAGTGAAAGTCATTCAATGCCCTCATTTTATAAATGAGGAAACTGAGGCCCATGGAGATGAAATGACTTGCCTAAGGTCACCTAGGTAGTAAGTTGCAGAATCACAACTTGAACCCACAACCTCAGCTTCAAGTTCACAACCCTTTCTAACCTTACCAAGATCCTGGTACATGGTAGTCATTTACTAAATCTTTATTGATTTTTTTCTCTCATTTCATTTTTCCTCAACTACATGTGAATTTTTTTGACATTCATTTTTTATTTTGAATTTGAAATTTTCTCTCTTCCTTCTTCCTGTTCCCTTCCTTGAGAAGGTAAGCAATTTGATATATGTCATGCATGTGCACTCATACAAAATGTATTTCCATATTAGTCACATTGTGAAAGAAAACACAGAGCAAAAAAAAAAAGAAAAAGAAAGAAAGACAGAAAGAAAAAGGAAGGAAGGAAGGAAAGAAGGAAGGAAGAGCAAAAAAGTATGCTTTGATCTGCATTCGGCATCATTAGTTCTTCTCTGGAAGTAGGTAGCACTTTTTATGATGCAATACTGTCTATGCTGAGCATAGCTAAGTCAATCACAGCTAACCATCATATAAGTTGCTGTTACTGTGGACAATATTCTCCTGGTTCTGCTCATTTCACTTTCCATCAGTTTACGTAAGCCTTACCGAAGTTTTCTGAAAGCATCCTGCTAGTCATTTTTTATAGCACAATAGTATTCTATCACAATCATATAATAAAGTTTATTTAGCCATTCTCCAGTTGACAGACATGCCATCAATTTCCATTTCTTTGTCACCACAAAAAGAGCCATTTTTAAATAAATACTTTTGTACGTAGAAGTCTTTCTCCTTTTTCTTTGATCTCTGCGGGATATAAACAAAGTAGTGGTATTGCTCAGTAAAAAAGTATACAAGTTTTTATAACCCTTTGGGCATAGGTCCAAATTGCTCTCCAGAGTCATTGGATCAGTTCACAACTCCACCAACAGTGCATTAGTGTTCAAATTTTCCCTCATCCCCTTCCACATTTACATTTTCTTTTTCTGTTATATTAGTCAATCTCATAAATGTGAGGTGGCACCTCAGAGTTTTTTGATGTGCATTTCTTCAGTCAATAGTGATATAAAGCATTTTGTCATATGACTATAGATAGCTTTTGTTTCTTCTTCTAAAAACTGTCTGTTTATATCCTTTCATTATTTATCAGTTGAGGAATGATGCAAATTCTTGACTCAGTTCTCAGTGTATTTGAGAAATTAGGCCTTTAATGGAGAAATATTCCCCCCAGTTTCCTACTTTCCTTTTAATCTTGTCAGCATTTGCTTTCAAAGGTTTGGTGATTGATTGATCTTGAACCTACTACACGTTATCCCTACAAATTCTGCTTTGCCCTAGAGTTTCAGTCAATGGTGAGAGTAGAGAATAGAGGGAGGTGGGAAAGGTGGGAGGTGGGAAAAACAGTTTCATCCCTCTCTCTAGCTTCAATCCTCCCAACCTGTACTCTTATTATCATTGCTAGGTGGCAGTGGTAGAATATCTATACTGAGGTTAAGTATTGATTACTGCCCCCTGGTTTAGAAGCTCTCTAAGAACCCATCCACCTCTAATAGTTATTGGATTCTATGCTATTTTTGGTAATGCCTGGCCCCACCATAACTCTTCTTTTCCTTATCAATGGACTTGGGTTAAAAGGATCCAGGTCTATAAGGAAAAGAAGGAATGAAGCAGCATTTATTAAGAGCTTACTATGTGCCAGGCACTGTGCTAAGTGCTTTACAAATACTATCTCATGTGATCTTCACATGATTCACTATATTCACTATAATTATCACCCCCCATTTTATAGTGGAGGAAACAGAGGTGAAGTATCTTACCCAGAGTCACACAGCTAGTAGGTATTTGAGGCTGAATTTGAATTCAGATCTTCCTATCATCAAGCTCAGTGCACTATCCATTGTGACACCTGGGTTTAACCATCACTTTGCATTTGTTGACACAGCCACCCAAGGAGAGGGATGGCAGCCAGAAATCAAATTAAGCTTTTCTAAATCCATAGCTGTCAAACTTTCAATACTGTGGTAAGGACATATTCTACCCCTGAACCATAACCATGTCTACATCCTGACCTATCCAGATGCTTTATACTCCCTATGTCCAGCTAAGCCTCACTTATCTCCCATTTAGCTTTCCATGCCTTATCCTTTTCAATCTTCCCTCTTAGTTCAGGCTCCCAATGAGACATAAAATCCTTCATTCCCCAGGAGATGTTTCTATCTTTTGAGTCTCTCCTTCAATGAGCCTTCTCTAGGAATATCATACCAGGGACACCTGAGGTTGTTCTCAGGTCACTAGGACTGGAGGCTGAGGCAGAACTGAAATCTTTGCATTTTGAGTGTGCATGGGGTTCTGGTGCTAGGCCAGACAGAGGAAGAGGAAAGCATGGGCCCTGACCTAAGGGAACCTACTGTCAGATAGGAAGCAGGGCAGCTCTCAGGCAACAAAGACACATGGAGTCCTCAAAAGGTGTTCTTTCCTCCTCCCTCCTGCTGAAGCCTAGCTTTAAGCAAACGTGGGTGGCTCTCTTAGAATTCCTACATTGCTATATGTGCCTAGTTCCTTTCAACAAAACTTCCGTGAAGACCTCTGCTTATTGCCTCTTCTTCCCAGAACGATGAGAAACAACAGTCTACTCACTTTTTCCAGCCCTTGCTCTTTTTCTTGCTGTTATTGTTTGTGTTTGTTGGCATTATTGTTTTGGATTAGACCTGTAATTTCTTTGGTCTAGAGAACTCTGGATTTATTATCTACTCAGACTTATGGTCTTACAGAGGCATGAAATTTATGTATGGTGCTCCCCAAAATTTACAGATTTCCCAAGGGTCCATCAACCGATGTATGTCAGAGGCAGAACTGGAACTCAGGCCTTCTCTATGCTGAAGCTGTGCCAACTCTCACAATGTTTTCCATTCAAAGCAAGAATAAGTGCTAAAGACCATAGTGTTTTTCCTTCTCTGTCTCTCTCCCTCTTTCCCTCCATCTGTTTCCCTCTCCTTCCTTTCTCTACCTCTTTTCCTCTCGTTCTTTTCCTCTCACTCTTCTTCCTTCCCTTTCTCTTCCCTTCTTCCTCTTTTCTTCCTCCCCCTTCACCTTTCCCTCCCTCTCCCCACTCTTCTCTCCACCCTACCATTGGTTGACCTCAATGTCTAAAAGTATGCATTTTTAAAGGAGAAAATACAGTTCTACCAGTTTTACAACATGACTTATTCTAAGTCTTTTATCTTTTAGACCTGTGGGTTATGTGTATATATATATTCACATTTATGTACATATGTATGCATATGTGTGTTTATATGTATACATATGTATATGTGTGTGTCATGGAAGGGTCATGAGAAATTAGTTTCCTTTCTCAAATCAAACATTTACTGATTGCCTATTCATTATTATTATTATGATTACGATTATTAAAAATCACTGTGCAAGCTGCCAAGGAGGGATTGAAGTTAAATAAATTTAAAATTAAGGTTGGGACACCATTCCTGCCTTCAAAGAAATTCCAGTCTAGTAACTTCTAACCTTAACATCTCTCTCATAGCCATCAAATCCTACGTTAGGCTTTCCTTATTATGTTTTACTTATCACCACGTTACTGTATCTCACATTTTTTTCTGATTAAGGCTCTTCCATCTCTGTCTCTTACCTGACTGGGCATAGATTTGCTGACTATTCATCTGATTGCTTGTATTAAGTTTACAATAATTGATCCACCAAATAAGAATGCTCTCAGTCTCACAGTTTGTAGGAAGTGACTCAATAAGCCTTGAACAGTCACATGACATGAACACCAAATGCCATGGGGACACGAAATATCAGACCAAAGTTTCAGGAGTGTGTTGACTCTTCAATACCAAGGTCATAAAAAGCCTTAGTTTGTTCTCCATGAGGAAAAGGTATGTAATGTAGATAAATATTGTTATTATTATAGATAGTCAATTAATTATATCACCTTTTTAACAATTTTTAACATTTTTTATTTAAAGTTTTGAGTTCCAAATTCTATATTTCCCTTCCATCTCCCTCCCTGAGAAGTAACAACCAGATACAGGTTATACACGTGAAATCATATAAAACATTTCCATATTAGTCACTTTGCACAAAATGACTCAAATAAAAGAAAAAAATGAAAGAAAGTGAAAAGTAGCATCTTTCAGTATGTATTCAATCATTTCTTTCTCTGGAGGAGGATAGTATGTTGTATTATTCCTCTGGGATAGTCTTGGATCCCTGTACTGCTAAAAATAACTATGTTATTCATAGCTCTGTTACTGTGTACAATGTTCTCCTGCTTCTGTTCACTTCACTATGCATCAGTTCATGTAAGTATTTCCAGGTTTTTCTGAAATAATCCTCTTTATCATTTCTTTACAGCACAATAATATTCCATTAAAATCATATGTCTCAGCTTGGTTAGCCATTCCCCAACTGATGGGCATCCCTTTCATGACCAGTTCTTACCTTTCGCAAAAGAGCTGCTATTAATATTTTTGTACAAATAGGCCCTTTTACCTTTTTTTTGTAAATTTCTTCAGGATATTGACCTAGCAGTGGTATGGCCGAATGAAAAGGTATGGACAGTTTTATAGCCCTTCAGATGTGGTTACAAAGTACTCTCCAGAATGGTTGGATCAGTTCACAATTTCACCAACAATGCATTAGTGTACCAGTTCTCGCACATTCCCTCCAATATCCGAAACTTTCCTTTTCTGCCGTATTAGCCATGCTGATACGTGTGAGGTGGTACCTCAGAGTTGTTTTAATTTGCCTTTCTCTGATCAATAGTGATTTAGAGCATTTTTTCATATGACAATAGATAGCCTTGACTTCTTTGTCTGACAACTGCATGTTCATGTCATTTTACCATTTATCAATTGGGGAATCAATAGTAATTTTTGTAAATTTGACACATATATATCTATACTTGAGATATGAGGCCTTTATCAGAGATATACATTTTTCTTCCAGTTTTCTGCTTTCCTGATAATTTTGATTGCTTTGCTTTTGTTTGTACTAAAACTTTTAAATTTTATATAATCAAAACTATCTTTTTTTATATTATGTAATGCTCCATATGTCTTCTTTGGTCCTAAATTCTTCTCTTACCTGTAAATCTGACAGATAAACTATTCCATGCTCTCTTAATTTGCTAGTTATATCACTTTAAGGTTTACAAAGTGTTTTCACCATAAAAACCCTGTAAGGTGTATACTGCAAGCATTATTATTCTATTTTATGATGTTTGGATGCTGAATGGCTTGTCCATAATCAGAGAACAAGTAAATATTTAATCCAAGATTCAAAGTCAGGTTCCCTCACTCCAAGTCCTCTCCTCTTCCCACTGCACCTTTCAGAATCATTATCTTCATGTAGCAACCCACTATTGACATCGACAACCCACTGTTGACTACTGACATTGCTTAAGTTCCTGCTGTAGTGCAGTGGGCTAGTCAGAAAAGATGTTCTCTGGCTTCTGGCAAGTAGACTGTCTTTTGACCTTGTGCCAAACTCACAGAGATCCTAGGATAGGGTTTTCCTTCCCACAGCCCGGCGCAGGGCATCTTTGACCTCCTTATTCCTCAGAGTGTATACAACAGGGTTCAGCAGTGGAGTGAAAACTGTATAAGTCACTGAGATCAGTTGATCCTGGTCCCTGGTGTTTTCTGACTTGGGCTTAAGGTAGGCAATAGAAGCACATCCATAATGGATAATGACCACAGTGATATGAGAAGCACATGTAGCAAAGGCCTTCTGCCGCCCCTCAGCAGATGCAATCTTTAGGATGGTGGAGATGATGAGGACATAGGAGAAGAAGACCAAACCCATGGGCACCACAATCACTAGTGAACTAATGATAAAATTGATGATATCATGGATAGATGTGTCAACACAGGAAAGTTTCATTACTGGGAGGATATCACAGAAATAATGGGGTACTTTTGCTTCACAGAAAGGTAACCTGAATACAGATGTAATCTGAACTGTTGCAACAGTCAGACCAATGCCACATGCACCACATATTAGCTTGGTACACATCTTCTTGTCCACGATTACCATGTACCTCAGGGGGTTGCAAATGGCCACATAACGATCATATCCCATTGCAGTGAGCAGGAAGCAGTTGTTGATAGCTAAGGTGATAAAGAAAAACATCTGAGTAGCACAACCTGCTAAAGAGATGGGCTGGTTCAGACCAGTGAGGCTGGCCAGCATTCGTGGGACAATTACCAATGTATACAAGGTCTCAGAAATGGACAGCATACTTAGGAAGAAGTACATTGGAGTATGGAGGTAACGGTCCATGCTGATGATGGTCACAATAATGGCATTGCCTGCAAGGGTTAAGATGTACAGAGCAAGGAATACCATGAAGAGTGTAATTTGGTGCTCCTGAAAGCTAGAGAACCCTTCGAAAATAAACTCAGTCACCTCTGAATAGTTTTCCCTCTTCATTGGGTCTGAAAAATAAGAAATATTGATTTAGTCAGTCAGTCATGTAATAAAAAGAACACCCATTATTCAGAGAACTTTGTACTAAGGGAAATAGAAAGAATCCCAAGATTCTCCTTGTGTAATTGGGGAAATAGAATGCACATGTCAAAAACTGACTTAGCACAACCAGGAAGAAATTTATGGTTACATGTAATTTTATAAAACTGTGCTGGGGTAGTGATTAGAGCTCTAAGTAAGCCTTATTCTGAATTGTAATCACAGGAAATGGGAGGTATATTGGGAAAGGCATCCTGTGAAGGAAAGGTAATGGACTTAGGGTGTTTTTGTCTAAAAAAATGGAAGAATGAGACAGTGAATAGTTAAGTTTGTCAAGTTTTTCTTGATCCTACTCCTTCCTCATTATGGCCATAGATGCAAACATAACTTAGGTTTCTTCCATGGAAAAAGCCCTTTTGCCAGCCTGTAGCTTTTGCTTCTCCTGTTATCTCTTTTTTTAAATTCAGAAGCTCTCATCCTAGGGAGGGAAATGGCATTAGAAGTAATCTAGTTCAATGCTTTCTTTCTCAAATGAGAAAACTAAGGTTCAGAAAGGCAGGGTGACTTGACTATGGTTATACACATACTTAACAAGCTGCCCTAATCTCTCATTACAATCCAGACTACACTTTCTGCTTAAGTCATACAAAGCTACCCATCATTCTCTACTCATCTTTCATCCACTCCTTCCATGGAGCAATATACCACCTAGTTCATTCCCTACCCACAGACCACCAGATGACAGTCTTTCCAGTAAGTCATGGCCCACCCCTGCTTTAAAAGTGGGCTTAGCTCTCTACTTCTTCAGACTGATCCTACTCATAATTCCAATTCTCCAGCATATGAGAAGTATTTATGCAGTGAGGTAATATGGTACCATACAAAAAAATTCCTGCTCTCACATCAAAATGATCCTGTCCTTGATACTTAGTAACCGTGGGATGTTGGGCAAATAACCCTGGCTCCCTGGTCCTTATTTTCATCATCTGTAAAATGAAAGCACTGGGTTAAAAAACCGCTGGGCTTCTTTCAGTTTTAAATCTGTGGTCCTATGATATCTTGCTAAGAGTTTGTAGTGGGCTCTTTCTGTATTTTCAGGTTTATTCAGATGGTATCTTAATTTATATAATCATAGCTCTTTCATCTTATTAAATAAGTCCCTCATTTCAGACTAATGCTCTCATAACATTAATAAAGAGGTCCATAAGAAGGGTGACCTCAGAGGTGTTACATTTAATATCCTTTGTTCTCCTCCATCTTAGAAACGAAATAAAATTCAGAAAGTATGGAAGCTGGTCAACTGAAGCAGAGCTCTGGCTTTAGGAGAGTCAATTGAGGCAGAGTCCATGAGGGCTTTTCCCCAAACACAGGCACCTTACTTGTGAAAAGCAGGAAAGGAAGATAGCAGAATTAAAAGGAAAGAGTACTGGATATGGAGTCAAGAGATGTGGTTTTATGTCCTAGCTCTGGCATTTATTACCTGATTATTTAAGTTCTTTGGGCATCTATTCTATTATTTGTAACACAAGTCATATTATTTGCCCTACAAACTTAAAAAGATTGTGGCTAAGAAGATACATAGTAAACCTTAGAGAGTTCCAGAAATGAGAGCTGTTTTAGAAGGTTACAACACAGCAAAAAAACAAGTCTTAATTTGACATTTTGCTGAGGATATTGACATGTTGCATCTGCAAATGAATATTAACAATGGATCCTCTGTTCAAGAAGCATAGGGCAGGGTTGAAAGAATGAGGAGGAAAGGACAGATGAATGGAGTTGTTTTAGCTGAGAGAGGGGAGGGTTGAAGGAGAAATAAATAGCATTCTTCAAGTCTCTAAAAAGACAGAGAATGGTGACCTTAGAATTTTTATTTCTACTGAAGATAGACCCAGAGAATATTAACTCTTATTGTGGAAGGAAGCATTTAGGTCAGACATACGGAAAAAAACTTTCTGTTGACAACCAGGATGAAATGTGAAAGGTTAGTGGTGGCAGGCTAGGGAACTTCCATCTATGAAGATCCTTACAAATAAGGGAAAGAAGTCATGAAGAAAAGCTGTAGTAAAAAAATACTACCTCCCCTCATCTCAGTGCAAGGTTACAGAAGTAAAGTAATAGAAGAAAAGCCTTCCTGAACTCAGAACTCCCCTCAGAAGGCAGTTATCCCTAGACTAGTGGAGAGTAGCCACCTCCCATTAGAAAGTGATAATCTCTGTGATAAAGATGCCATTTACTTCATCATCTGAGTATCTCATCGTAAAGATAGTATCTCACCATTTTTGAGCTGCTTGGTTTATTACTTATTTGCCTGACAGTTTTAAGTATGTTTTTATCATTTATTGTCTATCAACACAAGAGTGTTATGAAGGGTTGCAAAAATCAATATGGCATATCCATCTCTATAAAATATGAATAAGAAATGAATGGAGCTTAAAAAAATGGGACCCCATTCTTCTTCACTTCTACCAATGACAGCTCATTTCTATTGGCCCACACCAAAGGGAAGGAGAGGGATTGTCCCCAAGCAGGAAAGTTTAGGAGGAATTGAAGTAGCTGTTACCTATTCAGAGAAAAACAAGAGAGAGGATCCAGTCTCCAAAAAGTCCTGATAGGAGCAATTTAAAATTAAATCCAAGGAGAGACCAGCAATCCAGGGTGGCAGAGTGCGCCTTCAGCCACAAATGTGAAAGGAGAGGTCAAAGCCATAGGCTCTTGAAGCCCAAGAGTTTCATAAGGGAGAGATGGAGCCTTTTCAAATCTGAATTTCAAGTGTCTTTGGCTTTTTGGCCTCCAGACGAGGATGAGATTGGTCTGTCCCAAAGCTCTGAGGAACTTCCCCCAGAGTACCTATCACTCAGGGGGCTCAAAGGGTTAGGTAATACAGAGTCTGACTCCCCATCCCTGGAGGCCTCATTAAGAACATAAGAGAGGAAAGCTATTTCTATTTAATTTCTGATTATCAAAGTGTCTTGGCTTTGAAAAATCAGCCCTATCATAAAAAATCAGAAGTGCAGCATAGTGGATATTAGACTCAGGGTTGAGTTCTGCCTCTGACATGTACTGACCAAAGGGCTTATGACAAATCATTTAAACTTGCAGTGCTGATTAATTATCCAATAACATACATTTCAGAGAATGTACTGATCTGAACTGTTAGAGAGAGTTTCCAGACTAAGAGTTCCTTACACCAATGAAATCACAGGTCCATGCCCTGTAGAAATTTTATGCTAAAAATAAACACAAACAGACCTTAGAGATATTATGGGTTTGATTTCAGACAATTGCAATAAAATGGATATAACAATAAAGTGAGTCATGAATTTTTTTTTGTTTCCCAGTGCATATAAAAGTTATGCTTACACTATACTGTGGACTATGAAGTGTGCAATAGTAGAATGTCTAAAAATATGTATGTACCTTAATTAAAATACTTAATTCAATACTATTCAATTAAATAATACTAAAAATGCTAACCATCATCTGAGCCTTCAGCTAGTTGTAATTTTTTTGCTAACAAAGGGTCTTGCCATGATGTCGATGGCTACAGACTAAGGGTGGTAGTTGCTAAAGGTTAAGATGGCTGTGGCAATTTCTTAAAATAAGACAGCAATGAAATCTACTGGGCATCGATTGACTCTTCCTTTCACTTGAACACAAACTCCAAAGAAGACAATGTCCAAATACCTATGAGCAAAACTGTAAAGAAAAACAGGAAGTGGTCTCAAGCCCAGAAAGAACTCAGAGATGAGCTCAAAAATGAGCTTAAAAATCATAGAAGATAGGTAGAAGAAAAATTGATAAAAGAAATGAGAGTGATGTAAGACAATTATGATAAGAGTCAACAGCTTGGAAAACTGCTTAAAAAGTAAAGTGGCCAAATGAGAATGAAAGTACAAAAACTAAATGATGAAAACAACACTTTAAAAGTTAGAACTGAGAAAGTGGAAGCTAGACTTTGTAAAACATCATGACTCAATCAAGCAAATTCAAAAGAATGAAAAAATGGAAGAAAATGTAAAATACCTCATGTGAAAAATAATTGACCTGGAAAATAGATCCACAAGAAATAATTTAAGAATTATTGGACTATCTGTAAGCCATAATCAAAAGGAGGACCTGGACAGCATCATTCAAGAAATAATCAAGGAAAACTTCCCTGATTTCCAGGAACCACAGGGCAAAATAGGCATTGAAAAAAATCCACTGATCACATCAGGAAAGAAATCCCAAAATAAAAACCCAAAGAACATTACAGGCAAATTTCAGAAGGTCAAGAAAACAATGCTACAAATGGCCTGAAAGGAACATTTCAAATATTGGGGAGTCACAATCAGGATCACACAGGACTTGAAAGCTGCAACATTGAAGGAACAGAGGTCATGGAACATAATATTCTGGAAGGCAAAGAAGATAGGACTACAACCAAGAATGGCATATTCACCAAAATTAAGTATAATACATAAGGGGGAAAATGGCCATTTGACAAATAGAAGGATTTCAAGTCTTCATAAGGAGAACACTAGAACTAAACCAAAAATCTGACCCCCAATATCAAGATCCAAAGAAACATAAACAAGTAAAAAGAGAAAAGAAAACAAAAGGGGTTCAAGAAAGCTTCCCCACATGGGAAGATGATACTTGTAATTCTTAAAATCTGTGCCATTAACAGTACAGATAGAAGGAATAGAATATATATATATATATATATATATATATACATACATACATACATATAAGTATGTATGCATATATACATATACGTGTGTGTGTGTGTGCATGTGTGTAGACAGAGGGTATTGCGTATAAGGTGAATTTGAGGGAATGACATAAAAATGAGAAAGGGGTGTACAATGGGTGAAGAAAGAAGGGAAAGATAGAATGGGGTAAATTATTTCATATGAAGAAGTGAGAAAGACCTATTACAGTGGAGGGGAAGATGGGGGGAGGAGCGATGGGCAGTGCTTGAACCTTGCTTTCATCAGAATTGACTCAAAGAGAGAATAATATACACAACAGTTGAATATAGAAATCTACCTTACCCAACAAAGAAGTAGGAGAGGAGGAGAGTAACTAAAAGGGGTGGGGGCAGGGGTCCTGAAAGAAGAAAAGGTAGATCTGAGGAGGAGGTAGACAGAAGCAAAACACTGGTAATGTGGGAAAGGATGAAAAGAGAGAGGACAAACAAGAGGAAGAATAGAATAGGATGGAGGGAAATAAACAGGTAGCAATCACAACTCTGAATGTGAATGGGATGACTTCTCATAAAACAGAAGCAGATAGCAGTGTGGATCAAATAGAATCCTACAAGCTGAGAGACACACACAGAGTAAAGGTAAGAGACTGGAGCAGAATCTATTATGCTTCAGCTGAAGTTTAAAAAAAAGAAACAGAGGTAGCAATCCTGATCTTAGACAAAGTAAAGCAAAAATAGACCTAATTGAAAGAGATAAGAAGGAACCTACATCTTGCTAAAAGGAAACTACATCTTGTACCATAGACAATGAAGCAATTAAATTAGAAAAGCAAGGAATAGTCTACCGGTCAGATCTACGTGGAGGGGAAGAATTTATGACCAAACAAGAAATAGGGTACTTTATGAAATGTAGAATAGATCACTTTAATCACATTAAATTGAAAAGTTTTTTTTTTTTTACAAACAAAACCAATACAAGCAAGATTAGAAAGAAAGCGGAAAGCTAGGAAATAATCTCTACAGCAAGTGTCTCTGATAAAAGCCTCATTTCAAAAATATGCAGAGAACTGAACCAAATTTATGAGAATACAAGCCATTCCCTAATTGATAAATGGTCAAAGAATATGAACAGGTAGTTTTCAGATAAAGAAAGCAAAGATGTCTATAAGTATATGAAGAAGTGCTTTTGGTTAGAGAAATGCAAATTAAAACAACTCTGAAATGCCACCTCACACCAATTAGATTGGCTAATATGACAAAAAAGGGAAGTGATAAATCTTGGAGAAGATGTGGGGAAACTGGGACACTAACGTGTTATTGGCAGAGTTGAGAACTGATCCAATCATTCTGGAGAGCAATTTGAAACTATGTTCAAAAGGCAACCAAGCTGTGCATACCCTTTGATCTGGTGATACCACTTCCAGGTCTGTATCTCAAAGAGATCATAAAAAGGGAAAAGGACATACATGTACAAAAATATTTATAACAGTCCAATTTATGATGGCAAAATATTGGAAATTGAGGGGATACCCATCAACTGGGGAATGGTTGAACAAGCTTTGGTATATGGATGTAATGGAATACTATTGTGCAATAAGAAATGATGAACAGGCAGATTTTAGAAAGACCTGGAAAGACTTCTACAAACTGATGCTGGGTGAAATGAGCATACCCAGGAAAATGCTGTACACAGTATTAGCAACATTGTGTGATGATCAACTATAAATGACTCAGCTTTTCTTAGTAACACAATGATCCAAGATAAATACAAAGGACTCATGAAGAAAAACATTATCCAAATCCAGATAAAGAACTGATAGACTATGAATGCAGATTGAAATATATCTTCTTTCAATTACTTTATTCTTTCTTGTGTTTTTTTCCTTTTGTCTGTTTCTTCTTCCACAACTGTGATGAATATGGAAATATGTTTTACATGAAAGCATTCATGTCAACTATATTAAACTGCCCACCATTTTCAGAAGAGAGGAAGGGAAGGAGGGAGAAAAATTTGGAACTCAAAATCTTGGAGAAAATAAATGCAAAAAAATTTCTTAATATTTAATTGTGGGGAAAAAATAAAAATTCTATTCTGATAAAGTTGGGAAGTGTTGGGAGGGGCAGGACTTCTGATTTAATTGACAGATGTAACTTCCAGTGAGGAAACTCCTACCCATGTGGAAGAGCAACTGCTTTGCAATTTATAATTATAAAAAGTTTATGAGGCATGCATGAAAGCATGCTGAAAGGTTAACCAAGTATCATATGGCCAGAACATATCAAAGATGGGATTTGAAGTCAGGTCTTTCCAAATTAAAAGCTAGTTTTCTGTCTACTAAAGGACACTACTTCACAAAACGATTATTATACATAATGATCAATGACAATTACAAAGGACTCATGATGAACAATGATATCTGCTTCCAGAGAGAGAACTGATGAACTCTGAGTACAGATTGAAGTTTATTTTTTTCACCTTCTTTTTCTTACTTTTTTTATTTTTGCAACATGGCCAATATGGAAATCTGTTTTGCATGACTTCACATGTATAATGGGTATCATATTTCTTGCCTTCTCAATGAATGTGGAAAGGACTGAAGGGAAAGATAGAATTTGGAAGTCAAAATTTGTTTGGTTCTTTAATTTTATAATTTTAATTTAACATTTTAATTTTCAACATTGATTTCCACAAGATTTTGAGTTACAAATTTTCTCCCCATTTCTATCCTCCCCCCATTCCAAAGTGGCATATATTCTGGTTGCCTCGTTCCCCAGTCACCCCTCCTTTCTGTCACCACACTCCCCCCACATAACCTTTCCCCTTACTTTCTTGTAGAGCATTTCTTTGCCCCATTCCCTGTATATCTTATTTCCCATCTGTATGCAAAAAACAACTTTTTTAAAGCATCTTCTTTTAAAATTTTAAGTTCCAGATTCTCTCCCCTCCTCCCTTCCCACCCACCCTCTCTAGGAAGGCAAGCAATTCAACATAGATCACACATGTATCATTATGTAAATCACTTCCACAATGCTCATATTGTGAAAGGCTAACTATATTTCCTTCCATCCTATCCTGTCCCCCTTTATTCATTTTTCTCACTTGACCCTGTCCCATTTCAAGAGTGTTTGCTTTTGATTACCTCCTCCATCTATCTGCCCTCTTTTCTATCATCCCCCCTTTTTATCCTCTTCCCTTTACTTTCCTGTGGAGTAAGATGCCCAATTGAGTGTGTATGTTATTCCCTCCTCAAGTTGAATCTGATGAGATTCACTCATTCCCCCTCACCTGCCCCCTCTTTCCTTCCAACAGAACTGCTTTTTTTTGACACTTTTATGTGGGATAATTTACCCTATTCTATCTCTCCATTTCTCCTTCTCCCAATATATTCCTCTCTCACCCATTAAATTTATTTCATTTTTTAGATATTATCCCTTCATATTCAACTCATCCTGTGCCCTCTGTCTATATTCCCTTCAACTCCCCTAATACTGAGAAAGGTCTCAGGAATTACACACATCATCTTTCCATGTAGAAATGTAAACATAACAGTTCAACTTTAGTAAGTCCCTTATGAATTCTCTTTCCTGTTTACCTTTTCATGTTTCTCTTGATTCTTGTATTTGAAAGTCAATTTTTCTATTCAGCTCTGGTCTTTTCATTGACAAAGCTTGAAAGTCCTCTATTTTATTGAAAATCCACATTTTGCCTTGGAGCATTATACTCAGTTTTGCTGGGTAGGTGATTCTTGTTTTTAATCCTATCTCCTTTGACCTCAGGAATATCATAGTCCAAGTCCTTCCATCCCTTAATGTAGAAGCTGCTAGATCTTATGTTATTTTGATTGTGTTTCAACAATATTCAAATTGTTTCTTTCTGACTGCTTGCAGTATTTTCTCTTTGACCTCAAAACTCTGGAATTTGGTGACAATATTCCTAGGAGTTTTCTTTTGGGGATCTTTTTTTAAGAGGCTATCGGTGGATTCTTTCAATTTCTATTTTCCCCTCTGGTTCTAGAATATCAGGGCAGTTCTCCTTGACAATTTCTTAAAAGATGATGTCTAGGCTCTTTTTTGATCATGGCTTTCAAGTAGTCCAATAATTTTAAAATTATCTCTCCCGGATCTATTCTCTAGGTCAGTGGTTTTTCCAATGAGATAGTTCACATTGTCCTCCATTTTTTCATTCCTTTGGTTCTGTTTTATAACATCTTGATTTGTCCTAAAGTCACTAGGTTCCACTTGCTCCAATATAATTTTTAAGGTGGTATTTTCTTCAGTGGTCTTTTCGACCTCCTTTTCCATTTGGCTAATTCTGCCTTTCGAGACGTTCTTCTCCTCTTTGGCTTTTTGGAGCTCTTTTAACGTTTGGGTTAGTCTGTTCTTTAAGGTGTTATTTTCTTCAGTATTTTGGGGGGTCTCTGTTAGCAAGTCATTGACTTGTTTTTCATGGTTTTCTTGCATCACTCTCATTTCTCTTCCCAATTTTTCCTCTACTTCTCTTACTTGCTTTTCCAAATCTTTTTTGAGCTCTTCCATGACATGAGACCAATTCATATCTTTCTTGGAGGTTTCTGATGTAGGCTTTTTGACCTTGTTGACTTCTTCTGGCTGTGTTTAGATCTTCCTTGTCACCAAAAAAGGAATCTAGAGTTTGAGTTTGAGTCTGAGTTCATTTTTGCTGCCTGTTCATGTTCCCAGCCAACTACTTGACCTTTGAGCTTTTTGTCAGGATATGACTGCTTGTAGAGTAGAGAGTACTTTGTCCGAAGCTTTAGGGTCCAAGCACTGTTGTTTTCAGAGCTACATCTACTCCATCATCACTGCGGGCTCTGTCACAGCAGCACTCCTCCTCCCCCAAGAACCACCAACCAGGACCACAATACAGATCCAAACCGGGCACAGCAATAGAATCTGCCTTTGTGCCCACCAAGTGCTCCTTGCACTCCTGCTCTGATCCACTGCTAGAATCCTCCCACCGTGTGAGCCAGGGACTCAGAAAGCAGTTTACGCTGTAGCTCTGGAAGCAGCTTTAGGAGTTTCCTGCTGCTGCCACCACCACTGCACCACCACCACCACCCCTAGGGCTGGTGATTGGACTGCTCTGAACTTGATTCCACAGTTTCCCTCCAACCTGCTCTTTGGCATTTGTGGGTTGAGACGTCTGGTAACTGCCACAGCTCACTGTTTCATGGCCCCAAGGCCTGTTCTGGCTGGCTGACTCTGGGTCTGGTCTGTCCTGGTGTGGCCCATGCTGGGCTGTCCTCTGCTCCCAGCACCATGAGATAGACCCTTCCCAGCAACCATGCAGGCTCTCCTGGGCTGGAGACCTGTTTCTCTCTGCTATTTTGTGGGTTTTGCAGCTCTAGAATTTGTTCAGAGCCATTTTTACAAGTGTTTGGAGGGATTTGGGGAAGAGCTTAAGCAAGTCCCTGCTTTCCAGCCACCATCTTGGCTCCATTCCTGGAAGTCAAAATTTCACAAAAATTATCACTACTATCCAAAAACTTTTTTTTTATTTTGATCAAATTGTATTTATACAAAGGATGTTTCAACATTAAGAAAAACAATGATTGCATGTTCACAAAAATATGCTGATGCCAAAAGATGAATGTGGCACTCATTTAATTTTTAAAACTTGAAAAAGCAATGTATCAGAAGGGTTTCTTTAATACAATTATAAAAATTTCTAAAATCAAGACCTAAATTTTTTTAACAATGAAAAAATACTTGAGGCTTTTCCCAATAAGATGTCTTGGCTAATACTAGAAATACTTACTGTAGCAATAAATTAACCAAAAAATTGCAGATAGTATGTATTTGCTAAGGAGGAGGAAAAATTTTTCCTGTGCACAGACAATGTGACGGTCCACTAAGGAAACTATAGAGAATCAACAGTAAAACCTTGAGGTAATAATCTCAACAGTAAACCTTGAGATACAAAATAAGTGAAAAATGCCAAGATGATGGAATAAAGACAGGGACTCACATGAGCTCTCCCAAATTTCCATCCAAAGAATTTTGAAATAACTCTTCAAAATGAATTCTGCAGCAGGAGAACCAACAAAAGGTCAGAGTGGAAGAGTTTTACAATCCAAGACAACTTACAAGGTTGGCAATAAAGGTCAGTCTCATCAGAGTGAGAGTGGAGAAAAAGTCATACCCCTGCAAGCCAGCAGCAGGCCTTAGAGGTAACTTCATTAGCAGCAGCTTCTGGATCTCTCAGCCCACAGATGATAAGGGGGTTGGACAGCAGTCAGAAGGAAATTCCAGGGACACTTTTCTGGCACCAGATGCAGGACTCTGTCACATTACTCATATGTAGTTTCATGTCATAGTCCCAGGGAACTGGGGACCCTGGTCATACTTCCAGAGTGGAAAAGAGTGTTTGTGTTCACTCACAGACTAGAGGACAGGGCAGGAGATCAATGACCGTACCTCTCCTTACATCATACAACCTTAGAAAAACCAAACATTTGCATGCCTCTCCCCCCTCCAAGAACTATCTCTGAAAACTGCAGCATGAAAAATTTGAAACTTGGGAAAGTGCCCCATCCACCCTAGGAGCCAAGCCCAACTTTAACATAAAGTTAAAAGTCAAGAAATAGGCTGGAAAATGAGCTAACAACAACAGCAGCAGCAGCAGCAACAGCAACCACAACAAAGCCTGATCAAAGAAAGTTACTATGGTGGCAGGGAAGATCAAGACACAAACTGAGAAGATATAAAAGTCAAAGCAACTACATGCAAAGCCTCAAACATAAATGTGAATGGTCCCAAGTTCCAAAAGATTTCCTGGAAGAGTTCAAAACGGATTTTAAAAATGAAATAGGAGACGTAAAGGAAAATTTTGGAGGGAACTGAGAGTGATACAAGGAAATTTTGAAAAGATGGTTAGCAGCTTGGCAAAGGAGGCGCAAAAATACTAAAGAAAATAACATGAAAAAATCTGGAGAAAACAAAAATCAAGAATATGAAGGGAATTAATGGGGGGAAATACTGTGAAGGAATGTAGCCTAGCAGCACACAATCTCAAATTGTATTACAAAATGCTACCATGAAAATAATCTGGTACTGGGTAAAAATAGAGTGGTGGATCAGTGGAATAAAACAGATACACTGGAGTTTACTGAGTAGGGAAGAAGCATGGTCAGACCCATTTTTTTGGAAAATCAATCTAGTGGCAATATGAAAAATAGGTTTGGAGAGAAGAGAGAGTTGAGTCAGGCAAACCAAGTAGAAGGCTACCGTAATAGTCCAAGTAAGAGGTACTAAGGGCCTAAATTAAGATGCTGGCTACATGAAAGTAAAAAAAAATGGGTTGGGAGATATTGTAGAAATAGAATTTATAAGACTTGGCAACTGATTAGATATGTGAGGTGAGGGAGACTGAGAAGTCAAGGATGACTAAAATTATGAACATGGATGACTGGAAGAGTGATGATGTTCTTAACAGAAATACAGAAGTCTTTCCTGATCTTCTCATTTGTTAGTTCTTCCCCAATTAAAATTATTAAGCATGAATTTTGTATGTATTTATATATCTAAATGTCCCTTATGATAGCATATAAACTCCTTGAGATCAAGAACTATTTCTATCCCTATTGACTGAGGTGGTATCTAGAACACAGTAGGTGCCTAATGAATGCTTGTTGATTGATTCATTGACCTTGTCTTGAACTTCAGCTCTGCCCCTGCATCCTACCTATGTAACCTTGGGGATAGTCATGTAATCTCTTTGGGTTTCAGTTTCTTCACCAGTAAAATGAAAAGTATCAACAAATTCACATGACCTATTACATATAAGCAGCCCTAAACCACATTTAAAATCCCATCCAATCATTGACTTTCGCCATCTTCTTTTCATCCACCTCGCCAACCTATGCATAACTCTCCCTTCCTCTTGTGCCCCTCTCATTTTATACATCTTGCTCTGGACATAGCAATACAATTAATTGCATCATTCTGTCTAGTCTGAAGAAGGAACGGCAATTTATTCCCCTCTGTTCATCATCCCTGTTACTTCTCAAACCAAAACACCCTTTCCCACTTTCCACTCCTCTACATGTATGTTTCTTAAAGGCAGGCATTGTCTTGCTTTTGTGTTTATGTCCTTTCACTTAGCCCAGTACTTGGCAAAGAGATGTTCTTGTTTATCCTTTGTTTTTGAAGAAGACCAATGACATCATGATGAGATGGGTGACTTACATGTGAACTGGACTTAAGTGAGGTAGAGTTGTGCAAAGTCAGCAGCCTCACTCTCTTTTCCAGAGTCATTGAAGTCCTGTGGAAGAACAAAAATCAAAATGACTGGTGATGACCCAAAAAGTAGTGGATGACCTTAGCATTTTTGATGTCTGACCAAACTCTAAGCACTCCACCACATCTGCTCCAGCCACCTTCATGGCCATTGAAACAAATTGTTCTCATCCTCCCATTCCTCTGGGAGAAGTCTTCGCCTGCTTGGGGTAGACATCTACCTAACTCACACACAGATTTCAAGCCTGTTTGGTTGCTTGCATTCAACCTGACTAAAGCCTTCAGGTAAGATGGTTTTACCAGGGTGTGGCCACAGCACATGCTACAGCTTCTTGGAGCCACAGGTGGGAGTTGAGTGCCAGGTGAACACCAAAGGTGGATGAGCAGCCCTGAAAAGTACTCAGTAAGCCCTCACACCAGAGGTGCCAGTCCTCCCTGAGTACCCCACACACCAATGTCGAAGAGTAAATGCTTAACAAATGCTACTCAATCATTCATTCATTCCTATTCTATATCTGTAATCTTAGGACTCTAAGTCTTTCTCCTTCTTCTCTAATCTTTTTTTCCTTTTTTTCTTCTGCTCTTCCTCTTTGTCAAGTCCTTGCTCTCAATTCTTCTCTTCCCTTATCTCTAGCCCTTTTCCTTCAGGTTAAATCTTCTTAGTCAACTTTTTTTTGAAATCCTCCAAAATTTTCCCTAACCTGCTAAATCTCTTGCTTCTTCACAATTGCAAAGGCCTTCAAATCACCTCCAAAATTCCTTCTATTGCTCTTCCTTCTCCATCTACCTATCTACTTCATTGCCTTCACAACTATATCCCACAAAAACCAGCAGACTAGTCTGAATTGATGCAGAGTAAAGAAATCAGACCTATTTGAACAAATCCCACAATTATTTTAATCATGTAAATGAACATAAAACCAAAAAGAAACAAAGTTTGTGACAAATACAAGAAATCATCTTGGTTCCAAACTATATATTTACCCTTGCTGGTAACAAATGGCAAACTACATATAGTACCAAGGGGAACCTTATTATTAGAATATGGTTCACCCCAAACAAGTTATCTCAAGTGCAATGAAGTCTCCATGTCCCAACCCACTAAAATACTGTAACACATAAACCTCCATTAATGTAATGACTTTTGTCAGTCAGACAGAGGACAAAATTACTTACGAACAAAGATAACTAACAAAATAGCATAGTGAGAAAGGTAATGATAGAACATATCCTCCCAAAACTAAGTAAGCACCATCAGCGGTAAGAGAAGACACTTCTAGGTAACACACACATAGTAATATACTGTTAGGGACCATGTGTCTCTGAGAAACATTTGAAGTAGAGTATCATTTCTCTAATTTATTAACACTCCCAATGTATTCCAGTAACCTCGATGGGTTGCTCCTACTGAGCTTGCTTCCTACTGATCTTGGGTGGAATATACTCTCTGTCAGTTTTGTAGTTTCTGTTAGGCATGTGGGTAAGGCCTTTAGTATCTTCAGTAATTACTCTCTTCTGATCAAATGTGGTGACTGCTAGATAATGGTCTATTGGCTCCATGATCACTGAGAGTTGTTGACAGAAATAGCTCAACTGGGTAGGACATTGTAATACTTCACTTTGCATCCAGCTCTTGGCTTCACTAGGGATCCTTAGCTGATTGCTATATTTTACCTCATTAAAGGAAGAACAGGCTTCACTATCTATCTCTTAATGGAAATCCCAAACAATTACTTTTTTTTTCTTACAAAGGCAAGACTTATCATCAACTTGTCATCAGATTTAGTAAAAACTCTTCTCTGCTTTTTCTCCCCTGCAAGTGAAGTCTGTAGGCCCTCACAAGCTTAACTCATTTTCTTTGCAGGAAAATTCTAATCCTAGTCCCTGAGGGCTTTTTGAAGAAAAACAGACAAAGAACTAAGTAGTGCCCATAGGAATTATCTATTTTGTAATTTTAGCTTCCTGCTCACCAAGCGCTTCCTGTCTCAAGCTTCTATTTGATTTAAGTTAGAAAGTCTTTGTAATTTTCTATTTAATATCAATTGTTAAACTGCAACCATTTAGCATTATTTTAGAGGATGACCTTACAACAAATTAGCAAGGCCTATTAACGTCTAAAGTTGGACAGTTTTCTCAATCCTGGATTCCTTTTGGTCTTCCATGAAAATGAATTAGAGGGAGAAAGGAAAAGAAACAGAAGCCCATGCATGAAATCACTTCAAGGCTTTGCCATCCATTGAAATTCTTTATTTCAAATTCCTGCTTATATTATTGTGTGGTGCACCAAGCCCTTCTAGGATTTGAGAACTACCTTATTTACAAAAATAAACAATTGATTATTATTCATAATTATTCATAAGCAGTATTTCAGCCAGTATTGCTTAACTAGTTCATTATCATTATTATCATTTTACCAGAAAGTATGGGATGGGAGTAAGTCTTAAGGAATACACTGTTAAGAGTGGATAAAGGGTTGGCCTTGGAGTCAGGAAGACCTAGAAAACACTCTAAGACTCTACATTACAGACAGATCAACTGCTAATCTCCTTTGCAGAGGAAGTTTCCACATCATAAGTTACCTTTGCCAATAAAATTATATCCTTAGACCTAAAAAAGTTTGTTGTGAAGTAACTAATGTAGGAGAACAAACTTTACAATTAAAACAACTTGTAAAAGGGGAAAGTTGGGATTCTTTCACGGGCTGTAAAACACAATGTTAACAGAAATATCATGTGGCAGCTGAAAACATCATATAGTTTTAAGATATATTGAAAAACAGAGTATCTAGAATGAAAGAAATAAGACTCCCACTCCACTCTGTCAGTTTATATCTGAATCTTTGGATAATACATTTAGAGCTAACAGGGACCTTACAGTTATTTTTTTTAACGGATGAAGGAACTGGAACCCAGAGAGAAGAAACTGAGCTGAGGTCATAAAGTGAATAAGAAATAACATAAGAATTTGAACCCTGGTCCTCTGACTCCAAATCTATCACTCTTTTCATTGTTTCCCATTATAGTAATCAATACAATTTAGGGCACTGAATTTTAGGAAGCGCATAAATGCTTCTTGAGTAAGAATAAGAGGTGGTAAGGAAACTTAACACCCTGGCATTTAAAGATTGATTGAAGGGATGAGAGGTATTTGGTCTTTTTTTTTCTTTTCTTTTTTTTTAGAGGGGGGAAGGCAGGACAATTGGGGTTAAGTGACTTGCCCAAGGTCACACAGCCAGTAGGTGTGTCAAGTGTCTGAGGCCAAATTTGAACTCAGGTCCTCCTGACTCCAGGGCTGGTACTCTACTCACTGCACCACCTAGCTGCTCTTTTAGTTTTCAGTAGAGAACGTTTAGGCAGCTAGGTATATAGTAGGTAAGAGTGTTGGACTTGACATTGGAAGATCTGAGTTTAAACCCTGCTTCTAACACTAGCTGTTTGCCCCTAGGTAAATTATTTAACCTCTCTCAGTCTCAGGTCGCTCATCTGTAAAATAAGGGCAGTAATAGCACCTACCTCACAGTATTGCTCGGGTCAAATACTAGCCATGGGATTCTGGGAAAGTCTCAGGTTCCTTGATTTGCTGTCAGGAAGACCCAAGTTTAAATATTGCCTCCAACATTAGCTGGGTGACCCTGGAGAAATTGCTCAACTTCTCTCAGCCTCAATTTCTTCATCTGTAAAATGAAAGTAATAACAGCACCTACTTCACAGAGTTGTGAGGATTAAATGAGATAACATATGCAAAGTGCTTTGCAAAGCTTAAGACACTAGGTAAAGGCTACCTAAAATTATTGTAGGAGACATGGTAGATACCTTTAAATGTCATGGAACTACAGACAGGATCACACAGGATCTTTCAGCTTCTACCTTAAATGGCAGGAGAAATTGGAATGTGATATTCTGAAGGGCAAAGAAGCTTGGACTACAACCAGGGATCAGCTACCCAGCAAAATGGAGCATAATTTTCCAGGCAAGGAGATGGACATTCAATTGAATGATGGAATTCCAGACCTCCCTGATAGAAAGGCCAGAGCTCAGTGCAAAATTTGGTCTCCAAATACAAAACTCAAGAGAGACATAAAAAGGCAAACGGGCAGAAAACCCCTAGTTAATCAATAAGGCCAACTAGTTACATCCTTATATAGGATTATTTTGGTTTGTATATGTTTATATATGTATATGTCAACCTTGCTACATTTATTATGAAAATTGAAAGGGATATTCATAGACTGAGGGTGTCAGCATAAAATAACTGATATAATGATAAAAATATAATTAAGAGACATAAATGGATGGTTCTGGGAGAAGAGGTAAGGAGGTAATAGAAAAGGGTAAATTATATCAATGAAGAGGCACAAAAACACATTATAGTAGAGGGAAAGAAGGGAGGGAGAAGAGCAGTATTTAAGATTTACTGTCATTGGATTTGGTTCAAGAAGGGAATAACATACCCTAATAAGTATAGCAATAAAACTTGTCCTACAGGCAATAGGAGGGGAGAGGGGAAAGAAAAGGAAGAGGGTGGTCAGAAGGGAGGGAAGAAGTAGCAAAAGGAAAAAAGTAAGGTAAGGGAGGGGAATCAAGAGGGAGGGTAAACTGAGGAAGGCAGTGGTCAAAAGCAAAATTCTGTTGATGAGTGGAAGGGAGAAGGGAGAAAGAAAAGCATAAACAGGGGAAATAGGATGGAAAAAAGACACAGATAGTAATCCTAACTGTGAATATGAATGGATTGAACTCTCCTATAAAATGGAAGTGGATAGCAGAATGGATTAAAAACCATAATCCTACAATGTGCTGTTTACAAGAAACACATTTGAAACAAGGGGATACACACAGGGTAAAAGGCTGGAGTAGAATATATTGGGCATCAGCTAAAGTACAAAAAGCAGGTAGCAATCCTAATCTCAGACAAAGCAAAAGCAAAGATAGATCTACCTAAAAGACATAAGGAAGGACACTATATCCTGCTAAAAGGCACCATAAAAAATGAAGCAATATTATTATTTAACATATATACACCAAGTGGTATAGCATGCAAATTCTTAGAGGAGAGGATAAGTGAGTTGCAGGAAAAAGTAAATAGCAAAACTATAACGCCAGGGGACCTCAATCTCCCCCTCTCTGAACTTCATAAATCTAACCTCAGAATAAACAAGAAAGAAGTTAAGGAGGTGAACAGAATTTTAGAAAAGGCAGATGTGATCGACCTCTGGAGAAAACTGAATGGGGATAAAAAGGAATATACTTATTTTCTCAGTGGTACATGGCACATACTCAAAAATGGACCATGTACTGGGGCATAAAAACCTCACAATCCAGTGCAGAAAGGCAGAAGTAGTCAAAGAATCCTTTTCAGATCATGATGCAATAAAACTTATTTGTAAGAAAGAACCATGGAAAAATAAGCTAAAAATTAATTGGAAGCTAAATAATCTGATTCTAAAGAATGAGTGGGCCAAAGAACAAATCAGAGAAATGATTAATAACTTCATACAACAGAATGACAATAATGAGACAACATACCAAAACTAATGGGATGCAGCAAAAGCAGTTCTTAGGGGAAGTTTTATATCTCTGAATGCTTACATGAATAAAATAGAGAAAAAGAAGATAAATGAGGTGGGCATGCAGCTGAAAAAGCTAGAAAAAGAACAAACA
Source organism: Trichosurus vulpecula (assembly GCF_011100635.1). Classification (NCBI taxonomy): domain Eukaryota; kingdom Metazoa; phylum Chordata; class Mammalia; order Diprotodontia; family Phalangeridae; genus Trichosurus; species Trichosurus vulpecula. Next base: position 157,432,811 of record NC_050576.1, on the reverse strand, counting down.
GAAAATGCCCAATTAAATACCAGATTAGAAATACTGAAAATCAAGGGAGAGATTAATAAAACTGAAACCATGAAAACTATTAAATTAATAAATAAAATCAAGAGCTGGTTTTATGAAAAAAACAATGAAATTGATAAACCTTTGGTCAATTTGATTTAAAAACAGAAAGAAGAAAATCAAATTTCCAGTATCACAAATGAAAAGGGTGAATTCACTTCCAATGAAGAGGAAATTAAAACAATAATTAGGAATTATTTTGTCCAATTATATGCCCAAAAATTTGACAACCTTAGGGATATCGATGAATATTTACAAAAATATAAATTGCCCAGGTTAACAGAAAGGATGTAAAATACCTAAATAACCCCATCTCAGAAAACGAAATTGAGCAACTCATCAATGAACTCCCTAGGAAAAAATCTCTAGGGTCAGATGGTTTTACATGCGAATTCTATCAAACATTAAAAGAACAACTAATTCCTATACTTTATAGACTATTTGGGAAAACAGGCGAAGAAGAAGTCCTACCAAATTCTTTTTATGACAAAAGTATGGTACTAATACCCAAACAAGGAAGAGTCAAAACAGAGAAAGAAAATTATAGAACAATTTCCCTAATGAATATTGATGCAAAAAATTTTAGATAAAATATTAGCAAAAAGATTGCAGCAACTTATCAGGAGAATAATACACTATGATCAGGTAGGATTTATTCCAGGTATGCAAGGCTGATTCAATATTAGGAAAACTGGGCACAGCTAGGTGGCACAGTGAGTAGAGCACTGGCCCTGGAGTCAGGAGGACCTGAGTTCAAATCCAGCTTCAGACACTTGACACACTTACTAGCTGTGTGACCTTGGGCTTAACCCCAATTGCCCTGCCTTTCCCTCTCCAAAAAAACCAAAATAAATTAGGAAAACTATCAGCATAATTGATCATATCAACAACAAAACCATGTGATCATCTCAACAGATGTAGAAAAAGCCTTTGACAAAATGCAACACCATTCCTATTAAAAATACTAAAAAGCAGAGGAGTAAATGGAGGCTTCCTGAAAATTATAAATAGCATCTACCTAAAACCATCAACAAGCATTATTCATAATGGGGATAAGCTAGATGCATTCCCAATAAGATCAGGGGTGAAACAAGGATGTCCATTATCACCGCTATTATTCAATTTGGTACTAGAAATGTTATCTGTAGCAATAAGAGAAGAAAAAGAAACTGAAGGAATTAGATTAAGCAAAGAAGAAACTAAATTATCACTTTTTGCAGATGATATGATGATTTACTTAGAGAATCCTAGAGAAACAAGCAAAAAACTACTTGAAATAATAAACAACTTTAGCAAAGTTGCAGGATACAAAATAAACACACATAAATCCTCGGCATTCCTATACATTACTAATAAAACCCAACAGCTAGAGTTAGAAAGAGAAATTCCATTTATGGTTACTGTAGACACTACAAAGTATTTAGGAGTCTACCTGCCAAGGCAGACCCAGGGCCTATATGAGCATAATTATGAAACACTTCTGACACAAATAAAGTCAGATCTAAATAAATGGAAAAATATCAATTGTTCATGGTTAGGTTGAGCTAATGTAATAAAAATGACAATTTTACCTAAATTAATTTACTTATTCAGCACTATACCAATCCAACTATCAAAAACTTATTTTACAGAGCTGAATAAAATAATAAAAAATTCATCTGGAAGAACAAGAGGTCTAGAATATCTAGGGAATTAATGAAAAGAAATGCTAGGGAAAGTGGCCTTGTCATACCAGATATTAAACTGTACCATAAAGCAGCAGTCATCAAAACTACTTGGTACTGGCTAAGAAACAGAGTTGTGAATCAGTGGAATAGGTTAGGTACACAAGATTCAGTAGTCAATGACTATAACAATCTACTCTTTGATAAACCCAATGAAATCAGCTTCTGGGCTAAGAATTCACTATTTCACAAAAACTGCTGGGAAAATTGGAAAATGGTAGGGCAGAAACTGGGCATATATCAATATCTTACACCTCATATCAAACTAAAGTCAAAATGGGTTCATGATTTAGGAATAAAGGCTGATACTATAAGCCATTTAAGAGAGCAAAGAATAGTTTGCCTATCAGATTTATGCAAAAACAAAGAATTCATGACACAACAAGAGACAGAGAGCATTACAAAATGCAAAATTTTGATTATGTTAAATTGGAAAGGTTTTGTATAAAAAAAGCCAATGCAACAAAAATTAGGGGGGAAGCAGCAAACTGGGAGAAAATCTTTACTAGTGTCTCTGATGAAGGCCTCATCTCTAAAATATACAGGGAACTGAGTCAAATTTATAGAAATACAAGTAATTCCCCAATTGACAAATGGTCAAAGGACATGAACAGGCAGTTTTCAGAGGAAGAAATTAAAGATATCTATAGGCATATGAAAAAATGCTCTAAATCACTACTGATTAGAGAAATGCAAATCTAAACAACTCTTAGGTACCACATCTCTCCTGTCAGATTGGCTAACATGACAAAACAGGAAAATGATAAATGCTGGAGAGGATGTGGGAAAATTGGAACACTGTTACATTGCTGGTGGAGCTGTGAACTGATCCAGCCATTCTGGAGAGCAATTTGGAACTACTCCCAAAAGGCTATAAAATGGCCATACCCTTTGACCCAGGAATAAGACTTCTAGGGCTGTATCCCAAAGAGATAACACAAGTGGGAAAGGGACCCATATGTACAAAAATATTTATAGCATCTCTTTTTGTAGTAGCAAACAATTGGAAATTAATGAGATGCCTTTCAATTGGGGAATGGCTGAACAAGTTGTGGTATATGAATATAACAGAATACTATTGTGTTTTAAGAAATGAGAAGATACTGACTTTATAATAACCTGGAAAAACCTACATGATATAATGCTAAGTGAGCAGAGCAGAACTAGGAGAACATTATACATAACCACAGAGATATGGATTCTGTGATGAGTAACCCTGATAGACTTGGCTCTTCTCAGCAATACAAGGTTCAAAGACCACTCTAAAGGACTCATGATGGAGAGAGCTATCTACATCCAGGGAAAGAACTATGGAGTCTGAATGCAGATTAAGGCAAACTATTTACTCTCCTTTTTTTATTTCGTTTTTTTCTCTTTTGTTTTTCTTTTTTTTTGTTTTGACTTCTTCTTTCTTATGATTCATTCCATTGGTCATAATTCCTTTTTACAACTTAACTATTGAATTGTAAATAAGTTTAATGTGAAGTTATATATAAAAGATATATCGGATTCCATGCTGTCTTGGGGAGGGAGGGGGGAGGAGGGAAGAAAATCTGGAACTCAAAATCATGTGGAACTGAATGTTGTAAAGTAAAAGTAAAAAATCTTAATTTAAAAAAAGAAATAGACCTGTACAAAAGCAGAAGAAGCTGGCAACTTTCCCATTACTGGAGGTATTCAACTGATGTAGGATGAGCAACAGTAAAGATGTCTAAGAGTAGGTTTGTGAATCAGGTAGAAATTGAACAAGAAATCCTTTGAGGTCCTTGGCATCTCAGAATCTATGATCCTATGAATGAGGGAAGAATATGCCAATAGCTTTAGTATTTAGTCTCATGGTATAAGTGGAAAGGGGTTTGGAGTTGGAGTACTGGTTTTGAGTCCATTCAGTTTTACTTGGTTCATTTCAGCAAAAATATATTCATTTCTTAATATGGGCAAGGGAGAGTGTTAAGCACTGGGGTACATAGATTAAAAGGGAACAGTCCCTGCCATCGACTAGCTTATATTGGACTTGGGAATGGGTGTGTGTGCAATATATTCACAAGTAATTAAATATAAAGTGTATATAGAGAGTAATGCAAGTAGTTTTAAGAGGGAGAGAATGCTAAGTACTGGAGAACAGGGAAGGAGGAGGAGGTGAGGAGATCAGGACAAACCTCCTAAAGAAGAGGGAACTGGATCTCTGATTTGAAAAAAAAAAAACCTAGCAATCCTGTAAGACAGATATAAATGTGGATTGCTTTCTGGATAAGGGGGACTGACTACTCATATCCAAAGGCAGAGATAGGGGAATTACAATGCCATGTATGGGGACCCTTGAAGACCATTTACTCCAATCACCTCATTTTCCAGGTAAGAAAGTAAGGCCCAGATGGGGCAAGTGAATTGCCAGACATAATTACCCTTTCTCATAGTATTTCCAAATTCCCAACAGATATTAAATTTTTGGGATTTGGGATCAAGAAATTGATTCTTTGGAATTCCTGATTTCATGTTATCCTATATTTTTCATAACATTTATTTATGTATTTAAAATGATAATGAGTGATCTTACTAATGGTGAGTCATTTTTTCTGTGATAGAGTTATACTAAAAGTTTCATAGGTTTTTTATAAAAAGAGATATAATGATAAATTGATGATTTATTGTTATTATGAATGAATATACGTTGACATCAATTCCAAACATCTCTGCCAATGAGTTGACCAATTTCCTTTATCTTTCTTAAGCTACTTCTAGCATCCTTTATACCCTATTCATTATTGTGGCTTTTTTAACAAATAAATTAAATTAATAATAAATAAAAATATTAACTTTAGTAGTAGTAGCAGTATTTATGAAAAGTCAATCAGTCAATCTGTAAACATTTATCAGATGCCCACTATGTGCCAGGCATTGTGCTCAGCACTGGGACTGTAGCCTATACTGAATATCCAAACACCAGAAAACTCCAGCAAACATATTGGGTAGGATTGAAATGATATATCATTCAGATGTCCTAGTAAGGCTCTCAGCACTACACAGAATCAATCCCATGTAAAACATGCCAATTTGAGGAATAATTTTGCTTTCAAAACTTACAATTTCTTGGAACTTCACTCATAGGGTCTGAATAAAATATACTGAATATAAACTTATTAACATTTATTTTGCTTGCAAGAATGATTCAGTTAACAGCAAATGGGATCATAGTCACATGCTTACAACACGGCAACAGCTACAAGCAAAACTGATTAGATTATAACCACTTGTCTCCTGTGTGCTTTTATCTTAGTTCCCAGAAATGTTGTGCATGTTCTTGGTAACTGCTCTTGCTTTTGACTTGACATCAATGAATTTCTTTGAATCAGTAAGGTCTCTATGTTGATAGTTAACCTTTTATTCTCATGGGAGAATTATAAGCTTTTTCCCATTTTCTCTACTGATTTTTCTTATGATTGAGATTTGGAAAGAAATATGTAAATTTCCAGAGAAATATCATGGAAGAATTAGGCTTAAGACCCCTGTCCATTCCCGCCTACATATCATATGAAGACTGGTTAATCTAATTGTCCCAAATCATAAATGGTTCTCTATTGTGTAAAGCATAACAGCAGGGTGGTTTAACTTGAATATAGATTTTATGATGGTGAATAATGTACAATAAGACTGGAAGGCAGGCTAAAGCCAGATTATAAAGGACTTTAAATACCAAACAAGGGGTTTGGAATTTTATTCTAAGGACAAGAGGCTTATGGAAGATTTTTTGAATAGGGGGTGACATGGCAGATCTGTGCTTTTAGAACATTAGTTGGGCAGCTACATGGAGGTTGAACTAGAAATGGAAGACTCTTGAGGAAAGAAGACCAATTAGCAGGATATTATAATAGCCTAGGTAAGAGGTAAAGAGGACCTGAAATGGGGTTGTGTCTGTAGGAATGGAAAAGAATGGATGTGAGAGGTTTTGTGGCACTAGAATCATAGTACTTGGAAAATGAATATGGGAAGTCAGGGAGACAGAATATGAGCCCAAGTTTGTGAACCAGGGTGACTGTAAGGATGGTGGTGCAATCAATAGAAATGGTGAAGCTTGGAGGAGGAATGAATGGGGTTAGGAGAAAATGTAATCAAATCTACTCTTAGTTCTGCTATCTGACCTTGGGTAAGTTACTTCACCTCTTTGTGCCTCAGTTTCTTCATCTGTAAAGAAAGAGGATTGAACTATATTAGATCATGAGGTAGGTACCTTACAACTCTAAATCTATGATCCTAAGAGAGCAGTTCAGTATTTAATAAGGAAAGGTTCAGAGTTGGAAAATATAGGTTACACTTCTACTCCTATTACTTTTTAGCTTGACCTTGGACAAATAATTTATGTGACTCAGTATCATCATATGTAAAATGGGAATAATACACTTTCACAAGGTTATGAAGAAAGTGTTGTGTAATCCTCAAAGCCCTGGGGAAATGGATTATTATTAGTGCTCATTCTTAGCATTCTCAGCAGATAAAGAATAAATTGTGCTCCCTGCCCAGCCTCAGCTGCTAATTACTTCCTATATTAGAAATGAAGTTCATCTTCCTCTCTTAGTTACTCCTTCCCGATTTCTTATTGCCAAGGTTCACAACCTAAGAATCCCATTTAGTTCTCTTCTTGCCTCTTCTCTTGCATCCAATTCATTGCTCCTGTTCACCACTGTCAATCCCATGGCAGTATCTCAGAAGCCTAGACAGCCAACTTCCAGAATGGACTCATCTCTGGGCTGGCTTAAATAATTCCTGTGATGAGCCAGCAGGGGTCACAAGTACTCTAAAGGGAATGATACACACTCAAGTCCTGGATGGGAGGCCAGATAATCAGTCTCCCCATTGTATCAAACTTTCCTGAACTCTTCTAGGGCTAATGATCATGATACTATCAAAGCTGGAAGGGACTGCTCAAGAACATGTATTTTAACCCTCTTATTTCTCAGATAATGACATTGAAGCCAATCTAGGGGAAATGACTTGCTGGACCTCGTTGCCTCTTGGATAAATTATTTGAACAGACTCTTCCCCCAATTAGGGCCTAAATACTTTCTCACCTAGGTACCATGGGTCCATTTCACAAATAATTTTCTTAATTATCATATAACAAAAATGATTCCCTATTGCCTAAATGATAGGGTTATAGATAGAGACTGTACCCATTCCTTTCCACTGATATAGGAATTTCCCATATGAGGTATCAACGCAGATTGGCATCTTCTCTGCAATTAAGTCTTAAGAGATTTTCCTCAAGCACTTACTTGTTAATTCACTTGCCTAGTGTCACATAGCCAATATGTGTCAGAGACAGGACTTAAACTGAGGTCTTAGCTATTCTAAAGCTAGCTGTCTATTTAATTGACTATACCTGCTGCCTCTTGGATTAAATCATTCAAATGGCATACATTCAACACAGTTTTATTAAGTGCCTACTGTCCAGAGCTATAAGCTCTGGATGGGATACAAACATAAATAAGACAATTCCTGTCTTCCTGAAGCTTATCATCTAACAAAAGGAATATGTCACATAAACAAATAGAAAGCATGTGAAATAGAACAATGGTACGGCCATAGAGAGGCTCCGATGTAATAGATAGCTTGAGGAAGCAAAGATCATTCCTACTTGGAGGAATCAAGGACAGCCTTATGGAAGGGATGTGAGTTGAGCTAGCTCTCTCTAGATAGATAAAATTTCCATAGTCATTCAACAGACATGCATTATGTGTGCCAGGCACAGTGCTAGATGCTGGGGGTAAGAAAGCTTTCATTTTACAGCAATTTGATAAGGTGAGAGAGAGTATTCTATTCTTAAGAAACAATATGGACAAAGACGTAGAAGTGGGAAAACTTGGGATGCGTGCAAACAATCCAGGTCAGTTAGACCATCAAATTCACACCGGAAAGTAGTGGCCAGGTAAGGTAGTAAAAGTACTATGGCACCAGACTGTGGGGATGTCTCAGTGCTAAGGAGATTAGTCTTTATTTAATGAGCCACAGGTTCTCAAAGTGTGGTCTGGAGATTCCTAGAAAGTCCCCCAACATCCTTTCAGAGGGCCCATGAGCTCAAAACAATTTTCATAATAGTATTAAGATGTTTTAATTTTTAGTATTGTAAATTAACATTGTAAATATTGATAGATATAATTTTCATAAACAGAAATTCTTTGTGGGAGAGGTTCTTAATAACTTTTGAAAGTGCAAAGGGGGCCCTGAAAATGAAAAGCTAAATAAACTAGGGTAAATGTAGGGGAGCACTGGAAGTTTCCCTGAACTTTTGAACAGAGGAGTTCAGGGGGCCATCTCAATGCAACACATGGATGTTTCTGAAAGCTAAGCGAAAGATAGATTGGAGGGCAAAAGGGAAAGGTACAGGGATTAGGAGGGATTGTTAGGAGGGATTTGCTTAGATAGATGGTAATAAGGGCTTATATTAAGGTAGGGTCTGAAAGAGTAAAGAGTTAAGAACTAAAGAAAAGGGACTAGATGAGAAAGTGAGGGAGAAGTAAGAATCAAAGATAACTCCAAGTTTTTTAATACAGTGGATTCTGGTAATGGTGCTTCCTTTTACACACACACACACACACAGAGAGAGAGAGAGAGAGAGAGAGAGAGAGAGAGAGAGAGAGAGAAATAGAGAGAGAGAGAGGAAAAGAGACAGAGACAGAGACAGGAGGGAGAGGAGAGAGATATAGAGACGCAGAGAAAGAGAAGCTAGTTTTTTGGGTGAAAGATAAGAAGTTTGATTTTGGGCACACTGAATTTGATGTGCCATTAGAACACCATCCAAAGCCCTCTACCACTTTTGTTCCAACCTATCTTCCAGCCTGATACTCCACTACAATTTCATATACTCTGTGCCTTCTTGGTTTCCATGAATGTCTTGGGAGCTTTCCTGTCACTGCACCTCTGCTTACACTGCTTCCTATGCTTGCTCATACTCTCCTTCCACCTCTACTGGTCGAATTCCTTCAAGTGTCCATCCTTCCAGTCCCAGATCAAATACCATTTCATCCACAGAGCTTGCCATGATTTGCCCAGTCAGAAACTTCCATTGCTTCCTTTGTCACTTTGTGATGTCACATCTCTTACATCGACTTACTTTGGTCTACTTATTATTGTTGTCACTTGGTGACTGTGTAATATTTCCTTAGGTCAGAGTTGAAGCTCTGCATGAGGGCATGCTCAGTGGTGGAGTGGGTACTGGACAGTCTTCCCCAATCAGATATAATTGCCTTTGGGAAGGGATAGCCCTAGAGTCCAACCTACACCCCCAATATGCAGCTAACAATGCTTTACATGCCTGAGAGAGAGGCAGGTGGGAAGAAGGAAGTAGAAGGCAGGGGATATAGAAAAGGAGAAAGGCATGCCCTAGAGCAGGGGCATAACACCAATGCAACACGCAGAGGGTAGAGGTCCAAGTGAGTAGCGATGGTCATTGCAGGATTTTAGCGGGGAGGTGGAGGACAACTAGGCAATGAGATTCTGAACCAAAGTAACAGCATATTTCCTCTCCCTCTCATCATATGCTTGCATTGAAGAAAAGCCCTGTTCAGTCCATTCTATTTACAATTCTGCCCCACTAGAATGCGTTCTTGCCACTGCAAGACCATAGATTCTGTAGCCATATATAATGACAATTTGGCCAGCAGCTGTTGTGGGGATGAAAGACCAGCATGAGACTTACAACAAGAAGGCTGCTAGCACAGGTTAGCAACTTTAAGGGGTTAACAATCTCACTTTAATCATGCATACAAGTATCATTCACTTAGCTCAGAAGGAAAAGCCAGCACACTGAACTTCAGAGCAAACACAAATTACAAACAGAGACAATATAAACAGACCAAATCACAAGTCAGTTACCAGAGAAGAACCAATGGGTTCGGTTTACCAAAGCCCAGGGGACAGTTACAACAGCTTGCTGGGAGTCTCCACACTCCTTCCATGAGTGAGTCTCAAAAGTCAAACACCAAGCTCCCCTCAATTATATCCTATCCAGAGTCCTGAGGGCTCTGACCTCACCCAGACTGGATTTGTAAAAGTTCCCCACCCCCAGCATCATGTCTTATACAAGTGAATGACTCCTAATAGCCTCAGTGCTGAGAAATAGCTGAGAAATACTCCAAAACAAAAACAGCAAAAGGTTTCCCACCCATTCAAACAAAGGGGAGACTTGATAGTCTTAGCATCCCAAAAGGGAAGAACAGGGAAAAGTCTGATTACTGAACCACCATATGACCTAGGTTTGAATCTTGGCTCTTAATTACAAACTATGTAACCTTGGACAAGTCACTTTACCTCTGGGCTTCAGTGTCCTCATCTGTAAAATTGTTGATGTTGTCTGTCCTTTGTTCTCAAGGATGACCAATGGTATTAGTAGGGTGATCTCTTGACTTGCAAGTGAATTGGATCTGAGTGAGGCAGAGTTGTGCAAAGTCAGCAGCCTCCCTGTCTCCTCCACAGTCTTCAGAGTCCAGAGGCAAGGCATAGGTCAGAATGACTGGTGATGGCCTTGGATGCAGTGGGAGATGATGATCTGTTTAATCCAGGTCTTAGTTTGTCTGAGGCAACATCCATTCAGTAACCAAAGGCTATATAAGAATGGAGGTGAAAGATGGCCTAGTTTGCCTTCACAAAAGAATCAATCTGGGAGGGGGAGACCCTCAGAGTTTCTGGCCAGGACAGAAACAATAGCCATTTACACTCACTCTGAGCCATCCAAACAAGGCTTTGAATAGAATGATCTCTAGTGTTCCTTCAAGTTCAAAACCCTGTGATCATTGAGGGCATGGACTGTATCTTTATCTTTGTATATCCCTCAGAGCCTTGAAATGTAATGTCTTTTTTCTTTTTTTACTTGAATTGCTGCTTAATATATATTCTATCCCCTTCTCCATAGGGGAGCATTTAATAAATACTCATTGCTTGCTTAATTGATTACACCCTCCCCCCAAATCTGTCCCACACACACAGCTCTCCTCTCCCAGTCAAGAATCTGCTCTGGCTACTCCCTTCCATCAAACTTTCCAACACACACATAGACACACACACACATCAATAGGACAAGTAAGCAAACATAATGAACATGAAGAGAGGCTCATATGTAGGGAGCACATGTAGCATATAGTCAAGTCTCACTTATGGAGGGGAAACTGAGACCCAGACTTTGCAGGATCACCCTAACGATGCCTTTGTGTTATTCCTATTAACAATGTTCTCCACTGGTCTCCCATTGTATACACTCTGGTAAATATCTAGTCTCTGCCATTCCTGTGGGTGTGGTATATAGTTTCTGTCTGGTGTAGCCCTCTGCTGGTCCTGAATGGTCAATACGTGGTCAATGTTCCACTGTCCATTTTGAACCTCATAGATTGTCATGAAGTCATGCAGTTTCTCTCCATTTCCAGTTCCTGGCTTCAGCTGGAGTCATTAGCTGAGGTGCTGTCTCTTTGCTATTACAGGAAGAAGAGGCACTGTCATTACTGTTATAGCTTAAAGCCCTGAGAATTTTTGCCATATCTAAAGCTTAGAAAGTCAGAGACCGGGGTGAGCCAAGATGGCAGCTGGAAAGCAGGGACTTGCGTGAGTTCCATACCGAGTCCCTCCAAAAACCTATAAAAAATGGCTCTGAACCAATTCTAGAACTGCAGAACCCACAAGACAGCAGAGGGAAACAGGGCTCCCGCCCAGGACAGCCTGGATGGTCTCTGGGTGAGGTCTATCCCACACAGAGCTGGGAGCTGGGAGCTGGGAGCTGGGAACAGAGTGGAGCAGAACCCAGCCTGAGCAGCATGGACCATCCAGACCAGAAGGCAGGCGGAGGGAGCCCTAGAGCCCTGAATCAGTGAGCTGCAGCAGTTACCAGACTCCTCAATCCACAAATACCATAGACTGTGGAGAAGGTTAGTGGGAAAAGCTGCGGGAGTGTAAGGAGTTCGCGGTTCGGCTTCCAGCCCCGGGGGCAGCAGAGGTGGGGCAGCTACAGCTGCTGCCGCTTCTGGCCCCAGGCCCACCTGGTGGGAGGAATTAAGTGGCGGATCAGAGCAGGAGTGCACAGCCTGCTGAAGATCTAAGCCCAGTCCCGGTCGGGGGTTCTTGGGGAAGAAGGAGTGCTGGTGTGACAGAGCTGGCACCTCCCTAACGTGGAACATAGAACTCATTAGTCTACAAGCAGTCATACCCCACTGAAAAACTCAAGGCTCAAGTTAGTTGGTTGGGAATATGGCCAGGCAGCGAAAACACACCCAGATTCAGTCTCAGACTTTGGATTCTTTCTTTGCTGACAAAGAAGACCAAAACATAAAGCCTAAAGAAGACAACAAAGTCATAGAGCCTACAACAAAAGTCTCCAAGAAAAACATGAACTGGTCCCAGGCCATGGAAGAGCTCAAAAAGGATTTGGAAAAGCAAGTTAGAGAAGTAGAGGAAAAATTGGGAAGAGAAATGAGAAGGATGCAAGAAAACCATGAAAAACAAGTCGATGACTTGCTAAAGGAGACCCAAAAAAATACTGAAAAATACACTGAAGAAAACAACACCTTAAAAAATAGATTAACTCAAATGGCAAAAGAGCTCCAAAAAGCCAATGAGGAGAAGAATGCCTTGAAAGGCAGAATTAGCCAAATGGAAAAGGAGGTCCAAAAGACCACTGAAGAAAGTACTACTTTAAAAATTAGATTGGAGCAAGTGGAAGCTAGTGACTTTATGAGAAATCAGGATATTATAAAACAGAACCAAAGGAATGAAAAAATGGAAGACAATGTGAAATATCTCCTTGGAAAAACTACTGATCTGGAAAATAGATCCAGGAGAGATAATTTAAAAATTATTTGACTACCTGAAAGTCATGATTAAAAAAAGAGCCTAGATACCATCTTTCAAGATATTATCAAGGAGAACTGCCCTGATATTCTAGAGCCACAGGGCAAAATAGAAATTGAAAGAATCCATCGATTGCCTCCTCAAATAGATCCCAAAAAGAAATCTCCTAGGAATATTGTCGCCAAATTCCAGAGCTCCCAGATCAAGGCGAAAATACTGCAAGCAGCCAGAAAGAAACAATTTGAGTATTGTGGAAACCCAATCAGAATAACCCAAGATCTGGCAGCTTCTACATTAAGAGATCGAAGGGCTTGGAATGGGATATTCCGGAGGTCAATGGAGCTAGGATTAAAACCTAGAATCACCTACCCAGCAAAACTGAGTATCATGTTCCAAGGCAAAATATGGATTTTCAATAAAATAGAGGACTTTCAAGCTTTCTCAGTGAAAAGACCAGAACTGAATGGAAAATTTGACTTTCAAACACAAGAATCAAAAGAAGCATGAAAAGGTAATCAAGAAACGGAAATTTCAAGGGATTTAATAAAGTTGAACTGTTTTGTTTACATTCCTACATGGAAAGATGATGTGTATGATTCATGAGACCTCAGTATTAGGGTAGTTGAAGGGAATATGCATATATACATGTTCATGTATATATATATATAAGTGAATGTGTATGTATGTATATATCTATGTGTGTATGTGTATATATATATATATATATATATATATATATATATATATATATAGAGAGAGAGAGAGAGAGAGAGAGAGAGAGAAAGAGAGAGAGAGAGAAAGGGAGAGAGCGGACACAGGGTGAGTTGAAGATGAAGGGAAGATATCTAAAAGAAATAAAATGAAATTAAGGGATGAGAGAGCAACATACTGAGAGAGGGAGATAGGGAGAGATAGAATGGGGTGGATTATCTTGCATAAAGGTGGCAAGAGGAAGCAGTTCTGTGGGAGGAGGGGAGAGGGCAGGTGAGGAGGGAATGAGTGAACCTTGCTCTCATCAGATTTGGCCTGAGGAGGGAATACCATACATACTCAATTGGGTATCTTACCCCACAGGAAAGAAGAGGGAAGAAGATAAAAAAATAAAAGGGGGGGGGATTATGGAGGGGAGGGCAGATGGGAGTGGAGGTAATCAAAAACAAACACTTTGGAAAGGGGACAGGGTCAAGGGAGAAAATTCAGTAAAGCTGGATGGGTTGGGAAGGAGAAAAATATAGTTAGTCTTTCACAGCATGAGTATTGTGGAAGGGTTATACATAATGATACACGTGTGGCCTATGTTGAATTGCTTGACTTCTTAGGGAGGGTGGGTGAGAAGGGAAGAGGGGAGACAATTTGGAACTCAGTTTTAAAAATAAATGTTCAAAAACAAAAAAAAAGTTTTTGCATGCAACTAGAAAATAAGATATGCAGGCAATGGGGCGTAGAAATTTAACTTGCCCTACAAGAAAGGAAGGGAAAAGGGGATGAGAGGGGAGGGGGGTGATAGAGGGGAGGGCTGACTGGGGAACAGGGCAACCAGAATATATGCCATCTTGGAGTGGGGGGGAGGGTAGAAATGGGGAGAAAATTTGTAATTCAAACTCTTGTGAAAATCAATGCTGAAAACTAAATATGTTAAATAAATTTAAATTTAAACTGGTCAAAAAATAAATAAATGAATAAAAATGTCTTAAAAAAATTTAAAAAAAAAGGAAAGTCAGAGACCTCATATATACAGCAGTTGAACCAAGATGAGGGAGGACACTTTGTAGCTACTTCTAGAATGGGAGGGAAGAGCCTATCTCCGGGGTGGGAAACCTGTTTGGAATCAGTCAAAGGTCCATACCTGAAGACCTAGAGGCCCACATGTGACCTCAAAGCCACAGGTTCTCCATTCCTGGTGTGAATGAAATCCAGCAAAAGTAGTCAGACAGGATGGTGAACCAAGAGAAAGCATTGTCTCTCTCTGTCTGTCTGTCTGTCTGTCTGTCTCTCTCTCTCTCTCACACACACACACACACAGACACACACACAGACACAAACCCTAGAAAAAAGAATATCAAGGGAAATGCATGATCAACAGCATTAGAGACTAAGGAGAGCCCAAGAAGGATGACAATAGAGAACATATTTGGTAGGAGTGCTAGGAAGGCAGGGACTCCTCTCCCTCTGGGTCTCCCTTCAGTTCCCAGAACATCAGGGCCTCAGAGGAAGTCAGGACAGCTGATTAACTGTTAAACAGACTTTTGAATGTCTGAGTTTCTGAGACTGGACATCCTTTCAAGTATTCTTTTCTTGGCCTCTCTTTCTGCTCTCTGACCTATAGAGGATACTTCAAAGCCTTTACTGTCCCTGAATCCTCCATGGGACAGAATTTTCAGGGGAGAGAATGTGACCCTTCACTGTGAGGGATCCAGTGCCTCACATAGCAATGAGATCCAGTGGCTCCACAATGGTTCCAACATCCCAGTTCAAACTCCCAGCTATAGCATCACTTTTGCCACCATCAACAACAGTGGAGAATATAGGTGCCGGACTCGTGATTCTGCCCTCAGTGACCCTATGTATCTAGAAGTCTATAGTGGTAAGTGTTGGACCTAAGGAGATCTGGGGCAAAGATGGAATGAAAAAGCATTTTTTTTTCACAAGCAGCCCAGATTTAACCTACTGAGCTAGATTGAATCTGAGTGCCTTCATGGAGGCAAGATGGAGATTATATACACAAAGATTGTAGGAGGAATTGAGGGGTGGCCTGGGGTGACTAGAGGAGGGCTGTGCTAAGTGTTGGATATATGAATCAAAAAGAAACAAAAATGATGGCTTCTGCTATCAAGTAGTTTACATTCTAATCAGGAAAAACAAGACATATGAAGCAAAAGAGTTGCAGAAAAGTTGGATAGGCCTGAATGTCAGTCTTATGTCAAGGTTCAACGATCCTTAGAGTGCATCAGTAAATCAGATAGTACAATGCCCAGGGGTCTGTAGGGCATTGTGGCAGGATAAATGACAATGCCTGATGATCTTTAAATTACCAGTAGTCTTATAGCTGTTGATTTGCAGCTGATTCAAATGGAATGAACATTTATGTCATTTTTTTCCACCTGACCACCCCCCATGGTGTCCAGGAAGTTGGTGGAGAGGCTAAAGAAAGACAGAAGAGTATCCTTTCAGTAGTTCTTTCTGCCTGACTGCCTGGATGAGGTCTTTTTGGTTTAACATACTGGATGGTTCTCTACTACCACCCTCTTTTCTTCTGTGCAAGACGTAGGCGTTGTTTGATTCATGGGCCCCAACTTTCCCTGATTGTAGTGCTCATATTGGGGAGCTGGCAAAGGGTTTAAGTCAGTCACATGTCTCAAATTGCCTCAATCATAGGCAGTTGCAGAGCTGAGCTGGGGCTTCTTAACTGTGTTAGGAGTGAGCTTGGGGCAGGAGCACCTAGAGCCTTGTCAACACATCTTTATCTAGAATGGATCATGCTTGATTAACCTTATTTCCTTTTTTTTGACAGAGTTAAAAGACTGGTTGAACAATCAAATGCTTTCTATAGAGTTCATCAAGATTTTAATAATGCATGTGACAACCCACCGCATGCTATTTTTGTGGATAAAGCAAAGAGATATGAGTTATAATAATACTGTTAGTTAGATTAGGAACTGGCCGATTGATCACAACAGTGCCTGGCACATTGTAAGTGCTAACTTGGAAAGACTGTTTCCATGTAATAAGATTAGGAGTGGTAGTATCACTTATATAGTGCTTTAGGATTTAGGAAGTACTTTGTATATATGATCTTATTTGATCCTTAACAATTACCCTATGAGGTAGGTGCTATTATTATCCCCATATTTCAGATGAGGGAACAGAGGCTAGCATTTATTACAGACTTTGTTAAAGGTTCAGATAGAAAGCTTATCAAATTTGCAGATGGCACCAAGCTGGAAAGATAGCTAACACATTAGATAAAATTAAGACCCAAAAAATCTTTACAGACTTAAGTGTTGGGCATTCAGAATGGTGTAAGGGAAAGCTCCAAATCACAATTTGAGTTAGAGGACCTTATTTTAAATCTTGTCTTGATGCTTATTATCTGCAATGCTTTTAGTCAAGTGATAACCTATCTATACCTTGGTTTCCTCATCTGGAAGACAAAGGAATTGGCCTAAATGGCCTCAGATGTTCCTTCCAACTGTACATCTATAATCCTCTCCTCTACTTTGATAAAATTCAGTAGGGCTAAATGTAAACACTCTGAGTTGGATTAAAAACTCAACTCTACAAATACAAGAGGCAAAAGATATGACTACTGTGTGTGTGTGTGTGTGTGTGTGTGTGTGTCTGTGTGTGTCTCTGTGTGTGTGTGTTTGTGTTTAGAAAGGATCCTGGGGATTGGGGAGGAGACTGCAATTTCAATCTAAGTAAGTAAAATAATCTCAACAACCTCCATATGACAACAAAAATAGGCTGCATTAAGAAAGATACAGTTCCCAGCCTCAGATAAGTGATAATCCCATTGTATTCTGCTCTGGGCAGACCACATCTGTTTGGTTCTGAGCTCCCTACTTTGGGAAGTAACTGGATAAACTGATGATTGCCCAGAAGATAGCAACTGGGACAGGGAAGGATCTTGAGACCACACTTTGTGAGGATCAGTTGAAGGAACTAAAGATATTTAGCAAGGAAAAGAAAAGAATTAGGGGAGACATGATAGCTATATTCAAATACTTGATAGGCTTTCAGAGGAGAAAGTAAGGCTGGTAACTTAGCACAGCCTTCCCTCACTTAAATCCAATTCACTTGCCTGTCATGGCTTCACCTCCCTGATGTCATTGTCCTTTTTCAGATCAAAGGATAACCAACAACCTCTGTGAATAGTAGTAGGAGCTGCCCCACTGGGGACCCAACTGGAACTGGTCAATTGGGCAACACAGTTCCCTTCTCTTTCTCTTTCTCTCTTTCTTCCTTCCTTCATTCCTTCCTTCGTCCCTTCGTTCCTTCCTTCATTGCTTTCTTCCTTCTTTCCTTCCTTCCTTTTTTCCTTCCCTCCTTCCTTCTTTCCTTTCCTTTCTTTTCCATTCCTTTCCTTTCCTTTCCTTTCCTTTCCTTTCCTTTCCTTTCCTTTCCTTTCCTTTCCTTTCCTTTCCTTTCCTTTCCTTTCCTTTCCTTTCCTTTCCTTTCCTTTCCTTTCCTTTCCTTTCCTTTCCTTTCCTTTCCTTTCCTTTCCGTATGTCCACATAGAGTATCATACCCTTACCTGCAAGTGCTCTGCCCAAAGGAATGTAAATTTGGGTTGCTGAAACCTCACAAGAGGTTTCACAATCTCACAAGATATCTTGGAGTTTATGGGTTTATTATTTTTTTCTTTTACTTTTTTAATTAATTAATTTTTAGTTTTCAACATTCACTTCCATACGATTTTTGAGTTCTAACTTCCCACTCCCCCCAAGGTAGCATGTAATCTGATATAGACTCAGTGTATACATTCGTATTAAACGTATGTTCACACTAGTCATGTTGTAAAGAAGGATTAGAACCAATTGGAGGAACCACAAGAAAGAAGAAACGGGATAAAGAGAAAGAGAGGCAGAGAGAGAGACAGAGAGAGAAAGAGCAAGTAGTGCACTTTGAACTGCATTCAGACTCCGTAATTCTTTTTCTGGGTGTGGACAGCATTTTCCATTATGAGTCTTTTGGAGTTGTCTTAGATCCTTGCATTGCTGAGAAGAACTAAGTCTATCAAAGTTAGTCATCACACAATGTTGCTGTTACTGTGTGCAATGTTCTCCTGTCTCTGTTCACTTCACTCAGCATCAGTTCATGTAAGTCTTTCCAGCTTTTTCTGAAGTCCGAGGTAACGCCCGTTCAGGGAATAGGCCTCTTTAAGAAGTTAAACACAAAAAATAAGGAAAGTGAAAATAATATGTTTCAATATGCATTCAGATTCCATTAGTTCTTTCTCTGAATGTGGATAGCTGAATGGAAAATCATCATGAGTCTTTTGGAGTTGTCTTGTATCATTGTATTGCTGAGAAGAGCTAAGTCATTCATACTTGATCATCACACAATGTTGCTAATACTGTGTACAATGTTTCTGTGGTTCTGTTTACTTCACTCAGCATCAGTTCATGTAAGCCTTTCCAGCTTTTTCTGAAGTCCGAGGTAACGCCCGTTCAGGGAATAGGCCTCTTTAAGAAGTTAAACACAAAAAATAAGGAAAGTGAAAATAATATGTTTCAATATGCATTCAGATTCCATTAGTTCTTTCTCTGAATGTGGATAGCTGAATGGAAAATCATCATGAGTCTTTTGGAGTTGTCTTGTATCATTGTATTGCTGAGAAGAGCTAAGTCATTCATACTTGATCATCACACAATGTTGCTAATACTGTGTACAATGTTTCTGTGGTTCTGTTTACTTCACTCAGCATCAGTTCATGTAAGCCTTTCCAGCTTTTTCTGAAGTCCGAGGTAACGCCCGTTCAGGGAATAGGCCTCTTTAAGAAGTTAAACACAAAAATAAGGAAAGTGAAAATAATATGTTTCAATATGCATTCAGATTCCATTAGTTCTTTCTCTGAATGTGGATAGCTGAATGGAAAATCATCATGAGTCTTTTGGAGTTGTCTTGTATCATTGTATTGCTGAGAAGAGCTAAGTCATTCATACTTGATCATCACACAATGTTGCTAATACTGTGTACAATGTTTCTGTGGTTCTGTTTACTTCACTCAGCATCAGTTCATGTAAGCCTTTCCAGATTTTTCTGAAATCTGCCTACTTATCATTTCTTATAGGACAATAGTATTATATTACATTCATATACCACAACTTGTTCAGCCATTCCCCAACTGATAGACATTACCTCAATTTCCAATTCTTTGCCACCGCTAAAACAGTTGCTATAAATGTTTTTGTCCATGTAGATTCTTTCCCCCTTGTTTATGATCTTTTTGGCATACAGACTTAGCAGTGGTATTGCTAGATCAAAGTGTATGCATAGTTTGATTGTCCTTTGGGCATAGTTCCAAATCCAGAATCATTGGATCAGTTCTACAACTCCACCAATAGTGCATTAGTGTACCAATTTTCTCACATCCTCTCCAGTGCTCGTCATTTGCCTTTTCTGTCGTATTAGCAAATCTGATAGGTGCGAGGTGCACCTCAGAGTTGTTTTAATTTGAATTTCTATAATCAATAGTGATTTAGAGCCTTTCTTCATATGATTATAGGTAACTTTGATTTCTTCCTCTGAACACTGCCTGCTCTTCTCCTTTCACCACTTATCAATTGGAGAATGACTTGTATAATTACAAATTTGACTCAGTTCTCTATATATTTGAGACATGAGGCCATTAGTAGAGATATTTACTATCAAGTTTGTTTCCCAGCTTTCTGCTTTCCTTCTATTATTGTTTGCATTGGTTTTGCTTCAGTAAAATCTTTTCAATTCAATATAATCAAAATTATCTATTTTATATTTCATAATGCTATCTATATCTTTATTGGTCACAAATTCTTCCCTTCTCCATAAATCTGAAAGGTGAACTATTCCTTGCTCTCCTAATTTGCCTGTGGTATCCATGTTTATGTCTAAACCATGTGCCATATTGTTTTCCAGTTTTCCCAAAAGTTTTTGTCAAACAGTGAAAGGAACTTGCATTCTAATGGGGATGATACAAACAGAAGGTTTCAGCAGAAAATCATATGGAAAGATACCATGGTACATGTGGTGTAATGGCAAAACAGATGGTAATGTTCTCTAATGTCATTTCTACTGAAAATCATATCCATGTCTGACATTGAACCATTTGACAATGCCAAGAAGTGAACTTTGGTGATGAGAACTCTATTTTCTGGGTCTTTGGTAACTGTGATTGCTGAGCAAGCAGGGATTCCAGCACCCTGAGAGCAAATGCCAAGTCACATCTCCATAGGGATTACTTCCCACAATGATGGCTGTGAGATTCAGGCTGGAAGTGCAACATGTGTTGGTGGTGACAAGGAAAGTAGATCCCAGTGTGGATGGTTGTCTAATCATGGCCTTGTGCTTTGAATGAACTATAGAAAGGGTGAAGAGAGAAAATATGAAATACTCATGGATGAATAGAAGAGGATAGAATAGACTTTCCCACAAGTTAATATTCCCAATGAGGGCTTGTTGTGCTTCAATAATCTATAGCTTAGGTTGGGGGAGTTGGGCTCAGTATATCAGTGCTGACACAGACTGAAGAATCCACAGATTGTTTTTGAATAGTAATAATTTTTTTCTAAAATTCTGAGGAGGGGTTGATAGAAGGGGTCCCTAGGCTTCTCCACACTGTCAAAAAGATCCATGACACCAGAGAGGTTTAAAATGCCTGGTATAGATGAAGCTCTGGAAGAAAGATCCCATCTCTTCCCACCTCTCCATCCTTCCAATACTGAGGGGAGAGGGAAGGGATGTCAAAGTCACAGAAAAACTATGAAGTTTATTATTTTGGCATTTTCAGACTGCCTGCTCCTCCAATCTTCACTTCCAATCATGCAAGAGGGAGAACCCCTACTTCTGCATTGCCATGGTTGGAAGAACCAAGCTGTCTACAAGGTGACTTTCTACCATAAAAACAAAGCTCTCAAATACTGGTATGAGAACCACAACATCTCCATTCGTCATGCCACAGTCCACAACAGAGGCTCCTACCACTGCACTGGCATCCTATGGAGGATAAATTACACCTCAGAGGCTCTGTACATTGATTTCCACGCTGAAAAAGGTAAGGATCAAGCTAAGGAACCCTTTATCATCAGGGTCCAGAAAAAATAGCTTATAAAAGATTCTAGGAATTGGAAAGGTATCTCACCCTTCAGAGAGTAGAAGGTCTGAATTGACATTGGAAACTATCTGTTTGGGTGGCAAGAGTAGAGTATGAGTGGAGACAGAGGGTGGAAAGGAAGTAGAGCAGCCTTTTGCCAGAAGGCAATTGATGTTAATTCCATGATCTATGGCAAATCTACCCTTGTTACATTATCTGAAAAAACTAAAGGAGCCCCTGGAAACTATCTAACATGTTAGGGATTACTGTGACCTGTTTTTTGGGCATCATCCACACTGTTTTCAATGTTTATTGAGAATAGTTAGTTCCTTGTACATAAAATCTAACAAACATAATGTTAGAACTAGAAACTAACTTAATGGTCATCTATGCCAACCTTCTAATTTTAAAATAGTGTGTACCCAGTAAATACTTAGTTATTTGTTGATTAGTGGACCAATATGCTTATAAATAACTAATTAACTTTAAATGCATTGATCTGCCCTTTGTTTTAAGTGGTCCCATCCCATTTCCTTTGCCCATTTCTTCTTCAGATATTTGAGTCCTAGGGAAACAAATAGTTTGCTGTTAACATATCTTGTAAAATCCCTTAAGATTAGTAGTGGTCAGTTGGGAAGCCATGTAGGCTAGATTATGTGGGGTAGTCACAATTTCAAGAAAAAAATATGTACTTTCAATGCCACTTTAAAAAATACCCCTTTTTCTGCTCAGTTCTCATGATCTATTCCTCTAGTCTGCAGCCTCAAGGCCACATGTGGCCCTTTAGGTCCTCAAGTGCAGCCCTTTGACTGAATCCAAACTTCATAGAACAAATCAACTTAATAAAAGGATTTGTTAGACTTGTTTGTTAGATTTGTTGGACTAGACTAGAGTTGAGTCCATATCAGCCACATTCAGGAATGGTTACACTTCTGATCTTACCACCACCCATACAAGTTCCACTACTATGATAAAGAACTCTGAAATTCCTTTGTAAAAACACAACCCACACTTAGTCCATCTTTCCCCATGATTTACTCTTCCTAAACTTAGATTATTTTTCATCCTTACCATAACTTTCAAACCTTATATTCATTATTTCTTTCCAAGGCCATCATTCCTGCGCTGGCTTTAATTTCCTCCCTTCTGAATCTTGGCTCTTAAGTTAACCAGTTCAGTGCCATTCAATCACTTATTCTCCATTCCTTGCTCCTAGTCTTGTTGATACCCACACCTTGCCAAACATCATCCCTAGGTTACTCTCCTCATCTTTTTTCTCTTCCCCTACTTAGCATGTTGCCGGAGAGAGCTAGATCAAGTCACACAACTGAGTTGACTGGGTCTACTATGAATTTGCTATTTAATTTTTATTGGGCCTTTGTAACAAAACAGTCCTTTAGTTGAACCCTGATTTACTATCTCTACTATTGTCCTGAGTGAACATTGCAAACTTTTTCTTCTACCCTCAAACCTCTTATGAGGAATTTATTTGTATTTTACAAAAAAAAATAGAAGGCACATTCACTGTGAACTCTCTGCTCCCCTTCACTACATAACTTGGACTCCATTGACTTCACCTTCCCTACACAATTCTCTCCTCCTTTACTCCCTATCTCTAATGATCAGGTAGCCCTACTCCATGCAAAAACCAATATTGCCACAGTTGTCCTTAATCCTATTCCCTCCCATCTTCCCCAACAAATTGCATCCACAATTGAAGAACCTAAGTGGCACAGTGTATAGAATGTTGGACTTAGTCAGGATTACTTGAGTTAAAATCCTGTCTTGGACACTCACTACCTGTGTGACCTTGGGCATGTTACCTACACTCTTTCTCAACCATCTGTACACTTAGGATAAGAATATTTACCTCATGGGGCTATTTTCAAGATCAAATGAGAAAAATAAAGCACTTGCTATCCAAATGTTAGCTCTTATCACTACAATGTTTCTTTTCTCTAAATATGTATCTCCTTATTTATACATTCCTTCTCTGATATCTACAAATGTACCTGTCTTACACATCCTTAAAAGCCTCTACAAGATAGGACCACATCCTCTAGTCGACTTTTTTCTGTACCTTTTATCCCCTTCTCAGGTAAACTACATGAGAAAATCATCTGAATTTCGTACCTCCATTTCCTTTCCTTCATTCATTTCTCAGCCCCTTGCAATTTGGCTTCAAACGTTGTCTCAAGTGAAAAGACTCTATTGAAAGTTCTCAATGACCACTTAATTGTCAAGTCTGATGGCCTTTTCTTCGTCTCCATTCTTCTGGACCCTTCCAAATCAATTGGCACTATTGAGCATTCTTTTCCCTTAAATACTTTCTCCCATCTTCATACTGCGACATTACCCTCTTTTCCCCCACTTCCTGCTACTTTTCCATCTCCTTTGCTAGATTGTTATATCCATATCATGCCCCCTAAATGTACTTCAATGTACTTCATCATGCCTCCTAGTTGTATTTCAGTGATCTAGCATACTCCGAGCCTCATTCTCTTCTTTCTCTACATTCTCTCATTTGATGATCTCATAAACTTCCATAGATTTAATTATCATTACTATGTAAGTGAATCCTAAATTAATATGTTCAGCCCTGTTGTCTATAGTGAGCTCCATCAAGGGATAACCAACTGCCTGTTGGATATTTCAAACTAAATATTCCTCGAATATCTTAAATTCAATGTGTCCAAATTGGAACTCAAATGTTCCTATAAGCCCAATCCTCTTCTTCCAACTTTAAAATTTCTTTCAGTGGTATCACCATCTTTCCAGTCATCTAAATATGCAACCTGCAATATCCTTGCTTCTTTAATATGTACTTGTCAAATCTTATAATTTCTCTCCACAACACCCCTTACATATATCCCCCTCTCTCCACTAGCCCATCCTAATTCAGCTATTCAATATGCCTCACCCAGATTACTATATTAACTTTTCCATTGGACTCACTCATCTGTGTGTAATCCAGTCTATCCCCACCCCCACCCACCTTGACTTCCAGAGTGATTTTCTTAAATCACAAATCTGGGCATTTCACTCATCTACTCAATAAACTTTGGTGGCTCCCTATAATTTCTAAGACCAAATATAGACTCCTCAGTTTGGCATTTAGGGCCATTTATAATTTCACCCTTACTCCTTTTCCTACATTACTCCACTTCCTGCTTCCTTCAGTCAAATCAACTTGCTTTTTGTTTCTTGTTCTTCCTCTCCATGCCTTTGTGTTAACCTTCTCCCATGTCTTGAATGTGCTCCTCTGTCCCGTAGAATCCTTAGTCTCATTCAAGACCATATCTCAGTCCCAGCTTTGGCATGTGGGTTTTTCTGGTCTCCCTAGATGTTAGTACCTTCTCCTACCTCATCTCTCCTGAGAGAGTATAAGTTCCTTAAAAGAAGGGGCTGGTCCACTTCAGTCTTTTCATTCCCAGGGCTTAGGACAGTGCCTAGCATAACAGGTCTTAATAATTTTTTGCTTTGATTGATTGATTGTCCAACCAGGTTCCCAACTTTTAGTTAAAAAAGTGGCTAGTTTGGAGAAAGGAGGAGATTTATGGAGAGATGAGAATCTTTATTACCTCCCACTCATCACAAGGGCCTCCCTCCTCCTCCTCATTCCTCCTATTCATCTTAAGACGATGTAGAACCAAAAGTAAAGGACAGAAAGTTCTGAGTCTCATTGAATTTCCAAATTTTGATTTTCAGACTAAGGACCTGTTTCATTTGTCTGCCTGTCTCAAATGTTCTGTAGGTGCTCTCAGCCATATGCAATTCCTACTCCCTCTGATGATGGGAATTCTATTTGTTGTGGACACAGCCCTGTTGGTTTTGACACAGAAACAACTAAATTTCCTCATTGAAAAGGAGAAGATCTTGGCATCCAAAGATCCTGCAAAGGCTGATACTGAGGCTGAGTCTAAGGCTAAGTCTGATAATGAAGCTGCTTTTGATCCTGAACCTGAACCTCAGCCTCAACCTGAACCTGAACCCAAATATGAACCTGATCCTGATCCTGATCTGGATCCTGACCTAATACCATTATCATTGAAATCTGATGTCACAGCATAAGCCACAGAGCTTTAAGACCACTGAACAGACACGTTGCTCCAGGAGTCACTTTCTTCATCTGTAAATGAAGAAATTGGAGTAAATAATTATTAAAGTCCCTCCCATCTCTAATATTATCTGCCTCTTTCTCTTTCTGTCTGTACTCTTCCTCCTTTATCCTTGTTCATGATACGTACACCCACAGAACCTTTCAGGTCTTCCCTTCTTCCCAGTTTCCTTCCTTTTTCTGCTTGATTTCAGTCAGTAGACAGTGTCCTACTCTTTCCCCTCACTCCAAAGGCTGATTGCCAAGAAGAGCATAGACACCACTGGCTGAAGTGAACTCAAATGTTATATGGCTGTGCTAGGGGGCCTTATCATGTAAAGTAGTGATTTTTCTCTCTGAGTTCTTAAGTGTGTTACACATTTTGAGTTTATAGTAACTGACATGGCAGAAAGAGAAAAAGATAGATTTATTCACTAAGAAGACTCTGAAGTAATAAAGTTCAGTTATTTGAATAACCGATCTCCTTTGCCTATTATATAACAAAAGGAAAAGAAACAGTAATCACCCAAAAAATTCATATGGCCTTGGAGACTCAAGCACTGTGTTGGAATTCAAAAGACCTGGATTCTAGCTCCAGCTCTACCACTTACTAATTGTTTGAACATAAGCAAATACATTTCTCCCTATTGGCCTATTTTCTTTGCCTATATGATAGGAGGGTAGAACTAAAAAAATTACAAGAGCCTTTTTCTAGTGTCAATATGTTAACACTTTTCCTTCTGTGCCATCACTTCTCATCCTTAACCCTGAAGGGAGATGAGGTTTTTTTGGTGCCTTACAATGAAACTTTCCCCTTCCACTGTCCTGCTATTTATCTGTCATTGGCACTAACTCTTCTAGATGTTGTTGTTCAGGCATTTCAATCATGTCTGACTGATCATAACACCATTTGGGGTTTTCTTGGCAAAGATACTGGAATGGTTTGCCATTTCCTTCTCCAGTTCATTTTACTGATGAGGAAATTGAGGCAAACAATTATGTTAATTGCCAAGAGTCACACCACTAGTAAGAGTATGAGGCCAGATTTGAACCTAAGTCTTCCTGACTCCTGGACTCATGCTCTATCTCATTTGTCACCTAGCTGCCCCAATTCTTCTAGATATTCATTCAAAAAATAAGTGTATTTCAAAGGGTTGTGTTATAAACTCTATAAATATATGAGTCCCCCTTTCACTGGTTTAAAAGGCTCCTAAGAGAAAAATAGTACCTTTCACATTACATTAAAGTGAAGCATGGAGTTCAGAACAAAGAAACAATAGTTTCATTCTATTCCGTCCTAGTCAGATCAGATGTATAATCATGAGTGGAGCATTTTAATAGGGCCATTGAGAACATGAATCTGATCCAAAGGAAGGCAATCTGATTGATAAAAGGTTTCTAATTCATACTATATAAGGATTGATTGAAAGATCATCTACCTTGGAGAATATTAGAGAGGACAGGTTATTTGATTGACTTTCATGTGGAAGGAGGATTAGACTTGTTCCACTTGTTCCTAGAGGGTAGAGCTAAGAACAATATATGTCAGTTGTAAAGGAGCAAATTTGGGCTTGGTGTTAGAAAAATTCTTCCTAAGAATTAGAGCTATCCAAAAATAGAACTAGATACCTTGGGACCCTCTTCAATGAAGGTCTTCAAACAGGAGTTTGGTATGCTATAAAGGAGATTCTTATTTTGGTATAGGTTGGACTTGGTGGTCTCTAAGAATCCTTCCAACTGTGAGACCCTATGACTGTTTTAGAGCTTTAAGACCGCAATGACTAGAAAATCATTTCAAGCAACTAAGAGAAAGTCATCATATTTTTAAGTCAGTATGAATCGCATAAGATTCTTCTATAAAAATGAAAAATGACAGGTGTAATACAATATGCAGAAAATTATAATATGTAGGGTAAACATGGCCTGATGAAAATAACAATGGATTTGATGTTCATAAAAAGTATATTTAAACTGAAACTCTGCTACTTGTTACCCACATGGATCTTAGAGTTGGAGTATTTGTATCTGACAAATGAAGAAACACCATAAATGATTAAACAAAGAAATAAAAAAATCTAAGGATATCAGTGACACTGACAGAATGAGTATTAAACATAGCACTGCATCTAATGGCATAGAGATCAAATTTTTTTCTTTCTTCTTTTTAATTAAGATTTTTTTTAATTTTTAGTTTATAACCCTCAGTTCTGCATGATTTTGAGTTCCAGATTTTTTTCCCTCCTCTCCCCCCCACCCTCCCCAAGATGACATGGAACCCGATAGATCTTCTACATATAACTTTGCATTAAACTCATTTACACAATAGTCAAGTTGTAAAGAAGAATTATGACCAATGGAATGAATTATGAGAAAGAAGAATCAAAAACAAAACAAAAGAAAAAAAAAAACAAAAACAAAAGAGGAAAAAAGCAAAAGAAAAAAAGGAGAGCAAATAGTTTGTCTCAATCTGCATTCAGACTCCATAGTTATTTCTCTCGACGTAGATAGCGCTCTCCATCATGAGTCCTTTGGAGCTGTCTTTAAACCTTGTGTTGCTGAGAAGAGCCAAGTCTATCAAGGTTAGTCATCACAAAATCAATATATCTGTGGTTGTGTATAATATTCCCTTGGTTCTGCTCCTCTCACTCAGCATCATATCATGTAGGTTTTTTCCAGATCATTATGGAGTCTGTATCTTCCCCATTTCTTATAGCACAATAGTATTCCATTGCATTCATATGCCACAACCTATTCAGCCATTCCCCAATTGATGAGCATTCCTTTGATTCCCAATTCTTTGCTACCACAAAAAGAGCCACCATAAATATTTTTGTACATATGGGTCCCTTTCCCATTTGTGTGATCTTTTTAAGATATAACCCTAGAAGTGGTAATGTTGGGTCAAAAGATATGCACATTTTTGTAGCCCTTTGGGCATAGTTCCAAGTTGCTCTCCAGAATTGCTAGATCAGTTCACAGCTCCACCAGCAATGTAACAGTGTTCTAATTTTCCCACATCTTCTCCAGCATTTATCATTTTCCTGTTCTGTCATGTTAGCCAATCTGACAGGAGAGATGTGGCACCTAAGAGTTGTTTAGATTTGCATTTCTCTAATCAATAGTGTTTTACAGCATTTTTTCATATGCCTATAGATATCTTTAATTTCTTCCTCTGAAAACTGCCCGTTCATATCCTTTGACCATTTCTCAATTGGGGAATGGCTTTTATTCCTATAAATTTGGCTCAGTTCCTTGTATATTTTAGATATGAGGCCTTTAACACAGACATTGGTTGTAAAGATTTTCTCTCAATTTTCTGTTTCCCTCCTAATTTTTGTTGCATTGGCTTTGTTTATACAAAAAGTTTTCAATTTAACATAATCAAAATTATCCATTTTGCGTTTTGTAATGCTCTCTATCTCTTGTTGGGTCATGAATTCTTCCCTTTCCCATAGATCTGATAGGTAAATTATTCCTTGCTCTCCCAAATTGCTTATACTATCAGCCTTTATTTCTAAATCATGAACCAAATTTGACTTTATTTTGGTAAATGGTGTAAGATATTGGTCTATGTCCAGTTTCTGCCATACCATTTTTCAACTTTCCCAGCAGTTTTTCTGGAATAGTGAATTCTTAGCCCAGAAGCTGGTTTCTTTGGGTTTATCAAGGAGTAGATTGCTGTAGTCATTGATTTCTGCATCTTGTGTACCTAACCTATTCCATTGATCTACCACACTGTTTCTTACCCAGTACCAGGTAGTTTTAATGAATGCTGCTTTCTAGTACAGTTTGATATCTGGTGTGGCTAAGCCACTTTCCCTAGCATTTTTTTTTCATTAATTCCCTTAATATTCTGGACTATTTGTTCTTCCAGATGAATTTTGTTATTATTTTATCTAGCTCTGTAAAATAATTTTTAGTAGTTGGACTGGTATGGCACCGAATAAGTAAATTAATTTAGGCAAAACTGTCATTTTTATTATATTAGCTCGGCCTAACCATGAGCAACTGATGTTATTCCATTTATTTAGATCTGACCTTATTTGTGTGAGAAGGGTCTGTCTTGGCAGGTAGACTCCCAAATATTTTATAGTGTCTACGTAACTTTGAATGGAATTTATCTTTCTATCTCTTGCTGTTTGGCTTTGTTAGTAATATCTAGGAATGCGGAGGATTTATGTGTGTTTATTTTATATCCTGCCACTTTGCTAAAGTTGTTTAGTATTTTAAGATGTTTTTTATTTGAATCCCTGGGTTTTTCTAAGTAAATCATCATGTCATCTGCAAAAAGTGATAATTTAGTTTCTTCTTTGCCTATTCTAATTCCTTCAATTTCTTTTTCTTCTCTCAATGCTAAATCTAACATTTCTAGTACCAAATTGAGTAATAGGAGTGATGATGGACATCCTTGTATCACCCCTGATCATATTGGGAATGCGTTAGCTTATCCCCATCAGATATAATGCTTGCTGATGGGTTTAGGTAGATGTTATTTATAATTTTAAGGAAGACTCCATTTATTCTTATTCTTTCTAGTGTTTTTAATAGGAATGGGTGTTGCATTTAGTCAAAAGCTTTTTCTGCATCTATGGAGATAATCATATGGTTTCTACTAATTTTGTTATTGATATGATCAATTATGCTGATAGTTTGCCTAATACTGAACCAGCCTTGCATTCCTGGAATAAATCCTACCTGGTCGTAGTGTATTATTCTCCTGATAAGTCGCTACAATCTTTTTGCTAATGTTTTATTTAAAATTTTTGCATCAATATTCATTAGGGAAATTGGTCTATAATTTTCTTTCTCTGTTTTGACTCTTCCTGGTTTAGGTATTAGTACCATATTTGTGTCATAAAAAGAATTTGGTAGGACTACACCTATTTTCCCAAATAGTCTATAAAGTATGGGAATTAATTATTCTTTAAATGTTTGATAGAATTCACATGTAAAACCATCTGGCCCTGGAGATTTTTATCATTGATGGCTTGCTCAATTTCTTTCTCTGAGATGGGGTTATTTAGGTAATTTACTTCCTCTTCTGTTAACCTGGGCAATTTGTATTTTTGTAAATATTCATCCATTTCCCTAAGGTTATCAAATTCATGGACATACAATTGGGCAAAATAATTCCGAATTATTGTTTTGGTTTCCTCTTCATTGGAGGTGAATTCATGCTTTTCATTTTTGATACTGGAAATTTGATTTTCTTCTTTCTTTTTTTTAAATCAAATTGAGTAGTGGTTTATCAATTTTATTTGTTTTTTTTCTTTTCATAAAACCATGGCTTAGTTTTATTTATTAGTTCAATAGTTTTCTTGATTTCAGTTTTATTAATCTCTCCTTTGACTTTCAGTATTTCTAATTTGGTATCTAATTGGGGATTTTCAATTTGTTCTTTTTCTAGCTTTTTCAGTTGTATGCCCATTTCATTGATCTCCTTTTTTATCTATTTTATTCATATAAGCGCTTAGAGATATAAAACTTCCCCTAAGAACTGCTTTTGCTGCATCCCATTAGTTTTGGTATGTTGTCTCATTATTGTCATTCTCTTGTATGAAGTTATTAATTGTTTCTATTTGTTCTTTGGCCTACTCATTCTTTAGAATTAGATTATTTAGTTTCCAATTAATTTTTATTTTTCTTTCTATTGTCCTTTATTACAAATAATTTTTATTTCGTCATAATCTGAGAAAGATGCATTGACTACTTCTGCCTTTCTGCACTAGATTGTGAGGTTTTTATGCCCTGGTGCATGGTCAATTTTTGAGTATGTGCCATGTACCACTAAGAAAAAAGTATATTCATTTTTAACTCCATTCAATTTTCTGCAGAGATCTATCATATCTGCCTTTTCTAAAATTCTTTTCACCTCCTTAACTTCTTTCTTGTTTATTTTGAGGTTAGATTTATCAAGTTCAGAGAGGGGGAGGTTGAGGTCCCCCACTAGTATGGTTTTGCTGTCTATTTCTTCCTGTAGCTCCCTTAACTTCTCCTCTCAGAATTTGCATGCTATACCACTAGGCGCATACATGTTAAATAATGATATTGCTTCATGGTCTATGGTGCCTCTTAGCAGGATATAGTGTCCTTCTTTACCCCTTTTAACTAGATCTTGGTTTGCTTTTGCTTTGTCTGAGATTAGGATTGTTACTCCTGCTTTTTTTTTTTTACTTTAGCTGAAGCACACTATATTCTACTCCATCCTTTTACCTTCACCCTGTGTGTATCCCCCTGTTTCAAATGTGTTTCTTGTAAACAACATAATGTAGGATTATGGTTTTTAATCCATTCTGCTATCTGCCTCCATTTTATGGGAGAGTTCATTCCATTCACATTCAGTTGTGATTACAAGCTGTGTCTTTTTCACCATCCTGTTTGCCTCACCCTTTTTATGCTTTTATTTCTCCTTCCTCCCTTCCACTCCTCAAGCGTTTTGCTTTTGACCACCACCTTCCTCAATTTATCCTCCCTCTCTTATCTTACCCTTTTCCCCTTGCTACTTCTTCCCTCCCTTTTGACCATCCCCCATTTCTTTCCCCTTCCCCCTCCTACTGCCTGTAAGACAAGTTTGATTTCTATACTTACCAGAGTATGTTATTCTCTTCTTGAACCAAATCCCATAAGAGTAAAGCTCATTTACTACTCTTCTCCCTCCCTTATTTTTCCTCTACTTTAATATGCTTTGTGCCCCTTCATGTGATGTAATTTACCCTTTTCTATTACCTCCTTACCTCTTCTTCCAGAATCCTCTTTTTACATCTCTTAATTATGTTTTTATCATTATATCAGTTATTTTACACTAACACCCACAGCTTATGTGTATCCCTTTTAATTGTCATAATAGATGTACTATTCTGAAGATTGACATATACGCACACACACACACACACACACACACACACACACACACACACACATATATATATATATATATATGACATATATAAAACAATATAATCCTATATAAGGATGTAAACAATTTGCCCATGTTGATTAACATGGTTTGTGGGTTTTTTCCCCTGTTTACCTTTTTATGCCTCTCTTGAGTTTTGTATTTGGAGATCAAATTTTCCATTGAGTTCTGACCTTTTCACCAGGAAGGTCTGGAATTCCCTTATTTCATTGAATGGCCATCTCCTTGCCTGAAAAATTAATCTCAGTTTTGCCGGGTAGTCTATCCTTGGTTGTAGTCCAAGCTCCTTTGCCCTTCGGAATATCATATTCTAATTTCCCCTATCATTTAATGTAGAAGCTGAAAGATCCTGCATGATCCTGACTCTAGCCCAATGATATTTGATATGTTTCTTTTTGGCTGCTTGCAGAATTTTCTCCTTGACTTGATAGTTCCAAAATTTGGCAATAATATTTCTTGGAGTTTTCAATTTGGCATCTCTTTCATGGGGCAATTGGTGGATTCTTTCAACGACTATTTTCCCCTCTGGTTCTAGGACCTCTGGGCAGTTATCTCTGATAACTGTCCAGGCTCTTTTTTTATTGTGGCTTTCCGGTAGACAAATAATTCTTAAATTGTCTCTCCTGGATCTATTTTCCAGGTCAGTCATTTTTCCAATCAGATATTTCACATTGTTTTCATTCTTTACATTTTGTTTGACTACTTCTTGATGCCTCATAGAGTCATTAGCTTCCACTTGCTCAATTTTAATTTTTAATGAATTGCTGTCTTCATTTTGCTTTTGAGTCTTCTTTTCCAATTGGTTGATTTTACCTTTCAGGGTGTCATTTTCTCTATTTAGATTCTGAATCTCCTTAGCCATTTCACCAATTTTACTTTTTAAAGATTTGATTTCATCAGTGTTTTTTTTCCATTTTTTCTTTTACCTCTCTAATTTGGTTTTTAAAATCCTCCTTTGGCTCTTCCAGGAATGCTTTTTGGGCTTGAGACCAGTTCACATTTCCTTTTGAGGTATCAGATGTGGGTATAGTGTCAGTGCTGTTCTCTTCCGAATTGGTATTTTGATTTTCCTTGTCTCCATAAAAAGAAACAATGGTCCTCGGTTTTGCTATGTTCTTCATGTTGGTTAGCTTTTTCCTGGCTTTACAGTGGATTTCTGCTTTTGGGGCTCAGGGATTACTGTCCCAGGCTTCTTGTTCTGGGAATTGTAAGCCTAGTTATTGGCTTTATGTGTTGTGGCCTTCTGTTTCCTGAGGTATGGAGGAGGAGTCATCTGACTGCTGGAAGTCTCCTTTTCCCCTGGGGCTGCTGTCCAGCACGGGTGGTCTCAACTGTTGTCTGTGCTGGTGTCTGCCACTTCACTTGGCTGTGCAAAGGCACATCTGGGTTCCTGGTGTTGACCCTTGCTTGCTCCACCATTCTTGGACTCAGGAATTCCCACTGTTTGGCTACTGAAGCCCCACTTCTGTCTCCTCTATTCCAGGGTTTTTTCCCAAGGTATTCTCTCTGGGTCAGGGAGGGAGGGATGAGAGCCATTTACCTGGCCATTAGGTCTCCTGGAAGTTCAAGAAGGCAAGTTTCAAACCTTTGGGCTGCAAGCCTCAGGAGTAGATGTCTCACTGCACTGCTGCCTTCCACCACTTTGACAGATTCCCATCCTGTGTTGGGAGGCCTTGGGATCTCTGCTGGTTTCAGGTGCCCAGCTTTCTCCCAGCATGGATCGCCAACTGGTTTCCACAGCTGCTTCCCCTTTGGTGTGGTCTAGTGCAGCTCTGCATGCCTGGTGCTCTCACAGCGTACTGATTTATCCTGTGGACATTGTGGACTCTCCTGGCTTGGAAATTTGCCCTACTTAGTCTACTAGTGGCTTCTAACTCTCTCAAATCTGCTCGGATTCACTTTTTTAGAGGTATCTGACTGAACTTGTGAGAGAGCTCCATTAAGATGCTGTTTTTACCTAGCCATCTTGGCTCTGTCCCCTAAAAATTTTTGAGAAAAAAGTAAAATAAAAAAGGAGACAAAAGTAAAAACAACAGAAGTAGGTGATCATAACCATATGTTTTTTTTTTTTTATAGGAAGGGAGATAGGAAGGAATGAAGGAATGAAGGAAGGAAGGAAGGAAAGAAGGAAGGAAGGAATGTATTGATG
Source organism: Trichosurus vulpecula (assembly GCF_011100635.1). Classification (NCBI taxonomy): domain Eukaryota; kingdom Metazoa; phylum Chordata; class Mammalia; order Diprotodontia; family Phalangeridae; genus Trichosurus; species Trichosurus vulpecula. The sequence continues at coordinate 157,398,251 of NC_050576.1, read as the reverse complement.
TTTACCAGCCAGCCAGAAGACAAAATTACTTCAGAACAAAGATATTTAACAAAACTAAATAAGCACCAGGAGATACCACTAGGAAACTCACAAAGAGTAATATACTGTTAGGGACCATGTGTCTCTGAGACACATTTGAAGTACAGTGTCATTTCTCTAATTTTCAACACTCCCAATGTATTCTGGTAACCTTGATGGGTTGCTCCCACTAAGCTTGCTTCCTACTGATCTTGGGTGGAATATACTCTCTGTCAGTTTTGTAGTTTCTGTTAGGTATGTGGGTAAGGCCTTTAGTATCTTCGGTAATTACTCTCTTCTGGTCAAATGTGGTGACTGCTAGATAGATAGATAGATAGATCTATTGGCTCCATGATCACTGATAGTTGTTGACAGAGATAGCTCAACTGGGTAGGACATTGTAATACTTCACTTTGCATCCAGCTCTTGGTTTCACTAGGGATCCTTAGCTGATTGCTACATTTTACCTCATAAAAGGAAGAACAGGCTTTACTATCTATCTCTTAATGGAAATCCCAAACAATTACTTTTTTTCTTGCAAAGGCAAGACTTATCATCAACTTGTCATCAGATTTAGTAAAAACTCTTCTCTGCTTTTTCTCCCCTGCAAGTGAAGTCTGTAGGCCCTCACAAGCTTAACTCATTTTCTTTGCAAGAAAGTTCTCATCCTAGTCCTTGAGGTCTTTTTGAAGACAAAACAGACAGAGAACTAAGTAGTGCCCGTAGGAATTATCTATTTTGTAATTTTAGCTTCCTGCTCACCAAGCGCTTCCTGTCTCAAGCTTCTATTTGATTTAAGTTAGAAAGTCTTTGTAATTTTCTATTTCATGTCAATTGTTAAACTGCAACCATTTAGCATTATTTTAGAGGATGACCTTCCAACAAATCGGCAAGGCCTATTAACATCTAAAGTTGGACAGTTTTCTCAATCCTGGATTCCTTTTGGTCTTCCATGAAAATGAATTAGAGGGAGAAAGGAAAAGAAACAGAAGCCCATTCATGAAATCACTTCAAGGCTTTGCCATCCATTGAAATTCTTTATTTCAAATTCCTGCTTATATTATTGTGTGGTGCACCAAGCCCTTCTAGGATTTGAGAACTACCCTATTTACAAAAATGAACAATTGCTTATTATTCATAATTATTCATAAGCACTATTTCAGCCAGTATTGCTTAACCAGTCCATTATCATTATTATCATTTTACCAGAAGGTATGGGATGGGAGTAAGTCTTAAGGAATATACTGTTAAGAGCGGATAAAGGGTTGGCCTTGGAGTCAGGAAGACCTAGAAAACACTCTAAGACTCTACATTACAGACAGATCAACTGCTAATCTCCTTTGCAGAGGAAGTTTCCACATCATAAGTTACCTTTGCCAATAAAATTATATCCTTAGACCCAAAACAGTTTGTTGTGAAGTAACTAGTGTAGGAGAACAAATAACAATTAAAACAATTTGTAAAAGGGGAAGGTCGGGATTGTTTCATGGGCTATAAAACACAATGTCAGTGGCAATATCATGTGGCAGCTGAAAACATCATATGGTTTTAAAATATGTTGACAATATGCAACATCTAGAATGAAAGAGGTAAGACTCCCACTCCACTCTGTCAGTTTGTATCTAGATCTTTGGATAATAGATTTAGAGCTAACAGGGACTTTACAGTTATTTTTTTTTAATAGACGAAGAAACTGGAACCCAGAGAGAAGAAATTGAGCTGAGGTCATAAAGTGAATCAGAAATAATATAAGAATTTGAACCCTGGTCTTCTGACTCCAAATCTGGCACTCTTTTCATCATATCCCCCTATAGTAATAGATCCAATTTAGGGCATTGAATGTATGAATAAGAGGTGGTAAGGAAACTTAACACCCTGACATATAAAGACTGATTGAAGGGATGAGAGGTATTTAGTCTTCTTTTTTTCTTTTCTTTTTTTTTGAGGGAAGAAGGGAGGGCAATTGGGGTTATGTGACTTGCCCAAGGACACGCAGCTAGTAAGTGTGCCAACTGTCTGAGGCTGGATTTGAACTCAGGTCCTCCTGACTCTACTCACTGCTCTACTCATGGTGCCACCTAGCTTCCCCTTTTTCTTTCTATTTTTTTACTCCCATGTTAATTTGAAATTAATTTTAAAAAATGATATACAATAAGAGATTCTCATTTTCATATTTAGTCCTCTTTTTGCTTCTTTCTTCAATAGAAAAAAAAATGTGCAGGTTTGTTGATATTTATCAAGTTCATAATAATTAAAACTTAAAACTGGCCTATAGTCTTTTTGTTTTCCATATACATTTCTCCTCTCATTTGCAAAAGTTCTTTTTTGTACTTATTTTGGTTTTTTTAATTTGTTGCTTTTCTAGTATTTATAATCACATCTTTAGTTAATTTTCACTTTTTCTATTTTATTAATACATGCTTTCAGAGACATGATTTTTTTTAAATTTTATTTTGCCAGAACACAAATACAAAATAGAGAAAAGAAACAAAAACATACCATAAACTTAAATATTGAAACTTAAATATAAAGTAAGAAAGAAAAAAAGCATGTCATATGCATAGCAGAACATAGGAGTGGATTCAAAATATATAACAACAAATTTTCATTTCAAGAAAGCCTGTATGATAAATAAGATACCTTGTGTTGAAAATTGTCCATCTTTTCTTTGCTTCCTTGTGTTTTCTTTTGTTCCCTGCTCTGCACTTTTTAACTTTGTTCTTTTTTTCCCCTCCCCTCCATCCCTTACTGGAAGGCTACAATATAATTTACATATTTCTTAAAATATACACAGACATACAGATATATACATACACTTATGCATATATGCATGCATATATAGAAATATACTTTCCCAAACACAATCTACTCCTGATATTTGGTTTTTATGTTTGTATATATCTTTTGTTTCCCACCCTTCCTGCCTCCTCTTCTTTACTTCTACCAGCTACATCGCCTTCCTATTACTTGCCTTCCGCCCTCTAAGGATCCCTCCCCTATCCCCCCATTCCCATTAATCTAAATTCCTTTTACCTATTCCCTCATTCTCCCCTCTAAAAATCCCTGCCTTGTCCTAATCCCTCCCTTGTCCTCTTCCCCCTCACTAAACCCCTGCCATTTTATTTCTTCTAAATTTAGAAGACTTTTATCCTCTTCTAAATATATATGTATTGTTTCCTCTTGAACCCATTCCCAATGAAAGTAGATCACCAGAACTGCCAGCCCTCCTCCCCCATCTAAGTCCTCTGTATCCTTTCTTCTTCTTGCACCTCTCTTGTATAAAATAGTTACTCTTTTTTGCATTTCTAAATGGTTTTACTTTTTAAATTCATATCATAAGTTTATTCTCCTTTTTCTTATAAGTTCAACAATTATTAATAAGAATGTTAGACATATATTTTACATTTTATGTTATATAAAAGATTAACAGTCTGTTATTGTAAATCTCTTATAATCAGTCTTTGGTATGTACCTTATGTGTCTCTTAGTCCTTGTATGTTGAATCTTCTATTAAGTTGAGGAGTTTTTTTTAACAAAGTCTTGAAAGTCTGGGGGTTTGTCAAATGTCCATTTTTTTTTCATTTAAGATAATACTGAAATTTGAAGGGTATGATATTTTTGGTCAGAGCCCCAAGTCTTTTGCTCTTCGATATATTGTGTTCCAAGATCTGTGGTTCTTTAATGTCTCTGCTGCTAGGTCTTGTGTAATTCTAATTGTGGCACCATCTTATTTAAATTGTTTTAATTTTGATGCTTTTAATATTTTATCTTTGATCTCGGGATTTTGGAATTTGACTATGATATTCCTATGATTTTTTCTCGTAGGATCTCTTTCAAGTGGTATTCGATGGATTTTTTTCTATTTCTACTTCCCTGCCTTGTTCTAATGCTCCAGGACAATTTTCTTTAATTATTTCTTGTATTATTATATCTAGATTCTTTTTTTGATCCTAACTTTCAGTTACTCCAATTATTTTTATATTTTCTCTTCTTGATCTATTCTCCAAATCTGTTGTTTTTTATAAGATGTTTCAACTTTCTCTTCTATTTTTTCATTATTCATGTTTTGTTTAATTATTTCTTGATATCTTATAATTTCAGTGGCTTCACTTTGCCCAATTCTAATTTTCAAGGTATCATTTTCCTTCTTGATATTCTGGATCTCCTTTTCTAATGGTTGACTTTCCTTTCATAACATTCTTGTTTTTCTTGGATTATTTTTTTTTTTTAGTTTTTACTCTATCTCTGTCATTTGATTTTTAAAGTTTTTTTAAGATCTTCTATAAATTCTTTTTGGGCAAGTGACCATTTAACGTTGCTCTTTGGGGATTGCTTTACTTCAATGTCCTCCTCTGAAGATGAACCCCAGTCATCTCTATTCCCATAATAGGCTTCTATGGTTGGATTCTTTCTCCTTTGCCGATGTATTTTTTTTTGTGATAATAACTTGATTTTTATAATCACTTCTAGCCCTGGGTTATGGGAAATGGTGCCTCTTGCCCCAGATCTTCAGTTCCCTCTAGCCTGGAACCAAAGCCAAACCTCCAACCTCCTGTAAGTGTCCACAGCCAGGGGCTTTCTGCCCCACTGCTTCTGCACTCACTGGGTGTGTGTCGGTTCCTTCTCACACCCACTGCTGTTCACAGCATAACTGGGTCCGGCATTCCTCATCAGGAGAGGTTCTCATAATCTTCCTGGGCTCGAACACAACTCCCCTCACTATCCTGGAGTAAAAGCTCCAGTGGCTGGGGCTGAGGTAGCCTCTCAAACCAACTAACCCCAGGGCTTGCTTCTTGTTGTTGAAGTGGAACATAGCCTGGAGGTGTTTACTCCTTGCTGGGACCAAACCCAGTCCTGGGGTTCTTCAGATCTTCTCAGACTGTCCCTGGAAGATCCTGGTTGTGCCCTTATTCTTCTTTGTCTCCACCTGTAATTATCAATTAAGTTGGGACATTTTTACTGTTTTAGAATGATAGATTTATTAAGTGTCTTTGATTGAGCCCTACTAGGTGCAAAGCCCCAGGCCTAAGCCCCTATCTACTAGGTGCTAAGCCTATGTGGGCATGAAGCCCTCGGGGTCCTAAGGGGAGTTGCTAAGACCAGAGCCAGTAGTAGGAGCCTAAGTTCTGGTCACTCAGATAACAGCTAAAGAGTGTATAAAAAGACAGAACAGAGCTATTTGCAGGGGCTATCACTCTTGGAGGTATGTTGATGTGGAGACTCTGGGCAGCTGTAGTTAAGAGCCCTCCAGCTTGTTAACTCAGATGGTGAGACTTTGTTAAACCCTTGTAACTATGCATTGAGATTTGAATCAGACAAGGTCAGTCTGTTGATGTTTCTAATTTGTATTAGCTGTGAAGTTCAGGGTGCTGACTTTTTCCCCTGAACTAAGTGAATGATACTTGTATGTTAGATTAAAATAAGATTGTTAACCCCTTAACATTACTTTCCTTAGTAAAGCAGATCAAAGAACCTGTGCTGGCAGCATTCTTGTTGTTGGGCTTGTGTTAGTCTTTCACCCCCACAACAGCTGCTAGCCAAATTGTTGCAACACCACCCCACTTTTTTTGCCCTAAGGTGCCATTTCAACTCTTTTGTGGGGGAAAACCTTGAGAGCTTGGAATTTTCTGACCTACTCTGTCATCTTCCCAGAATCCTCTCCAATATAATTTTGAGGGGTGTTTTAGCTTTATCCCCAAATTCTGGTATATTATATAACAGGTATCAGTAATTAATCTATCAACAAACATTTATGAATCCTACATTACGTGTAAACCACTGTGATAGTTCTGGGGATTTGTTATATTATTTTTCAGTTACAGTTGTTTCCAACTCTTTGTAACCCATTTTGGAATTTTCTTGGAAAAGATAATGGATTTCTCATTTCCTTCTACAGCTCTTTTAGCAGATGAGGAAACTGAGGCAAAAGTGTTAAGTGACTTGCCTGAAGTCACACAGCTGGTGATTGTCTGAGGCCAGATTTGAACTCAGGTGCTCCTGCCTCCAGGGCTGGTGCTCTACTCACTGCACCACCTAGCTTCCCCTTTAGGTTTCAGTAGAGAAGGTTTCGGCAGTTAGGTACATGGTGGGTAAGAATGTTAGACTTGAAATCAGGAAGATTCGAGTTCAAATCCTGCTTCTAACACTAGCTAGCTGTATGCCCCAAGGTAAATTATTTAACCTCTCTCGGTCTCAGTTTCCTCATCTGTAACATGGGAGTAATAATAGCGCCTACATCAAAGTATTGCTTAGGTAAAATACTAGCCACGTGATTCTGGGGAAGGCTCAGGCTCCTTGACTTGCTGTCAGGAAGACCTGAGTTTAAATCTTGTCTACAACATTAGCTGTGTGACCCTGGACAAATTATTCAACTTCTCTCAGCCTCAATTTCCTCATCTGTAAAATGAAAGCAATAATAGAACCTACTTCACAGAGTTGTGAGGATCAAACTGTAAAGTGCTTTGCAAATCTTAAGACACTAGGCAAATGCCAACTAATACTTTTATAGGAGACAGGGTAGATACCTTTAAATATTGGAAGGATATTCATGTAAAATGAATTCATGTTTTTCTGCTTGGTCCCAGAGGGTAGAAATGGGACCAATGGGTGAAAACTAGAAGGAAGCAGATTTAGACTCAATATCTAGAAGACTTTATTACTTGGGCTACTAGGTGGTGCAGCAGATAGATCCCCAGGCCTAGAGTCTGGAAGACCTGAGTTCAAATCTAGCCTCAGACACTTACTAGCTATGTGACCCCTGACGAGTCACTTAATTCTGTTTGCTTCAGTTTGCTTATCTGTAAAATGACCTGGAGAAGGAAAGGGCAAACCACTCCAGTATCTTTGACAAGAAAACCCCGCATGGGGTTAAAAAGAGCTGGACAGGACTGAGATGATTACACAATGACAACAGCAGCAAGAAGGAAAACATTGCTAGGAAATAGACCTGCACAAAAGCAGAAGGAGCTAGTGACTTCCTAGTCACTGGAGGGATTCAACCAATGTAGGATGAGCAACAGTAAAGATGTCTAAGAGTAGGTTTGTGAATCAGGTAGAAATTGAACTAGAAATCCTTTGAGGTCCTTGGCATCTCAGAATCTATGATCCTATAAATGAGGGAAGAATATGCCAATAGCTTTAGTATTTAGTCTCATGGTATAAGTGGAAAGGGGTTTGGAGTTGGAGTACTGGTTTTGAGTCCATTCAGTTTTACTTGGTTCATTTCAGCAAAAATATATTCATTTCTTAATATGGGCAAGGGAGAGTGTTAAGCACTGGGGTACGTAGATTAGAAGGGAATAGTCCCTGCCATCAAGTAGCTTGTATTGGATTTGGGGATGGGTGTGTGTGCAAAATATTCACAAGTAATTAAATATAAGGTGTATATAGAGAGTAATGCAAGTAGTTTTAAGAGGGAGAGAATGCTAAGTACTGGAGGACAGGGAAGGAGAAGGAGGTGAGGAGATCAGGGCAAAGCTCCTAAAGAAGAGGGAACTGGATCTCTGATTTGAAAAAATGCCTAGGGATTCTGTAAGACAGATATGAATATGGATTGCCTTCTGGATATGGGGGATGGGACTGACTACTCATATCCAAAGGCAGAGATATGGGAATTACAATGCCATGTATGGGGACCCTTGAAGACCATTTACTCCAACCACCTCATTTTCCAGGTACGAAAGTGAGGCCCAGATGGGGTCAGTGAATTGCCAGACATTAATACCCTTTCTTATAGTGTTTTCAAATTCCCAACAGTTATTAATCTTTGGGATTTGGGATCAAGAAATTGATTCTTTGGAATTTCTGATTTCATGTTATCCTATATTTTTGTAACATTTTATTTATGTATTTAAAATGATAATGAGTAATCTTACTAACAGTGAATCATTTTTTCTGTGGTAGAGTTATACTAAAAGTTTCATAGATTTTCTATAAAAAGAGATATAACAATAAATTAATGATTTATTGTTATTATGAATGAATATACATTGACATCAATTCCAAACATCTCTGCCAATGAGTTGACCAATTTCCTTCATCTTTCTTAAACTACTTCCAGCATCCTTTACACTCTATTCATTACAATGGCTATCTCAAAATTTGTTTAATAAATAAAAATATTAAGTTTAGTAGTATTAGTAGTATTTATGAAAATTCAACCAGCCAATCTGTAAACATTTGTCAGATGCTTACTATGTGCCAGGCATTGTGCTCAGCACTGGGACTGTAGCCTATACTGAATATCCAAACACCAGAAAACTCCAGCAAACATATTGGGTAATATTCAAATGATATATCATTCAGATGTCCTAGCAAGGCTCTCAGCACTACACAGAATCAATCCCACGTAAAACATGCCAATTTGAGGAATAATTTTGCTTCCAAAACTTGCAATTTCCTGGAACTTCATTCATAGGGTCTGCATAAAATACACTGAATATAAATTTATTAACATTTATTTTGCTTGCAAGAATGATTCACTTAACAGCAAAGGGGATCATGATCACATGCATATAACATGGCAACAGCTACAAGCAAAACTGATTAGATTATAACCACTTGTCTCCTGTGTGCTTTTATCTTAGTTCCCAGAAATGTTGTGCATGTTCTTGGTAACTGCTCTTGCTTTTGACTTGACATCAATGAATTTCTTTGAATCAGTAAGGTCTCTATGTTGATAGTTAACCTTTTATTCTCGTGAGAGAATTATAAACTTTTTCCCACTTTCTCTACTGATTTTTCTTATGATTGAGATTTGGAAAAAAACATGTAAATTTCCAGAGAAATATCATGGAAGAATTAGGCTTAAGACCCCTGTCCATTCCCTCCTATATATCATATCAAGACTGCTTAATCTAATTGTCCCAAATCATAAATGGTTCTCTATAGCATAAAGCATGATAGCAGTTTGTGAAGGACTTTAAATGCCAAACAGGGGAGTTTGGATGTTATTCTAAGGACAAGAAGCTTATTGGAGATTTTTGAATAGGGGGTGACAGGAGCAGATCTGTGCTTTTAGAACATTAGTTGGGCAGCTGTGTGGAGGTTTAACTAGAAATGGAAGAGACTGGAGAAAGGAAAGCCAATTAGCAGGGTATTGCAATAGCCTAGGCAAGAGGTGTAGAGGACCCAAAATGGAGTAGGGTCTGTAGAAATGGAAAAGGATTGATGTGAGAGGTTTTGTGGATTTATAGCATTACATATATAGTAGTATAGTATAATAGTATATTTGTAGAATTTATAGAATTATAGTACTTGGACAATGAATATGGGAAGTCAGGGAGACACAATATGAGCCCAAGTTTGTGCACCAGGGTGACTGTAAGGATGGTGGTGCAGAAATGGTGAAGCTTGGAGGAGGGATGAATGGGGTTAGGAGAAAATGTAATCAAATCTACTCTTAATGTTGTTAACTATCTGACCTTGGGTAAGTTACTTCACCTCTTTGTGCCTCAGTTTCTTCATCTGTAAAGAAAGAGGATTGAACTATATTAGATCATGAGGTAGGTACCTTACAACTCTAAATCTATGATCCTATGAGAGCAGTTCAGTATTTAATAAGGAAAGGTTCAGAGTTGGAAAACATAGGTTACACTTCTACTCCTATTACTTGTTAGCTTGACCTTGGACAAATAATTTATGTGACTCAGTATCATCATGTGTAAAATGGGAATAATACACCTTCACAAGGTTGTGAAGAAAGGGTTGTGTAATCCTCAAAGCCCTGGGGAAATGGATTATTATTAGTGCTCATTCTTAGCGTTCTCAGTAGATAAAGAGTAAATTGTGGCCTCTGCCCAGCCTCAGCTGCTAATTACTTCCTATATTAGAAATGAAGTTCATCTTCCTTCTCTTATTTACTCCTTCCCGATTTCTTATTGTCAAGGTTCACAACCTAAGAATCCTATTTAGTTCTCTTCTTGCCTCTTCTCTTGCATCCATTTCATTGCTCCTGTTCACCACTGTCAATCCCACGGCAGTATCTCAGAAGCCTAGACAGCCAACTTCCAGAATGGACTCATCTCTGGGCTGGCTTAAATAATTCCTGTGATGAGCCAGCAGGTGTCACAAGTACTCTAAAGGGAATGATACACACTCAAGCCCTGGATGGTAGGGCAGATAATCAGTGTCCCCATTATATCAAACTTTCCTGAACTCCTCTAGGGCTAATGATCATGATACTATTAAAGCTGGAAGGGACTGCTGAAGAACATCTATTTTAACCCTCTTATTTCTCAGCTAAAGACATTGAAGCCAATCCAGGGGAAATGACTTGCTGGATCTCATGGCCTCTTGGATAAATTATTTCAACAGATTCTTCCCCCAAATAGGGCCTAAGTACTTTCTCATCTAGGTACTATGAGTCCATTTCACAAATAATTTTCTTAATGGTCATACATAAAAATGACTCCCTATTGCCTAAACAATAGGGTTATAGATAGAGACTATACCCATTATTAAAAAAACTGTGGTAAATATAGGGCAGCACTGGAAGTTTCCCTGAACTTTTGAACAGAGGCGTTTAGGGGGCCATCTCAATGCAACACATGGATTTTTCTGAAAGCTAAGTGAAAGATAGATTGGAGGGCAAAAGGGAAAGGTACAGGGATTAGGAGGGATTGTTAGGAGGGATTTACTTAGATTGTAATAAGGGCTTATATTAAGGTAGGGTCTGAAAGAGTAAAGAGTTAAGAACTAAAGAAAAGGGACTAGATGAGAAAGTGAAGGAGAAGGAAGAATCAAAGATAACTCCAAGTTTTTGATGCAGTGGATTCTGGTAATGGTGCTGCCTTTTACACGCACACACAGAGAGAGAGAGAGAGAGAGAGAGAGAGAGAGAGACAGAGAGACAGAGAGACAGAGAGAGACAGAGACACAGAGAGACAGAGACAGAGAAAGACAGAAACAGCGAGACAGAGACAGAGAGAGAGAAAGGAGGGAGAGAAGGAGAGAGATATAGAGACACAGAGAAAGAAAAGCTAGTTTTTTGGGTGAAAGATAAGAAGTTTGATTTTGGGCACACTGAATTTGATGTGCCATTAGAACACCATCCAAAGCCCTCTACCACTTTTGTTCCAACCTATCTTCCAGCCTGATACTCCACTACAATTTCATATACTCTGTGCCTTCTTGGTTTCCATGAATGTCTTGGGAGCTTTCCTGTCACTGCACCTCTGCTTACACTGCTTCCTATGCTTGCTCATACTCTCCTTCCACCTCTACTGGTCGAATTCCTTCAAGTGTCCATCCTTCCAGTCCCAGATCAAATACCATTTCATCCACAGAGCTTGCCATGATTTGCCCAGTCAGAAACTTCCATTGCTTCCTTTGTCACTTTGTGATGTCACATCTCTTACATCGACTTACTCTGGTCTACTTATTATTGTTGTCACTTGGTGACTGTGTAATATTTCCTTAGGTCAGAGTTGAAGCTCTGCATGAGGGCATGCTCAGTGGTGGAGTGGGTACTGGACAGTCTTCCCCAATCAGATATAATTGCCTTTGGGAAGGGATAGCCCTAGAGTCCAACCTACACTCCCAATATGCAGCTAACAATGCTTTACATGCCTGAGAAAGAGGCAGGTTGGAAGAAGGAGGTGGAAGGCAGGAGACATAGAAAAGGAAAAAGGCATGCCCTAGAGCAGGGGCATAACACCAATGCAACACTCAGAGGGTAGAGGTCCAAGTGAGTAGTGATGTTCCCTCTAGGACTTTAGGGGGGAGGTAGAGGACAGCTAGGCAATGAGATTCTGAACCAAAGTAACAGCATATTTCCTCTCCCTCTCATCATATGCTTGCATTGAAGAAAAGCCCTGTTCAGTCCATTCTATTTACAATTCTGCCCCACTAGAATGTGTTCTTGCCACTGCAAGACCATAGATTCTCTAGCCATATATAATGATAATTGGGCTAGCAACTGTTGTGGGGATGAAAGACCAGCATGAGACTTACAACAAGAAGGCTGCTAGCACAGGTTAGCAACTTTAAGGGGTTAACAATCTCACTTTAATCATGCATACAAGTATCATTCACTTAGCTCAGAAGGAAAAGCCAGCACACTGAACTTCAGAGCAAACACAAACAAATTACAAACAGAGACAATATAAACAGACCAAATCACAATTCAGTTACCAGAGAAGAACCAATGAGTTTGGTTTACCAAGGCCCGGGGACAGTTACAACAGCTTGCCGGGAGTCTCCACACACCTTCCATGAGTGAGTCCCAAAAGTCAAACACCAAGCTCCCCTCAATTATATCCTATCCAGAGTCCTGAGGGCTCTGACCTCACCCAGACTGGATTTGTGAAAGTTCGCCATCCCCAGCATCACATCATATACAAGTCAATGACTCCTAATAGCCTCAGTGCTGAGAAATAGCTGAGAAATACTCCAAAACAAAAACAGCAAAAGGTTTCCCACCCATTCAAACAAAGGGGAGACTTGATAGTCTTAGCATCCCAAAAGGGAAGAACAGGGGAAAGTCTGATTACTGAAACAGCATATGACCTAGGTTTGAATCTTGGCTCTTAATTACAAACTATGTAACCTTGGACAAGTCACTTTACCTCTGGGCTTCAGTGCCCTCATCTGTAAAATTGTTGATGTTGTCTGTCCTTTGTTCTCAAGGATGACCAATGGTATTAGTAGGGTGATGTCTTGACTTGCAAGTGAATTGGATCTGAGTGAGGCAGAGTTGTGCAAAGCCATCAGCCTCCCTGTCTCCTCCACAGTCTTCAGAGTCCAGAGGCAAGGCATAGGTCAGAATGACTGGTGATGGCCTTGGATGCAGTGGGAGATGATCTTTTTAATCCAGGTCTCAGTTTGTCTGAGGCAACATCCATTCAGTAACCAAAGGCTACATAAGAATGGAGGTGAAAGATGGCCTCGTTTGCCTTCACAAAAGAATCAATCTGGGAAGGGGAGACCCTCAGAGTTTCTGGCCAGGACAGAAACAATAGCCATTTACACTCACTCTGAGTCATCCAACCAAGGCTTTGAATAGAATGATCTCTAGTGTTCCTTCAAGTTCAAAAGCCTGTGATCATTGAGTGCAGGGACTGTATCTTTATCTTTGTGTATCCCTCAGAGCCTTGAAATATAATGTCTTTTTTTCTTTTTTTACTTGAATTGCTACTTAATATATATTCTGTCCCCTTCTCCATAGGGTAGCATTTAATAAATACTCATTGCTTGCCCAATTGATTACACCCTCCCCCAAATCTGTCCCATACACACGGCTCTCCTCTCCCAGGCAAAAATCTGGTCTGGCTACTCCCTTCCATCAAACCTTTGTCAAATGCATGGGTTTGTGGGAAATGGGTGAAGTGGGGAGAAGGTGAATTTGTTGATATGAATACATGAAACCACATTATCTCATTGAATACCATTTCTGGAAATGGAAGGAAGCCAAGAGGCTGCAGTTATCTATTGAGATCTGATACCAAAAGCACTATACTTCCTCTTTTTTCATGTATTCTTTTTGGTTACAGTTCCCTCCTCTCTTTTCAGTCCCTACAGGCTGCCGAGGTAGCTCATGTTCCTATGGAAGGTGTTACATTCACCCCCAAATTGTTTTGGGTATCTCTACTACTATGGGGTAAGTAGAGGGGCCTGAGAAATGATGGGGTGGAAGGATGGAAATATAGATAGGGATCTTTTACTAATAGAGATGTCAAGTAGGGATGGTGTGTTAGGGATCTTTCCTAGGGAGCTCTGATCTCTCCCCATGCCTTGGATTCCGATTTGGGGAATGACTAGAATGCAGAAGAAACAAGGCTGAGCTGAGTTTAATGAAGATCTGAATTTAAGAATCTGACAATCCTAATTCCTTATTGATTTAAAATGTCTCTGTCAAGGCAGAATTGTATGGGGGAGGAAGTTCCTATAAAGAGATGGCATCTTTTGGTATAAATCCCAAGAGAACATTGACCCTTTCAGGGACCAAAGGAATCCAGGTGAGAGATTCCCCCAGCTCTGACTTCTCAGAAATCCCAGGCTTTGACTACATTTGGGTGGAATCCTTAGAGCCAACAGCTTGCAAAGAGATGCTCCAATGTCAGTAGATTGAAAGAAGGCTGTGGTTTGCTTTTGGATGGAGGCACTTTCCTTAACCAAAGTGTTCAATGAAAGCTCAGAGGTCTTCAGACAGTACAGAGCAGGGATAGGGGCAGGCGAGAAAAGGGCACACCGGGACTCTTGTCCTCTAGAATTCTGCCTACCTTCCCCACACACTCCAGTTTCTATCCTGACAATGCCCTGACCTCTGGGTGCTCCTTTCTGCCTTGGAGCTGATCATTTCTCTCTGGTCTCTTACAGCTTTAGGTGGAAGGTCCACAGGTAAGTACTCCTGATATCCTCTCTTTGTCTCCTCTTCCTGTTGCTTCTTATTTTAATAATAACAATAGCTCCCAGTTATATAGTCCTTTAAGGTTTACAAAATACCTTTCTCACAACAACCCTATAAGTTGGGTGGGTCATGTATCACTCTACCCATCTTTGGGCTAGGAAACTGAGATTCAGAGAAGTTAAATGATTTAATGTGGTCACACAGTTAGTGTCAGAATCTCCCTACCTGCTTTTTTTGAGTGTGTGACTTCCACTCTTGGAAATATGCTCACCCACCTGCTTTCCACTCCTTGTTATACCTTGTCCCTGTCCATGAGGGATTCAAGGAGACTACAGCCCTTGAAACAGTATCTTCGGGTCTGAGGGTCGAAAGAGATGAAACTGTTAAGTCAGAAAATACCAGTAAATCTTTTCCCCAGAAATGCGGGTACACTTTCCAACACACACATAGACACACACACACATCAATAGGACAAGTAAGCAAACATAATGAACATGAAGAGAGGCTCATATGTAGGGAGCACATGTAGTATGTAGTCAAGTCTCACTTATGGAGGGAAAACTGAGACCCAGACTTTGCAGGATCACCCTAACGATGCCTTTGTGTTATTCCTATTAACAATGTTCTCCACTGGTCTCCCATTGTTTACACTCTGGTAAATATCTAGTCTCTGCCATTCCTGTGGGTGTGGTATATAGTTTCTGTCTGGTGTAGCCCTCTGCTGGTCCTGAATGGTCAATACGTGGTCAATGTTCCATTGTCCATATTGAACCTCATAGATTGTCATGAAGTCATGCAGTTTCTCCCCATTTCCAGTTCCCAGCTTCAGCTGGAGTCATTAGCTGAGGTGCTGTCTCTTTGCTGTTAGAGGAAGAAGAGGCTCTGTCATTACTGTTATAGCTTAAAGCCCTGAGGATTTTTGCCATAGCTCAAGCTCAGAAAGTAAGAGACCTCAAATATACAGCAGTTGAAACAAGATGAGGGAGGACACTTTGTAGCTACTTCTAGAATGGGAGGGAAGAGCCTATCTCAAGGATAGGGAACCTGTCTGGATTCAGTCAAAGGGCCACACCTGAGGACCTAAAGGCCCACGTGTGACCTCAGGGCCACAGGTTCTCTACACCTGGTGTGAATGAAATCCAGCAAAAGTAGTCAAACAGGGCGTAGGAGAACCAAAAGAAAGTATTGTCTCTCTGTCTCACTCTCTCTCTCCCTCTCTCTGTCTCTCTGTCTCTGTCTCTGTCTCTCTGTCTCTCTCTCTCTCTCTCTCTCTCTCTCTCTCTCTCTCTCTCTCTGTCTCTCTCTCTCTTTCTTCCTCTCCCTCTCTCTGTCTCTCTGTCTCTCTCTCTCGCTCTCACTCTCTGTCTCTCTCTCACTCTCTCTCTCTCTCTCTCTCTCTCTCTCTCTCTCTCTCACACACACACACACACACACACACACACACACACACACAAACACACACACACCCTAGAAAAAAGAGTATCAAGAGAAATTTATCATCAACAGCATAAGAGACTAAGGAGAGCCCAAGAAGGATGACAATAGAGAACATATTTGGTAGGAGTGCTAGGAAGGCAGGGACTCCTCTCCCTCTGGGTCTCCCTTCAGTTCCCAGAACATCAGGGCCTCAGAGGAAGTCAGGACAGCTGATTAACTGTTAAAAAGACTTTTGAATGTCTGAGTTTCTGAGACTGGACATCCTTTCAAGTATTCTTTTCTTGGCCTCTCTTTCTGCTCTCTGACCTATAGAGGATACTTCAAAGCCTTTACTGTCCTTGAATCCTCCATGGAACAGAATTTTCAGGGGAGAGAATGTGACACTTCATTGTGGGGGTTCCAATGCCTCACATAGCAGCCAGATCCATTGGATCCACAATGGTTCCAACATTCCAGTTCAAACTCCCAGCTATAGCATCACTTTTGCCACCATCAACAACAGTGGAGAATATAGGTGCCGGTCTCAGGATTCTGCCCTCAGTGACCCTGTGTCCCTAGAAGTCTACAGTGGTAAGTGTTGGACCTAGGGGGAACTGGGGCAAAGGTTGAATGAAAAAGCATTTTTTTCTTTTTAAATCATTATTTACTTATTTAATATTTTTCGTTTTCAGCGTTAATTTTCACAAGAGTTTGAATTACAAATTTTCTCCCCATTTCTACCCTTCCCCCACTCCAAGACTGCATATATTCTGATTGCCCCATTCCCCAGTCAGCCCTCCCTTCTGTCACCCCACTCCCCGCCCCCCATCCCATTTTCCTTAACTTTCTTGTAGGGCAAGATAGAAGTTTATGCCCCATTGCCTGTATGTCTTATTTCCTAGTTGCATGCAAAAACCTTTTTTTGAACATCTGTTTTTAAAACTTTGAGTTCTAGATTCTCACCTCTCTTCCCCCACCCACCCACCTTCCCTATGAATGCAAGCAATTCAACATAGGTCACACGTGTATCATTATGCCAAACCCTTCCATAACACTCAAGTTGTGGAAGACTAACTGTATTTTGCTCCCTCCTATCCTGTCCCCCTTTATCCAGTTTTTCCCTTGATCCTGTCCCTTTTCAAAAGTGTTTGCTTTTGATTACCTCCTCCCCCTATCTGCCCTCCTTTCTATCATTCCCCCTTTTTTATCTCCTTCCTCCTTCTTTCCTGTGGGGTAAGATACCCAATTGAGTGTGTATGGTACTCCCTCCTCAGGTCAAATCTATTAAGAGCAAGATTCACTCATTCCCCCTCACTTGCCCCCTCTTCCCTCCCAACAGAACTGATTTTTCTTGCCACTTTTATGCAAGATAATTTACCCCATTCAATCTCTCCCTTTCTCCCTCTCTCAATATATTCTTCTCTCATCCCTTAATTTGATTTTATTTTTTTAGATATCATCCCTTCATATTCAACTCACCCTGTGCCCTCTGTCTATATATATATATATATATATATATATATATATATATATATATACATATATGTATATGTATGTATGTATGTATGTATGTATGTATATATTCCCTTCAGCTACCCTAATACTGAGGTGTCATGAATTATACACATCATCTTTCCATGTAGGAATGTAAACAAAACAGTTCAACTTTAGAACTTTAGTAAGTTCTTTATGATTTCTCCTTCTTGTTTACCTTTATGCTTCTCTTGATTCTTGAGTTTCAAAGTCATATTTTCTATTCAGCTCTGGTTTTTTCACTGAGAAAGCTTGAAAGTCCTTAAGGGATCGAAGGGCTTGAAATATGATATTCCAGAGGTAAATGGAGTTAGGATTAAAGTTTTAGTGAAAATCAGTATTTTGCCTTGGAGCATGATACTCACTTTTGCTGGGTAGGTGAATCTTGGTTTTAATCCCAGTTCCATTGACTTCTGGAATATCATATTCCAAGCCCTTCGATCCCTTAAGGTAGAAGCTGCAAGATCTTGTGTTATCCTGAATGTGTTTCTACAATACTCAAATTGTTTCTTTCTGGCTGCTTGCAGTATTTTCTCCTTGATCTTGGAGCTCTGGAATTTGGCAATAATATTCCTAGGAGTTTTCCTTTTGGAATCTTTTTCAAGAGGTGATCGGTGGATTCTTTCAATTTCTATTTTACCCTCTGGTGCTAGAATATCAGGGCAGTTCTCCTTGATAATTTCTTGAAAGATGATATCTAGGCTCTTTTTTTGATCATGGTTTTCAGGTAGTCCAATAATTTTTAAATTATCTCTCCTGGATCTATTTTCCAGGGCAGTGGTTTTTCCAATGAGATATTTCACATTGTCTTCCATTTTTTCATTTCTTTGGTTCTGTTTCATAATATCTTGATTTCTCATAAAGTCACTATCTTCCACTTGCTCCAATATAATTTTTAAGGTAGTATTTTCTTCAGTGGTCTCTTGGACCTCCTTTTCCATGTGGCTAATTCTGCCTTTCAAGGCATTCTTCTCCTCATTGGCTTTTTGGAGCTCTTTTGCCATTTGAGTTAGTCTAGTATTTAAGGTGTTGTTTTCTTCAGTATTTTTGGGGGTCTCCTTTAGGAAGTCATTGACTTTCATGGTTTTCTTGCATCATTCTCATTTCTCTTCCTAATTTTTTCTCTACTTCTCTAAATTGCTTTTCCAAATCCTTTTTGAGCTCTTCCATGGCCTGGGACCAGTTCATGTTTTTCTTGGAAGCTTTTGATGTAGACTCTTTGACTTTGTTGACTTCTTCTGGATGTATGTTTGGTCTTCTTTCTACATAGCAAGCTCTGCCTCACCAGCACTCCTCCTCCCCCAAGAACTGCCAACCTGATCCTGACTCAGATCTTAAGCAGGCTCTGCACTCCTGCTCTGATCTGCCACTTAATTCCTCCCACCAGGTGGGCCTAGGACTGGAAGCAACTGTAGCTGTAGTTCTGTAGCTGCACCACCTCCCACTGTCCCTAGGGAGGTGGCCAAACTGTGAACTCCTTTCACTTAGTCTCTGCAGCTTTTCCCACTAACCTTCTCTGTTGTCTATTTCGTGGGTTCTGCAGTTCTAGAATTTGTTCAGACCCATTTTTATTGGAGTTTGGAGGGTCCTGGGGGAAAACCTTAGGCAAGTCCTTGCTTTCCAGCTGCCATCTTGGCTCCACCCCCAAAATTGAAAGAATCCACCAATCGCCTCCTGAAAAAGATCCCAAAAGGAAAACTCCTAAGAACATTGTTGCCAAATTCCAGAGCTCCCAGATCAAGGAGAAAAAACTGCAAGCAGCCAGAAAGAAACAATTTGAGTATTGTAGAAACATATTCAAGATAACACAAGATCTTGCAGCTTCTACCTTAAGGGATCGAAGGGCTTGAAATATGATATTCCAGAGGTAAATGGAGTTAGGATTAAAACCAAGATTCACCTACCCAGCAAAAGTGAGCATCACGCTCCAAGGCAAAATATGGATTTTCACTAAAATAGAGGACTTTCAAGCTTTCTCAGTGAAAAGACCAGAGCTTAATAGAAAATATGACTTTGAAACACAAGAATCAAGAGAAGCATAAAGGTAAACAAGAAGGAGAAATCATAAGGGACTTACTAAAGTTGAACTGTTTTGTTTACATTCTTACATGGAAAGATGATGTGTATAATTCATGACACCTCAGTATTAGGGTAGCTGAAGGGAATATATATATATACATATATATATATGTATTCAAGGGCTTAATGTGTGTTAAGCACTGGGCTACTCTACAAGAACAAGAGGCAAAAGATATGACTACTGTGTGTGTGTGTATGTTTGTGTGTGTGTGTTTGTGTTTAGAAATGATCTTGGAGTTTGGGGAGGAGACAGCAATTTCAATCTAAGTAAGTAAGATAATCTCAATAACCTCAATATGACAACAAAAATAGGCTGCATTAAGAAAGATATAGTTCCCAGCCTTAGATAAGTGATAATCTCATTGTATTCTGCTCTGGTGAGATCACATCTGTTTGGTTCTGACCTCGCTACATTGTGAAGTAACTGGATAAACTGATGATTGCCCAGAAGATAGCAACTGGGACAGTGAAGGATCTTTAGACCACACTCTGTGAGGATCAGTTGAAGGAACTAAAGATATTTAGCCAGGAAAAGAAAAGAATTAGGGGAGACATGATAGCTATATTCAAATACTTGATAGGTTTTCAGAGGAGAAAGTAAGGCTGGTAACTTAGCACAGCCTTCCCTCACTTAAATCCAATTCACTTGCCTGTTTTGGCTTCACTTCCCTGATATCATTGTCCTCTTCCAGATCAAAGGATAAGCAACAACCTCTGTGAATAGTGATAGGAGCTGCCCCACTGGGAACCCAAGTGGAACTAGTCAATTGGGCAACACAGCTCCTTTCTCTTTCTCTCTTCCCTTTCCCTTCCCTTTCCCTTTCCCTTTCCCTTCCCTTCCCTTCCCTTCCCTTCCCTTCCCTTCCCTTCCCTTCCCTTCCCTTCCCTTCCCTTCCCTTCCCTTCCCTTCCCTTCCCTTCCCTTCCCTTCCCTTCCCTTCCCTTCCCTTCCCTTCCCTTTCCTTTCCTTTCTCTTTCCTTTCTTTTCCTCTCCATGTCCACATGGAGTATCATACCCTTACCTGCAAGTGCTCTGCCCACAGGAATGTAAATTTGGATTGCTGAAACCCCACAAGATATCTTGGAGTTTATGGGCTAAACATTTTCTTCTTATTATTTTTTCTTTTACTTTTTTAATTAATTAATTTTTAGTTTTCAACATTCACTTCCATAAATTTTTTTTTTGGCATCCAATCAAACTTTATTGATTATTCAACAATAGAAATATCAACCTGTCTAGAAACAAACCAGCATTCCTAAATATCCTGGTGACTGAGAGATTCCTTCTCTGCCCAGCTCTAGGCTTGTCTCCTGAGGTGATGCTCAGACAAGTCTCTGTCAATTGGGACTGCTCTCCAGCAACCCCAGGATGCTCAAAGAAGTCTGTCCTTTTCATGCTTCTCTTGATTCTTGTGTTTGAAAGTCAAATTTTCTATTCAGTTCTGGTCTTTTCACTGAGAAAGCTTGAAAGTCCTCTATTTTATTGAAAATCCATATTTTGTCTTGGAGCATGATACTCAGTTTTGCTGGGTAGGTGATTCGAGGTTTTAATCCTAGCTCCATTGACCTCCGGAATATCGCATTCCAAGCCCTTCGATCTCTTAATGTAGAAGCTGCCAGATCTTGGGTTATTCTGATTGGGTTTCCACAATACTCAAATTGTTTTTTCCTGGCTGCTTGCAGTATTTTCTCCTTGATCTGGGAGCTCTGGAATTTGGCGCCAATATTCCTGGGAGATTTCTTTTTGGGATCTATTTGAGGAGGCGATCGATGGGTTCTTTCAGTTTCTATTTAGCCCTGTGGCTCTAGAATATCAGGGCAGTTCTCCTTGATAATTTCTTGAAAGATGATATCTAGGCTCTTTTTTTGATCATGGCTTTCAGGTAGTCCAATAATTTTTAAATTATCTCTCCTGGATCTATTTTCCAGGTCAGTGGTTTTTCCCATGAGATATTTCACATTGTCTTCCATTTTTTCATTCCTTTGTTTCTGTTTTATAATATCTTGATTTCTCATCGAGTCACTAGCTTCCACATGCTCCAATCTAATTTTTAAAGTAGTATTTTCTTCAGTGGTCTTTTGGACCTCCTTTTCCATTTGGCTAATTCTGCCTTTCAAGGCATTCTTCTCCTCATTGGCTTTTTGGAGCTCTTTTGCCATTTGAGTTAGTCTACTTTTTAAGGTGCTGTTTTCTTCAGTGTATTTTTCGGTATTTTTTTGGGTCTCCTTTAGCAGGTCATTGGCTTGTTTTTCATGGTTTTCTCTCATCCTTCTCATTTCTCTTCCCAATTTTTCCTCTACTTCTCTAACTTGCTTTTCCAAATCCTTTTTGAGCTCTTCCATGGCCTGGGACCAGTTCATGTTTTTCTTGGAGGCTGTTGGTGTAGGCTCTTGCACTTTATTGACTTCTTTAGGCTGTATGTTTTGGTCTTCTTTGTCAGCAAGGAAAGATTCCAGAGTCTGAGACTGAATCTGGGTGCGTTTTCGCTGCCTGGCCATATTCCCAGCCAACTAACTTGACTCTTGAGTTTTTCAGTGGGGTATGACTGCTTGTAGATTACAGAGTTCTATGTTCCACGTTTGGGGGGGGAGGTGCCAGCTCTGCCACACCAGCACTGCTCCTTCCCCAACCCCCAACCCGGACTGGGCTTAGATCTTCTGCAGGCTGTGCACTCCTGCTCTGATCCGCCACTTAATTCCTCCCACCAGGTGGGCCTGGAGCCGGAAGTAACAACAGCTGTAGCTGCCCCACCTCCGCTGCCCCCGGGGCTGGAAGCCGAACCCCGAACTCCTTCTACTCCTGCAGCTTTTCCCACTAACCTTCTCCGCAGTCTTTGGTGTTTGTGGGTCGAGGGGTCTGGTAACTGCCGCAGCTCACTGATTCAGGGCGCTAGGGCCCCCTCCGCACGGCTTCTGGTCTGGATGGTCCACGCCGCCCATGCTGGACTCTGCTCCACTCCGTTCCCAGCTCCCAGCTCCCAGCTCCCAGCTCCCAGCTCCCAGCTCCCAGGTCCGTGTGGGATAGACCTCACCCAGAGACCATCCAGCCTGCCCTGGGCTGGAGCCCTGCTTCCCTCTGCTGTTCTGTGGGTTCTGCCGTTCTAGAATTGGTTCAGAGCCATTTTTTATAGGTTTTTGGAGGGACTCGGGTACGGAGCTCACTCTAGGCCATGCTTACCAGCTGCCATCTTGGCTCCGCCCCCTCTCCATAAAACTTTTGAGTTCTAAATTTTGTCCCCCACCAAGATAGCATGTGATCTGATATAGACTCTATGTATACATTCATATTAAACATATGTTCACATTAGTAATGTTGTAGAGAAATATTAGAACCAATTGCAGGAACCACAAGAAAGAAGAAACAGGAGAGAGAGAGAGAGAAAGAGAGAGAGAGAGAAGAGAGAGAGAAAAGAGAGAGACAGAAAGAGAGAGAGAGAGACAGACAGAGAAAGAGACAGAGAGAGACAGAGAGAGAGAGAACAAGTAGTACACTTTGAACTGCATTCAGACTCCATAGTTCTTTCTCTGGGTATGGATAGCATTTTCCATTATGAGTCTTTTGGAGTTGTCTTAGATCCTTGTATTGCTGAGAAGAGCCAAGTCTATCAAAGTTAGTCATCACACAATGTTGCTGTTACTGTGTACAATGTTCTCCTGGTTCTGTTCACTTCACTCAGCATCAGTTCATGTAAGTCTTTCCAGCTTTTTCTGAAGTCTGAGGTAACACCTGTTCAGTGAATAGGCCTCTTTAAGAAGCTAACCACAAAAATAAAGTGAAAATAGTGTGCTTAAATCTGCATTCAAACTCCATAGTTTTTTCTCTGAATGTGGATAGCATTTTCCATCATGAGTCTTTTGGAGTTGTCTTGTATTGCTGAGAAGAGCTAATTAATTCATACTTGATCATCACACAATGTTGCTGATACTGTGTATAATGTTTCTGTGGTTCTGTTCACTTCACTCACCATCAGTTCATGTAAGCCTTTCCAGATTTTTCTGAAATCTGCCTGCGTATCATTTCTTATAGCACAGTAGTATTCTATGATGTTCATATGCCACAGCGTGTTCAGCCATTCTCCAACTGAGAGACATCACCTCTATTTCCAATTCTTTGCCACCACAGAGTTGCTATAAATATTTTTGTCCATGTAGATTCTTTCCCCCTTTTTTATGATCTCTTTGGGATACATACTTAGCAGTGGTATTGCTAGATCAAAGTGTGTGCATAGTTTGATTGTCCTTTGGGCATAGTTTCAAATCCGAAATTATTGGATTAGTTCCACAACTCCACCAACAATGCATTAGTGTACCAATTTTCCCACATCCTCTCCAACATTCATCATTTGCCTTTTCTGTCATATTAGCAAATCTGATAGGTGTGAGGTATACCTCAGAGTTGTTTTATTTTGAATTTCTATAATCAATAGTGATTTAGAGCATTTCTTCATACGACTATCGGTAACTTTGATTTCTTCCTCTGAACACTGCCTGCTCTTCTCCTTTCACCATTTATCAATTGGAGGATGACTTGTATTCTTACAAATTTGACTCAGTTCTCTATATATTTGAGACATGAGGCCGTTAGCCGAGATCTTTGGTATAAAGATTATTTCCCATCTTTCTGCTTTCCTTCTATTATTGTTTGCATTGGTTTTGCTTCGGTAAAATCTTTTCAATTTGGTTTAATCAAAATTATCTACTTTGTATTTATAATGCTATCTATATCTTGATTGGTCACAAATTCTTCCCTTCTCCATAAATCTGAAAGGTAAACTATTCCTTTCTCTCCTAATTTGCTTATGGTATCAACCTTTATATCTAAACCATGTGCCATATTGTTTTCCAGTTTTCCCAAAAGTTTTTGTCAAACAGTGACAGGAACTTGCATTCTAATGGGGATGATAAAACCAAAAGGTTTCAGCAAAAAATCATATGGAAAGGTACCATGGTACATATGGTGTAATGGCAAAACAGATGGTAATATTCTCTAATGTCATTTCTACTGACAATCATATCCATTTCTGATATTGAACCATTTGACAATGCCAAAAAGTGAACTTTGGTGATGAGAACTTTATTTTCTGGGTCTTTGGTAACTGTGATTGCTGAGCAAGCAGGGTTTCCAGCACCCTGAGAGAAAATACCAAGTCACATCTCCACAGGGATTACTTCCCACAATGATGCCTGTGAGATTCGGGCTGGAAGTACAACATATGTTGGTGGTGACAAGGAAAGTAGACCCCATTGTGGATGGTTGCCTAATCATGGCCTTGTGCTTTGAATGAACAGAATATGAATAGAAAATTCATAGAAATATGAATAGAAATAGAAAATGAACAGAAAGTGTGAAGACAGAAACTATGAAATACTCATGGATGAATAGAAGGAGATAGAATAGACTTTCCCACAAGTTAATATTCCCAGTGAGGGCTTGTTGTGCTTCAATAATCTATAGCTTTGGTTGGGGGAGTTGGCTCAGTTACATCAGTCCTAACTCAGACCAAAGAATCCATACATTGTTTTTAAATAGTAATTTTTTTAAAAAATTCTGAGGAGGGGTTGATAAAAGGGTTCCTAGGCTTCAACGCAAGGTCCAAAAGATCCATGACACTAAAGAGGTTCATAATGCCTGCTCTAGATGAAGCTCTGGAAGAAGGATCAAAGATTCTACTCCATCTCCCAACTCTTCCCACCTCTCCATCCTTCCAATACTCTGGGGAGAGGGAAGGGATGTCAAAGCTACAGAAAAGCCACTGAAGGTTATTTGTTTGCTTTTGGCATTTTCAGACTGGCTGCTTCTCCAAGCTTCACCTCCAGTCTTGCAAGAGGGAGAACCCCTACTTCTGCGTTGCCATGGTTGGAAGAACCGAGCTGTCTACAAGGTGACTTTCTACCATAATAACAAAGCCCTCAAATACTGGTATGAGAACCACAACATATCTATTCCTTATGCTACAGTCCACAACAGAGGCTCCTACCACTGCACTGGCATCCTATGGAGGATAAATTACACCTCAGAGGCTCTATATCTTGATTTCCCTGCTGAAAAAGGTAAGGATCAAGCTAAGGAGCCCTTTATCATTAGGGTCCAGAAAAATAGCTAATAAAAGACTCTAGGAGTTGGAAGGGTATCTCACATTTCAGGGAGTAGAAGGTCTTAATTGACATTAGAAGCCATCTGGTTGGGTGGCAAGAGTGGAGTATCAGTGGAGATAGAGGTTGGAAAGGAAGTAGAGCAGGCTTTAACCAGAAGTCAATTGGTGCTAATTCCATGATCTATTGGAAAATTTACTTGTTACATTTTCTGAGGAAACAAAAGGAGTACCCAGAAACTCTACCTAACATTTTTGGGATTACTCTGACCTATTTTGTGGACATCATCCACACCATTTTCAAGGTTTGTTGAGAATAGTTAGTGCCTTATACATAAACTATAACACACATAATGCTAGAACTAGAAACTAACTTAGTGGTCATCTATACCAAAATTCCTATTTTAAAATAGTTGTACCCAGTAAATATTTAGCTAAATTACTTGTTGATTAATGGACCAATAGGCCAATTAATAACTAATTAACTTTAAGTGCCTTGATCTGCCCTTTATTAAGTGGCTCCACCCCATTTCCTTTGCCCATTTCTTCTTTAAATCTTTGAATCCTGTGGAAACAAATAGTTTGCCACTAACATATCTTATAAAATCTCTTTATATTATTAGTAGTGGTCAGTTGGGAAGCCATGTAGGCTAGATTATGTGGGATAGTCACAATTTCAAGGAAAAGAATATGTACTTTCAATGTCACTTAAAAAATACTCTTTTGTGTACGCAGGTCTCATGATCTATTCCTGTAGTCCAGGGGTGGGGTACCTGCAGCCTCAAGGCTACATGTGGCCTTCTAGGTCCTCAACTGCAGCCATTTGACTGAATCCAAACTTCATAGAACAAATTAACTTAATAAAAGGATTTGCTAGACTTGTTTGTTAGACTTGTTGGACTAGACTAGAGTCTAGTCCATATCAGCCACATTCAGGAATGGTCACACCTTTGATCTTGCCATCACTCATACGAGTTCCACTTCCATGATCAAGAACTCAGAAATTCATTTATAAAAACACAACCCACACTTAGTCTATATTTCCCCATGATTTATTCTTCCTAAACTTAGATTATTTTTCATCCTTACCATAACTTCCAAACCTTATATTCATTATTTCTTTCCAAGGCCATCATTCCTGCACTAGCTTTAATTTCCTCCCTTCTGAATCTTGACTCTTAAGTTAACCAGTTCAGTGCCATTCAATCACTTATTCTCCATTCCTTGCTCCTAGTCCTGTTGATACTCACACCTTGCCAAACATCATCCCAAGTTACTCTCCTCATCTCTTTTCTCTTCCCTTACTTAGCATGTTGCTGGAGAGAGCTGGATCAAGTCACACAACTGAGTTGACTGGGTCTACTATGAATTTGCTATTTAATTTTTATTGGGCCTTTGTAATAAAACAGTCCTTTAGGTGAACCCTGATTTATTCTCTTTACTACTGTTCTGAGTGGACATTCCAAACTTTTTCTTCTATCCTCAAGCGTCTCATGAGGAATTTACTTGTAGTTTACTGAAAAAAGATAGAAGGCACATTCATTGTGAGCTCTCTCCTCCCCTTCACTGCATAATTCAGACCCCATTGACTTCACCTTCCCCACACAATTCTCTCCTCTTTTACTCCCTGTCTCTAATGATCAGGTGGCCCTACTCCTTGCAAAAGCCAACACTGCCACAGTTGTCCTTAATCCTATTCCCTCCCATCTCCCCCAACAAACTGCACCCACAATTGAGGAACCTAAGCGGCACAGTAGATAGAACGTTGGACTTAGGGTCAGCATTACTTGAGTTGAAATCCAGTCTTAGAAACTTACTACCTGCATGACCTTGGGCAAGTGACTTACACTCTTTCTTTTTTTTTCTTTTAAAACTGTCAATTTTGTAAATGTAACATGTATGATCAGGGCCCACTGTTTCAGGGCCAGGCCTGCTATCTCTCCCTCTTAGGGTTCTCTGGTACCCTTAGTGGTTTGTAGGGGTCTGTTTTCTGTGCTGTGGTGTTTTCTATTTTTTGTAATGTTTTTTTCTAGTTTTCTATTTCTATTTCTAGTTTTCTACTATTTTTCTAGTTTTCTATTTCTACCTCATTTTCTGTTTTTAGAAGGCTAACTAGCACTTCCATTCAACCATATAATACAGGGTAGCTTGAACAAAGGGATATATACTTAAAAATATAGAAATTATATATATTTCCCAGTACCTCAGGGCAAATCACTCTTATACAACAGGGATCTGAGGGGAGAGATTAGTCTTATAACTTTGTCCCATTCCTATATAACATCTGTTCCATCAGGTTCACATTCCACAACATTGATATTGCTGCTTGTTAAATCCTTCATCTTGGCTAAGGTCCCAAAGGTGACTAATGAAGATCATTCCAGGTTCCTTGGGGGATCAGTGCTACATTGGCTGCAAAACATGGTCTGGGTTCCAATTCTTAGATTCTCAAAACTCACTCTCCTG
The DNA here is from genome assembly GCF_011100635.1 of Trichosurus vulpecula. Taxonomy (NCBI): domain Eukaryota; kingdom Metazoa; phylum Chordata; class Mammalia; order Diprotodontia; family Phalangeridae; genus Trichosurus; species Trichosurus vulpecula. The sequence continues at coordinate 157,370,301 of NC_050576.1, read as the reverse complement.
GAGACTCCACTTCCAACATCTTTTCATGCTTCTCTTGATTCTTGTGTTTGAAAGTCAAATTTTATATTCAGTTCTGGTCTTTTCACTGAGAAAGCTTGAAAGTCCTCTATTTTAGTGAAAATCTATATTTTGCTTTGGAGTATTCTACTCAGTTTTGCTGGGTAGGTGATTCTTGGTTTTAATCCTAGCTCCGTTGACTTCGGGAATATCATATTCCAAGCCCTTCAGTCCCTTAATGTAGAAGCTGCTAGATCTTGTTGTACTTTGTTCCAAGCTTGAGGGGATGCGCTGTTGTTTTCAGAGCTATTTCTGTACAGCCAGCTCTGCCACACCAGCACTCCTCCTTCCCCAAGAACTGCCAACTCCAACCTGACTCAAATCTTAAGCAGGCTCTGCACTCCTGCTCTGATCTGCCACTTAATTCCTCCTACCAGGTGGGCCTGGGGCCAGAAGCAACTGCAGCTGTAGTTCTGTAGCTGCAATGCCTCTGCTGCCCCTGGGGCAGTGAATAAACCTGGAACTCCTTTCACCCCCTGCAGCTTTTCCCACTAACCTTCTCTGTTGTCTTTCATGTTTATGGGTTAAGAAGTCTGGTAACTGCCACAGCTCACTGATTTAGGGCACTAGGGCCTGTTGCACCCAGCTCCTGGTCTGGTTGGTCCTGCCGCCATCCATGCTGGGCTTTGCTCCCCTCTGCTCCCAGCTCAGTGCATGATAGACCTCACCCAGCGACCATCCAGGATATCCTGGGCCGGAGCCCTGCTTCTGTCTGCTATTTCACGGGTTGTGCAGTTCTAGAATTTGTTCAGAGCCATTTTTATAGGTGTTTGGAGGGACTTGGCGGGGAGTTCACGTAAGTCCCTGCTTTCCTGCCACCATCTTGGCTCCACCCTGCCAACTTACACTCTTTCTTAACCATCTGTACACTTAGGATAAGAATATCTACGTCATGGGGCAATTTTCAAGATCAAATGAGAAAAATAAAGCACTTGCTATCCAAATGTTAACTCTTATCACTACAATGTTTCTTTTCTCTAAACATATCTCTCCCTATTCATACATTCCTTCTCTGATATCTACAAATGTACCTGTCTTACCCATCCTTAAAAGCCTCTACAAGATAGGACCACATCCTCTAGTCGACTTTTTTCTGTACCTTTTATCCCCTTCTCAGGTAAACTACATGAGAAAATCATCTGAATTTCGTACCTCCATTTCCTTTCCTTCATTCATTTCTCAGCCCCTTGCAATTTGGCTTCAGACATTGTCTCAAGTGAAAAGACTCTATTGAAAGTTCTCAATGACCACTTAATTGTCAAGTCTGATGACCTTTTCTTCGTCTCCATTCTTCTGGACCCTTCCAAATCAATTGACACTATTGAGCATTCTTTTCCCTTAAATACTTTCTCCCATCTTCATACTGCGACATTACCCTCTTTTCCCCCACTTCCTGCTACTTTTCCATCTCCTTTGCTAGATTGTTATATCCATATCATGCCCCCTAAATGTACTTCAATGTACTTCATCATGCCTCCTAGTTGTATTTCAGTGATCTAGCATACTCTGAGCCTCATTCTCTTCTTTCTCTACATTCTCTCATTTGATGATCTCAAAAACTTCCATAGATTTAATTATCATTACTATGTAAGTGAATCCTAAATTAATATGTTCAGCCCTGTTGTCTATAGTGAGCTCCATCAAGGGATAGCTGACTGCCTGTTGGATATTTCAAACTAAATATTCCTCAAATATCTTAAATTCAATGTGTCCAAATTGGAACTCAAATGTTCCTATAAGCCCAATCCTCTTCTTCCAACTTTAAAATTTCTTTCAGTGGTATTACCATCTTTCCAGTCATCTAAATATGCAGCCTGTAATATCCTTGCTTCTTTAATATGTACTTGTCAAATCTTATCATTTCTATCCACAACACCTCTTACTTATATCCTCCTCTCTCCACTAACCCACCCTAATTCAATATCTCTTACCTAGATTACTATATTAACTTTCCCATTGGACTCACTCACTTATGTGTGTGTAATCTAGTCTATCCCCACCCCCACCCTCCTTGACTTCCAGAGTGATTTTCTTAAATCACAAATCTGGGCATTTCACTCATCTACTCAATAAACTTTGGTGGCTCCCTATTATTTCTAGGACCAAATATAGACTCCTCAGTTTGGCATTTAGTGCCATTTATGACTTCGCCCCCACCCCTTTTCCTACATTATTCTACTTCTTGCTTCCTTCAGTCAAATCAACTTGCTTTTTGTTTTTTGTTCTTCCTCTCCATGCCTTTGTGTTGGCATTCTCCCATGTCTTGAATGTGCTTCTCTGCCCTGTAGAATCCTTAGTCTCATTCAAGACCATACCTGAATCCTAGCTTTGGCATGCGGCTTTTTCTGGTCTCCCTAGATTTTAGTACCTTCTCCTACCTCATCTCTCCTGATAGAGTGTAAGTTTCTCAAAGGAGGGAGCTGATTCAATTCAGTCTTTTCATTCCCAGGGCTTAGGACAGTGCCTAATGTAAGAGGTCTTAATAATTTTTTTGCTGATTGATTGATTTTCAGACCAGGTTCTCAACTTTTGGTTTAAAAAGTGGCTAGTTTGGAGGGAGGAGGAGATTTATGGAGAGACGAGAATCTCTATTACCTCCCAATCACCATGAGTGCCTCCCTCCTCCTCCTCATTCCTCCTACTCATCTTAACAACATGTAGAAATAAAAGTAAAGAACAGAAAGTTCTGAGTCTCATTGAATTTCCAAATTTTGAATTTCAGACTAAGGACCTGTTTCATTTGTCTGATTGTCTCAAATTTTCTATAGGTGCTCTCAGCCATATAAAATTCCTACTCCCTCTGACGATAGGAATTCTATTTGTTGTGGACACAGCCCTGTTGGTTTTGACACAGAAGCAACTCAATTTCCTCATTGAAAAGGAGAGGATCTTGGCATCCAAACATCCTGCAAAGGCTGATACTGAGGCTGAGTCTAAGGCTAAGTCTGATGATGAAACTGCTCTTGATCCTGAACCTCAGCCTCAGCCTGAACCTGAAGGTGAACCCGAATATGAACCTGATCCAGATCCTGATACTAACCCTGACCTGATGCCACTCTAATTAATATCTGATGTCACAGCATAAGCCATAGAACTTCTAGATGACAGAACAGACATGCTGCTCCAGGAGTGACTTTCTTCATCTGTAAATGAAGAAATTGGAGTAAATAACTATTAAAGTGCTTCCCAGCTCTAATATTATGTTCCTTTTTCTCTTTCTGTCTGTACTCTTCCTCCTTTATCCTTGTTCTTGACACATACACCCACAGAACCTTTCAGGTCTTCCCTTCTGCCCAGTTTCCTTCCTTTTTCTGCTTGATTTAAGTCAGTACACAGTGTCCCACTCTTTCCCCTCACTCCAAAGGCTGATTGTGAAGAAGAACACAGACACCGCTGGCTGAAGTGAACTCAAATGTTATATGGCTGTGCTAGGGGGTGTTATTGTATAAAGTGGTGATATTTCTCTCTGAGTTCTTAAGTGTGTTACACATTTTGAGTTTATAGTTACTGACATGGCAGAAAGGGAAAAAGATAGATTTTTTCACTAAGGAGACTCTGAAGTAATAAAGTTCAGTTATTTGAATAATTGATCTCCTTTTCCTATTTTATAACAAAAGGAAAAGAAGCAGTTACCACCCAAAAAAATCACATGAGCTTGGAGACTCAAGCACTGTGTTGGAATTCAAGAGACCTGGATTTTAGCTCCAGCTCTACCACTTACTAATTGTGTGAACATAGGCAAATACATTTCTCCATATGGGCCTCATTTTCTTTGCCTGTAAAATAAGAGGGTAGAACTAAAAAAAATTACAAGAACCTTTTTCTAGTATCAATATGTTAGCACTTGTCCTTCTGTGCCATCACTTCTCATCCTTACCCCCGAAGGGAGATGAGGTTTCTTTGGTACCTTACAATGAAACTTTCACCTTCCACTGTCCTGCTATTTATCTGTCATTGGCACTAACTCTTCTAGATGTTGTTGTTCAGTCATTTCAATCATGTCTGACTGATCATAACTCCATTTGTGGTTTTCTTGGCAAAGATACTGGAATGGTTTGCCATTTCCTTCTCCAGTTCATTTTACAGATGAGGAAATTGAGGCAAACAATTAAGTTACTTGCCAAGGGTTGCACAGCTAGTAAGAGTATGAGGGCAGATTTGAACCTAAGTCTTCCTGACTCCAGGCCTTGTGCTGTATCTCATTTACCACCTAGTTGCCCCAGTTCTTCTAGACAATCATTCAAAAAATAACTATTTCAAAGGGTTGTGTTATAGAGTCTATAACACTGGTTTAAAAGATTCCTGACAGAAAAAAAATATCTTTCAGATTACATTAAAGGGAAACATGGAGTGCAGGACAAGGAAACAATAGTCTCATTCTCTTGCATCCTAGTCAGATCAGATCTGTAATCCTTAGCACAACATTTTAGTAGGGACACTGAGAACATGAACCTGATGCAAAGAAGGCAATCTGAATGATAAAAGGTTTCTAATTCATACTATATAAGGATTAATTGAAAGATTATCTACCTTGGAGAAGATTAGAGAGGACAGGTTATTTGACTGGTTTTCATGTGGAAGGAGCACTTTCCTAAAGTGCAAGTCCGATCGTTTTACTCCCCTACTCAGTAAATTCCAGTAATTATTCCTAAGAATTAGAGCTATCCAAAAGCAGAACTAGATACCTTGGGACCCTCTTCAATGAAGGTCTTCAAACAGGAGCTTGGTATGCTATAAAGGAGATTCTTATTTTAGTATAGGTTGGACTTGGTGGTCTCTAATATTCCTTCCAACTCTGAGACCCTTCGCCTATTTTAGAGCTTTAAGACCACAATGGCTAGAAAATTATTTCCAAGCAACTAAGAGAAAGTCATCATATTTTTAAAAGTCAGTATGAATTGCATGAGATTTTTCTATAAAAATGATAGCGACAGGTGCATTACAATATGCAGAAAATTATATGTTGGATAAACATGGCCTAATGAAAATAACACTGGATTTGATGGTCAGAAAAAGTAAATTTAAACTGAAACTCTGCTACTTGTTAGCTATATGGATCTTAGAGTTGGAGCATTTAACAAATGAAGAAACATCATAAATGATTAAACAAAGAAATAAAAAATGTAAGGATATCAGTGACACTGAAAGAATGAATATTAAACATCTGTGCATCTAATGGCATAGAGATTAAATTAATAAAGGAAAAGTTAATTGAATTTAGAAAAGAATGAGATAAGATAGAGTCACATGACCAGTAAGATGACTAATTAGTCACTTTCTCTAAAGTACCTTAATTTTTCAATCCTCTAAAACAAATAATTCTGCACCTTCATGAGAGCTTAATCAGCACTACCATCCTAGTCTCCACATACCCTAAGAGAAGAGAATAAGCTAACTAACTAATGAGTTTTTGACTGATACACATTCTAGTATCCCTTGTCCAACCCTCCTCACCCCAGCCCCACTGCTATTGTTGTCATTTAATCATTTTTCAGTTGTGTCTGATTCTTTCTGATGCCATTTGGGATTTTCTTGGCAAAGATACTGGGGTGGTTGGCCATTTCCTTCTCCAACTCATTTTACAGATGAAGAAATTGAGGTAAACAATTAAGTTATTTGCCCAAGGTCACATATCTAATAAATATCTGAGGCCAGATTTGAACTCAAGAAGATGAGTTTTCTTGACTCTAGGCCTGTACTCCATCCACTATGCTATCTAGCTGTGCCCCCCTCCCCTCCATTGCTGATACTCTGGTAAAAGCCATCCCCTCTCCAAAGAATAACAGAAATAGATTCTGCCAGTCATATGTGACTGAAGTGAAGAATTAAAAGAATTTAATTTAGTCGATCATTTCACAATAATTTATTATGCAATGATTATGTGCCAGGCATTTTACTAAGCACTGGGAGTAAAAAAAAAAGGCAGAAAGTCAGCCCTTGCCCTCAAGGAGCTTCCATCTAATGAGGGGAGACAATAAATAAAAGAGAGCTGAAAAGGGGGGTGGCAAGTAGGTACCACGCAAGGAGACATGATAGAGAAAGTCCTATGGAGATGATTCAGCATTGCAACCTTGAGAGGCATGATGGAATTTTTGCCCAAGTCTTTCTTCTCCATTTGGAGATATGGAGAGGGCTCAGTCAACCAAAAGATGAGGTCTCAGGGCCAGAGAGTACTTCCAGTGTGAGAAATAGCCCAAGGGTGGAATGAGCATCCAGGGTAAATAGTTTTCTATGGCATGGTAGGGAAAACCCTACAGAGATGAGTCAGCAGGTAAAAGGAACAATTTCTAGAGTAAGGAAGGGAGAATGGGATCTAGGGAGCAGAAAAAAATAGACTTAGCAAGAAGCAGGCATATCTTTTCTTCTATGAATAAAAGAAGGGCAAAATAGTTAATGATTCTGAGAATTTGTGAGAGGTGGAATTAAGGACCTGTCACAGAGACCCTTAATTTCCTGAGAATACTATGGCAAAATCAGCAATTCCAAATATGGCTTATAAGGGAGTGAAATGGCCAGGGACTTGAGGATACAGAAACAGGTTTAGAAAAACCACAGTAAGAAATTAGAAAGTTCCTTCAACTACAAGATTTTCTTTTAGTTTGTGTTGCTAACTTTCCATCAAAGATTCTATCTCTTGCTGAAATACTTCCCAGATTCATTACATTCACGTAGTTAATTACATGCACTCTCAATATGATATTGAATAAAATCACTTTTCCAGTTGAAGACCATTTCTTATTTAGTATATTAATAAGTTTACTCTCCACTATGGATTTTTCTGATAGATAGCAAAAAATGTACTTAGATGGAAATCCTTCCCACACTCATTACATTCATGAGTTTCCCTCCAGAGTGAATTACTTGATGACTTTATATCTAACAAAAGCCTTCTAATTTTCATACAATGAAAGAATACTGCCTTTTGACTAAGGCAAAATATGGACTAGGAAATCCAAAGACTATGAAGGATTTGCCTGGAACACCATTCCTCTTTACACTTTGTCCCACAGAACATGGCAGGTGCTGGGTCAGACTAGCTATGAGAAACAAGAGATAGGCAAGGTAGGAATCAGAGAGCATAATCAGCTGTGTCAAGCCTGAAAGAGAGGGAACTGAAGATCACCAGAGGTCTTTTTTAGCCCCTGAGAGAGTACTCAGAGCAGGAAACAAGGTAACCTTTCAACCCAGCTTTGGGGGTGTACTCCCATCAGCAAAGGGCAGTGATAAAAAAAAGTTAGTGATTAGAGGATACAAAAGAAATTGAAATACCAAATATTTCAGGAGACAAGACCTCAATAAAGTCCCAGAAGACAAGAAATTAAATCAGCAGAGAGGATGCTAAAACAGGAAGTGAGGATGAGTTCCAAATTATCTAAGATAATACAAACTTTTCTTAACAAATATAATAAAAAGGGAAATGAATTAATGCCTAGAGAAATACAAAATTCCAAAGGACTCCCAAGAGAACATAGAAGAGAAAATACAAAAATGATTTCTAAAATGAAATTAAATTCATAAAGGAAGTAATAAGGAAATTTATGTAAGTCATTGATTAGAGCCTTCAGTGCAGAATTTTGAAACTCAATTAATCCAGAATTAAAAATATTCCTAAAGAAGTGAAAGAGAGAACAAAAGGAATGGAACAAAAATACTGAATTAGAAGAAAACCTGCCAGAAAAATCAAAAGGCAACATTAAAAGAAAACATGAATTCTATAGAGCTCATAGTAACTCATTTTGAAAAAGGGTTTTCATGCATAACATAAAGATCATAAGTTTCCCAGGAGAATATAACAAAAAACAACCTGAATACCACAATTCTGAAAATAATACAAGAAAATTCCTCAGAATTTCTTAATACATATAACAAAACATCAGTAAAGAGATTCTATAGATTGCCTCCAGGAAAAAAATCAAAAGTCACACTTCAGTTTCAAGGCTTGTAGCAGTTAAATTGAACAATTTCAAATATAAAAGAAAGGAAATTCAAATAACAAGAAATTCTTCCACAACCATGAGAATTTTTTATCCCAAAAAACAAAGGATCTCAAAATACAATCAGCCCTAGGCAAGTCACTTAACAGCTCTGTAAAATGTTGATAATAATAGCACCTACCTCCCAGGGTTCTGAGGATCAAATGAGATAACATTTGAAATCTCTGCAAACCTTAAAGTGCTTATTATTATTTATATGATAAAAGGTTTTTATCTAAAAGGAAAGTAAATTCAAATATTACAAAATTATTCCACATCCACAAGAAATCACAAAAAAGAATAGAATAATATATTCTATCCCCTCAAAAGGAGTTCAATCTCTGACTCTTGGCAAGTCACTTAACATATCTGCAAAACATTGATAATAAAAGTACCTATCTCCCAGGATTGTAAGGATCAAATCAGATAATATATATTAAAAGTTTTGTCAATCTTAAAGTACGCTATGATTATAATTAAAAAGATATGGAAGTAAATGTAAAAATTATCATTGTACATAATGGGGAAACACTAGAAACTTTCTCAGTAAATTCATAAATAAAGTAAGGATTCACCTTTTCCCATTATTTGACATAGTTCTAGAAATGTTAGAAATGGGGAGAAGACAAGAGAAAGAAATCAAAAGCATACAGATAGAGAAAAAGGAGAGAAAATGATCTTTATTTGCATAAGACATAATGGTATACTTAGAGAATAAGTAATCAAACTCATGGAGACAATAGCTTCAGTAACATAGCAAGATACAAAATAAACATACCAATCAGCAGCATTCCTATATATTAATCACAAAATCCAGGAGGGAATAAATGAAAGAGAAATCCTATCCAAAAGTGTATCTCTATCTATCTATCTATCTATCTATCTATCTATCTACCTATCTATCAAGTTACATTACCAAAGCATTCTTAGGGTATAATAGATATAATAACAAAATGCTCCTTAAAGACATAAAGACTAACTTAAATAACTAGGGGGACCCTGAGAAATAGGATTGTTTAACTTAATTTTAATTGTAAAATTTAACATATTTTTAAGCTCAGGGCTGGACCATGATTAAGTTATGTATTTAATCAAATTAATATAAATGATGTCATTACAATGTACTTTACTCAACTACGTAAAAGAATACCAAAATTTCTTTGAAGAAAAAGAAGATCTAGAAGATCATGAGAAACAACGAAAAAGAAGTAGGAATGGATGGCAATATCACATCCAGTCCTCAAAATAAAGCAATACCATGAAAACCATTTGATACTATTTAAAAATATAAAAGTAGATTGCTGTAACAGAATAAATAAGGTAGGATTAGAAACATTTGAAGTCTATTACCCAGTATTCAATAAACTTGAAAACATAAATTACTTGAGGAAGAACTTCCAACTTGATAAGAATTTTTGGGAAAAGTGCTCAAAGGATAGTTGAAAAGAGTTCTCAAAGGAATTGCAAACTATTAACAACCATATTAAAATGCTCCAAGTAATAATGAGAAATTTAAATTAAAATAACTCTGAAGTTTTACTTCACACAGAGTAAATTGGCAAAAATAATAAAATATGGAAATAGACCATGTTGAAGAGGTTGTAGAAAGATTTTACAACTAATGCACTGTCTGGTTTTCTGGGAGCAGAGCCAAAATGATGGAGTGGAACTAGGTGGTAGCAACAGAAGCATCAGGAGTTTGGGGAGCTCTTGAGCCAGAGATAATAAGAGGACCTGGCAACTGCTCAGAAAAAGGTTACGGAGAACCTTTATGCTAGCTCTGGACGCAGGACCAGATGGTGTTTGGCAAATTAATGACCTATAACCACTTTTGGGTCATAGTTCGAGGGCAGAGAGGAGAGCAGGGGCCCTTTTGCTCACAAGGGATTAGGGACCCTGAGGAATAGGATTGTTTCTGGTTTGAGGTAACAGGACCCCTGCAAAGCAGTACTGATTGCAGTCCCAAGGGATCAGAGGCCCTTTCTGGGTAGGGAACAAAGATCAGGAGAACAGTGACCACACTTTCCCCCAAATCACATCATGTTGGAAGCACTGAAAATTTCCAAATTCCCAGAGATAGCTCAGGGAACAGCAGTGTAAAAAAATTTGAAGCTTGAGACAGTACCCCTCCTCTTGCCATCCTAACAACAAAGCCCAAATTTAACATAAAGCTCAAAATCAGGCAGTTAAGGTAAAAAAAAGAGCAAGCAAACCCAAAAAGAACCTGATAATAAAAAGTTACTATGGTGACAGTGAAGATTAAGACACAAATTCAGAAGAAGACAATAAAGTTAAAACAGCTACAAGCAAAATCTCAAAGGAAAGCATGTGAATTGCACATAAGCCCAACAAGAATTCGTGGAAGAGGTAAAGAATGCTTTTAAAAATCAATAAGAATTATAAATGAAAAATTAGGTAAAGAAATGAGACTTAAGGAAGAAAATTATGAAAAGACAATAAACAGTTTGGTAAAAGAGACAGTAATACCTAATAAAATAACACCTTAAAAAAAACACTTGGCCAGATGGAAAAAGAGAAACAAAATATACTGATGAAAATAACTTCTTAAAAAGCAGAATTGGTCAAATGGAAAAAGAGGTACACAAGCTCACTGAAGAAAGTGATTCCTTAATTAGGCAACTTAAAGCTAATAACTCCATGAGACATAAAGAAACAATAAAACAAAATTAAAAGAATGAAAAACAGAAGAAAATGTGAAATATCTCATCAGAAAAACATCTTACCTGAAAATAGATTGAGGAGGAAAAATTTAAGATTTATTGGACAATCTGAAAACCCTGATCAAAGAAAAATCCTAGACAGTATATTGCAAGAAATTATCAGGTAAATCTGTCACAATATCATAGAATTAGAAGGTAAAAAGAAATCGAAAGATTCCACCAATCGCTGTTTGAAAGATTAACAAATAAAAATTCTCAGGAATATTATACCCAAATTCCAGAGCTCTGAAGTCAAAGAGAAAATGCTTCAAACAGCCAGAAAGAAACCATTCAAACACTATGGAGCTGCAGTCATGATCACACAGGATTTAGCAGCTACCCCGTTAAAGGAGCAGAAGGCTTAAAATATGTTAGTCCAGAAAGCAAAAGGGCTGGGATTACAACCAAGAATTACCTACCCAGCAAAACTGAGTATAATCCTTCAAGAGAAAAAAAATGGACAAAATGGACAAAAATGAGGACTTTAAAGCATTCTTGATGAAAAGAACTGAATAGGAAAATCTGACTTTCAAATATAAGACTCAAGAGAAGCATGAAAAGCCAAATATGAAAGAAAAATCATAAGGGAGTCAATAATTTTAAACTGTTTAGCTTCTATATAGGAAAATGATACATATAACTTCTCAGAACTTTATCATTATTAGGGCAGTTAGAAGGATTCTATATAAAAAAGCAGGTATAGGAGTAAGTGATTTATGTTGGGCTAAGGTGGGAAAAATGCACATGTTGGAATTTTTTTTCTTATTTAATCTTTGTTAGAGGAGATGATACTCTGGGAGAAGATGAAAATGTTACATTGGTAAATGAAAATGAAGTAAAAACAAAATATATCAATAAAATAAGAGATATCAATTAAACTTATTTTAAAAATAGAGATTATAGTTAATATCAACATTTCTCTAATAGAATAGGACAATCAAACAAAAAGATACATTTAAAATTATAGAATTGAAAACAATGCTTAAAACCTGGATTTTATGGCTTTGAGGAAGGAATGGAATAGAAAAAGTAGGAATATAAAGATAGAGAGGCAAATCTTTTAAACATTAAATTTGCTAATGATTATCTACAAAAAATTGAATATCACCTCAGCTAAAGAAAAATAGAAAATCTAAGTGCATCACTCTCAGAAAGAGATCTTAAATAGGTCATTTAAAAATCAAATATGAAAAGTTACTAAGACCAGATGTATTTACCATCAAACATTCAAATAATAAATAATTTCTATTCTACAGAAATTATTTATTTTTTGGAAATGTAGTATTTGCCCTAATTCTTTCTGAAAGGAATATGGTACTTATCTCTGAAATATGGCAAGGATAAGGTAATATCACTATTGATTATTAATTTAAAATATTAGATAAACACTAACAAAAAAAATTCCAAGTAGGATTTATACCACTGAGGATAATTAGTTATTAGGAGAAATGGTAGAATAAACATTAACAATGAGAGTTATCATAACATCATGATTATATTAACTTATACATAAAAAACTTTCAAGAAATTTTGAACTATTTTTTATTTATTTTAAAAAACACTAAAAGGCATAGAAATGGAAGAATTTTTCTTTCACATGAATATATTATATGTTTAAAATAAAGTGCCAATTAACATGTAATGGAGAGGCATTAGAGGCCTGTCTCACCAACAAGAATGATAAAGTACTATTGGTCATTATCACTATTATAATTTAACTTTCAAATTTTAGATATACCAGCTAGGATAATAACAAGGAAAATAAATTCAGGGAGTAAGCATAAGCAAAGTGGAAGTTAATGAATTTACTTTCTGATGTTATGTTGGCTCACTTAAAAAAGCCAAGGGAGCTAACCAATAATAACAAAAATGATAAATACCTTTAGCAAGATGGTAGGCCATAAGATAAACCCACAAAAATAATTAGCATTTTATAACTCTGAAAAAATATGACAAGAATAAAAGTATAAAATATTTTATTATAAACCTTAAAAGTCCTGTGAAAAGATAAACATTAAAATTTAAATAGAAATAAACAAAATATTAAATAATTTGAGAGCTATCCAGTGTTCATGACTAAGGTGAGTCAATAAAGTTGGCAATGGAACCCAATGGTTATAATACTAATAAATGCTTCATGGAATTTGATAAAAGTCCTAATGGAATTTATATGGAGGGAATAAACAGACAGTGCTATCAAGAAGAATAAGACAAAGAAAGGGGGAATTGAATTGACAGATTTCAAGTTATGTTATGAAACAACATGTAGAGGAATAAAACACAGTTGATAATTCATAATTAAAACCAAAATCTGGTATTTGATAAATTCAAGATCATAAAAAAGAGGCAGGGAGATGATTATTCAGTAATTGAAAACTGTTAGAAAAATTGGCTACCAGTGTACTGAAAAAAATGGAATTAGATCTGTCTCTCGTACATATGCCACAACAAAGTCCCTGTGGATCAAAGATTTACATATACCAAAAGTCACATTTTACATATGCAGATGGAATGACCTTGAGAGAGATGGCCAACACACCGGATGAAAGAGTAGGGATATAAAAAGTTCTCAGAGGTTAGAATGGTAAGGTGAATATAAGATGAAATTTAATATGAATAAATGGAGAATCCTTCACTTAGGTTAAAAAAGATCCACTCTAATAGTATGGGGAGATTTCACTAGACAAGTTTTTTTGGGAAAGATCTGGGAATGTTAATGAATTTAAAGTTCAGTATTAGCCAGCCACAGTAGAAAGGCAAATGGGATCATGGTTAAGAAGGCACCTTGTCCACAAGGAAGGAGGTTACCTTATTTTGCCAGAATGAAACCACACCTAGTGTTGTTTTCCATTCTGCATAGCATATGTTGGGAAGGATATTGACAAGCTGGAACATACTAGAACAGCATCACTATGGATAGTGAAGAAACTGGATATCAGGCTCTTGAGAGGAAAACTGGGTGAAGGAACTGGGGAGGTTTAGTTTAGAGAAGAGAAGGCTTAAGAGGAGTGTGATTATTGCCTTCAAACATTTGAGTGGATCTTCTTCCAGATCATAACCTCTATCTTATAGGTGTCCCTCAGAGCTCTATCTATCCTGGGTCCTCCTCTCTTCTCCCTCTGTACTACTTGGTGGTCTAATTTAGTGATCTAATCAGTTCCTATGGATTTAATTACCATCTTTATTTTGATGATTCTCAAATCTACCTGTTCTGCCCTAACCTCTCTGCTGAGTTCCAACATCACATCTCCAACTGCCTTTCAGACATCTCAAACTGGATGTCCAGTAGACATCTTAAATAAAACATGTCCAAAACAGAACTTAATATCTTTTTCCCTAATCTCTCCCCATTTCCTGCCTTTTCTATTATTATAGAGAGCAACACTATCCTCTCAATCTGTGAAGCCCTCCACCTAGAAGTTATTCTCAGCAGCAAAAAAAATTTCTTTCCTCCTATACCCAATTTGTTCCCAAAGCCTGTCCATTTCACCTTTGCAACATCTCTTCAATAAGCCCCCTTCTCTCCTCTGACACTGTCACCTCTCTGGTGCAGGGCTTCATCACCTGACTCCTGAACAATTGCAATAACCTGCAGGTGGGTCTGTCTGCCTCAAGTCTCTCCCCAAGTCAATCCTTCCTTTATTCAGCCACTAAAGTGATTTCTTAAAGTGCAAGTCCGATCGTTTTACTCCCCTACTCAGTAAATTCCAGTATTTCCTATTGCCTCCAAATATAAAATGATCTGTTTGGCTTTCAAAGTCCTTCATAAACCAGTCCTCTTTTATCTTTTCATTTGCTCCCACCTTATACTTCCCAGTACATACTCTTTGATCCAGTGACACTGACTTTCAGCTGTCCCATGAAAAAATACTTTGTCTCTTGACTCTTAACATTTTCTCTGTCTGTCCCCCATACATGGAATGCTCTCCCTCCTTAACTTGATCTACTGACTTCCCTAGCTCCCTTTAAGTCCCAACTTAGAAAAATTTTCTCAACCACTCTCAACTTTCCTTCTGTTTTTTTTTATTTTTCCTAAATATAGCTTGCTTTGTATATATTTGCATTTTGTCTCCTCTAGCCAGTTGCAAACTTTTTGAGGGAAGGGACTGTCTTTTGCCTCTTTTTGTATCCCAGGAACTTAGCATAATAAATAAAACATGTTAATAAAACATGGCCCATAGTAAGAGATCAATAAATATTAATTGATTGATTGCAGAGGGAAAAATGCATAAAGTCAAGAGCAGAACCAGAAAAGAAATAAGCATGGATGTTAGTCCTGAGCAGGAATTCACCAATCAGAGGAAGGGGTCACAGGGGCAGAGGCATCCACAGGGTGAGAAGGATGTTAGGGTAGAAAGAGAAAAATCAGGTACAGAGCCAGGAAAGATGTGAATAATAATATGTGAATTAACTTCATAAACTCTTCAATTCTCATAAAATTTAAAGGATTATTATTATTAATCCAGGTGTCTGCACACAGAGCGTGTTTAGTCATTGTTGACTCAATATGAAGTGACCATGACTTTATACACTGAGATCAATAAATAAGGTGTCAAAAATCCCATCTCCAAGGATAACTGATGGGCTTACTAAGTGACAGTGCCACCAGTTGGCATGTGAAACTTAGTGAAAACTATATGACATGAGAGGGCAGTTTGGTGGCACAGTGGGCCTGGAGTTAGGAAGACATCTTTGTGAGTTCAAATCTGGACCCAGATACATATAGCTCTGTGACCCTGGGCAATTAACTTAACCCTATTTGCCTTGGTTCTTCATCTGTAAAATGAGCTAGAGAAGGACATGGCAAACCACTCCAGTATTTTTGCCAAGAAAACCCTAAACGGGGTCACAAAGAGTCAGACACAACTCAACAACAACATATAACATGAGAAGGAAATGGGCACATGTAGAAAATGTAAAAGGATCTGCTTGATCTGAAGAATGCTCTTCTCTTCTGTCCACATTCTCAGAGGACTGAGTAGAGGGGATCACTTAAAATGAAAGAAAAGAGTCCCCCAGAAGGTAAAGGGAGTTCCTCCAGGGAGTCATAGTGCACCCACATTTTAAAAAACTTTTATAAAATGGGAATGGCCAGATCCCTAAGAAATGTGGAAATATTGCCTGACAACATGGGACTGCTTCCGGCCTGCTTGGTGAAGGACCTACTAAACCATTCAGCAGAATCAAAAGACACAGGTTCCTTGCAGTTGCTGATGCAACTTATGCTGTCATCATACAACAAATGCTTAAAATTGGGGGAGTAATCTCAATTTTGAGCTATAGATTGGGGGTATTATTTTTATTTAAAGTTTTGGACTATAAATAGAACAAAAATGAGTAGGAGATAGTTGATGCACAGGAAAAGTAAGGAAACAGGGAAAGAGTACCTAAATGTCATTGATGAATTCAAGTCACCTCTTATCTTACAGATAGATCAGTCAAAAAACATTTATTAAGTACCTAGTAATGTGAGAGGAACTGTGCTAAGCATGGGATGAAGCATATAGTTTGGTCCTGGGAGAATTGGTGTATGTAATTGTCTGGGATATTTGAAAGATTGTGGAAAACATGGGAGATATCACAAGATTGGAGAAGGATGACTGTTCCAACTTAAAAAAAAGGAAAAGGACAAAGTCTATAAGTGATAGGCCAGTGAGCTTGCTGTTGATACCTGGGAAAATTCTAGAACAAGTCATAAAGAGGTGATTGCAAGAAACCAGCATGGATTCTTCACAAACAAGTCATGGCAGCTTGAGGACAGCTAGATGGCACAACGTCAGGTCTGGAACCAGGAAGACCTGAGGTCAAATTTGGCCTTGGATACTTACTAGTTTTGTGATTTTGGGCAAGTCACCTGACTGTGTCTGTCTTAATTCCTCATCTGCAAAATGAGCTGGAGAAGGAAATGGTGAACCACTCCAATATTTTTGCCAAGAAGACCCCAAATGGGATCACAAAGGGTCCAACACAATTGAAATGACATAGCAGCTTAATCTTATTTTGATGGGATCATCAAACTCATAGACGATGGGTATGCTGTGGATACAGTTTACCTAGACTACTGCTAAGCTTGTGATGAAGAATTTCATACCATTCTTGTGGAGAAGATGGAGAGACCTGTGTTGGACAATAATATAATCAGATGAATTCCAAATGGGCTAGAAGATTGGAATGAAAAAAATAATTGTTAACAATGCAATGTTGAGATGGCAGGGAGTATCTAGTGGATGGAGTGTTCCAGGTATTTGTGTTTGGCCCAAAGCTGCTATTTAGCATTTTTGTTAATGACTTTGGAAAAGGTAGGAAATCTTCAAATGGCACTTAGCTAGAAGGGATAACTAACACAGTGGAAGATGGAATTAGGATCCAAAACCATCCTAACAAGATGAAGCCTTGAGATGAATACAATAAGATAAAATTCTGTAGGGATAAATGCAAAGTCTTGCACTTGGATACAAAAATATCTACTTCACAAGTAAAATAAGGGGGAGGTGTGGATAAAAAGTGGTTGTTCTGAGAAAAGATCTGGAGGTTTTAGTAAACTGCCAAAATCAATATGATGATCTTTCAGGAATAGGGAGGTGAGAATCCAAATATGTAGCCACCATTCTCAAAAACTGCACATCTGACACAATTTTAAGTTTAATCTGCATCATTAACATTTCCTCCATACTTTTTTTTTCAATTTCTTTATTTATTTTTAGTTTACTACACACGGTTCTACATAGTTTTGAGTTTCACATTTTCTCCCCTCCCTCCCCCCTCCCTCCCCAAGACGGCATGGAATCTCATATAACTGTCATGTATAACTTCGCATTGAATTAATTTATGCACTAGTCAAGTTGTGGAGAAGAATTTTGACCAATGGAATGAATCATGAGAAAGAAGAAACAGAACCAAAAAAAAAAAAAACAACAACCCAAAAACAAAAACAAAAGAGAAGCAAAAAAGGCGAGCATGTAGTGCGCCTCGATCTGTGTTCAAACTTCACAGTTCTTTCTCTGGATGAAGATAGCATTCTCCATTGTGAGTCCCCTGGAGTTGTCCTTGCCCCTTAGGTTGCTGAGAAGAGCGCAGTATGTCAGGGTTGGTCCTCACGGGATCCATATATCTGTGGCTGTGCACAACGTTCTCCTGGCTCTGCTCCGCTCACTCAGCATTATGTCGTGTAGGTTTTTCCAGGTTGTTACGAAGTCTTCATCATCCCCATTTCTTATGGCACAATAGTATTCCATTACCTTCATATACCACAGCTTGTTCAGCCATTCCCCAATTGATGGGCATCCCTTTGATTTCCAATTCTTGGCTACCACAAAAAGAGCTGCTATAAATATCCTTGTACATATGGGTCCTTTTCCCGCTTGTGTGATTTCTTTGGGATACAACCCTAGAAGTGGTATTGCTGGGTCAAAGGGTATGAACATATCTATAGCCCTTTGGGCATAGTTCCAAACTGCCCTCCAAAATGGCTGGATCAGCTCACAACTCCACCAGCAATGCAACAATGTTCCAATTTCCCCATATCCTTTCCAGCATTTATCATTTTCCTGTTTTGTTATTTTAGCCAATCTGACCGGAGAGATGTGGTATCTAAGAGTTGTTTTGATTTGCATTTCTCTAATCAGTAGTGATCCAGAGCATTTTTTCATATGCCTATAGATAGCTTTAATTTCTTCCTCTGAAAACTGCCTGTTCATATCCTTTGACCATTTCTCAATTGGGGAATGGCTTGTATTCCTATATATTTGGCCCAGTTCCCTGTATATTTTAGAAATGAGGCCTTTATCAGAGATACTAGTTGCAAAGATTTTCTCCCAATTTTCTGCTTCCCTCCTAATTCTTGTTGCATTGGCTTTTTTTGTACAAAAACATTTCAATTTGACATAATCAAAATTATCCATTTTGCATTTTGTAATGCTCTCTATCTCTTGTTGGGTCATGAATTCTTTACTTTTCCATAAATCTGATAAGTAAACTATTCCTTGCTTTCCCAAATTACTTATAGTATCAGCTTTTACTCTTAAATCAGGAACCCATTTTGACTTTTTTTTGGTATATGGTGTAAGATATTGGTCTATGCCCAGTTTTTGCCCTACCATTTTCCAATTTTCCCAACAGTTTTTGTGAAATAGTGAGTTATTAGCCCAGAAGCTGGTCTCTTTGGGTTTATCAAAGAGTAGATTGCTAAACTTGTTGATTTCTCCTACTTGTGTACCTATCCTATTCCACTGATCCACACCCCTGTTTCTTAACCAGTACCAGGCAGTTTTGATGACTGCTGCTGTGTAGTACAGTTTAATATCTGGTGTGGCTAAGCCACCTTCTCTAGCATGTCTTTTCATTAATATCCTAGATACTCTAGACCTCTTGTTTTTCCAAATGAATTTTGTTATTATTTTGTCCAGCTCAGTAAAAAAAATTTTGGTAATTCGATTGGTATGGTACTAAATAGATAAATTTAGGTAAAACTGTCATTTTTATTATATTCGCTCGGCCTAACCATGAGCAACTGATATTTTTCCATTTATTTAGATCTGATTTTATTTGCGTGAAAAGTGTTTCATAGTTATGTTCATATAGGCCCTGGGTTTGTCTTGGCAAATAGACTCCCAAATATTTTATAGTGCCTTCAGTAACTTTGAATGGAATTTCTCTTTCTATCTCTTGCTGTTGGGCTTTGTCAGTAATGTATAGGAATGCTGAGGATTTATGTGGGTTTATTTTATATCCTGCAACTTTGCTAATGTTGTTTATTATTTCAAGTAGTTTTTTACTTGATTCTCTAGGATTCTCTAGATAAATCATCATATCATCTGCAAAAAGTGATAATTTAGTTTCTTCTTTTCCTATTCTAATTCCTTCAATTTCTTTTTCTTCTCTTATTGCTACAGCTAACGTTTCTAGTACCAAATTGAATAATAGGGGTGATAATGGACATCCTTGTTTCACGCCTGATCTTATTGGGAATGCATCTAGTTTATCCCCATTGCAAATAATGCTTGTCGATGGTTTTAGGTAGATGCTATTTATAATTTTGAGGAAGGTTCCACTTATTCCTATGCTTTCTAGTGTTTTTAATAGGAATGGGTGTTGTACTTTGTCAAAGGCTTTTTCTGCATCTATTGAGATGATCATATGGTTTCTGCTAGTTTTGTTGTTGATATGGTCAATTATGTTAATAGTTTTCCTAATATTGAATCAGCCTTGCATTCCTGGAATAAATCCTACCTGGTCATAGTGTATTATTCTGGTAATGAGTTGCTGCAATCTTTCTGCTACTATTTTATTTAAAATTTTTGCATCAATATTCATTAGAGAAATTGGTCTATAATTTTCTTTCTCTGTTTTAACTCTACCTGGTTTGGCTATTAGTACCATATTTGTGTCATAAAAAGAATTTGGTAGGACTCCTTCTTCACCTATTTTCCCAAATAGTCTACAAAGTATTGGAATTAGTTGTTCTTTAAATGTTTGATAGAATTCACATGTAAAACCATCTGGACCTGGAGATTTTTTCCTAGGGAGTTCATTGATGGCATGCTCAATTTCTTTTTCTGAGATGGGGTTATTAAGAAATTTCACTTCCTTCTCTGTTAGCCTGGGCTGTTTATGTTTTTGTAGATATTCATCCATATCTCTAAGGCTGTCAAATTTATGGGCATACAGTTGGGCAAAATAATTCCTAATTATTGTTTTGATTTCCTCTTCATTAGAGGTGACCTCACCCTTTTCATTTTTGATACTGGTAATTTGATTTTCTTCTTTCTTTTTTTTAATCAAATTGGCCATAGGTTTATCAATTTTATTGGTTTTTTTTCATAAAACCAGCTCTTTGTTTTATTTATTAATTCAATAGTTTTCTTGGTTTCAATTTTATTAATCTCTCCTTTGATTTTCATTATTTCTAATTTGGTATTTAATTGGGGGTTTTCAATTTGCTCTTTTTCTAGCTTTTTCAGCTGTATGCCCAGATCATTGATCTCCTCTTTCCCTATTTTATTCATGTAGGCATTGAGAGATATAAAACTTCCCCTAAGAACTGCTTTTGCTGCATCCCATAAGTTTTGGTATGTTGTTTCATTATTGTCATTCTCTTGCATGAAATTGTTAATTGTTTCTCTGATTTGTTTTTTGGCCCACTCATTCTTTAGAATTAAATTATTTAGTTTCCAATTAGTTTTTAGCTTATTTTTCCATGGTACTTTATTGAAAATGATTCTTATTGCATCATGATCTGAAAAGGATGCATTGACTACTTCTGCTTTTCTGCACTGGATTGTGAGGTTTTTATGCCCTAGTACATGGTCAATTTTTGAGTATGTGCCATGTACTTTTGAGAAGAAAGTATATTCCTTTTTATCCCCATTCAGTTTTCTTCAGAGGTCTATCATATGTGCCTTTTCTAAAATTCTGTTTACCTCCTTAACTTTTTTCTTATTTATTTTGAGGTTAGATTTATCAAGTTCAGAAAGGGGGAGGTTGAGGTCTCCCAATATTATAGTTTTGCTGTCTATTTCTTCCTGTAACTCCCTTAACCTCTCCTCTAAGAATTTGTGTGCCTTACCACTTGGTGCATATATGTTAAGCAATGAAATTTCTTCATTGTTTAAGGTGCCTTTTAGCAGGATATAATGTCCTTCCTTATCTCTTTTAATTAAATCTATCTTTACTTTTGCTTTGTCTGAGATTAGGATTGCCACACCTGCTTTTTTTACTTTAGCTGAGGCACAATATATTTTACTCCAGCCTTTTACCTTTACCCTATGTGTATCCCCCTGTTTCAAATGTGTTTCTTGTAAACAGCATACTGTAGGATTATGGTTTTTAATCCATTCTGCTATCTGCTTCTGTTTTGTGAGAATGTTCATCCCCTGCACGTTCAGGGTTATGATTTCTATCTGTGTCTTTTTCTCCATCCTAATTCCCCCTGTTTATGCTTTTATTTCTCCCTTTCCCCTTCTCCTCCTCAACAAAGTTTTGCTTTTGACCGCCGCTTTCCTCAGTTAACCCTCCCTCTTTATTCCCCTCCCTTATCTTACCGTTACCCACTTGCTACTTCTCCTCTCCCTTCTGACCACCCCCCTCCCTTTTTCCCCCCTTACCCTCCCACTTCCCGTAGGACGAGTTAGATTTCTAAACTTATCAGAGTATGTTATTCCCTTCTTGAACTCGATCAGATGACAGTAAAGCTGAAATACTGCTCTTCTCCCTCCCTTCTTTCCCTCTACTATAATATGTTTTTGTGCCATTTCATTTGGTGTAATTTACCCTTTTCTACTACCTCCTTACCACTTCCCTCATAGCCCTCCCTTTATATCTCTTACTTATATTTTATATCTTTACATCAGTTAATTTATACAGGCATTCACAACCTATGTATATCCCTTTCATTTGTCATAATAGCTGTACCATTCACAAGAATGACTTATATATGTATGTTATATATATATGTATATATATATATATATATATATATATATATATATATATATATCATACATAAGATGATATAATCCCACATAAAGATGTAAACATCCTGCCCTTATTGGTTAATAAGGTTTGTGGGGGTTTTCCCCCTGGTTACCTTTTTATGTCTCTCTTGAGTTTTGTACTTAGAGATCAAATTTTCCATTGAGTTCTGGCCTTTTCATCAGGAAGGTCTGGAATTCCCTTATTTCATTGAATGTCCATCGCCTTGCCTGGAAAATTATGCTTAGTTTTGCTGGGTAGTTGATCCTTGGTTGTAGTCCCAACTCCTTTGCCCTTCGGAATATCATATTCCAATTTCTCCTGTCTTTTAATGTGGAAGCTGAGAGATCCTGCGTGATTCTGACTGTAGTTCCACGATATTTGAATTGCTTCTTTTTGGCTGCTTGCAGTATTTTCTCCTTGAGTTTATAGCTCTGAAATTTGGCTATAATATTTCTTGGTGTTTTCAGTTTGGGATCTCTTTCAGGGGGTGATCGGTGAATTCTTTCAATGACTATTTTGCCCTCTGGTTCTAGGACCTCTGGGCAGTTGTCCTTGATAATTTCTTCGAAGATACTGTCAAGGCTCTTTTTTTCATCGTGGATTTCCGGTAGACCAATAACTCTCAAATTGTCTCTCCTGGATCTATTTTCCAGGTCAGTTGTTTTGCCAATCAGATATTTCACATTTTTTTCTATTTTTTCATTCTTTACGTTTTGTGTTATTACTTCTTGATGCCTCATAGATTCATTAGCTTCCACTTGCTCAAGTCTAATTTTTAATGAGTTAGTGTTTACATTTTGCTTTTGAGTCTCCTTTTCCAATTGGTTGATTTTGCCTCTCAGGCTGTCCTTTTCTCTCTCTAGATTCTGAACCTCCGTATCCTTTTCGCCAATATTATTCTTTAGGGACTTGATTTCATCAGTGAATTTTTTTTTCCATTTTTTCCATATTTTCTTTTAGCTCCCTAATTTGGTTTTTAAAATCCTCCTTTAGCTCTTCCAGCAGGGCTTTTTGGGCTGGAGACCAGTTCATATTACCTTTTGAGGTATCTGTTGTATCTACAGTATCGTTACTTTCCTCTGCCTGTCTCCATAAAAAGAATCTATTGTCCTCGGATTTTTTGTGTTCTTCATGTTGGTTTGCCTTTTGCTGGCTTTACAACGAATTTCTGTCTGTGGGCCTCAGGGCTTTCTGTCCCAGCTTTCTTATTCTGTGGGTTGTGAGTCTAGAATTATAACCTTCAGTTTCCTGAGGTGTGGGGGAGGGGTCTGGCTCCCTGGCGTCTCACTCCCTGTGGGTGCTCTCCAGCACTTGCTTTTCAGCAATGGTCTCAGCTGTTTGTTGTTTGAGCTGATGTCTGGCACTTCCCCTGGGGGAGCAAGGTTACGTCTGGGCTCCTGGCATTGACCCCTGCCGACTCTGCCCCTATGGGACTAGTGAACTTCTGCTATTTGACCACTGAAGCCCCACTACTTTCTGCTCAGTTCCAGCGTTCTTTTTTTTTTCCGAGGGATTCTCGGGGTTGGGAGGGGAGGGATTAGAGCTGTTTACCTGGACATTAAGAACTCCCGGAAGTTCAAGAAGCCGTGTTTAATACGTTTGGGCTGCAAAGTTCTGGAGATGGTGTTTCATGGGTGGCGTTGCGCTGCCTCTCGTCGCTTCCACAGACTGCCGTCCTGTGTTGGGAGGCCTGGGGATCTCCGCCGGTTTCGGGCGCCCAGCTTTCTCCCAGCCCGTTTCCCATGTGGATTTCCCGGCCAGCCGCTTCCGCCTTGGTCTGGAGCAGCTCCGCACCTAGCACTCTCCGAGCCTACAGGTTCGTGCCTCCGGCCTTTCAGACTCTCCCGGCTCGGAAATTTGCCCCATGCAGACTGCTCACAGTTTCTGACTCTCTCAGATCTGCTCAAATTCACTTTTTTATAGGAATCTGACAGACCTTGTGAGAGAGCTCCAGTAAGACGCTGCCTTCATGCGGCCATCTTGGCTCCCTGGAACTCCTCCATACTTTTTAAAGTCTAAAAATCAATAAAGCAATAAATTAAGCATAGATTTAGAGCATTTGCCAAATTCTGAGGTGAAAATGCTCTCAGTGAAAACTGAGCCAGGTAGAACAGACTTCAGCTCTCTCCTGTGAAAGTAACACTGTGCTTTGCCTTCACTAGACCTCATCTGGACTATTTTGTCAATTACGGGACCCAGAATTTATGAAGGAAATTGACAAACTTTGGGAGGAAGGTAATAAGGATGCTGAAGGGCCGTGAGCCCACGGGATGAGGATAGGTCAAAGAATGGGAACGTTTAGTATGAAGAGAAGACTCAGGGTGAGGAGTAGGGGTGTAAGAAAGGTTTTGAAGTGTTTGAGGGGCTATCAAGAAACCAGGCTTGTGCCATTTGTCCTAAGTGTATAAAGCCAGGATCTATAAGTGAAAGTTAAAAAGAAGCAAATTTAGGATTGACATAAGGAAAAACTTCCTAATAATTCTGACTGACTATAGAATGATTGGCCCTGAGATGTGTGGATCTCCTTTCCTTGGAGGGCTCCATGGAGAAGCTGGACAACCGTTTGTCCAGAATGTTATAACAGGGTTTCCTTTTGTGCATGGGTTAGAAGGTTGGTTGCCTTAGTCCCTTCCAGATAAGAAACTCTTTGATTCTATGAACATAGCCCTGCCCCTAAAGGTCCTCCAGCAATCATCCTTCATACTACATCTTTAGTGACATCACACTCAGCCCAGCTGCTTTTAGTATAAGAAAGTACTAGGTGTAAATTGTATAAAAGATTGCAAAGTATAAATAGTGGGTGTAATTACCAAGTCCATTTTTGTCCAGTTTAGGTGATAAGTGTAACATAGGAATTTCTTTAGTTCTGAACTTTTTCACTCTAGTACCCTTCATTTCCCATCTGTCCTCTTTTTTAACATAACTAAAATCTAGTGTGTGTGTGTGTGTCTGTTTTTCTTAAACTTGTCTTATTCACCTTTCCCTTTTTTCTGTATTGATCATACATCTCATCAGTGTTCTATTTCAAGTCATTCTGGGAGCCTCCTCCTGTCTCCTCCATGTCTCTGGACCCCCATACATGGCCTTTTTCCAGGTAGGAAAAATCATTGCCTCAAAGTAGGCAGATGACATATCCTTTACCTCTTCACTATTCCAGAGGGCATAACTATTCTACTCTAAAAGGACATACCTGAGAAGCCTCTACCCAATTACTAAATACAATAGTCCATTTAGCAATCAGTGGGGTAAATAATCAGATGAAATATTCCTGATTTACAGATATTGGAAAAATTGGACTGTCATTAAATGATCTTTTCCGGTTCAGTTAACTAAAAGGAGACGGACTTCTTGCCCAGAGCTCAGCACAGGTAATTCTTGACAGCCTTGTTCCTTAAGCTACAACAATATTCAGAAGTGGAGGGATAACAGTATAGGTCGCTGAAATAAGCCTGTCTTGCTCAAGAGAGTTCTGGGACTTGGGTATGAGGTATATAATGGAAGCACAGCCATAGTGGATGATGACTACTGCAAGATGGGAGACATATGTAGCAAAGAACTTCTTCCTGCCCTCAGTAGTGACAATCTTGAGGATAGTGGAGATGATAAAGACATGAGAAATGAATACCAGGCCCATGAGCAACACAATGACACACACACTGATCACAAAAGTAATGATCTCATAGATAGTGGTGTCAACACAGGCAAAATTTAAGAGGGGCCGGACATCACAAAAAAGTGGAAGATAATGCTGGCCTCACAAAAGGGAGGTTAAACACGCATGTCAACAAGAGAGTGATCATACTAAAGCTAATTAGCAATGATGCACATGCCATCTGAATGCATGCTCTCTTCCCCATGATGACTGAGTACTATAGAGGGTCGCAGATGGCTGCATACAGATCATAGTCCATTTCAACAAGCAAGAAGCAAGTGTTGATAGCAAGGGTAAGATAAACAAAGAGCCGTGTGCTACATCTGGGACAGCAATAGGTTGGAATGGGCTCAGGAGGCCAGCCAGCATCTGGGGAATGATGGCCAAGCTGTAGCATGTCTCAGATATAGACAAGAAATGCACAGGTGTGTGAAGGTGATGGTCAAGGTGGATGGTGGTCACAATGATGTAATTGCCAGTCAGAGTCAGCAAGTACGGAAGTAGGAAAATTATGAAAAAAGGGAGGCGGTGCTTCCACCTGAAGCTCGAAAATCCCTCAAAGTAAACTCACTTACAGATAGGAAATTCAGCTTTGGCATTAATAAAGGCCCTGTCACTCTTAAAGAGAAAAGAAAGGGGAAGGATTCAGAAAGAGTGAAGACATAGCCACAAAAGAGTAAATGTCAGAGAATTAATGCATGTTGGAATGGGAAGGTATAAGAATTAGAACTGAAACAAGGGCCTAATGACAGGGGCTTTGACCTAAGGAGAGGATATTTTCTTCTGGGTGGAAAATTCAAAAGGCTATTGACAAGCTTTTATTTTATCAGAAATAAGGAAGGGATACTCTGAGGATGGTGTATTTGGGGTGAAGGATGAGTCTGTGACAAGCTGGTGAAAGGGGAGATATAAATACATCCCATCCAGGGCAGCAGCTTGTTTGTTACAAAGCAGTATATTATCTGAGGGAGCAGCTTGAGTGTCTTCTAGGACTCCTCAGGTGAAGAGCAAAGCTGATAAAATCTATCCTCTCTCAGTCTGTAGATAGGGAGGGAAGTACAGTTGTGAAACAGAAAGTTAACCCTTTTAGATGGGGAACATCTTTACAGGAAATTCTTTGCAATATGTAAAATAGCCAGGGGATATAGGGTAGCCCAGGATACAGAGACAGGCTTAAACTGTATCCTCTGCCTACTCTTGGCTGGGAAAAGAAGGGATTTGCCTGGTAAGGAAGGAGAGAGAAAGGATGCAGCATTTAAATCATGGATTTCTGAATCATCTTTGCCTCCCAAACCCTGGGATTTTTCTTTCCCCTGAAGTTGTCTTTCCTGACTTTGCAAATTTTCTCTAGCCCTGAAGTCCAGAGGTTTGGGCAGGAGGATCATGCATCCCAGGCAGGAAGAGAAACAGATTGAAACAATGACTCCCTATATTCAGGTGATGGACTTTGGGGACGGTTTTAGACACACAGGGTTATGGTTTTGAGTTTGGGCCCAAAATGTATCTAGAAGGCCTTAAGGTTGCTTCTCTCCTTGTCCTGAGTTATGTGACCAAAGATGGGCCTCTTGCTCCAGAAGGGTTAGTGTTCCTGTGCCTTCCCAGAGGGAGGATACTACTGGCATGACAATAGGAATGAATTTCTTTTCTTCAGATCTAATATCTAATCCCTGCTCTGAAAACAAGTCTTGGTTACTTTTTCTTCTTTCTAGATTGAAATCTCTAAGTTTCCTTCCAGTTCTGACATTTTGTAAGCCTGTACGATTTGGGCTCCATTTGACTCCACCCTAGCTCAACCTCAATTTCAATAAGAGTTGAATGAGCATTTTCCTTCACCAAGACAAATTCCCACAACTACAGGCAATGTGTCTGCATTGGGGGTGTGGGGTATCTTGGACATGTGGGTTCCCACACCCAAGAGGAAGGGAGTTGATTTGGGTGCCAATGTGGAACTGGCAATGCCAATGAGCCTCCTCTCTCCTCAAATGCTTGTCCTACGCTATGAAGAGATATTGCTCTTCACGGACAAGTGCTTCTATCCCCTCCCTGAAGGGAGACAACATGGTATAGTGATTGTACTTAGCCTCAGAAGATCTGGATTAGAGTCTTTACTGTAACATGGATTGGATGTGTAACTACGAACTTAAGCTCTGTATGCTTCAGGCTATCTGTAAAATTTAAATAATAATATTTGCATTACCTAATATTTAGTTCACAGGATTAAAAGTAGAAATGTAAGCTTCCATTAGCATAGTAATTTGAATCCTCATGTGATTTTATAAGAAAATAAGAAATATAACTCTAGGATAGGCTCATGGTCCATGCAAGTCAGATAGGTTAGGCCCTTAGCAAAATAGTGAAATTGTAAAATATTGATTTTTGGCTTTTGGAGATTCTCCTTCATGTGTCCTTTCTTTCATATTCCCAAGTGATAGCAAGCACTACTCTAATGCCCAGCTGTTTCCTTGTGCTCTTCATTCCTTTCCAATCAAAATTCTCATTCAGGAAAATAATATGATACTTTTTCTTACTAAGGTGACTAAAAAGTTACTTCTGATTATTTCTCCTAATAGCATTAACGTCAATGTTGAAGCAGCCTCACACAGTGGATATAGTTACTGGCCTAGAATTTGGAAGATCTAAGTTCAAATTCTTTCTCTGTTAGTTGCTAGCCATGGAACTCTGGGGAAGTCACTTAATATTTATGTCCCCTAGACAATTCCTAAGGACATAGGGATTTAGTCATAGTTGGATTATAGGCTGTGTGAAGAGGATTACCATTACAGGATTTGTCAGATTTGAATTCACAAAGGCAGCTCTTCCTGGCTCCAGGCCCTGCACTCTTTATCCACTGCACCACCTCACTGTCCCTAGATAAATACAAGTTATATACAGAACAAGTAAAGATAATCTGAAAGGGTAAGGCATTGGCAATTGATGAAGACTGGGAAACGCTTCCTGCAAAAGATTTTAGCTGAATCCTGAAAGAAGCCAGAGAAAGTAGGAGCCAGAGGTGAGGGGGTAGATCATTCTCCATAGCGTACATAGGCATGGAGGATAGCCAGTACTGAGGCAAAGAAACCAGAAATGGTGTGTATAGCTTTTGAGCAACTGCAAGTAAGCCACCGTCACCAGATGGTAGAGTGAATGGTGGAGAGTAAAACATAAAAATATCAGACAGTTATGAAGGGGCCAAGTTGTGAAGGGTTTCAAATACCAAACACAGGTTTTGATATTTTATCCTGGTGGTAAAAATGAACTAATGGAGCTCATTGGGTAAGAAGGTAACATAGCAAGACATAGGTTTCAGAAAAATCATCTTAGTAATTGAGTGGAGGGTGGATTGAAGGAAGGAAAGACTTGAAAGATAAAGACCACTTAAAAAGTTATTACACTATTTCACATGAGAGGTCAAGAGGGCCTTGAAGAAGAATTGTGGCCATATGTGTGGAAGAGAGAAAAATATTTGAAATATATTTGAAGACAGAAACAATAAGAGCAAGAAATTGAATTATATGGTGTGATCCAGAGTAAAGAGTCAAGAAAAACACTGATGTTGTGAGCCTAGGGATGTGGAAGGACAGTAGTGCCCTTGAAAGTACTAGGGAAGTTCGAAGAGAGAGAGGACTGTGAGAGTAAAGATGATGAGCCCTGTTTTGAATACATTGAGTTTAAGATGTCATAGGACATTCAATTTGAGATTTGACAGAGGAGACTTGTGACTATGGCTCAGCAGAGAGACTAGGGCTGGATAAATAGATCTGGGAATTATCTGCAATGAGATGATAAATGAATACATGGGAATTTATGAGATCACTAGTTCAGATAGTATACAAGAAAAAGAGAAGGGACCCAAAACAGAAGCTTGGTAACAGCTACAGTTGGTGGACATGACATGAATGAAGAATCAGCAAAGGAGACTGAGGAGTGGTTGGATAGATGGGAGGAGAACAAGAGAGAGGTGTTATGAAAACCTAGAGAAGAGAGAGTATCTAGAAGGAAGAGATGATTCATAGCACCAGAATCTAAAGAGACATAAAGGACAATCAGGGTTTAGAATTCATAGGTTCCCAAAGTAGGCAATACCACCCCCTTGGGAGCGCTGGAACTATCCAGCAGACAGTGGTAGCCTCAGGTATAATTGGGGGGGGCATTGAATAAAAATAGGGGGCAGTGGAGGCATAAGGAAAGAAGAGAAGAGAAGAAAATTTTGAAAAACTATTCATACATGTTTCATCTGTTGTATAACAGTTAAAGTCATAGTGATTACATTATTTTCCAAAAAACACACAAAAAGCAAATTATAACCATTCAGTCTGCTGACAAGCAAGTGTTGAAGCAAACATGTCATGCATTGTCAGGAAGTCCAGCATGCATTGACTTGTTTATGACATGATACTATACAGTTACATGACATAAGACTGTATCGTCAAAATTTCCATGCTGAAAAAACCCCACCAATTTACAATAAATTACTAAATTTAAGATGCAGCATTTAAAAAAAAAATTGTATATATTTTCAAAATGATGCAAATTTCAATAAAACAACTAAAGGGTCAAAGAAAGTAGATTGTGTATGTGGGGGGGGTGCTGAGAATTTTTTTTGAAAAGGGGGTTGTAGGCCAAGTAAGTTTGGGAACCTCTGGAATCTCCTCCTCACTATCTGACTGATCCTTCTCAGTCTCTTTTGTGAGATCTTCATCTAGATCATGCCCTTTTACCATTGGTTGCTCCCAAGATTCTGTCCTGTGCTCTCTTCTCTCACCCTCCATTTCATTTACTTTGGGATATTTTTCCTGAGGTGATTGGTGGATTCTTTCAATACCTATCTTGCCCTCTGGTTCCAGGATATCAGAGCAGTCTTCCCTGATAATTTCTTGAAAAATGCTGTCCAGGTCCTCCTTTTGATTATGGCTTTCAGGTAGTCCAATGATTCTGATATTGTCTCTCCTCATTCTATTTTCTCGGTCAGTTGTTTTTCTCATAAGGTATTTTATATTTTCTGCCATTTTTTCTTTCTTTTGGATTTGTTTGATTGATTCATGTCTCATAAAGTCATTAGCTTTCACTTGCTCAATTCTAACTTTTAAGGTATTTGTTTTCCTTGATTAGCTTTTGCACTTTCTTTTTCATTTGGCCAATTGTATTCTTTAAGGAGTTTTTTTCTTCAGTGGAACTTTGTATCTTCCTTTCCATTTGGCCAGTTCTACTTTTTAGGCAGTTTTCCAGGCTGTTGACTCTTTATTCATAATTCTATCGCATCACTCTCATTTCTCTTCCCAATTTTTCTTCTGTCTCACTTATATGATTTTAAGCTCCTTTTTGAGCCCTTCTATGAGATCTTTCTGGGGATAAAACCACTTCGCATTTTTCTTTGGTGTTTTGCCCATAGGTGTTTTGATATTGTTGTCCTCTTCTGAGTTTGTGTTTTAGTCTTCCCTGTCACCATAATAGCTTTCTATGGTCAGATTCTTTTTTTTTTTTTTTTTTTTGCTGTTTTCTGCTTATCATTTTTTTTTTGCCTTTTTCATTCTTTTAAATTTAACCTCTGCCCCTGGGATGGAAGGGTCACTGTCTCTGACTGTTTACCTGCTTCTGCACTGATGTTTCCCTGAGGCCCAAAGGGAACCCTCATGTCTGGTGCTATGCTGCAGAGGTGGGGTGGGAGTAGGCTTGTATTGCTGGAGGCAGTAGGCGTCTGGCAGCTTACCTGTTACTGAGCTGGAGTCTTACTGGTGATGTTTGACATGTGACGCACAGTGAGGTGTTTCTTTGTTTCCCAGGGGCTACACTGAAGCACCTGTGTTCAAGCCTCTGGAGACTGCCTATTTGCCCAGGGCAAGGCTAGCAGCTGTTGTAGGGGTGAAAGACCAACAAAAGCCCAACAACAAGAACATTGCCAGCACAGATTCTTAGATATGCTTTACTAGGGAAAACAACTTTAAGGGGATTAATAATCTCAGTTTAATTAAGCATCCATATATCAATCACTCAGTTCAGGGGGAAAAGATCAGTCCCCTGAACTTCAAGGCAAATACAAACATAAATTACAAATATCAACAGACAGACCTTGTCTGATTCAAATCACAATTCGTAGTTACCAGAGAAGCACCAACATCTTATCCATCTGGGTTACAAAGACGGGGGTCAGTTACGACTTGCCCAGAGTCTGAACACTGCTTCCATGAGTGTGCCCCAAAAGTCAAACCCCAAGCTCACCTCAATTATATCCTGTTTGGAGCCCTGAGGGCTCTGACTTCACCCAGGCTGAGTGTGTGAAAGTTCCCCATCCCCAGAATCACGTCATATATAAGTCAATGACTCCTAATAGCCTCAGTGGTGAGAAATAGTTGAAAAATATTCCAAGACAAAGACATCAAAAGGTTTCCCACCCATTCAGACAAAGGGGAGACTTGATAATCTTAGCATCCCAAAAGGGAAGAACTGGGAAAAGTCTGATTGCCTTAACTGGGCTACACTGAAGTATGGCAGAGCTGGGTTTGGTTGGAAGCTGCCTGTTTGTTTAGACACCCATAGAATAGGCATCTATACCTGTTTGCCCAGGGCTGTCCTGAAGCATGTGGAGATCTGGCCACTGGAGGCTGCCTGTTTCCCCAGTGCCATGCTAAAGCACATGGTGGTTCTCAGAGCTAGAGTCAGCTGCTTCTCTTGGCTATGCTAAAGCATGTGGGGGTCCTGGTGCTGGCATTTGCCTACTCCACTACACAGGGGCTCAAGATCTTGTCCCGGTTTGCTGAGGTGGGACTTACTGTTCACTTGCTGAGACATTTCCTGTCCCAAGCTGAGCTCCCCTTCTACACCAGTAAGATGGACCTTTCTTTCTAATCCTCCAAATTTCTTAGGCTACAAAACTATTTCAAACCATCTTTTTGCTGGTTCTGCCATTCCAGGATTTGTTTTGGAGTACTATATTATGGTTGTTTAGAGGTGAGTATGGGAGGGTTGCAGCAGTTTCCTACTTACTCCACTATCTTGGCTCCCTCCCCTCCTAATATGCTGCCAAGTCCTAGAGATTCTACCTCCATAACCTCTCTCATATACTTCCCCTTCTCTCCTCTGACACTGATACCACTCTGCTTGAGGTCTTTATCATCTCATGCCTGGACTATTGAATTTGCCTTCTGGTTGTTCTCTTTGCCTCACATCTCTCCCCATTTTAGGCTATCCTCCAATTAGCTTTCAAAATGATCTTCCTAACCCCTAGATGTGACCATTTCATTTTACTTATTCAATAAACTCCATTGTTTGCTATTGCCTGCAGGATCAAATATAAAATCATCTATTTGGTTTTTAAAGTCTTACAACCTGCCGTCTTCCAGTCTTCTTACATCTTAATGCCCCCACATATACTCTGTAAACTAATGATACTGACTTTCTTTCCAATCCTCAAACAAAGCTCCCAAACCTGAGCATTTTTACTGGTTGTCCTCCTTGCTTAGAAACTTCTCCTTGGGGGGGGGGGGGGGGGAGCCAAGATGGCAACTGGAAAGCAGGGACTTGCTTAAGCTCTCCCCCAAATCCCTCCAAACACCCGGAAAAAATGTCTCTGAACAAATTCTAGAGCTGTGGAACCCACAAATACCAGAGGGAAACAGGTCTCCAGCTCAGGAGAGCCTGGATAGTGGCTCAGAAAAGTCTATCACACGGTGCTGGGAGCAGAGTGCCTTGCCAGGACAGACCACGTGAGTCAGCTGGCCAGAACAGACCTTAGGACCATGAATCGTTGAGCTGTGGCAGTTACTAGACTTCTCAATCAACAAACACCAAAGAACAGGTTAGTGGGCAACTGCAGGATCGAGTTTAGAGCAGTCCGGCCCCATCCCTGGGGGTGGCAGAGGTGGTGCAGTGGTAGTGGTGGTAGCAGTAGGAAGCTCCTGAAGCTGCTTCCAGAGCTACAGCATCAGCTGCTTCCTAAGTCCCTGGCTCACACGGTGGGAGGAGTCTAGCAGCAGATCAGAGTGGGAGTGCAAGGAGCACTTTGTGGGCACAGAGGCAGGTTCTCTTGCTGTGCCGTGCTTGGATCTGAACTGTGGTCCTGGTTGGCAGTTCCTGGAGGAGGAGGAGTGCTGCTGTGACAGAGCCTGGGATGACAGTGGAGAAGAAGTAGCTCTGAAAACAGCAGTGCTTGGACCCTAAAGCTTGGGACAAAGTACTCTCTACTCTACAAGCAGTCATACCCCAACAAAAAGCTCAAGGGTTAAGTAGTTGGCTGGGAACATAAACAAGCAGCAAAAATGAACTCAGACTCAAACTCAGACCCAAACTCAAACTCTAGATTCCTTTTTTGGTGAAAAAGAAGATCTAAACATACAGCCAGAAGAAGTCAACAAAGTCAAAGAGCCTACATCAAAAGCCTCCAAGAAAAATATGAACTGGTCTCAGGCCATGGAAGAGCTCAAAAAGGATTTGGAAAAGCAAGTAAGAGAAGTAGAGGAAAATTGGGATGAGAAATGAGAGTGATGCAAGAAAACCATGAAAACAAGAAACAAGTCAATGACTTGTTAAAGGAGACCCAAAAAATACTGAAGAAAATAACACGTTAAAGAATAGACTAACCCAAATGGCAAAAGAGCTGCAAAAAGCCAATGAGGAGAAGAATGCCTTGAAAGGCAGAAATAGCCACATGGTAAAGGAGGCCCAAAGACCACTGAAGAAAATACCACCTTAAAAATTATATTGCAGCAAGTGGAAGCTAGTGACTTTATGAGAAATCAACATATTATAAAACAGAACCAAAGGAATGAAAAAATGGAAGACAATGTGAAATATCTCATTGGAAAAACCACTGACCTGGAGAATAGATCCAGGGCAGATAATTTTAAAATTATTGGACTACCTGAAAGCCATGATCAAAAAAAGAGCCTAGATATCATCTTTCAAGAAATTATCAAGGAAAACTTCCCTGATATTCTAGAACCAGAGGGTAAAATAGAAATTGAAAGAATCCACCAATTGCCTCTTGAAAAATATCCCAAAAAGAAAAACTCCTAGGAATATTGTCACCAAATTCCAAAGTTTCCAGGTCAAGGAGAAAATACTGCAATCAGCCAGAAAGAAACAATTTGAATATTGTGGAAACACAATCAGAATAACATAAGATCTAGCAGCTTCTACATTAAGGGATCGAAGCTCTTGGAATATGATATTCTGGACATCAAAGGAGCTAGGATTAAAACCAAGAATCACCTACCCAGCAAAACTGAGTATCATGCTCCAAGGCAAAATATGGATTTTCAATAAAATAGAGGACTTTCAAGCTTTCTCAATGAAAAGACCAGAGCTAAATAGAAAATTTGACTTTCCAACACAAGAATCAAGAGAAGCATGAAAAGGTAAACAAGAAAGAGAATTCATAAGGGATTTAGTAAAGTTGACCTGTTATGTTTACATTCCTACATGGAAAGATGATGTGTGTAACTCATGAGACCCTTCTCAGTATTAGGGGAGTTGAAGGGAATATAGACAGAGGGCACAAGATGAGTTGAATATGAAGGGATGATATATAAAAAAATTAAATAAACTTAAGAGGTGAGTGAGGAATATATTGAGAGAAGGAGAAAGGGAGAGATAGAATGGGGTAAATTGTCTTACATAAAAGTGGCAAGAAAAAGGAGTTCTGCTGGAAGGCAAGAGGGGGCAGGTGAGAGGGAATGAGTGAATCTTACTCTCATCAGATTCAACTTGAGGAGGGAACAACATATACACTCAATTGGGTATCTTACTCCACAGGAAAGTAATGGGAGGGGATAAAAAAGTGGGGAGATGATAGAAGGGAGGGCACATAGGGGGAGGAGGTAATCAAAAGCAACACTTTTGAAAAGGGACAGGGTCAAGGGAGAAAACTGAATAAAGGGAGATGGGATAGGATGGAAGGAAATATAGTTAACCTTTCACAACATGAGTATTTTAAAGTGTTTTATATAATGATACATGTGTGATCTATGTTGAATTGCTTGTCTTCTAGGGAGGGTGGGTGGGAAGGGAAAAGGGGAGAGAATTTGGAACTCAAAGTTTTAAAAGCAGATGCTCAAAAAAAAAAGTTGTTTTCGCATGCAGCTGGGAAACAAGATATATAGGGAATGGGGCATAGAAATCTATCCTGCCCTACAAGAAAGTAAGGGGAAAGAGGATGGGGGTGGGGAGTGGGGTGACAGAAGGGAGGGCTGACTGGGAATGAGGCAATCAGAATATATGCCATCTTGGAATGGGGGGGAAGGTATAAATGGTGAGAAAATCTGTAACTCCAAATCTTGTGGAAATCAGTGTTGAAAACTAAAATATTAAATAAAAATGATGAAATTTTAAAAAGTTTAAAAATTCAATCAATACTTATGTATGTCATTATGCTGATAATAAAATAAATAATAAAACAAAGCTATTAATTATTTAATTAAAATAAAATAATAAAATAAATATTTTTTTTAAAAAGAATGTTCTCCTTCCATGTTTTGTCTCCTACATTCTTGGGCTTCCTTCAAGACTCACCTAAAATCTTACCTTCTAGAAGAAGCCTTTTCCAATCCCCATTAATATTAGTGTCTTACCTCTATGGAGTATCTCCAATTTATCTGGTACCTGTCTTGTTTGTACAAGGTTCTTTATATGTTGTCTCTTCTGTTATATGTGAGCTCCTTGAAAGAAGGGACTGTTTTTTTTAAACTTTTCTTTATATCCCCAGAGTTTAACACAGTACCTGGGCTTAATAAATTCTTTTTTTATTTAACTTTTAATTTATAAAACAAACCAAGCATGTCCATAACATGGTAGAAAAATATGATTGCACATGAAGATGCAAATCTTTTATGTACAACTTGTTATTCCTTTTAAATATTTAATAAAGTTATTGTGTAAATTTATTTATTTTATTTTTTCTTCCCTTCCCCTCTAGAGATGGCTACCATTAGACACAAATAGTGCAAAATGTGCAAAATTATTCTATACATACTTCTATTTATCAGTTCTTTCTCTGGATACAGATAGCATCTTCCTTCATATATCCTTTGTATTTAACATGGGTGTTTATAACAGTCAAAATTACTTAGTTGCTCAAAATTGTTCTTAAAACAATATTGCTGTTACTGTATACAACATTCCCTTGTTTCTGCTGAGTTTGTTCTTCATTATTTCGTGGAAGTCAATGCATGTTTTTTTTTCCCTAAAATCAGCAAGCTTATGATTTCTTATAGCACAGTAATATTCCACCACAATCACATACCACAACTTGTTCAGCCATTCCCCAACTGACAAACATCCCCACAATTCCTAGTTCTTTGCAGCTATAAATATTTTAGAAAATACAGGGTTTTTTTTTCCTTTTTGCCTAATCA
Organism: Trichosurus vulpecula; assembly: GCF_011100635.1. Lineage (NCBI taxonomy): Eukaryota > Metazoa > Chordata > Mammalia > Diprotodontia > Phalangeridae > Trichosurus > Trichosurus vulpecula. The sequence goes on along the minus strand of NC_050576.1, from coordinate 157,333,082 downwards.
TATTCAGAAATGGACTTTGTAGTGGTATTGCTGGGTCAAAGAGTAGAGGCAGTTAAATAACTCTTTGGGCATAATTCCAGATGGCTTTCCAAAATGGTCAGATCAGTTCACAATTCCACCAACAGTGAATTAGTGTCCCAATTTTTCCATATCCCCTCCAACATTTGTCACTTTCCCCTTCTATCATTTAAGTCAATCTGATATGTTAAGGTTGTTTTAATTTGCATTTCTCTAATCAATGATGATTTACAGCATTTTCATATGACTATAAATTATTTTGGTTTCTTCTTCTGACAACTGTTTGTTCATATCCTTCGACCACTTAGCAATTGCGGAATGACTTGTATTCTTATAGACGTAAAAACATCCTTTATGTATATGAGATATGAGACCTTTATCTGAGAAACTGTCTATAAAAATTCTTTACTTAATTTTCTGCTTTCCTTCTGATCTTGGCTATATTTGTTTTATTTGGACAAAATTTTTTAATTAAATGTAACTGAAATTATGCATTTTACACCTCATTCTGCTCTCTCTTGTTTATTAATAAATGGTTTGCCTATGTATAAGCCTGACAAATAATATGTTCCATGTTCTTCAAAATTTCTTGTGATATCTCTCGTTACATCTAAATCATGTATCTATTTTGACCTTTTTTAAAGTAAATTCTTATGGAATTGATTTTAAAATGCCAATAATAGTTAATATTTATGTGGTATTTTAATATTTTTAAAGTACTTTATATACATTATCTAATTTGATTCTCATAATAACCTTGGGATGAAGGTGCTTATTTTACTGAGGCAAACTGAGTTTAAGTTTGCGCAGGGTCACATGGCTAGTGTCTGAGGAAGGATTTGAACTCAGGATTTCTAGACTTTAAGCTCAAAACACTATCCACAGTACCACCTAGTAATAATAATAATAATAGCACCAAAGTAGCAGAGAGTATAGAGCACTGGGTACGGAGTCGGGAAGACCTGAGTTCAAATCTATCGTCAGACACTAGCTGTTTGATCCTGGGAAACTTAAGCTCTAATTGCCCCACTTTCCTTAAGTATAGAAAGTGGTGATAATAAGAGCCCCTACCTCCCAGGGTTGTGAGGATCAAATGAGATTATATTTGTAAAGCACTGCAGTGCCTGGCTAACACATTTTACTATATTTTAACCTTTACAAGGTACTTAACCACAATAATCCTGCAGTGTAGGCATTGCAAACATTATTCATATACTTTACAGTTTAGGAAACTGAGGCTCAAAGAGAGTAACATTGTACTCAGCTTTATATAACTAGCAGGTGACTATGTCAGTACTTGAGCCCAGGTCATAGAACAGAATGTGCCTAGCAAAGTAATTTGCAAACAGGACACACTTAATAAATTGTTAATGAATTTAGGTGAAAAGAATTTAGGGATCATTGAATCATTACATTTTTTTCAGATGAGGAAAGTGAACAGCAGAAGTGTGAAATGCTTTGTCCTCTATCCCAGAACTTGTAAATCTCTTATTTTGGACTTTATCCAAAGCCTTCAGACTCCATGAGTACAGCTCTATGTTACCATATACCATAGTATCTCTTAACCTGAAATAAAAAGGAATAGGTAAAGACCTTCTGAGGGAGTTCATATTATTATTTCCATTTTAAAGATGAGGAAACTGAGGTTGAGTGCCAGTATGGTCACACAGCTAATAAGTGCCTGAGTTGGGATTTGAACTCAGCTCTTACTGATTACAAGTCCTATTACTCTATCCACAGCACCATCTACCTTCCCTAAGGAAAGCATGGAACATGAAGTAAGAGGATGCACTACAGCATAGATCTCTCACCCAATTATTCCAACAAGGATTAAAGAAAAGCTTTAGCCCATATAGTGATGAGAAGATCCAAGGAGAAGTCACAGTGGGTCATTTTCAGCCCAAGGTCACCAAAACATCCCAAAGACAATTGATTACATGGAGGACTCATAGCTATATCACTCTAATCTTGAAGAAGGATCAAGAACTGGGTCTATAGGTAAGTGATTAGGACAGAAAGAGTTGACTGGCCAGTGAGCCTAAAATATTGTGGCTCTGAACCTGCAGAGCCTCCAGTGAGATAACAGTGGCTGGATCCAGCAACTGTCTACTGGAACTTGAACATGTACGCAATTATATTGCCAAGGCCGGGGGTGAGGAACCTGCAGCCTAAACTGTGGATCTTTGACTGAATTCAAAAGGTCATAATGAAGTTTTTTTTTGGAATTCCAGAGTCTAGGTCCAGGGTCAGTCTAGAATCAATGACCCAAGGAGCATGGACTGATCTTCCGGAGTGACCTTTGAAACTCTACCTTAGTAGAAGGATTTATCTGGAAGTTGTGCCATGTTTGGACATGAGCTTAATTAGATCAATCCTATGGAGAAATAGTTAACTTGTGAACCTATCTCCTCAGAGACTGAAGTGATAGAGAGGAGACTATGTCCTGAATGTATTGGGAAAGATATTGTATATGTATTCCTAATATATCTGAGAAGCAAATATCATCTTGTGAAAGCCAAATGAGGCTAAATGGTTTAATTATAACTAGAGTGCTAATCCTGGTCCCTAACAAGTGGGGGTGGGATGTGTGGAAACAGCCAGTAGAGCTTAAGGTTATGGCACTAAAGACAAGAAATAGTCCAACCTTTCATGGTACTCTATCACCCTGAGGTGAGAGATGTAATAAGCCTAGTCTTGAGAGAGTTGGGCCAGAGCATAATGCTACATTTGTTAATTGAAGAAAATTAACTTTTTTAAGAGAGAAGCATTAAGGGTATATAGGTGATAGAAGGCTAATAAATATAGGAAAATTGGAAGCAAGAGTAGAATTGGGAGGGCAAGTAGAGCTTGCCATGCAATAAGTGGTAATGAAGTGAATGGGAAGTACAAAAAAGCTTTTATCCAGATAGAAGCCTTATTAGAAAAGTTTGTTATTTACTAATGGAGAGTGTAAGGTTATGATAATGGTCTCCATAACTCTCCTACCCAGTGGAGTCATATCTATACCATTTGGTAGGGGGAGGACAGTAGGGGAATTAGAAGGTAAAAATGGCTTATCTTCTACCCAAAACTGATAGTTATCCTCTGAAACTAGAAAGACGCATTATGTGGGAGTTGACCTGGAAGGCTTTTTTTTTTCACTATTAACAAAATTAAACAAAGACAAATGATTTAGATGCTGACAGACAGACATAAAAAAGGTAGGAATTGCGAACAAAGAATCTCTGGTGGTAGTCAATAATAGCTTGACTTCAGCTAGCACTTTTGTTCCTTGCTTCAGGTTTATTTGAATGAGCACTGAGGTTAAAATTTAGGGGAGAACCACATAACTCCAAGATAATTTTTATCTCCCCAAAATGGATTGAGGGGATATAGACTGACATTCATAGATTTCTCAGGAGTTAAAAAGAGTGTTATAATTCCCAAGTCAGATTCGGACAGTTAGCTGGGGCCTAGAGCAGAATTGGGTAAAAAAATAGACTTAATATTGGCCTGAGGGTAATGGTTGGCTTTTGCTGGCTTTCTTACTGGCTGCAATTATTATAAATTTAGGTAGCTCTCTACTTGATGGGGAGAGAAGAGAGAAGGCATGGAAGAGGAAGAGGTGATTATTATAGAAGAGAAAAGGATATTACACAAATAAGAAGAGAAAGAGAAGAGAAATGGAGAGAAGTGATAGAAATGGAGAGAACAGAGGGGAAAGGAGAGAAAGAGTGGAATAATAGGAGGGAGGGAGAGAGATAGGGGAAGGAGAGAAAGATAGAATAGAAAAAAAAAGAAAGAGCAAGAAGGAAATGGCAAGATGGGAAGAGAGAGAGAAAGAAAGAAAGAAAGAAAGAAAGAAAGAAAGAAAGAAAGAAGAAGAAGAAGAAGAAGAAGAAGAAGAAGAACAAGAAGAAGAAGAAGAAGCAGAAGAAGAAGAAGAAGAAGAAGAAGAAGAAGAAGAAAGAAGAGTGTGGGAATCAGTTTGAGTGTGTTTTGATGGGTGAAATCAGAAATAACTGAGTAAACAAAGTTTCAAGCTTCTGAGCATACTGATTTATTAAGCAGGGCATGACAATTGCATACCAAATCAGGACCAGATCTTCTCAGCTTAGCACTGGACCCTGAATAAAGGGGAAGACAGATTTTTATGCATTAAAGGCAGAGAACAAGCTACAAACCAGGACACAAGATTAGGTGATGTGATTTCTAGTTGGAGGAAATATTAGGGACTTTCTGAGTTGAAAGAGTGATAAACAAGTTTGGGAGAGGGAGCAGAGTAAGCAAGTGGATTTTCCCAGATGTGAAATAAGATGTCACTCAATTCCTATGATTAGCAAACAGGTGGAATATACAGGAAAATGGAACATTTAAGTTTCAAAATTTAGTCAGTTTTATAAGATGAAGCCAGTTTGTTCACACAATTCCCAAAATTCTCTCAATTCCCTACTTTGATCCATGGGGGAGGGAGCCAGCCCATGCTCATGATCAACATTACATACCAAGAAAATACCACTGGGACGCATCCGCTTGCATAACTTAGCACAACAAGAAATACAAATCCAAGAACAGTAATGATGATATCCAAAATTTGTTAACGAGACTCTAAAGGTAAATTAAAGCAGGATTCAGATAAAACTACTTGGAGAGTTCATGATGGACTGCTTTGGAGAAAGGAGATTTGCCAAGGTAACCAAGAAAGCTAAGAAAATATAAACTCCATGAAACAAAAGGCCAAAGGGCCATATAATGATGATCATCAATACTGAATAACATCAAGTCCCCTAGATCCTAGTAATTCATTCCCAATATTGATTTAATCAGCATATTTTGGCTTGAGTCCTAGATGTCCCATGTAGTCATCTGGTCCCTGGAAATATCTTCTCTTGGACATTCTAGAATAGGCTTCATTCTCAGGACAGTTCTGAAAAGGACTCTGTTTCTATGTTCCAAGTCACTTGCAGAAATTCCTAGGTAATTCTGCTAAAATCTGCCAGTAACAAGACTTAATACAATTTAGCACAATTTCTTAAGTTTGATTTTTTAAACCTGAAATTTCAAAGAATTCAGCTTTCATACACCCTTTGCTGTTTCTATCTTGACCTGTCCTAGACAGTCCCTCTATCTGATATGGACAACAGACTGAAGGAAGCAACTTTAAAAAAATTATAAGGTTCTGACTTGTAAAATGAATCCTTCTGTCTCTTTAAACAGATGCTTCAAAATAGGAAAATAATTTCACTTTCTTTGCAAATACTAAGACGATTTTGTATATAAAATCCTTAACCCAATTTTGATAACTTAACATACTCAAAGCCTGAATTTCCCACTAGAAGCCTTTGGAAACCAATCATATAAATATGTATATATCCTAATTCTAGAGAAAACAGTCTAATCCTGTTGCTATCTCAAAGTTCAATATTCCATTTAATTAGAAAACTTTTATATTACATCTTTGTCTTATTACTTTGTCTAATTCACTGCCTAGGAGGATATCATCCCTACATTATAATTTGACCACAAATAACTAAAATGTTTCCATATTAACCTAGTAATTAATAGCTTAGTATTTCAACAACAAAACTTCTACAATTCATAGCTGTTTATAGAAATTTGCCATGAAAGGAAAAAGAGAGAAACAACAATAACAACGCCAAGACTGTTTGCTCAAGGGCAAAGACTGGCCTGACACGTACCATAACAGGGGCAAGACTTCCTTACCTCTGTTTGATTTAAGGAATGAGTCATATTTAATAAATAATCATATAACAAAGTTCCACATTATTCACAGGATACCAGAACTAGGCTCAGAATTGCCCATCTAAGAAAATTTCCTATTCAGAAGGAAATAATACCATCGGGAAACTGAGCCAAGGAACTCCTGCCTTAGGCCACACAGAGTCACCCCCTCAACCTTTCTCAGGGATAGACGTCTACCTGTAACAGTTCTCAGACTGCAGCACATGTCATTTTCTCTTTGAATAGTGGACTATCGGCTATATGAAAATCTAGACAGCCATCCCTGTGATCAAAACTCAAACCAATATTAAGTTAGAGTCCCAAGAAACTTTTCCACAAATAGCAAAATTTCACTAGAATTTGAAAATTATTAATTTTCTCATGTTTCCCTAACAGGTACATTTCATTTATCCTTTACTTACAAATTAAAAATAACCACATTCTGGAGTTCTTCAAATTGCATATACAGTGAATATATGAGAGTTGGCTCATAATAATTTATTGAAGTTACCTTCTCAGACCACCTTATACATTCTCATAATTTTTACAAGTGATAGCCAAATAATTTTAGATGAAATCTCGCTATTATAGTAAACTTGTGAATTCACTCTTTTGACAAGGAGTAGAAAAGGGAATCCTATTTTCTTAGTTCTAAGTTCTCAAACATTAGTACTTTAAAATTTCACAACATGTGGTCAACAGAGCTGATAAGATGTTATGCTCTAACCTGAATACAATGTCTTGAGATCTCACAGAGAAGAATATCTTGGGGCAGCGAGGTGGTACAGTGAGTAGAGCACCAGCCCTGGAGTCAGGAATACCTGAGTTCAAATCCAGCCTCAGACACTTGACACACTTACTGGCTGTGTGACCTTGGGCAAGTCACTTAACCCCAATTGCCCTGCCTTCCCCCCTCCAAAAAAATGCACAAAAAAGAATATCTTGAAGTGCAACTTCCCTCTCAAAGAACAAATTATTATTATTATCATTACTGTTATTGTTATTCTTAAAACAAAATATATCCTACTAAATACATAGTAGTTTTCAAATATCTATTTTAATCACATTCTTTTAACAGCTCAATTACAGCATCCAGATAAAAAGAGAAATTATTTGTCTAGCAGCATTAGAAGAAAAAAAAAATTAGCACAATAATAACATACACAATCTCATATATTTGAAACATTAAACAAAACTTATTAACAACCAGATGACATCAATTCAGTTGCATGCATTTCCAAATTGTTTACAGAGATAATCATTCATTTTAACACCTTTGACATTTTATACTAATTACATGTAAAACGTGGTAAAGAGTTATTCGATATGGAGCAATTAAATTCAATTAAAGAAATGCTAACAATGGTGAGCATTTACATAGTGCTATGCCAGGAACTGTGTCAAGCACTTCACAATTATTATATTGTTTTGTGTTCACAACAACCCTGGGAGTTGGGTGCTAATCCTGTCTACTTTGCAAGTAAAAACAGGAAAAAAGAGGTAAAGTTACTTGCTTAAGGTCACAGAGTTAATAAATTTCTTAATGCCACATAGCAAATACAGTTAAGTTCTGAATTACCACAATTATTCAATTTGGTTTCTGAACAAAATTTTGTCCAAACAAAATCTGGATTTTTAATCACAAATGGCAAAATCTCAAAAAAAATTACCCAAGGGCCATTAGTTCCAAATTTCAGAGCCCGTTGTAAACATTGTAATTAGCTCATTTTCAAAGATTCTCAGTAGTACTTCCAGCTCCCTATAACTATTTCTTTATTTCCCAAAAAGACAAATCAGTTCCTTTCATATTCAGAATCTAGACCCACTCTCTCTTTCACTAAGGTTTTTTTAGTTTTAACCCTGGATGAAAGATAGTGGCAGCCTCAAATTCCTATCCCCTTGCTTGGAGTTCATGAGACTCCAGAGGCTGGGGAATATTCCCCTAGAATCATGTTTCAGGGGAAGAGTACCATATTTCCTAATCATATGCCAAGCTATCTAAAAAACTAATCTTTTTTCATAGAGTCTCTCCTTTGCAATTTAGCACAAAATTTTATACTACTTTGATCATTTGTAATACAGCTATTCTTTTGATTTCCTGAGAGCTTACAAATGCAAGTTATTTTTTTTTCTAATTTTCTTTTGTAACTTTGCTTCTAATTTACCTAAACAATTAATTCTATTATATAAGACTTTGAAAATTTTACTTACTCCTTCCCAAAAGTCTTTCCTACTTCCTGATCACCTCCCTCCCTCTTGTTCTTGTGAATATCTATTCTCATTATCCAGAAAAAGGTCTAGGTTCTAGTGATGGTAGGAGTAGGATAAGTGGTACTTCCTAATGGATTCCTCTTTGATAGAAATCAAACTTTCTAGTCCTTAATTAGATTTTATTCATTTTAAATTGCCCCCTAATTTAAACAAGTTTTTATCTTTTCTTGATTAAGAAAGGGGTAACAAGAGACAATTCTTAAGAACCAGAATTTTTTTTTTCCTAATCAGGAAAACTACTTTCCTCTTTGCAAGAAAACAATAGCTCTATCAGTCATCAGAGAAAGAGTGATAAGTCCCTGTAATTTTCAGTCTCAAAGTCTTCTTTATCCTTAAAACAAATTCTACAGAGTAGTACCCCAAAACTCACCAAGATGTTTCACATTTGTTAAACTTCTGCTAAGGACAAAGGGATGGGTTCCTGGAGTTACCTGAAGTCCCAGGAGCTCTTCCCTACAATCTTAAAATGATTAATCCCCGAACTCTTCAATGATTAATCTCTAATCTCCTTAACTTCCAAACCTCCAAAATCTACTACAATGTTTTAGTAGATACAAATTCATTCTCTAATTCATTTACAATAGCACCAATTTCTATAAACCAGGAAAAAGTTTTACTTTCTTTGATTATCTGACTTTATCTCTGTAACCCTAATCTACCTCAGATGAAATGACAGAGAAAAAGTATCTTGCAGGGTTTTTTTTTACTTTTTAACCTAATCTCCACTGAAAACCTAAAGTGAAAGTTAGTCCTACTTACTGGGACAGAGAGTTTAGCATCAGATTACAGAAAACTGAGACAACTGCTTAAACTATGAAACTTCATTAATCTTTCCCAGCATACTAAACTCTTTGACTGCAATTTTTATGGCCGTTTTTCTGGCTGGCTGCATTATCCACTTAGAAATCTTCCAAGGTAGCAGAATCAACAAACAACACTAAACACAATACAAGACAAAGTTTTTTTCTAAGCATTTTATAAAGACATAAAACAATACAATAAGATAAAAAAGCTTAGTGTGCATAATTTTCTAAAACTTGCAGTATCTGAAAGTCCCTTCTTTGGGCCAAATTTGGGCCCCATTTGGATTTTTATATATTATAGAGCAATGTTAATTTCATTAGTAATCAAAAGTTCCAAACTGAGGCCAAAATAGGCTATCAGCTGAATCTCTTGCAGTTTTAAACCAAATTTCACATAATTTGATAGATGCTACTACCAGTTTGTCAATCACTCCCCAACCATGGTTATTTGTATCTGCCAACCACGCAATCACTAGTGCAGTTATTTGTGACACATAGTGTACTCTTTCCCAACTTAAGTAGAAATTCATCTATTCCCTGAAAGAGACTTGCCAGGAAACACCTGCCCCAATGATGTGGGGGCTTACTGCCCCATCAACCTCAACCTTAGCTCAAAAGAATTGAAATCAAGAGAGGAGTCCTACCTCCTAGAGAAATCCTCAGTGAAGAAGTCCCATGGAGCAAGGAAGTTTTTTTTTTTTTTTCTGAAAGGCTGTCATCTCAGGATTCAGAGTCCTGACTTTACCTGGCTGGCTCTGCCAAAAGATGTGATGAGTAAAATCTAGAATAACTGAGGAAGCAAAGGTTCGAGCTTCCAGCCATATTGATTTATTAAGCAACAAATGCCAATTGCATAACAAATCAGGGCAAGGTCTCCTCAGCCTGTCATTGAACGTTGAATACAGAGGGAGACTGACTTTTATGCATTAAAAGCAAACAATAGGGTATAAACCATGATACAAGACTAGGTAATATGATTTTTAATTGGAAGAACAATTAGGGACTTTTTGAGTTGGGAGGGGGAAAGAGCAAGTTTCAAGAGTTAGGAGAGAGTAGAGTGAGCAGGTGGATTTTCCAAGACTTGAAATAGGAGGTCACTCAATTCCAATGATTAGGAAGCAGGTGGAATTTACAGAAAAATGAAACTTAACTCTCAAAATGGAGTCAGTTTTAAAAGGTGGAATCAGTTTGGTTGACACAATTCTCTCAATGTATAGAAATTTAGGTGAGGTATGTCTAGGGTTTGAGGAGTCTCTAAAATAAGAGGCCTGTATAAGGATTTGTGAGAGTTTGGAATGAATGAATGAGTGCTAGGGCTGTTAGAATCTGGCATACTCTAGGGGTCCTTTGAGCCCTGACACTTTAAGCAGGTTTGAGTTCTGGTGCTCTCTCATGAAATAATGTCAGCAATTGGAAACTGATGGGGAGAAAGCCCTGACAGGTGTAGCATCTAATTGACACAGTCCTTATCCTTCCTTTCCCTGCACAAGAATTTAGAATGCTTGGGAAGAAGCCAACAGACCCAGTGTCTGTATGTAACACTCTATATGTGGAAGAAAGGATTTATTTCCAATGTCAAATCATTTAACCTCTGAACTTTAATGGTTTTATCTTTAAAAGGGAGATGATACTTGTCCTAACTATGTCACATAGTTATTTTTAGGACCAAATATGCTCATGTGTATGCAAGCAGTTTAAGAAATCTTGAATTCTTATAAAATATAAGAGGTTATTTATCAATATAGTCTTCTCCATAAAGAAGATGCTCTGGGGGTTCAACTTCTGGTCATGTTCACAATTCATTGCTGAGAAGTCCCCTAATGGGTTGCTAAACTGATAATACAGGCAACCCTACCTGGTAAAAGAAGTAGTGGCTTACAGTTTCTGGCCCAACTGAATATAGTCATTTTCTACCCCAGCAATATGGTGGCATGGGCTGCCACTCCTTATTTAGAAATTAGATTCAACTAGCCGGACTTGAACTGGGTCCTGTGGCCTCTCTTGTTTCTTCTTTTGTTTTAAGCATTGACTTTGTGAGCATCGAAAGGTATGGAGAGATGACAAAGAGAGAAGTTAGCATCTTTCCCTTCTTAGGCACCTGAGCATCATGACAGAGAGACTGCATAAGCAAACAAACCAAGGGAAAAGTTGGCATCTAAGAGAAACCACTGCAAAAATCAAGCTTTGTTGGTCGATTGTATAGTGCCAGTTGAGGTGAAATGGCTATTTAGCAGTCTCTCAAAATTATTTCTTATTCCAACTAGACTTGAATAGCTTTGTAATTGACTATACTCATAGTAACAGCTTAAGACACTGAAATCTTTTTAACTTTTTCTGTCCATGTACACAGGGATTCTTTCATTTTCACTGTTGCTTTCAGTGAGGGAATAATAGACCTTATCAGTACCTGATCCATGTTGGACATTGGGCACCTCTTTTATTAACCCCTTTGTGGGATAGCCAAGGCTAGAGATTGAAGTAGAATTGTTCCTGGACTAGCCTAGGCAGGGAGTTTTAATAAACCAATAATTTAGGAGAATGAGAAGCCTATCCGCCTTACTAAGAAGTCAGGCTTCTCTGGAGCTAAACTGAAGCAAACCTCCTTGGCTTGGTAAACGTAGGGAATAGTATGGGTTACCAACCCTGTGGTCTCAACCTAGCCATATTGACATTAGTCAGTGTTAATTGATTGACCGTGGCCTGTCCCTGATTCCATGGATTTAGGGCAATAAATAAGGGGCATAAATTCTGTTTCTAATCAAAGCTAATGGGCTTCCCAGTAACTATGATATTAAGTGGCCTTTCCAATTTATTTGAAAACTGCATAACAAGAGGAGAAAAATCTCACCTTTTACAGGATGTAATTTTTCATCCATATAATTTACTTTCCCCTCTGAGATTATCTTCCTTCTGTTCTGTATATATCCTATACATACTTGGTTATTTACATGTTATCTTCCCACATTAGAATGTGGGCTCCTTGTGTACAAGGACTGTTTTTGCCTTTCTTTGTATCTCTAGCCTTTAGCTTAGAGTTTGACACGTAGTAATTACTTAGTAAATGCTTACTGGTTGACATAATGAGATCAAAATAATACCCTACTTGATCTGAATCCCCCTCTCTCCTGTGCACGTCCCTAGAGCATTTCGGAGTTAATGACATTTAAAGAAAAAGAGAAGGGTCTCCATAGTGCAATGCATTTTTCTTTTCCTCAGGCACTTGTGGGAGGACCTGAACTTTTGTTATTTTCAGAAAGGATGGGAGTGGGAATAGCCTGAAGCCCAAGAAATATGAACGCTTTGCCTGGCATCATGAGAATTTGTCTAATCAGTTTGATTAAGAATGTCTCTGATACAATGGAGAAGCCTAAATGAGAGCTTCACCTTAGTTACTAATTTTTATTTCTACCGTGACCACTTAAGTGTTTAAAGGGACATGAAGCGAGCTTCATTTTTTTAAGCTATAGTATTAGAACTATAGTACAGCTGACAGAATTACTCCAGCAGTCTTCATTCATAAAGCATCATATGCAACATCACAGTCAACTGCTTTGAGTTCAGTGACCAATATAACCATCTCACCAAGAGCATAACCTTGGACTAACTGCTAGGGGTGCTAGCGTCTGACAGGTGAGTTTTCACCATTTATTGGTCAGAACCTGGCCTCCACGTGACTCTGCCACAAGTACCTCTCCCTGGTCCAGTTTTCATTCATATGTTTTCCTTCGCTATTAGATGTCAGCTACATGAGAGGGTAGGGACTGTCTCAGTTGCTTGTCTTTGTATGCCCAGGTTACTCCAGTGAATGGGTCATAGAAAGCATTATAATTATATATATATACATATATATATATATATATTTATATATATATATGTATATATATATATATGTGTGTGTGTGTGTGTGTGTGTGTATGTGTGTGTATAGCTGTGCATTTATCTAGATATAGATATATGTAAATATAGATATATAGACATATATATGTTTTCATGTGTATGTATGCATATGAGTATATGTGTATATACATTTTATATCTACACTATTTGAGGAAACTTCATGTTCAAATTGCATATTACTTGTCAATTTACAAGTAACTAGTATAGTTACATAATTTCATTCAGCTTAGGAGTTGCGCCACAGAAATTTATTTAGTTCTTAATTGTTTCAGTCTTGTTTTGCCATAGAAATCTCCCCCTTTACTTCCAACCTGCCCCATTTTAGAACTTTTCTTTGTTCTACCTCTCCCTTTAATTCTCACATTTTTCTATCAGGGTTGAAATATCACCCCAAGCAATCTGTCTTCAGGAACACACCAAAAGCCTTTTCTATCACCTTCATGTCTCCTCCGGATTTGAATTTGTGGCAAGAAATAGGGAAAATCATTGCCCCTGACTTGAGAGATCACGTACCCAGCAGCTCCTCACACATCTAGGGGCATAACGTTCTGTCCTGGAAGAGAACATTAACTGGCTATCCCAGCCACAACCTGTTACGATTATCTACTTTGCAAACTATGAGTAGAGGACAAGAAGAAATATTCGTTTGTTGGATGTTGGGAGGATGGGACTATAGCTAAATGGTCTTTTAAGAGGACAGGGGTTTCTTGCCCAGAGCTCTTCGCAGAGCATCCTTGACTTCCTTGTTTCTTAGACTATACACAACAGGGTTCAGAAGTGGAGTGATGACAGTATAGGTCACTGAAATAAGTCTGTCTTGCTCAAGAGAGCTGTGGGATTTTGGTTTGAGGTAAATGATGGAAGCACAGCCATAGTGAATGATGACTACAGTAAGGTGGGAGGCACATGTGGCAAAGGCCTTCTTCCTGCCTTCGGCTGAGGCAATCTTGAGGATAGTGGAGATAATGAGGACATAGGAGATGAAAACTAAGCCCATGGGCAATACAAGGACACACACACTGACAACAAAAGTAATGATCTCATTGACAGTTGTGTCAACACAGGCAAGCTTTAGGAGAGGCCGGACATCACAGAAAAAGTGGGAGATGACACTGGCATCACAGAAAAAGAGGCCAAACACAGATGTCACTTGAATAATGGCCATGCCAAGGCCGATTGCCCATGATCCACATGTCAGCTGAGCACAAGCACTCTTCCCCATGATGACTGAATACCGTAAAGGATTGCAGATAGCCACATAACGATCATAACCCATTGCTGTGAGCAAGAAACAACTATTGATGCCAAACATAAGGTAGAAGAAGAGCTGTGTGGCGCATTCTGGGATGGAAATGGGTTGGCATGGACTTAGAAGGCCAGCCAGCATACGAGGAATGATGGCTAATGTATAGCATGTCTCAGAAATGGACAGTGCACTCAGGAATAAATACATTGGTATGTGAAGATGATGGTCAAAGCAGATGATGGTCACAATGATGCCATTGCCAGTCAATGTCATAAAGTACAGACCTAGAAAGACCACAAAGAGAATGAGCCGGTGCTGCCACGTGAAGCTGGAGAACCCCTCAAAGATGAACTCACTTACAGCTGTGGAATTTGGCCTTGGCATTGAGGAAAATCTTGTCAATCTGAAAGAGACAAGGAGAGGTAAATATCACATAGGGTTAGCATCTAATCATGAAGCAGAAAGTGCCAGGGAATTGATGTGTAATGGTAAGTCTCTATTGATGATCCTACCTGTCTTGAAATTAATTTTTTTATTTTTTTGAAGAACACTTCTTGATTGAACCAATCTACTAGAACTGAATGCATACGTGGCTTGCACACTTTTATGAATCAATCAAAGCCATCATGTGAAAAAGTTGGTCACAAGTATAGAATGAAAGAGTTATGTCAGAGCCATATGAAGACTCTGAAAGTCAGAAATCGAAAATGAAAAAGTAGAGTTATACCAAGCTCAATCAAAATTAACTAGCAACTCAGGGGCAACAAATGAATGGAAAAAGAAAAGGTAGAATTGATCTTCATCAGAGAAGAGACAAATTGAAAAGGTCCAATTGTCTTAAAGCATCCCAGAACAGAAGATGTTGATGATGTCACTAGTGTACCAACCAAGTCAAAGACTGAGTGAAGGCCAGAGAAAATTATTTCTCTTTCCCCACCTTTCCTTCATGTTGTCTCTCCACCCACAGATATTTTCTATAACATAGTCTGTTTTCTGTTGCAGAAATATTTTTAGTAACCTGAATTTTCCCTCAACCACAAAGGGGCCTAGGGATTAGTAGAGATAGATATAAATGTAAATCAAGGCAGAAAGCTCAATGTCTGCCAAAGTGTTAGAAATTAACTTAACTAGGGTCTCATAAAAATTGTGATTGAACTCATAATTTTTCATATAAAATAAACTACTTAAAACCACAAAAGAGGGAATTACATGTACATTGGGGCTATTATATTTCTCATAGGCTTAAAATGAGATCATTCTAGTAACAAAGTTTTAATAAATGCATGTTATACTGAGGAGGATATGAGAATTAGAGCTGGAAATCAAGCCAGTCATAAGTGCTTTGCTTAAGGGAGGAGAAATTTTTTCTTGGGAAAGAAATTCAAAAGATAGGTGAGTAGCTATTGTGTTCTTCTCAGGAAGAATTGGGGAGTAGAGGAGGAAGCTGAGAGACATGAGGTGAAGAAAGTAAGAGGATAGGCTTAAGCAGGTTCTGCCTGAAGGAGTGGCATCTTGATTGTCTCTTTGGGCAAATATCAATACTTATAGGACTTAAGCTCTATTTGTAACTATAGGTGGGGGGAGGGAACAGTGTGAGGTCCAGCCTTGGCTTAGAGTGTTGGTCTCCTGAAACAATGAGTTGTTTTACTAGAGTAGAATTGTATTGCATCTTTAAAGTAAAGACACTGAGGCCTCAAGAAGTTAAATGACTTGACCAAAGTCACAGTTAATAAGCAGCAGAGCCAGGATTCCAGCCCAGAACATCTGAATCCAAATCCAGAGTAATTAACATCTCTTCATGTAGTTCTTCTATTTATCATTTCATTACAAACTCCTTTGGAATGATTAGTTTGGAACTGAGGTGCCTAAAAGTGTCCCTCACCTTTATCATCTGAATTTAGGGAGGAGTTATCTTGGGAAATATCTCCTCCTCTCTATGACTCCTGATCCTCTTATTGGGTTCTTCTGGGCAGTGGGACTGGACAAAGTTTGAGAAACTGACCAGGGCAAAATATTGATAGAGAAAAAGGTTTGGGGATTTAGAGGCAGAAATTTACCCAGGAAAGCAAATGACTTGCCCACGGTCATATAGCTAACAAGCATGGATGAACTCTGATCTTCAAAAGGTTGAGCCCAGCTATCTATCTACTCTACTATGTAGCTGCCCCTTAGGTCCCAGGATACAGGTCTACAGGATAGAGTTTTCTTCCTATCTGCTCAAGGCTACTTTTCAGGCTATTTACCCTCAGTGCCTGGTTTTTAGTGCTTATCCCTGGTGAAAATATTCCCAGTTATGATTCTAGTGAGTACAAACAGTAAAGAAAAGTTATCCATTCCTTAGGCAAGACATTTCTCTGAGTGGTTCATCTGCTCATACAGATTGTCCCTTGTGCAGACCTCAAAAGAAGTAGGATCCAGAGAGCAGTTAGAGCACACATTCTGTGATAATTCTCTGCATGGTGTGCAACCTTCTCTGAATTCCTGAATGTTCTTTCTGCCTAGAAACTTGGGTGAAGGGAACACATGTATGACCTCAGATTAATTGTCCTTCTTCCTTTCCTGAAATAGAACCTAGGCCAAGCGGAAAGGAAAAGAAGAGTAAGCAGTGTCTTCTTTTCCTCCCCTCACCAGGTGAAAACAATGTGTCTTCCCTAATGAGAAGAGGTATAGTTAGGTTCATTCTGTCCCACAATAGTCAGGCATTTCATTTTGCACCATATTTGGAGTCCTTCTAACCCAATGGATATTTTTGGAACCTAGAATTGTCCCCTCTAACTTAGAGATGTAAATTGCCTAGATGTTCTTTTTTTCAGATTTGGTCAATTTAAATTAAGCTTAGGAAAATGTGTATTGGGGCTGGTTCATCAACAAAACTATTTAAAATGTTTACCTGTATCTGCTTTGGGATGGGGTTAAGTCATATCCCTTTTGAGGGATTCATGCTGTGGTTAATGTTCCCTGTTTATTTATTGTTTTCAAAATCACTGTCACCTCTTGTTTACAAATTTTTCTGGAAAGAGCTTTGTAATCATTTCCTCTGTCCATCTAGTCACTATTTTTAGTCTTAAGTCATCTCTACTCCAAAACAAAAAAAAATAATTTTAATGCAAATCACTGAGAAAAAAGGGAGACTGACATCTAATGAGGCATGTTTTGACTCTCAAAACATGTCTTTAGAGTGATAGAAAAAAGTCTCAGAATAAGTACCAGTCTCAGAAATCCAGCTAAAACCTCTGAAAAGCCTTTTCATCACAAACTCCTGCCTCATCAGAACACTGACCCTTTACCCCACAGAGAAAATGGCAATTGCTGTCACAAGATGCCATTCACTCAAGCAAGAAACAGGACACAGAGTGAGAGAGAGAGACAATTTCTTTCCTTGCTTTTTTCTACCAATTAGCACCCTAGAGAAGAGTCATAAAGACACACACACTAGGGAAATTCCTCCTTGAGAAACATAGATAATTCACTAATGCCAATGCTAATTCCTAGAAGCAAATAGCCTGACAATCCAAGGGAGCCAGGCTTGTTTTTTAAAAAGTGACTTGTTATCAATCCTTCCTTGTTCTTAAATCCTTGGTTAATAGCTTTATATGTTGCCAAAGAAGCCCAGCTATTTAGGCTCCAACGAACTCCTCAGCAAGTGATGACTGAACCAAAAATTAACCTTGGCCATGGTGCTGATTGCTCTTCTAGTAACAATATTAAAAGAAGTGTGGTGAAATCCAATTAAGTCATAGAGGGTATGCAACACAGTAAAGATGGGAAAATGGAAAATGCATCATATTTAGAGTCAGAAGGTCGGGGTTTGAGTCTGACTTTTATATTTACTAGATTGAGAATGTGAGCTTTAATCTCCTTGTATGTTGGACAAATAATTCTTACATTATGTTCCTCCTGTATGAAGAAATTTAAGTTGTTATTAATTGACATTTGAATCCTTATTTTATTCTATAAGAACTTAAGAAATGCTATCCAGCTTGTAATATAATATTCCAGAGGTCAAAAGAGCTAGGTTTACAACCAAGAGTCACTTACTAGAAAAACTGAGTATAACCCTTCAGGGGGAAAATGGAAATTCAGTGAGAGAGAGCACTTTCAATCATTCCTAATGAAAAGACCAGAGCTGAACAGAAAATTTGACTTTCAAATACAAGACTCAAGAGAAGCATAAAAAGGTAAATAGAAAAGAGAAATCATAAGGGATTCAATAAACTCTTTACATTCTTACGAGGGGATTCAATAAACTGTTTACATTCCTACATTTGTAACTCCTAAAACTTTCTCATTATTAGGGTATTTAGAAAAATTATACATAGACAAAGGGCATAGGTATGAGTTAAATGTGATAGGATGATTATCTAAAATAAATTATGGGATGAGAAAGTGGATTGCCCTGGGAGAAGGGGAAAGGGAGAGGTAGAATTGAGTCAATTAAATGACATGAAAGAGACACAAAAGAATTTTTATAATGGAGAAAAAGATGGGGGAGGTGGGAGCAGCCATGAACCTTACTCTTATCAGAATTGGCACAAAGAGGGAACAACATAAACACTCAGCTGGGTATAGAAATCTGTTTTACCATGTGGGAAAGTAGGAGGGGAAGGAAATGGTGGGGTGCTGATAGAAGGAATGGCAGATGGGGGGGGGGGTAAGAGCCAAAAGCAAAGCACTTTTGAGAATGGACAGTGTGAAAGAGGAGAGAGTAGGATAAACAGGGGAGAATAGGATGGAGGAAAATTCATAGTAATAATAACTGTGGCAAAAATGTTTACAACAAGTTTTTCTGATAAAGACCTTATTTCTCAAATATAGAGAGAACTGAGTCAATTTTACAGAAATAAGAGACATTCCTTCATTGATAAATGGTCAAAGGATATAAATAGGCAGATTTCAGATGAAGTAATCAAAGCTATCTATAGTCTTATGAAAAAAAATGCTCTAAATCACTGTTGATCAGAAAAATGCAAATCAAAACAATCTGAACTACCACCCCACACCTATAAGATTGGCTAATATGACAGAATATGAAAACGACAATGACAAATGTTGGAGAGGATATAGGAAAATTGAGACACTAAGATACTGTTTGTGAAGTCATAAACTGATTCAACCATTCTGGAGAGAAATTTGGAACTATGCCCAAAGGGCTATAAAATCATGCATACCCTTTGACCAAGCAATACCACTAATAAGTTTATATCCCAAAGAAGGAAAAAGGGAAAGGGCCTATGTGTACAAAAATATTTATAACAGCACTTTTGTGGCAGCAAGAGTTAGAAACTAAGGGGATGTCAATTAATTGGGAATGACTGAACAAGTTGCTGTATAAAATGTGATAAAATACTATCACTCTATAAGAAACTACAAACAGGATGCTCTCAGAAAAAAATAGAAAGATTTATATGAACTGATGCAAAGTGAAGTGAGTAGAACCAGAAGAACATTGTACACAGTAACAGCAATATTATATGATGATCAACTTTGAATGACTTAGCTATTCTCAGCAATACAATGATCCAAGACAATTCTGAAGGACTTACGATGGAAAATGCTACTCATCTCTAGAGAAAGAACTGATGGAATCTGAATGCAGATCGAAGCATATTTTATTTTTCCTTTATTTTATCTTTCTTGGGGTTTTTTGTCTGTGTTTCCTTTCGAAATATGACCAACATGGGCATATATTTTGCATGACTGCACATGTATAACCTTTGTCAAATTGTTTATCTTCTTAATAATGGGGGGTGGAGGGAGGAAGGAAGATAATTTGGAACTCAAAAAATTTTTAAATGTTATAAATTGTATTTGCATATAATTGGGGAAAAATAAAATATTATACTAAAAAGAAAAAATAAGGAATGCTGCCTTGGGTTAAACTTATGGTGCATGCAATCTATCTATGACAAACCCAAAGAACAACTGAAATGAAAAAAATATTTCTAAATATTCTTAGATCCTCCTTGTAAGTCTACCTCTCCCTACTTTCAAATATAGGAACTCCTATTAAATCCCAATGTCAAATAATCTTCTTGTACTCTCCCTTTCTCTCCCTATGAAAGCCTCTTCTCAGAAAAGAATCTGATATTCTTTTTCACTAAGGTTTCAGTGACTAAATATTACTTACAGTGTTATTCCACATGTAGAATAAAAAGAGAAGAGATCAACTGGAAAAATCTTCTTTGCATCAAATATCTCTTGTAAAGGTTTCACATACAAGATATATAGACAACTAACAGAAGTACAGTGTATAAGGAAAAACTATTCCTCAGTAAATAAGTGGTCAAAAGATATGAATAACAGTTGTCTAAAAAATTACAAATTATTAGCAACAATATGATAGAATGCTTTAAATGAATATAACAGAAATGCAAATTGAAATAGCCCTGAGATTTCACCACTTATGAACCAAATTAGTGAAGACAGCAACGAGAATTTTCAATGTTAGAAAGATAAGTGTACCCAAACATTGTTGGTGGAGCTATAAATTAATCCAACTTGGAATTATATAAATAAAGTGAATAAAAATCTCTTCAGCCTAGAAATCCTATCCCAAAGAGGCTATTGACAAAAAAGAAAGGCTTCATATTTGCAAAAATGTTTATAGCAGAATTTGTGTGTGTGTGTGATAGCAAAGATCTGAGGCAGTTGGGTGACTGACTAATTAATACCACTCAATGCCCAGTATAGGGGATAGAGAGCTGAAGTTAGAGTCAGGAAGACTTGAGTTCAACTACTGCTTCAGATACTTACTAGCTGCGAGATCCTGAACAAGTCACTTACCCCCTCTCAGCCTCAGTTCCTCATGTGTAAATAAGGGAAATAATATATCACAAGGTTGTTGTGAGTTTCAAAGAGAAAAGTAAATGTGATATACGTGTATATTGTATATATATACATATATGCATATGTGTGTGCATGTGTATGTATGTATATGTATACATATATAGACTTTAGTAATGTAAATGAAAAGATGAATCACCAGAATACATTCACAACTAAATGTTGCACAACTATAAAGATCAAGCCTGACCCTAAAGTAGAGTTTTGAGAAGTATCTCCTCCTCCCCCCATCCTTTCAAAAGATGAATGTCCACAGGTGTGGAGTGTCATACACAAATTTTCCCTGTGTTAGTTTTGCTAATTGTTTTTTTTTTCTTTCCTCTCTTAAAAATGTTAGGATGGATTACGTTCTGAAATAATGGGAGAAAGGTAGAAATAGGTAAATCTGGTCAATCAAAAATGAAAGATATCAGTACAAATCTATTATGAAGAATGTTTTCCCTCCAGATAATATTCACATATCAATATTGTGCAAATGTAGAGGAAGCTTGGCACAATGGATACAGTTCTAGGCTTAGAGTTAGGAAGACCCAAATTTTTAGTTCTGTGTCTGCTACTTAAAGAGTTAGAGAAGTCACTTAACATCTATGTGCCTCAGGTAATTCCTAAGGACTATGGACTAAGTCATAAATGAGTTCTAATCTATGTTAGTGAAAGAAATTCACATACCAAAGTTCTCTCCATGCAATGAAATCACAACTCTTCCATTTATTCACTTACTACATAAGTGTAAACAAGCTTTAAAAATGAAATAGAATTTTCAGGACAAATATGCCAGGTCTACGAATAGACTTTAAAGTAGATGAAGCTCAAGGTGAACAAGTAAGTATAAAGGAAAGATAACTCGAACTATAATCTTAAGACCATGAGCTCATAATTTAAGAATACCAAAGAAAAAATATTTCTCCATTGGGGAATGAAAAGAGATAGAACACTATCTCTATTGCTCTTGAAATCACACCAGTGAAGCAATTACCTACACCAGAAACCCAGGAGTTTCTCTTTGATCATAGAGCCCACAAGGTGTGACAGGTAATATGATGTCCTTAATGACATCAATCTCCAGAAGTTGGGATATGACCAAAAAAATTCTAGCTCCCCTTAATAACTGGGGATAGATTTGTCATTCATGAATTTATCTAAATTTCTCTTTTACCTTCTTAAAAACTTTATTTTTCTACTTATAAAGCAGATATGTTCATCACTAAACCTCTTTTAAACCCTAAGACAAATGGATATGGTTGTGTGTATGTGACTGTATAAGAAAAAGAGAGAGGGAGGCAGGGGAGAGGAGGAGGAGGAAGATGTGGAGGAGAAGGAGAAGAAGGAGGAGAAGGAGAGGGAGAGAGAGAGGGCTTAGTTCTGTCATAACATATTTAAACTATAAGCCCCATTCACCCTCAACACACCCTTTATGATTTGTTAGAATTCACCTTATGTCCTTTTGACATTTGAGACAGAAGTATCCTACTTTGTCATTCAGATCTCCTGGGCTATGATGCCCTGAAGCCTCTTCATGATGTGGAAGTGACCCAAAGACCTTGAAGAATATGCCACAGGAGAACAAGTGTAAACTCTGGAAATTCCTACCAAGCTAGAAAGACTTCAAGTCTGGCCTCAATGTGGAATTGTATACCTATGACCTGTGGAATAGCTATCTAAGAGGCTCAGTATTAGAGAGTAGGACACCAGGTGAAAATTATTTGTTTCTTTGTTTTTAATTGGCTAGAACAACTTTTTAAACTTTTTATTAAGACATGAAGGATTTGTAATCCGATCAACAGAGAAAGCATCTATACTGATGGTAATATGGATTTTCAGTCTACTGAAGAATCCTAATGTGGAAGCCCTTTCATTCCAAGATCATCTCACTGTCTTTCTCTGAATCTGCTCCAGCTCCATTGTCTTTCAGGGGTGGAGGGGTAGCCAGCACTACACCCTGTGTCCTGGGTGCAGTTTAACCAGGTTTGTGTACAAGGTATGGGTAACATTTTCAATTTTGTTTCCAGTGCCCTTCCTTATGATGCCAAATATTTACTTCACAGGTATTCTTGGTCACAATAGTATGTATGTCTTATTTCTTTAGGAAATAGCTCCGATACCTCCTAGATCCCTTTCCTGTGTCTTAAATGACAGCTTTGAGCTTATAAATTCATAGATGAAGTTTGAGCAATTTTTGCTTTACATTTATTTGTTCATTGAGAGCCTCGTTTACTTTTAGATCTATTCACAGACTGCAGAGATCTTTTCTCAACACTCCCCGTGATTTCTCCCCTTAATTACTATGTTCACACTGCTTCCTCACATGAAATACCATGACCACACCAACCCCTCAACCCCCAAATCCTGAGCTCTCATTTCTAATGTTCCTTTAAGGTTCAGCTCAAATGTATATAGAAGCAGCATGACATCATGATAAGTGTTGAACTTGGGATGAGGAGAGACTTGGGTTTGAAATCCTTCCTCCACTGGCATTTCAAACTAGGGAAGGCACTTAGCACCTCTGAGCCTCAGTTTCTTCAGTAAAATTAGGGATGATAACAACATAGTAATCTTGATAGTAATAACGATGACTGTAGTACCCACCTCATAGGACTATTGTGAGAATTCAATGAGATATAATATATAAAGTACAATATAAACCCCAGCTATTATTCAAGTTAACTCTTTCAAGAAGCCTTTTTTGAGCATGTTGCATTTACTCCCAATCAACTGCCATTTTTAATTCAATAATTCTACTTTTTAAGGATTCCACCGTTTGCCAGCCATGGAAGTGAAGGGTCTCCGTTCTTATAGACAGAAGTCACATTGGCCATTTGCTTGAACTCTATAGTATGGATATTTATAATACAAAATAAAATATTTGGAGGCATTTCTACCATTTTAACCTTTAAGTTTCTTCAGAACCTTTGAATGGACTTTGTAATTGAATGTGTAGGACTTAGTCCCCGTGGTTTATTAATATTTTGGCTGTCAGTTCTAAAACATCATCATCATTATCAATACTGTCATCATCATAACATTCTGACCATGCCACTCATCTGTTCAAAAGTTTTCAATAGCTCCCCATTCCTTGTAGGATGAACTATAAACTCCTTTCCGTGATTGAAGGTCTTCTATACTCTGGCACCATTTACCTTTCTAATTTTATTTCGTATTACCTCCCTTCATGAACTTGAAATCCCAGCCAAACTGGAATACAAACTATTCTCTGAATTCCATATTCTCTCTTCTACTTCCAGGTATCCTTCATCTCTGCCTCTCAGAGCCCTTATAAACCTTCTCCAGCTCCATTGCCTTTCCTTGGGGGCAAGATTTAAATTCCATTTTCCCAATTCCAAATAGTCTAAGTATACTTTGGCAGTAAATACCACCTTAGAATGGATGCTTCCTTGTTCCTGGAGAACTTCATGTGCTTTGGGGTCTGGTCAGAAAGCTAGAAGGTATTTCTGAAAAAGTCTCACAGATTCCTGTATTTATGACTATGTCCACACTGCTCCCTCACTTGAAATAACCTCCCCATTCCAATTGTCTTAAAGAATTAATTCAAGGGACATCTCCTTTGTGAAGCTATATATGATCCACTCAGTTGTTTGTGTTTTCTCTCTCCTCCTCAGCATTGCTTATAGTATGCTTATTAATATATGTTTTGTATCCCTCCCAGTAGTCCTTCTTGACATCAAGGGCCATTTTATCTTTGTCGTTATTAACCTAGGCACAGTTTCTATAGATTCCCTATAACAGAAGATGCATAATAAATATTTACTGAAATGAATGGAATTAATATTTTCTAAACAAAATTTAACTATCACAATAGCTTAATAAGGTAGATAATTAAATATTGTTAACTTCATCCACCATATGAAGAAACTTAGAATCAGGAAGGTGAAGGAAAATGCCCCTGGAAAATGACAAAGCAAGGACTCAAAACCAGATCTCGTCCATCATAATCCTATACTCTTTCTGTAACTGCTCCTTTGACCTAATTGTCTGACAATTTCCCTTCCTCAACTTCACTTACCACTTTGAGCAGGAATGTTGCTCATCCAGGTTGCAGAAGAGAAAGAAGCTGACTGGAAAGGATGGAGATTAAAGAATTTTTTTTGTCTTAGGCTATCATTGCAAATACAATTCCAGAATGTGACATTAGTGAGGAAGGAACATGAGAATCCACCAGAAACCTGACCCATTCTGTGCCCTTTCTAACTAGCTAGGGTTGACAGGGAAGTCACATGAAGTCCCTCATAGCCCCCATCATCCTGTGAAGAAGACAAATGTTTAAGGTTTGATACTTGGAAGTAGATTCATTTCCTCTGGTGCAGGACTCTAGAGTCCCTCTCCCTGAAGCCTCATTACCTGTCCCTGAGGAGTATACATCAAGATGCAAAAAACAGTGCACTGAGGGACCTTGTTACAGGTGAGCCTCATTTACTCAATTCTCAGTTAATGCTCTGTAACCTTGGGGTTAGTTCTTATCCCAGGCTGGAACCATGGGGAGGGAACCCTGGAATCTTATCGAGGTCATGATTTCATGGCTGTCTGCTCTGTTGGTCTCAAAACCTGAGAGCACAGAGAGTTTTAGCACCCAAAGATGGGCCAGGCACTAAGATCTTTTGACCTATAAATATCACATAGAAGTATAATCTTCCATCAATCAATTAACAAGTATTTGACTACTACATGTCATCCATAAGGACCTTAAGATCAGTATTCAATTCTTTCCTCAAAGTCCTTTCCTCCGGGTGAAATTATCATACCTTCCCTTCAACCATTCCTGTTTTCATTTTCCCTGACCCTTCTCAGAATAAGTAGCAGCACAGCTTCCTGCCCCAAACAAATAAAAAATTAGTATTTGTATTCAGTTAGGAACCCAGATTCTCCACTGTAAGTAGCCAATAGGAATAAGCATATAATCTCCTCACTAGGAAAGACAAACAGTGAAAAAAATCATCATCTGGGAAAATGCTCAGCCTCACAAAGATTATGCTGGTGTGTTGTATGCTGGGTCAGAGGCCTATCAATTTGATAGGGGAAATTTGAGATGGAACTTTTTTCATATTAATTATTTTTAGTTTTCAACATTCACTTCCACAAGATTTTGAGTTCCAAATTTTCTCTCCACCTCTCCCCTGCCCCCACTGCAAGACAAGGTGCATTCTGATTACTCCTTCCCCCAATGTGCCCTCCCTGCCATCATCTCCCTCTGCTCTTATCCTCTTCCCTTCTATTTTCCTATATGGCAAGATACATTTCTATACCCCCAGATGGAACTTTTTAAAGTAAAAGATGAGTCTCTGAGAATCAAGAGTCTCTCCTTTGAGCCACTGAATGCAGGAGCAGCAGTTGAGAAAGAAGAATTTAAGGAGAAAAATTGAAGACATGGTGAAGTGGCAGTGAAAAGCCAGAGTCGCGGTAGTTAGACTCAGTCAGCTGTTAGAAGGCTTTATTTGAGAGATTGGTACAAAAGTGCATTGACTTCATTCATCAAGAGCTCAGATGAAAGCTGTTATCTCATTTAAGACTCACCTTTGCCCTTCATCACCGTCTAGAGGTGGACAGAGATGAAGCTTCTCATAAGTGCTTGTTGCTCTCTGCTGCCACCTCTGGTTTGAAGTGGGAAAGCAAGAGGACTTTTGCTATTGCTTTGGGATATTGGTGAGCTGGAGCTGTGTTGACGGGAGTTGAATTCTCATTGGAAATCATAGCATTCTGGTGAATCAATAATTGAGAGGCAGCAAGTCAGTACAGTGGACAGGGCCCTGGTGCTAGAATAAGTAAGACATGAGTTCAGGTCCATCAACAAATACTTACTAACTGTAAGTTTCTCAATCTCTACCTTACTTTCCTTAAGCATAAAATGGGGACTGTAATATTACCTACCTTATAGGATTGTTGTGATTCTTAAATCTGATAATATTTTTAAAGCTCTTTGCATACAGCACATGGTATATAGTAGGCACTTAATAAGTGCTCGTTCGCTTGTTCCCTTGGTGAGCTCAGGGATAGCCAGTTTGATGAGCTTTGCTATTGGCTAGCTTAAAGAAACCTATGATTAACATTAAGAGCTAACACTTCTAAACGGTTTTAAGGATAATTGATAGAGTGTATAATAGCTATGTTTGAGCAGAGAAGAGAGGAACATTATCAGAGTTGAAGAGAAGAAAGGAACAAAAGTCCAACAGTGAGCAGAGAAGCAGTTTCATACGGAACAGATGATCCTGAAAGAACCAATACCCACTAAGTCTGCAGTCCAGAGTTGTGAGTGGTTCTAAGCACATTAGTCTTCCTCCCTCATGTATTATGTGCTATTTCTTTATTAGTGTGTGCCCATTCTTCACCAGAGCTATTGAGTGCATTGGTAAGAGTGGAATCCAGGTTTCTATGTGAATTATTATGTTTTATTATTTATGAATTTGCTTTAATTTATTAGTATCTATAATATTTCAATTGCCTTATTGTTAAATAAATATTTATATATAAGATATAAAAGTGTTATTAGGTGATTAACTGATTATGTAGATAGAAAACTCATTGGATTGGGGCTCAAGAGCAAGAGCAATGAGTATTTCTTCTTAACTGGGACCTTGCAGAAGTTTAAATATAACTGTGAACTGGTGGCCTGTCTCTAAGAACTTAGATCTGCCAGAATGAGAGCAGGTTGGAGTGATCAAACTAAACCCAGAATAAAAACAGGGTACTGTTGAGAAGCCTGGGTGAGAGGTATGAATACACACTCAGTGTGGGTTGTGACCAGACCCCACCTATAACACATGTATGAGGTGTTACCTTATGGGAGTGTCTGACACTGCACCTAGAAATATTTTCTCTGTCACCTGATACATGAAAAGGTGGTTTTCAGATTGTGGCCCACTAGGATAAAGTCATCCAGATCACTAGAACTCCTGTTCACGAGAGATCAAAGAGGACAGCATTTCCCAACTCTTTATAATAGTGGGAAGAACTTCCATTCCCTATGAGGGGATTAGACTCAACTACACAGACTTGTATCAGGTTCCCTGGCTACAATTCCACTCACTGTTTGCTTCCTGCTTTAGCATGAAACTTATAATCTTTAAAAGGTGTAGAGAAATAGCAAAGACAGAAGTTGGCATCTTTCCTTTCTCAGACAATAGAACAAGACCTGGGGAAAAGTCCTTGAAAAACAGCAGAAGTGACCTGCTCCAAGGGAAGTGTTGGTATTGGAGAGGGGCTACCAGAAGGAGGTAAAGGAAGGAAATAATCATTTATAAGTGCCTACTATATGCCAGACTGTGCTAAATCCTTTACAATACTATCACATTTGATCCTCAGAACAACACCATGAGGTAGATATTGATATTATTATCCCCATTTTACAGGTGCAGCAACTGAGGCAGACAGAGGGTTGCCCAGACTTGCCCAGGGTCACATAGCTACAAAGTCTTAAGGCCAAATTTGAACTCAGGTCTTCCTGACTCCAGGTCCATTACTCTATCCACTGTGCCAACTAGCTGCCTCTATGGCTGAGGAATGATGTGAAGGAAACATATTCACCACGTTTCCCTCTGTCTTCCTCATTCTACCTTTAGAAAGTGAGCTGTTTATAGGCAGAAACTGTTTTGCTTTTGTCTAAGAATTTCCAGAACCCAGGACACCTTACCCACAGTAGAAGTTTAATAAACGTTTGGCTATTTCAAGTGAATTAAATTTGTACTTGTATATGCAAGCAACTATTTGATTAAATAGCACCAGTGGAGATGAAGTATAACATGGGTATTAATCAGCCATACAAAAACTGTTGTCTACTCCCCCCTCCACAAAAGCTTGAATATTAGCCTCATAGCTGACTGTAGAAGTAGTAATAACTTAAAATACTGAAACCTGTCAATAGACACAAGGATTCTTTTATGTTCCTCATTGCTTTGGTATGGAAATAAATGCCTCTGTGACAGTTAATTCATGTTGTACATTGCATACCTCTTTCACGAACTTCTTTTGGGTAAATGAAACCCACGACTAGAATCTCAAGTAGAAATGTCCCTGGACTACCCAAGGTGGGGTTTTAATGAGCCAGTAATTTAGGAGAATGAGGAGCCAATTTCTCCTACTCAGAAGTCAGGCATCCCTAGAGCTAAACCTAGGCAAACCTCAACAGCTTGATATAGACAGAGAGTGATATGGGTCACTATCCCGTTGAGTCTCAGCTTAGTCATGCCTCTGAGCTCTACATTACATTAGTGTTGCCTGATTAACCATGGATTGTCCCTGATTTCCCAGGTTGAAAATCATAAATGAGGGCCATACATTCGTTTCCCAGTCCCTACGGATGCTAGTGCCTTCCCCTCTGAGATTGCCTTCCACAAGATGTCTTCAGATATCTTGTATATATGGTTGTTATTTGTTTTCTCCCCTCATTAGAACATGAGCTCCTTACACACAGCCACTGGTTTTGCCTTTCTTTGCATCCCCAGACCTTAGCAGGGAGGTTGACACATGATAAACTCTTAATAAATGTTTATTGACTAGCAGACTGGAGAATGAATAAAGACTGGTTTGAACTAAAGAGTTTTCTTCTTTCCTCTGCACATCCCTAGAGCATTCAGAAGACAGGATCATTTAAAGAAAAGAAGGGTCCCCAGAGGGCAATGTATTTTTCCCACAGGGACTCATAGAGGACACTTAAATTTTTTTTTACCAGAAAGTATGGGACTGAGGATTACCTGAAGTCACTGCTTGGCATCATGGGATTTTTTCTGTTCTGCTTGTTGAAAGATATGTGACAAAATGCAATAGAACCCCAATCTGCTGTTGCCACTCATGTGTAAAGTGGGGTGGGAGGGAGGGGGAGAATCTCATTTTTAATCTATAGCTTTGAGGGCATAATCTTGTCCTTAATGTAACTCCAGCAATATTTTTTCAAAGGGCATCATACAACAATATTACACTGAGAAAGCTGCTTTAAGCAAAAGAAACTACTTTATTAGATAGTATGAGGATGTTTCCATTACACACTACATACAAGTTTTCATATTGTAGGTAATCAATGTTGTTTCAGAGTACAGCTTTGTCCTTGGGAGACAAGTGTGCCTTAGAAATTTGCTCAGTTCTGAATTATTTCCCATTTAAATAAGCCTTTCCCTTCCCTTCACTTACCCAGCTGGCCTCTTCCTTATAAGTCTATTCTAGTGGTTTGGTTTGATTTTTGGTTGACCTGTCTCCTTATTCCCTACATCTTTTTTTCATTGTTCATATATCTCCCCTGTTTCCAGTCACAACCAAAATGCCTCCTCTTTCACCTCCAGGTGTCCCTAGAATTTGAGCCTGTCCAGGCTCTGGGAAAAATTATTGACCCTTAATAGCTACTGGACATATGATATGTCTGGTATCTACATACTCATCTAGGGTGCATTGGGTTCTGCCCTGGAAAGTAACACCAACTGAGTACTACCCCTATCCTTACCTCCGGCAACGTTCCCCTCACTGGTTAAATCAAATTACTTAGCAACCTGTGGGGTGGAGAATCAAATGAAATATTTCTGATTGTCAGATATTGGGAGAATGAGACTCTCCTTATGTGGTCTTTTCTGGATCACTAAGAGGAGAGGGGTTTCTTGCCCAGAGCTCGGCGCAGGGCATCCTTAACTTCCTTGTTCCTTAGGGTGTACACAACAGGGTTCAGCAACGGAGTAAGGACAGTGTAAGCTGCCGAAATAAGTCTGTCTTGTTCAAGAGAGCTGTGGGACTTGGGTTTGAGGTAGATGATGGAAGCACAGCCATAATGGATGATGACCACAGTAAGGTGAGAGCCACATGTGGCAAAGGCCTTCCACCTGCCCTCAGATGAGGTGATCTTGAGGATAGTAGAGATGTTGAGGACATAGGAAATGAAGATCAAGCCCATGGGCAATACAAGGACACACACACTAACAATAAAATTAATGATCTCATTGATAGCAGTGTCAGCACAGGCAAGATTCAGAAGGGGCCGGACATCACAGAAGAAGTGGGAGATCACACTGGCATCACAGAAGGGGAGACCAAACACAGATGTTACCTGAATAATGGCCATTCCAAGGCCAATTCCCCATGACCCACATGCCAACTGAATACATGCATTTTTTCCCATGATGACTGTATACCTCAAAGGCTTACAGATAGCCACATAGCGATCATAACCCATGACCGTAAGCAAGAAGCAGTTGTTGATGCCAAAGGTGAGGTAAAAGAAGAGTTGTGTAGCACACTCTGGGATGGCAATGGGCTGATGTGGTCTAAGTAGGCCTAACAACGTACGAGGAATTATGGCCAAGGTATAACATGTCTCAGAGATTGACAACACGCTCAGGAAGAAATACATAGGTATGTGAAGGTGATGGTTAAGGCGGATGATGGTCACAATTATGCCATTGCCAGCCAGAGTCAACAAATACAGGCCCAGAAAGACCACAAAAAGAATGAGCCGGTGCTGCCACTTGAAGCTGGAAAACCCTTCAAAGGTGAATTCACTTATAGTTGTGAAATTTGGTCTTGGCATTGAGGAAAATCCTGACAAACTGAAAGAGACATGAAGAGGTAAAGTTAGTAAGGGTGAAGATATGTGCAGTGAAAATATGTTTCTCTGTATGATTCTCTTATATTTCTTAAAATGAATTATTTTCTAATGTCACCCAAACCTTATCTCACCATTTGGAGCCTAACTTGTGACTTTGCTTCGTGACACAGCTTTCATTTTCTGTGGAAATTTACTGGCTGTCCCTCCCCTTCCTTTAGCCTCACTGGATTATATTTTCTGATAGGCTACCAACCTCAGTCTAGAGACAGAACTGCAAAGGTGGCCCCGATTCTGGGACATTGGATGGCCCTTCATCACCCTGTATCTAGAGATAAGACCTATAGTGGCTCAGATGTTCAGGGGGGAAATGTCCTCTCTTTGGGGACAAGGAGAAACATCTACCTCCTCACTTTGAGGCAAAGAGGAACACCGCACTTTCATGCAGGTGGCCTATGATTAATGAAAAACCCCAGAGACAGAATATTTGGGTAATTAATAATCTTTTTATTAATTAGGCTAGCTAATATCAATAAATTGATGGTCAGTACTTTCAGTAACCAAAGACCCCTAATGGAAACTCTGAATGCCTTAAATATTTTCTTTGAAAGGGAATGCCCCTGGCAGGAAAAATCAGTTCTGATTGGTGGACATTTAATGAGGAGGTGGGCTAGGAGTCTTCAGCTCCCCCTGCTGAGAACATTATTTGTTCATAAGATTCAGCCATCTCCAGCAATCTGGACAGAAGAATCCATCTCCACCCAGACCACTCCAGTTGGTTTTCTCCTTTGTGAACTGGGTCACCCTAAATTCTAATGGAGAGTTTCAAGGACATGGCTGTTCTCCTTGGGGCAAGAACTTGTCCAGGCTGGATTCTGTTTACATTTCCCCCATTCTGGTTGGGTAGAGTATGGTCCAAGATTGAGGCATGTGTTTCCCAAAACAGGGAATCTCATCAATTAGTCATGTCCTTCAGAAATTGACTGACTGACTGACCTACAAGGGCTGAGCCCTAAATGAAGAAATAGGGAAAAAATCCTGGATCCTAGTTTCATAATTGATTATTAATACAATAACAAAATAATAATTTCTCTCAAGACAAAGGAGAGGACACTCCCCAGAAAACCCTAGCCAGCAGAGCAACCACTGACAGTCCCTGGGCTTCTTGATTGTTTTCCACTCTTGGCTGATGCCTGGAGATCTCCTCCTGATGCCTCAAGGATCACTTAAACTGCTGTATAGAATTCCCCTGGGCTCTGCCCTTTCTTACTCTCCCTTTTCCCCAATCAAGTTTTCTTCCTCCTCCTGCTGCTGCACTGACTGCCTCTGGAACTACTGGTGGTGCTGGAAAGTGTCAATGCACCACTAATAAAGTCTCCTGTAGTAAGTGATGGAGTCATCCCTTCTTGACAGAATACAAATGAACCAGAGGGATGAACAACAGGTCAAGCCAAGGCCAGAGGTCCATTAGTCCATTAGATGTTAACAAGAGCTGTGACTAAATGCCCTGACCACTGCACCTGAGACAGAGAAGGACAGGCAACCTCACTGCTACCTTCCATCCTTCCTGGATAGAGCCAGAGTCAGGCCACTGAACCATGTGCTCCAGACATAGAGACTCCTGTACCTCCTCTCACTGGCTCATGCACTATTGTTCAGAACAGGGGTGATTCAGCCAGGTAACAGCATCGATATCCTAATGAGTATGACACAAGATTTGAAAATAAAATTGGAGGAGGTCCTTAGTCTTGTTCCTCAGAATTAAGGAACTCCCCTTTCCCCTTTAGACCTGTGAATGCTGCCAAGCATGTGACTAAGGCTTCTGGCTGTCCCTTTGGTAGCAAGATTTCTCATCCCCACCAAAGTTAGGTGTCTGAATCATGTGCCTCAGTAACAAAGAAATACTCCCTCCTGTTGTCAAGACAAGGCCAGTGGCCTCTACGAAGTGTACGTGACTATGTCAGTAGTACTGAAATTAGCAAAAGACCATGAAATGAAAGTCCAAGCAATTATTAAAATTGAATTGGGGAGGGTATGAAAATTAGAACTCTAAGAGCTGCCCAGTGATCAGTGTTTTGCACCAGGGAGAGGAAATTACTAAATTCAAAGGGTTGTTATTATACAAGTTATTATCAAGAATAAGGAAGGGGCAGAGCCTTGGTCCAGGTGCCCGGGGTGGAGGGGAAGGATGAGGCTGTGGCAGAACAGCTAGATTATTTGGGAAAGCACCTCGATTGTCTCCTTGGGTTCCTCAGGAAGTCCAAAGTTGGTAAGATCTGAGCTGTCTCTCAGGCCTTAGATGAGAGAGAGAGGTCCAAACTTGGCCCAAAATGTTCGTCGCTTTAGACATCAGGTGGCTCTGTAGGAGCAGCTTTCCAGAGGGAGAGGGTAAAGTCCAGGGGTCCAAAGCAGGCCGAGATCTACCTTATATCCCCTGGC
The DNA here is from genome assembly GCF_011100635.1 of Trichosurus vulpecula. Lineage (NCBI taxonomy): Eukaryota > Metazoa > Chordata > Mammalia > Diprotodontia > Phalangeridae > Trichosurus > Trichosurus vulpecula. Next base: position 157,299,316 of record NC_050576.1, on the reverse strand, counting down.
CACTGCTAAGGAATAGAGGGAGTTTTCTTGAGGAGGGGGAGTGGAGCAGTACCTAAACTGTGACTTCTTAGAATGTTTGCCTCCAAATCTAGGGAATATTTTCTGCTCAAGTTTTTTTCTGTTCTATCTTCTCAACTTTACAGAGTGCCAGCAGATTAGGTAAGAGCCTCAAGGTACCCAGAGATAACTACTTCCTAAAATCAGATGGTGGGATTGGGTGACACTTTTAGATACATCAAATCGAAATTGATTTTTTCAATAGTGTTTGGCTGTAATGAAATGGCAAATAGGGATATGTCATGATTCTTTGGAAAGCAAGTTCGATTTTGATTCAGTGGACCAAGGTTTGTATTCTAGCTCTACCCTTTACTATTTTGTCTTGAATGTTTAAATGCTCTGGGACTTAGTTACTTCACTTTAGGGGAAAAGAGCCTAGTAGAAGAATGTAGGGACATTTTCTCTCACAAGATAGACACTTCAGGCAGCTTGGAAATGCTTTCCCAGCTGAAGGTGTTCTCTGCTTCTCTTAGCACCTACTCTGGAAAAGGTGGTTTAGGGAGTAACTCAGGCAGGGCAAGACAGGAGAGGGAACCATAGCCTCCCCAAATGTCTCTGTCGTCCCTATCTCCAGGTTTTTTCATTCCCTTGCAGTTTTGGGGTTTTTTTTTCCTTCTCAAAGTGATCATATTTCCCCAGGATTATTGGGAAAGAGGAATGTTTGGACCCAGAGTGCACCTGAAAAGATGTTGGTGACTCCTCTCTCCTTCCATGGCCTGTTAAAAGTGGATTTTAAGAGCCCAGAGCATTCTGTTAAGAGTTGGCATAACTAATTCCATTTTCTATATTCTATTTTAATAACTTGGCTGATAGGAGAACTAACTTTGAACTCCTGCTCTGCTCTGCTTCCATTTTCTTCTCTCAAAAGTGGAGGGATTTGTCTCTAAGGTTCCTTCCAGTGATGACATTTTGAGTGCATAAGATTTGAACTCTATTTGACTCTACCTCAGATTAGCCTGTATTTCAATAAGAATTTCCCTTCACCAAGCAAACTAGTTCAATTCCCACAATGTGAGGCAATATGCTGCTTCTTGGGCTTCACACAGTTCTCACACCTACTTTCTGAAATAGTACAGATGTGCAAGTCCTTAGATCCTTCTGAAATACTATAGAAGTGCAGGACCATCACAGAAGAATCCAGTGCCCTCTGTACTCTTTCCCTTTCCTTTGAATGGTCCCCTCTCCTCCTTTTTGGGGGACTGCACAGAAGAAAAGGGGAAGGGGATTCTGTCAATATATCAAGCCCTTCTGTTTCTACATAGACTCAAATACTTCTTATGTCATACAATTTTCATACATTTATGATAAACCAATTGTGTCCCAGTCACCTTGCCATAGTCATTTCCCTCTCTGGGGCCTCAGACTCTCCCTCTATAAAACCAAGGAGTTGGACTAAATGATCACACAGGTGCCTTCCATCTCTAATGTGACACTCTGAGGGTTTACGCAGGGTTTGGCTTCAAGCTTTCCTTCAGCCTTATTCCCAAAACATCTATTTGTTTGCTATAAAATTTACTAGTCTGTTTTTTCTTTCTCTATATACCCAGCACTTAGCACAGTGCCTGACAAGTGTTTATTTATGCTTGTTGACTGACAGACTGACAGTCTCCCCATAATTCCCATTACTCAGGCTACTCAGATGCCAAGTGTAAAGAAACAACTAATTCTTTTGAAAACAAGGTCCAAAGTCACTTTGAATATAGAAGGCTACTTAACCTCCCCAACCTTGTTATATTCTAGGGTTTCTCTCTCCCCGTGGTTTGGGGTTTTCTCTCTATCCAATTCAGACATCTGTTAATGTCATTTGCCCTAAGTGCCTGGTTTGTGGTTCTTCCTTTGGGTACAAACATCCCCAGCTGTGACTGGTGAAAGAATAGACAGTAAGGAAGGATTGTTGACTAGGTGAGATAGTTCTCTGGATGGCTGCTCTACTCACACATCTCAAATGGGGTGGGATCCAGAGAGCAGCTTAAAGGATATGCTACTTGAGAAATCTTTTCAAGGTGCTCAACCCTGCTATAAGCTTCTGAGTGACCTATTTTCTACACTCAGGAAACTCTAGTGAAGGGAACATGTCTTGACCTATTCAATTAATTGTCTCTCCTCTCCTGAAGTGAGAATAAGGAATGTCTTTCTCCTCCCTACCCCATGTGAAAACAATGTGCCTTACCCAATGAGAAGGGGGGCATTAGGTTCATTCAATTCCATAATGGTCAGGCATTTGCTATCATATTTTGTCTCTATGCCCCAGTGAGTGTTCTAGGAATATGGAATTGTCCCCTCTTTTACACGCAGAGATATAAATTGCCTATATCTTCCCTTTCTTGAGCCTAGGCAGTATGAATCATCCTGGGAAAGTGTGTAGTAGGGATTCATTAACAAAGCTATTTAAAAGTTCAATATGATGTTTCTGCTCTGGGATGGGGCTGATACACCTTATTTTGAGGGATTCTGTGTTGTGGTTGATGCTGTTTCTTGTTTGTTGTTTTCAAAACCATTGTCACCTTTTGTTCCCAGATGTTTATGGAAAAAGCCACATGATCTTTTCCTCCATTTGACAGTCCAGTCTGTTTACAACCTTAAGTCATGTCCATTTTCCAAGTGAAAAATGATATTCATATACATGTCTGACAAAAAAGGGAGACTGACATCTAATGAGGCAAAGTGTTGCATCCTGACTCTTGAAACATCCCTTTAGCGTGACAGAAAGGAGTCTCAGGATGAGCAGTCTTAGAAATCTATTCAGGAACCTCTTAAAGGCCTTTACTTCACAGACTCTGCTCTTAGCAGGACATTGAACTTTTGTCTCACAGGGAAAATAGCAAGTGCTGTCACAAGACACCAGGCACTCAAGTAGGGAACAGACCAGAGAGAGACAATTTCTTTCCTTGCTGCTTATCTACCAGTTAGCACCCTAAAGAAGAGATATAAAGAATACACCAGGGAAATTCCTCCTTGAAAAAGACAGATAATGCAGCTGGGCTTATTCCTAAGCCCTAAAGCCTCACTGGATCCTGGGTTGTTCGGAACAACCCAAACCATCTGAAGGCACAAGTCAGTCAGACAAGTTAAATGTTCTAATTACTTATTAAAAGCACCCTCACATTTCTCCTTAAATCTCTGGCTTAACGCCCCTGTGTGCTGCCAAAGCAGTCCAGTTGCCTGGCCTCTGCTGATTTCGCCAACATTTGGAATGACTAAACCAGTTGTAAACCCTAGCCGTGGTGCTGCCTGCTTTTCTACTAACAATACTTAATGAAAATGTTGTTTAGTCATGTCTGACTCTTTGTGATCCATGGTCCATAGTGTCCTTGTGGTTTTATTGGCAAAGATACTGGAGTGGTTCACCATTTCTTTCTCCTATGTATTAAGGCAAACAGAGGTTAAGTGATTTACCCAGGGTCCCACAGCTAGTAAGTGTCTAAGGTTAAATCTGAACTCAAGTCTTCTTGACTCCAGGCCTAGCACTCTGTCCATAGAGCCACAGAGCCATGCATGTGCCCTTTATTGCGGGGTAGATAGAGATAATTTTATAGGGCTAGTAATACTTACTTTACATACCTGCTCTATAAGGAAATGTAAGTTTCTATTAACACAGAGATTGGCAACCTAATTTGATTTTATGAAAAACATAAGAATTGCAACTCAAGACTAAACTCATTGTTCATGTCATCCAGATAGTACAGGGCCTCAGCAAAACTGTGAAATGAGCATTTTTTCACTCTGTTATTCTTAGATTTTCCTTCATCCGTTTTCCCCACACTCCTAGACTATAGCAATCCCAGTTCCCATATTCTAATGCCCAGTTGTGCTCTTTCATTGTTCCTTCTTCTTTCCTTAAAAACACCTTCTCTAAAAAGAAACTGATAAGATTTTTGACTAAAGATGTTTGACTAAAAACATTACCCATAATGGTACCTCCCTAGTAATACTCGCATATTAGCATGATGTAGTTGTAGCTACCAGACAAATTGTAGATACTTGCCATAAGGGATACTATTCTAGATTTAGGATCGGGAAGACTTTAAGCTTAAATTCTGTCTTGGGTACTTACTAGCTGAGGTATTCTGGGAAAGTCACTTAATATCTATGTGCCTTATGTATAATTGATGTCATATTGCTTGCATTCTCAAATGGGTGAGGAGGAACAGAGGGGGTAGTAAAAATTTAGAACTCAATCTTTTTTTAGAAAATTAATATTATAAATAAAATATCCATGTGCCTTAGGATATTCCCTAAGACTAATGGACAAAGTCATGGATGGTTCGTGATCTGTGTTGGTGAAGGGCATTCACATACCATGGCAAATCATTCAACCCTTTGAGCCTCAGTTTACTCATTTGTAAAATAGGGGTGATAATACTTTTATCACCTGCCTCACAGGAATATTATGGGGATCTAATGAGATTATGTAAAGATCAGCTATCCTTCTTATGCCATTTCCTCCATGAAGTCTTCCGTGATCATATTGCTTTCCCCCCATTACCCTTACTTCTAATTCAATGACTTCACCCTTTAGACATTTAACAGTTTATAAGACATGGAATGGAAACTCTCCTATCTATCTTCATTTCTTCAGAGTTGTCCTTGTTTATAGACAGAAGTAACTGGTGATTTGCCTGCAATACATTTTGTGACTATTTATCGTTTTTAAAAATATATATGGACAAGAGGTCCAGAGTTTTGATATTCTTTTTCTTTAGACTTCTTAAATGGTATTTGTTTCCTGAACTGAGGGGATGTGATTTATTTGCATTTATTTGTTCCACATATGAATAGTGTGGTGCTAGCTGCTGAGGAACTTTATTTTCATGGTGTTCATTTTCAGGCCAATTGCGCAAGTGGCAGAGCATCGATCCGTATTCTATCCATATGTGGAACCATCAGTTACAGCAAACGGAGAAATTTGGAATGCTTTGGAGAAGTTCACATACCTTGGCAATGTACTTTCTGAGGATATACATATAGATGATGAGGTTGACACATACATTGCCAGAGCTAGCTGAATGTTTGGAAGGCTCCAAAACAAAGTGTGGGAGAGAAGAAATATTAGGCTGCCTACCAAATTGAAAGTCTACAGAGCTGTTATGCTGACCTCCTTGCTGTATGTCTGTGAAACCTGGACAGTCTACCAGTGCCATGCTAGGACAATGAATCATTTCCACTTGAATTTGTCTTAGGAAGATTCTGAAGATCACCCAAGATAAGTTCATGCACACTGAGGTCCTTTCTCAAGCTGAACTACCAAGCATTAAAACTCAGCTGCAGAGAGCACAACTCCAAAGGCCTGACCATGTTGTCCAAATGCCAAATGTACATTTGCCTAAAAGACTATTTTAAGGCAAACTCACACAAGGCAAGTGCTCATGACCAGGTCAGAAGAATTAATGCAAGGATACGCTCAAGGTCTCTCTGAAGAACATTGTAATTGATTGTGAGACATGGCGGGCACTGGCAAAGGACCACCCAGCATGGCATGTCCAAAAGAAAATACCGTGCTCTATGAGCAAAGAATTGCAATAGCTCAAAAGACATGTGAGAGGTGCAAATTTGCAGACATCTACACTCCAAATGTTTTTATGGACTATTTTTGCCCAACCTGTGGTAGAGCCTTCCAATCTCATTTTGGTCTGATCAGCCACAGTTGGGCACTCCATACCTTGACCCTGACATAGTGACGTCATTTTGTTTCTCTTCAAGCATGAAGGGCAACAAACATTTAGTTGTCCGAGTGATATATTTGTATCTATGCTGTTAGGTCTAAAACACCACCATCATCATCTGTCATAGTGGCTAACATTGACATAATGCTTAACAGTTTAAACATATCCTTCCTTTGCTCAAAAGCTTTCAATAGTTTCCCATTCCTTCTAAAATTAAATATAACCTAGTATTTAAGGTACGTCACAGTCTGGATCCCATTTACCTTCCTAACTTTATTTTGTAGTACTTTTGTTCCTGAATTCTATGATCCAGCTTAAACTGGACCTGCTCTCTAAACTCAATACCTCATTTTCCACCTCTAAGCACTCACATACATAAGCTTTTCCTTATGCCTGGACTGCACTCTCTCCCTACTTCTGTCTCTTAGAATCTATGTCTTCACTCAAGGCTCACCCCAGTTACCATTTCTTCTGTGAGACTATCCTGGATCTCATCCTCAGCTATCATTCTCTCTCTCTGTCTGTATCTCTGTCTGTGTCTGTGTCTCTCTGTCTGTCTGTCTGTCTCTGTCTTTCTCTGTCTCTGTATCTTTCTTCTCTCTGTCTCTGTCTCTTTCTGTCTCTCTGTCTCTGTCTGTCTCTTCCTGTCTATCTGTCTGTCTTTCTGTCTGTCTCTGTCTGTCTGTCTCTGTCTGTCTGTCTGTCTGTCTCTCTCTCTCTCTCTCTCTCTCTCTCTCTCATGTTAGCATTACTTGTAGTAGGCTTATTTGTGTGCAAAGTTGTCACCACTCTCCTGGGAGTGTTTCTCAAGATCATGGACCATTGGACTATTTCTCCTTTGCTTTTGTATTCCCAATACCTTACACATAGTAGATTCTTAATGAGTATTTACTGAAATGAACTGCATTAACAACACACTATTTCACTGATCTTCAGAATATCTCTCAGGTAGATAATAAAATAACATTACCTTTATTTTACAGATGAGTAAACTGAAGCTTAGGAAAGTTAAGGAGTTTGCCCTAACTATGTAGCTAATAGGTGGCAAAGCTAAGACTCAAAGCTGGGATTACGCCATCTGAATCTTTTCTTCTTTCCACTATAATACCACTGCACCTGTGGTAAACTATATGACAATTTCCTTTCCTCAATATCACTTACTTCTTTAGGTAGGTACACAGTTTGGCCAAGAAGCAGAAAAGGAAAACCGGAAATGTTTCCTGGAAGGACTGAAGAATATCGAATTTCTTTTCCTTCTGCTATGACTCTACAGATACAACTCCAGAATGTGGCATTGGTAAGGAAGTAATTTCAGAATCCACCAGGAACCCAATCTGTGACTGACTAAGGTTGAGAGAGAAGTCACAGCAGGCTACGTTAGCCTTTTATATTCCCCTGTACTAAAAAGAAGGCACCTTTTTAAGCCTTGAAACTGGAAAGTAAATTCATCTCATCTGGTTGAGTACTCTAGAGTCCCTCTCTCTGAAGACACATTGTCTGTCTCCAAGGAGCTTGTGTCAATATTCAAAAAGTAGGGCACCTCCAAGGGACTCATTACAACTGGCTCTCATTTACCAGATTCTCAAGTTTACTAATACTCTAGGAACCTAGTGTTAGTTCTGGTCCAAGCTGGAACCTTGGGGCAGGAAGCTGGTTTTCCTTTCATCCTACCAAAAGTTATATGATATGCTGACTGCCTGCTATATGGGTCTGAACAATGGAGTAAGGAGAGAGATTCAGATCTCAAAGTGGGGTCAACTTCTAAGGTCTTCTGACCTTACCTCTACCCAGAAGTAGAATTCTCAATCAATAAATCAACAAGAATTTATTAAGTGACTACTATGTGTCAGACACAAAGGCTTTAAAATCAGTTTTTAATTCTTCCTCAGTATTCTCTGCTCTAGGCAGAAACAGCATACCTTCCCTTTAACCGTTTATAAGTTTCATCTTCTATGACTCTGCTCAGCATGATTCCTAGGATGATGTCTTCTTAGCCCAAACACGTGAAGAACTGATGCAAACTTTTAAGGTCAATACCCAGATTCTCCTAAGGAAGTAGTGAAAGGAAATAAATTAACAGTATAAATACTAGGAGGAAACAGACAGTAATAAACCAGGACCTGGGAAAATGTTCAACCTCACTAGGATCCTGATATAGTAAAAAGAACACTGATTATAATAACATCAGAAGACCTGATTGGGGAAGGAGTGGTGATATTTCATGAACAGGCTTGTGCTTTTAGGACACTTTGGAACCTAAATGTAGGTTAGATTGGACTGGGGAGAGACAGGTAGACCAGGCAGGTAGACCAACCAGAAAGTCAGAAGAAAACCTTCCCAACATTCAAGAGTTATACAAAAGTACATTGGAGATCCTGGGCCATATTAAGTTCCTCTTCATGTGAGGCCTTCAAAAAAGTCTATATGCTAATTTGTTGGTGATATAGATGGGATTTCTTGTCTAGAATGTTCTCCAAAGTCTTTCCCAACTCTTACATTCTGTGATTCATTAAACCGTCTCTGGTGTCATCACCATCCTATTTACTGTCCTCTGGACTTGCTCTGATTTGTTTATATTTCTCTACTATGATACCTGATATCAAGTATTATGTGCTCAGACTAGGACTTTAATATGCAAAAGTAGATCGATGGAACAGGTAAGTATAAAAAATAACATTAGCCTCTCCTTCACATTGGGCACCATATGTATGGATAATTGCAGTTTGAGTATATGTGAAATTAGTGTGCAAGTAAAATGAAGTCTCCTGCACTTTACATCTCTCCTGCTCTCATGCCTCAAGCAGTTTCATGAACATTGCATGATAGGAAGATCATTTAATTCTTTCATCTCTTTCAAATCAACTCCATTCCAAGACTTCACAGGGTTCGTTAGCTTTGTGATCTGTCTCATCTCTGTCTCCGTCTCTCTGTGTCTTTCTGTGTCTGTGTCTGTGTCTCTCTGTCTTTCTCTGTCTCTCTGTCTCTGTCTCTGTCTCTGTCTCTCTCTCTCTTTCCCTTTTGTACTTCCTTCCTTTCTCTTTGTAACCCCATTTTGGGTTTTCTTGGCAACAATACTGGAGTGGTTTATCAATTTCTTCTCCACTTCAATTTACAAATGGAAAGCTGAGGCAAACAGGGTTAAGTGACTTACCCAGGGTCACACAGCTAGCAAGTGTATGAGGCCAGATTTAAACTCAGAAAGATGAATCTTTCTGACTCCAGGCCCAGCATTTTATCCATTGCACCATCCAGCTACCCTTAAATGACCTACTCTGGGACATATAGCTAGTAAGTGTCTGAGTCTGCATTTGAACACAGCCTTCCTGACTCCAAATCTACAACTCTAACCACTGTATGATCTAGTTGCCTTTCAAAGAACAATGAATATTAATGATATAGATATTATTCTCAAAATATAGCAAAGCACTCTATCAAGCTCCCTTATTAAGACAATATAGCCCTAATACCTAAAACAGGAAATGATAAAGCACAGAAAAGGACCTATATGCCGATAGCAATAATGAATATTGATTCAAAATAAATAATGATAATAAGTCTGCAGCAACTTATCCAATAAATTATTCATTAAAGCCAAGTTGAATTTACAAAAGAAATGTAAGGATTCAACATTAGGTAAACAATGAACATTATTATTTAAAACTAAATCATAAAAACACTAAATAATCATAACAATAGATATTAGAAAAACAGCCTTTGACAAAGAACAACACTTATTTATGCAAAACTTTATAAACTATAATCATAAAGGGATCTTTTTTTCCACTACTATGAGATGTATTTATCTAAAATCAAAAGCAACATCATATGGAATGAAAAACCCTAGAAGCTTTTTCAATAAATAGAGGAGTAAATACATTCTTCTTGCTATTACTTTCTATCATTCTAGAAATGCTTGCAATAGCATTAAGATAAGAGAAAGCATTAATACCATTGAGACAAGAGAAAGAAATTAAAGACAAAAAAGAGAAACATATAAAATTATCCTCACTTGTTTATACTTACGAAGGAAACCCCAATGAATCAACAAGGAAACTATTCGAGACAATTATTGCTTTAGCAAAATTTCAAGCTACAAAATAATTGACAAAAAGCAAGAGAATTTTATGTAATAACAAAATCCAAGAGGCATAACTAGAAAGAGAAATTCCATTCAAAATGAATACAAAATACCAAAGTTCATTCAGTAAGTTTAAATCCATTCAAAATAATCCTTAAAGAGCAACTTATATGGTTACAGAAATATTTAGTGCTCATTGCTGGGCTGTGCCAATATAATAAAAATGACAATACAATCTCAAATAATTTATGGTTTTAATTTTATACCAACCAAACTTTCAAAAGAAAACTTACTGAGTGAAATAAAATAATTACAAAATTTATTTGAGAGAACAAAATACTTAGAATTTCAAGGGAAATAATGAAAAAGTAGAAATGAAGGGAGAAACAATTCTTACACGAAAACTGTCATTCATATATATATATATATATATATATATATATATATACACAATATATATGTATATATATAATATATATATGCAGTCATAGAAATCACTTGATTTTGTTTTTAAAATACCAAAGTAGATCAATAAAACAGGTAAGCATAAAAAAACTGGAAAGCCATTCTAGGAAAAGAAACCAAACTTTACTAAGAGAAACAAAGTTGGGGATCTACAGTCTGCCCAGTATGGTCTGACACCCTGAGCTATAGAATTCAAAATTATTTATAGTTCTCTTCATTCACGTATGGTGTATGCGAGTCAGTTCATGGCTCAAGCAGGGTCAACCTAGGTTGTCCTAGGGCTCAAGCAGGTCTACCTTTGGCTCTAGCTTCAGAGCAGCTTGTTACATTTGTAGACAGGTCTACCTTTTACATCATAGGTCACAGCAGCTTCAGGGCAACCTAGGGTAGCCCAGTATATATGTATGTGTATACACACATACATATATATCTGTATATCTATGTATGTGTGTATGTATGCACGTGTACATGTATGTACATATAACTGTTATTATTACAGTTACATACTTAAAATACAAACTTTATAATGATTATAGTCACACTCCTAAGGTTAACTAACACAGAAATTCTCCTGGGACTACATCTTAGTTTCAGTTATGCAAGTTTTCATCCAGGTCTATACTCTTACTATAATCACACAATTACTTCTTATCTTTTTAAAATTATTATAACTGATAAAAATAGCAAGGCAATCTTGCTTCATAAGCAAAAGATAAAACAAATAATAGAACTCAATGTCCCAATTCTGTATAAACCCCAAAATATAAATTACTTAAGAAAGAACTATATATTTGATCATTGCTAGGAAAATTGGAAAGCAGGATAGCAAAATTACCTTAGGTCAACAGCTTACCCAATATTCTACAATAAGTTCAAAATCGGTATGCAATTTGAATGTTAAATAGCATTCCATTAATATAGAAGATAGGCAGATCATATATCTTGTAGAGCTATGAGTAGGAGATTAATTTTTAAGCAAACAAAGGATAAAGGATATTAGAAAAATAAAGAGAACTTTATCAAAGTTGCAGGATATAAAATAAACCCATATCATCAGCATTTCTATATATTGCAAACAAAGTTCAGCAGGAAAGATAAAAAGAGAAATTCTATTTCAAATAACTGCAGACAATAGACAATACTTTCAAGTATACCTGCCAAGACAAACCCAGGAATTTAATGAACACAATTACAAAATACTTTTCACACAAATAAAATCAGATCTAAACAACTGGAAAAAATGTTAATTGCTCATGAGTCAGCCAAACAAATAAAATAAAAATGACAATTCTACCTAAATTAATCTACTTGTTCAGTGCCATAACACAGAAACTACCAAAAACCATTTTATAGAGCTAGAAAAAGTAATAACAACATTGATCTGGAAGAACAAAATGTCAAGGATATCAAAGGAATCAATGTAAAAAAGTGAAGTAACCTAGCCATACCAGATCTCAAATTATATTACAAAGCAGTAATCATCAAAATAGCATGGTACTGGCTAAGAAATAGCATGGAGAATCAGTGAAGTAGATTAGGCACACAATACATTGTAGTAAATGACCACACTAATTTAGTATTTGATAAATCCAAAGATTTAAGCTTTTGGGACAAAAACTCACTATTTAACAAAAACTGCTGGGAAAACTGGAAAACATTTAGGCAGAAACTAGGCATATACAAAGATGTCACACTGCATATAAAGATAAGGTCAAAGTGGATATGTGATTTAGACATAAAGGGTAGTACCATAAACAAATTAGAGGAGCATGGAGTAGTTTACTCATCAGATCTTTGGAGAAGGGAAGAATTTAGTACCAAATAATATATAGAGAGCATTACTAGATATAAATGAGACAATTTTGATCATATTAATTAAAAAGATTTTGCACAAAGAAAACCAATGCAGCCAAAATTAGAAGGAAAGCAGAAAATTGGGAGGAAATTTTTACAGCAAGTATCTCTGATGAAGGCCTCATTTATCATCTGTATAGCAAACTGAGTCAAGTTTATAAGGATATAAGTCATTCTGCAATTGGAAATGGTCAAAGGATATGAACAGGCAGTTTTCAGAAAAAGAAATTGAAGGTATCTATAGTCATATGAAAAAATGTTGATTAGAAAAACTATTGATTAGAGAAATGCAAATTAAATAGCTCTGAGGTACTACCTCACACCTATCAAATTGATTGATAAGACAGAAAATGGAAACAATAAATGTTGGAGAGGATTTGGGAAAATTAGGACACTAATGCACTGTTGTTGGAGTTGTGAACTCATCATTCTGGACCATTCTGGAGAACAATTTGAAACCATGTCCAAAGAGCTATAAAAGTGTGCAAATCCTTTGATCCAGCAATTCCACTACTAGGCCTGTATCTGAAAGAGGTCCAAAAAATGGAAAAGAACCTACTTGTACAATGATATTTATAGCAGCTCTTTTTAGCTTATTTTTTTAGAGGGGCTATAAACTTTTTGTAGTATTTTATTTTTTCCCAATTACATGTCAAAGCAATGTTTAACATTCATTTTTACAAGATTTTGAATTTTAAATTTTTCTCTCTCCCTCCCTTTCTCTTCCTCAAATGGTAGGCAATTTGATATAGGTTATGTACTGTCATGTAGAATATATTTCCATAAGTGTCACAGTTGTGAAAGAAAAAACAGATCAAAAGAAAAAAACATGAAAAAGAATTTAAAAAGTTAAAAAAGTATGCTCTGATCTGCATTCAGAATCCATCAGTTCATTATCTGGATGTGTATAGCATTTACACTCATGAGTACTTTGTACTAGTATTGGATCATTGTGTCGTTGAGAAGAGCTGAGTCATTCAGAGTTGATCATCACACAATGTTGCTCATACCATGTACAATGTTTTCCTGATTCTGCTCACTTCACTTTGCATCAGTTTGTACAAGTCTTTCCATTTTCTTTCTTTTCTTTTTTTGTTTCTGGAAATCTGGCTTTTTATCATTTCTTATTGCACAATGGTATTCCATTACATCCATATACTACAGCTTGTCCAGTCATTCCTCAAATGATGTGCATCCCCTCAGTTTCCTATATTTTGCCACCATGTAAAGGACTGCTATAAATATTTTTGCACATATAGGTCCTTTTCCATTTTTTATGATCTCTTTGGGATTGCTAGATCAAAGGGTATGCACAGTTATGTTCTCTCTTGAGCATAGCTCCAAATTGCCCTCCAGAATGTGTGGATCAGTTCACAACTCCACCAACAGTGAAACTCGTCCTCTCCAAGATTCATCATTTTCCTTTTTTGTCATATTAGTCAATCTGATAGGAGTGAGGTGGTACCTCAGAATTGTTTTAATTTGCATTTCTCTAATCAAAGATGATTTAGAGGACTTCTTCACATGCTTATAGGTACCTTTGATTTCTTCATCTGAAAACTGCCTGTTCATATCCTTTGACCATTTATTAATTGGAGAATGGCTTGTAGTCTCATAAATTCAGTTCTCTGTATATAAGAGACATGAGATCTTTATCAGAGACACTTGCCACAATGATTGTTTCCTGGCTTGTTGCTTCCCTTCTAATCTTGATTGCATTGGTTTTGTTTGTACAAAAGATTTTTTTAATTTAATACAATCAAAATTATCTATTTTGCATTTCATAATGTTCTCTTTCTCTTGTTTGGTCATGAACTTGTAACTCACTTAGCTTCTTCTTTGAGCATTTGGTTGCTATACCACTTGGCGCATATATGTTTAACATTGAATTACTTCCTTCTCTATCCTACCTTTTCCTGCTTCTACTCATTTCAGTTTGCATCAGTTCATATAAGTCTTTCCAGGTTTTTCTGAAATCTACCTGTTCATCATTTCTTATTTCAAAATAATATTCCATTACATTCATATACCACAGCTTGTTCAGCCATGCCTCAACAGACATGCATACCCCAAATTTCTAATATTTGCCCACCAATAATAGGACTGCTGTATATATTTTTACACATATATGTCCTTTGCCTTTTATGTGATCTCTTTTGGATACAGACCTAGTAGTGGTATTTCTGGATCAAAGGGTATGTACAGTTTGGTTGCCCTTTGGGCATAGTTCCAAATTGCTTTCCACAATGGGTGGATCTGTTCACAACTCCACTAACAGTGAATTAGTGTCCCAATTTCCACACTTTTTCTCCATCATTTATCATTTTCCCTTTTTGTCATATTATCCAATTTGATAGGGGTGGGGCAGTATGTCAGAGTTGTTTTAATTTGCATTTGTCTAATCAAAAGTGATTTAGAGAACTTCTTCATATGCCTATAGATAGCTTTCATGTCCTCATCTGAAAATTGCCTGTTCATATAATTTGACCATTTACCAATAGGGGAATGGCTTATATTCTTATAAATTTGACTCAGTTTTCTATATATTTGAGGAATGAGACCTTTATCAGAGATGCAACATTGTTTCTTAGCTTTCTGATTCCTTTCTAATCTTAGCTGCATTGGTCTTGTTTGTGCAAAAGATTTTTAATTTGATGTAATTAAAATTATCTATTTATATTTCATAATGCTCTCTATCTCTTATTTGTTCATGAATTCTTCCCTTCCCCATAGATCTGACAGGTAGTTTATTCCTTGTTCTTCTAATTTGCTTATGGTGTCACCCTTTATGTATAAATCATGCTAAAGGTCTGTCCTAACTTACTTTTCTAATATTCTATTCACCTCTTTAGTTTCTTGGCTTTTTTGGTTGGGTTTATTAAGTTTTGAGAGGGGAGAGTTTGAATCCCCCAATAGTATAGTTCTGCTGCCCATTTCCTCCTGCAACTTATCCAACCTCTTCTTTAAGAATTTGGATGACACACCACTTGGTACATATATGTTTAGCATTGGTATTGTTTCGTTGTCTAAGATACCTTCTAGCAGGATGTAGTTTCCTTCCTTGTCTCTTTGAATTAGACCTATTTTTGCTTTTACTTTGTGCAAGATCAGGATTGCCCCTTCTATTTTTTTTTTACTTGAGCTGAAGCAAAATAAATTCTGCTCCAGCCACTTACCTTTACTCTGTGTATCTCTCTGCTTCAAGTGTGTTTCTTGTAAACAACATACTGTAGGATTTTGGTTTTTAATCCACTCTGCTATCCACTTCCATTTTATGAGAAAGTTCTTTCACATTCAGTTATGATTACTGTCAGTCCTGCACACAAACCTTTACTTAATCTCTGACCCTCCTACTTGCTTGTTGGATAAGAGAGATTTCTTTATTCAACTGATTGTATATATTATTCCTTCTTTGAGCCAATATTGATAAAAGTAAGGTTCAAGTGATGCTCATAGCTCATCCTCTCATCTTCCTCTCCACTGCAATAGGCTTTTTATACCTCTTCATGTGAAATAATTTACCCCATTCTACCTCTCCTTTTCTTCTGCACCCAGTGCACTCCTCTTTCTCATCTTTTAGTTATTTTTGTCATTCTCTCAAATACATTTTACACCCATATCCTCTGTGTATGTATATTCCTTCTAGGTAGAATTGTGGTACAATTTTTAAGAATTACATGTATTATCTTCCCATGTAAGGATGTAAACAGTTCAACTCCACCCAATCCTTTATGTTTTCTTTTACCCTTTTTTACATTTTTAGGCTTCTCTTGGGTCTTGATATTGGAGAACACATTTTTTGTTCAATTCTAGTCTCCTCATGAAAGCTTGAAATCCTTCTATTTCATTGAATGACAATTTTTCTCCTTGAAGTATTATGCTTAATATTGCTGGGTAGGTGATTCTTGGTTGTAGTCATAGCTGACTCCCAATCCTTTAATGTTGCAGCTGTGAAGTCCTGTGTAATCCTGATTGTGACTCCCTGATATTTGAGTTGTTTCTTTCTGGCCACTTGCAGCAAGTTCTGAAATTTGGCTATAATGTTCCTTGGAATTTTTATTTGGGGATCTCTTTCCTGAGGTGATGGGTAGATTCTTTAAACGCCTATTTTGTCTTCTGGTTGCAGGACATCAGGGTAGTTTTCATTGATAATTTCTTGAAAAATGCTGTCCAGGTCTTCCTTTTAATTATAGTTCAATGATTCTGACATTGTCTCTCTTGGATCTATTTTCCAGGTCAGCTGCTTCTCCCATGAGGTACTTTACAGTTTTTTCTATTTTTTCATTATTTTGAAATTTGTGTGATTGATTCTTGATGTCTCATGTAGTTATTAGCTTCTACTTGGCCGAATCTAACTTTTAAGGAATTGTTTTCTTCAGTTAGCTTTTGTATCTCCTTTTCCATTTCGCCAACTGTACTTTTTAGGCAGTTGTTTTCTTTTTCCAAGCTATTGACTCTTTTTTCATAATTTCTTGCATAACTCTCATTGCTTTTCCCAATTTTTCTTATATCTCTCTTATATGATTTTTAAGTTCCTGTTTGAATTCTTCCATGAGTTCTTTCTAGGCTTGAGACAAATTCCCATTTTTCTTTGTGGTTTTGCCCATAGGTGTTTGGACATTGCTGTCCCTTCTGAGTTTGTGTCTTTACTTGTGTCCTCACTATCACCATAATAACTTTCTATGGTCAGATTCTTTTTGTTTGTTTGAGTGTTAAAAAAAATGTTAAAATTGTTTTTATATTTAATTGGGGAAAATAAAATATTATTTTAAAAAAGGAGTTGATTTTTACTACATGAAAATTAAAAGCATTTGCAAAAACAAAATTAATGCATCTAGGCTAAGAAGGAGGAAAATCAAATAAAAAACTGTAACAAATTTTTCAGATAAAGTATTGGTATCCATGACACACAGAAAAATAATAAATAAATTAAAATCAAAACCTATTTCCTAATTTAGGTTATTGAAGATTACGAGCAATCAGTTCTCAAAAGAATTACAAACTATTAATAACTAACAAACAACATTTGACACTTCAAGGTTTGCAAAGCACTTTATAAATATTCTCTACTTTTATCCTCACATCAGCCTTAAGGAGTTGAAACTATTGTTGTCCCCATTTTCCAAATGAGGAAGCTAAGGCAGGTAACACTCAAGTGACTTGCCAACAGTCATACAGTTTTTAGGATCGGAGGCATAATTCGAACTGAGGTGAAAGAATGTTCTAAGTCATCATAAGAGGAATAACAAATCAAAAGTTTCACCTGACACTCATAAAATAGACAAAGATGACAAAAGATGAAAATACTCTATGTTAGAGAGGTTGTAGAAAGACAAGTACAATAATGCATTATTAGTCCAACTGTGAATTGGTACAATCATTATAGAAAGCAATATGGAATTATGAAAATAAGGTAGTTAAAATGTCCATAGTCTTTACCTGAGAAATTCTATTCCTAGGCATATTCCCCAAGAAGGTTACTGACAAAAAGGAAGGCTCCAACTCCATGAATAGATTTATCACTGCACTTTGACACTGTTGTTTTTGGGTAGCAAAAAAAATGGTAACAAAGTAGATGCTTCTCAGTTGGCGAATAGTTAAAAATAATTGTGGTACAGGAATGCAGTGTAACATAATTACTGTCCTAGATGGCTCAGTGGATAACAACAACAAAATTTATATAGTGCTTACTGTGTTCCAGGCACTGTGCTAAGTGCTTTAAAATTATTACGTCATTTGTTCCACACAACACCTCATGAAATAGGTGCTATTACTACCTCCAATTTACAGATGAGGAAACTGAGGCAAACAGAAGTTAAATCTAAATGACAAAGCTAGTAAGTGTCTGAGGCCAGATTTAAACTCAGGTCTTCCTGACTCCAGGCCCACCACTCTACCCACTATAGCACCTAACTACCCCAAGATAGAGAACTGGATCTCCAAGTTTTTGTAAGGATAGAATGAACTAATGTTTATATAGAGCTCTGCAAAACTTGAAACACTATGAAAATGTTAAGTTTTATCATCATCATCATCATTACAAAGAAAATTGGAAAAATAGAATTCTTACGTGAACCAATGCAAAGTGAAACATCAGAGTTAGAGAAAATATATCCACAATGACTACAATAATATAAATGGAAAGAACAATAATGACAAAACCACAAAAAAATTAATGTTTCAGAATCACAAAGAGAAAACATCCCCAAAGACCAATATGAAAAGCTATCTCAACCCAATCCTTTGCAGAGGTGGGAGATCCACAAAGATAGAAGAGTACATGTAATAGTCTAATTTTCTTATGCATTGATTTATATTGCTGTTTTTTCTTCTCTCCCTCTTTTTTTGAGGTCCAACACCTTTATTTTATAAATAAGAAAACTGAGGCCCAGAGAGTCAAAGTGACTTTCCCAAGTCATCACTAGTAAATGTAAGAACTAATGTTCAAACTCAAGCATTAAGGTTGGGTCTTAATGCCCTTTCCATTACACTGAGATTGAAGGGACACATGATCACCATAGTTCAAGGCTCCCCAAGAAGGACAGAATACCAATTCTTATTTTTAAAATTACTATTAACGAAAACCAGCATTTGTTTTTTCTTAAATTTGTCATAAGGGATGTTTCTCTAGGAATGGGTTAGGAGAAGTTATCTAGAGGAAAATCTTGGTGAAGCCAAAACAAAACATATCAAAAAAAATCTATTTAAAATATAATTACATTTAATCATTTAGAAGGTACTATATGATGATAAATCATTTTACGCTCTGAGGGAAAAAATAAAATAAACAAATGTCCTTTTAGAACCCTAATGTCATCAAAGCTTGTAGATTTAAATAAAACTTGGAGGGGAGCTGAAAGTGAGGATTTTTTTTCTGTTTTGATGTATGATGAAAAGTATATAGCCACACAAAAGAAATTTGAGGAGGGGGGAGACAGAGAGAGAGAGAGAGAGAGAGAGAGAGAGAGAGAGAGAGAGACTGGCATTTAAATTCAATAGGGAAACAGGCAAAGATAGGGAGAAAGGAGAGGGAGGGCAATTTAGGTGAGGGAATGACCAAAACTAACTACAACTTTGGAAGGTGAATTGTGAGAGAGTTTAAAAGGAAAGAAAGAAAAAGTTAAAAAAAAAAAAACACTGGCATGTGCCATGCAAATCTGAGGGTAGGTGAACTTTCCATTCCAATTCAGTAATTCCAGTTCAGATCTATCAGTGAATGAATTGTTGAAAGAACAGTTAAGAAAGTTAAGTTCTAATAATTTGTATCAACATTAGAAGGATAATTTGTTCACTGTCTTACATAATTTGAATAATAAAACATTAGGAGGAAGGATACCTCTTGCCAGAATGATAACCCCAAATCTGCAAATTAGAAAACAGCAAACACATAAGATCCAAGATATTGAGTATTGAAATGTGAGGAAAGATGTCCCACCACTGTATCCAGCAATACCTGATTCAGCAGGATATGATTTGCACTTCAAGGAGAAATTATTGTGACACTCCAGAATTTAGGTGAAAAACCTATACAGTTGTGTAAAAATGATAGAATAGTTCAATTGATCAATGCTTCTTGTGAAACAACACCTCTTGTGAAAATGACCATCCTTCAAAATAAGGGAGGATTTGGCTCTACTGGTAGAATAAAATTGGGATCTAAGGTATGGGTAAAATGGAAGCCAGATGATGTTCTAAAGGCTGCAAAAATTATAGCAAATGGGAAAGAAAATACTGTAACAATAGTTTACCCAGGAGAAAATAATTATTAAATTGTACCGTTGACCCATGTAGTTTATTGTGAATGAGGCTATGATAGTCTCTTTGTTTCTTTTTGGATTTTTGTCTATTAAATTTGTTTGTGAGATTTGTTTCCTGCAGGCTTAGTACCATCCATCTGCAGATGCCTAATTGCTTAAGCCAAATGTCACCTTCTCATGTGTTCAGATGTCACCTCTGGGCCTGCCCACAGCTGTGATGTGTCATCCCTGTACCTGGTGTCAGCCAAGTTCCAGATGCCAGCTGGCTAAAGAACTGACTTCTCAAATAGGACTCAATCTCTTAGGTCAAGGACAGCTCTATGTCCAATTTCAGCAGGAAGAAGCTCTGGAGGATGAGTCCTTTGCTCCTTACCCCAAGATTTTGAGCTCCATTCGTTCGAGGGGGGTATGATGACATTGTTTTATATACTTATCTTGTGTTATCCTTATTATATTGTTGTGTAAAGTTCTGTTGACACCAATCATCCCAGAATTCCCATTGTCCTATGTAATGGATAAGAAAGATCTTGGGGGCAAATGTAGTAGCAGTTTAGTTTTGAAGATCTTTCCCATCCATTAATAGGCCGTGTGACCTGCTTATGTCACAAGAAGCCTAAGACACATGTGGTAGGAGGAGCTTCCTAACAAGAAAAGGAAGTTATGTCACAGGAAATGCTGAGAGAGAGAGAGAGAGAGACAGAGAGAGAGAGAGACAGAGAGAGAGACAGAGAGAGCAGTTATGGCTGCTAATGACTGCTTATGGCCATCCTTATGACAGTTATAACTGAACAGGCTGACTTAGCTGTACTGTGAGTTTGTGTTTGGAAAGACCCCAGCAGGGGCAGACAGGTTTTGGGATGGAGAGGCTCCATGTTGTGATATCGTGTTTTGGCTTCCTTGCTGTTATGATGAAGTGGGTTAACTGGCTGTGGGAGCTGAACATTTTGTGATAGGATATGGTTCTCTGGTGTCTGAATAAATGTTATACTTCTACCTTCTTTGTGGAGAGTCTCTCATACTTTGTGATACAGAACTACATAGGTATTTTGACAATTATCATCTACATTGTTATTATTGCCTTACTGATACAGGAGTATAATGGATACAGAAGGAAGGAAGAAGTAGAATGGGATAAATTATTTCACATGAAGAGGTGAGAAAGACCAATTACAGTGCAGGGGAAGATAGAAGGATGAGAGACAAGCATCACTTCAGTTTTATTCTTATCGACATTGGCTCAAAGAGGGAATAATATACACAATCAGTTGAATATAGAAACCTATCTTACCTGACAGTCAGTAGTAGAGGAGGAGATCAATTAAAGGCAGGTGGGGTGAGAACCAACAAAAGGGAGGGCAGATCTGGCGAGGCAATAGACCGAAGAAAAATACTAGTGAGGAGGGAAAGGATGAAAGGAGAGAGAGGACAACTGGGAGAAAGAATAAGGTGGGGGGAAATACACAGGTAGTAATCATAACTGTGAATGTAAATGACATGAACTCTCCCATAAAACAGAAGCAGACAATCAGTGAGGATCAAAAACCAGAACTATACTATGTTATTTACAAGAAACACACTTGAAATAGAGAGATATACACAGAATAAAGCTAAGAGGCTGGAGCAGAATCTATTCTGCTTCAGCTAAAGTTAAAAAAAGCAGGAGTGACAATCCTGATCTCAGACAAAGTAAAAGGAAAAATAGGCTTATTTCAAAGAGATAAGGAAGGAAACTGCATCCTGCTATAGGGTACCATAGACAGTGAAGCAATATCAATACTAAACATATATGCATCAAGTGGTATGTCATCCAAATTCTTAAAGAAGAGGTTGGATGAGTTGTAGGAGGAAATGGACAGCAGAACTGGGCTATTGGGGGGCTCCAATTGTCCCCCTCTCAAAATTCAATAAATCTAACCAAAAAATAAGCAAGAAAGGAACTAAAGAGGTGAATAGAATAGTAGAAAAGTTGGGTATAACAGATTTTAGGCATGATTTATACATAAAGGGTGACACCATAAACAAATTAGAAGAACAAGGAACAATCTACCTGTCAGATCTATGGGGAGGGGAAGAATTCATGAACGAGAGATAGAGAGCATTACAAAATATAAAATAGATAATTTTGATTTTATCAAATTAAAAAACTTTTGTACAAACAAAACTAATGCAGTCAAGATTAGAAGGAGTGACAAGATTAGAAGCAGAAAACTAAGAAATAATCTTTATTGCAAGTGTCTCTGATAAAAGCCTCATTTCTCAAATATATAGAAAACTGAGTAAATTTATAAGAATATAAGCCATTCTACTATTGATAAATGGTCAAGCGATATGAACAGGAAGTTTTCAGATGAAGACATCAAGACTATCTATAGGCATATAAAGAAGCTCTCTAAATCACTTTTGATTAGAGAAATGCAAATTAAAAAACTCTGACATATTGCCCCACCCCCATTAAATTGGCTAATATGACAAAAAGAGAAAATGATAAATAATGGAGAAGATGTGGGAAAATTGGGACCCTAATGCACTGTTAGTGGAGTTGTGAACTGATCCACCCATTCTGTTTGTTTTTGGAGGGGGGCAAGTATGGCAATTGGGGTTAAGTGACTTGCCCAAGGTCACACAGCTAGTGTGTCAAGTGTCTGAGGCTGGATTTGAACTCAGGTCTTCCTGACTCCATGGCCAGTGCTCTACTCACTGTGCCACCTAGCTGCCCCTGATCCACCCATTCTGGAAAGCGATTTGGATCTATGCCCAAAGGGCAACCAAACTGTGAATACCCTTTGATTCAGCAATACCACTACTAGGTCTATATCCCCAAGAGATCATAAAAAAGGAAAAGGACACACATGTGCAAAAATATATATAGCAGCCCTACTCTTGGTGGCAAAAATATTAGAAATTGAGGGAATGCACATCAGTTGAGGGATGCTGAGCAAGCTGTGATGTATGAATGTAATGGAATACTATTTTGAAATAAGAAATGATGAACAGGAAGATTTCAGAAAAACCTGGAAAGACTTGTATGAACTGATGCAAAGTGAAATGAGCAGAACCAGGAAAACATTGTACAGTTATCAGCAGCATTTTTAAATGATCAACTATGAATGACTCAGCTCTTCCCAACAACACAATGATCCAAGATAAGTACAAAGGACTCAGGAAGGAAAATGCTATCCACATCCAGATGATGAACTGAAGGACTCTGAATGCAGATCAAATAATATTATTTTTACTTACTTTATTCTTTCTTGTTTTTTCTTTTGATCTGTTTCTTTTTTTCACAATTGTGACTAATATGGAAACATTTTTACATGATAGCACATGTATAAACTTTGTCAAACTGCTTACCATTTTCAGAAAAGGGGAGGGGACAAATGAAGGGAGAAAAATTTGGAACACAAAATCTTGTAAAAATGAATGCTAAAAATTTTCTTGACATGTAACTGGGGAAAAAATACTATTTAAAAAAAATTCTGAAGCATAAGTTATCCCTGCTGGTCAGTAATGAAGTGTAAACAGTTCTGCTTTCCCAAAGGCATTCATTCTTAATGAGGCCTCCTGAGATAGGAACTCAGCCTCTGTTTTCAACTGTACCTATATGCCCCTGAATCTATCTTAGAGTAAAAATCCCTGTAGGCCTGAGCCTATTGGGAAGGGGTACTTAAAGAGACCTCATCTCCTCCTGAAGCACCTCCTCAGTTTCTCAAGCACAGATGTTCATATGTCCCTTCTGTCACCCAGAGAGAACTGGCAATTCCTTGGCTTGACTGTTTCAATCCCTCCTCTTCTTACCTCAAGACTCTCATCTTACTCATTTACTTTGGATACGTCTAGCCATAACCTCCTAAAGCCTTGCACAGGGGACTTCCCTTCTCATACTCATTCCTAAAGGTTAGTGAAAAAAAGTAAGTTATTATTGATGGAAATGGATGAGAATTGAATACAGTTTAGGTTTTCCAAACTCCCCTTATTCTCAAACTCTGGTTTACAGAGTTTGGATAAATAACATTCCAAATTTCATGACTATGAGGGTTTCATGCTTTCATTTGTGAGTATTGTGAGACTTGAAGAAATAGGGTTTACAATCATTACTGGATTTTCCTGTGACATGACTAGAAACTGGGGAGATACTAAAGAAAGGGGAAAGCAAGTTGGGCCCTTACACATCAATACCACCTGGAACTAGAACCTCTAGGACCTTGTTAAGACAGAGTATCCCTACATTAGTATAGAGGGCAGTGGAGTTTCAAGGCCAAGTTCAGTGTGACCATAAAAAAGTCATTTCATTTTTCTGGATCTTAATTTCCTCAAACGTAAAATAAAGGAGTTGTACTTGATATGATAAAATTATGCCATGAAACATGAAAGCAATGCAATGTGACTCAGAATTTCTCATTAGTCTGACCTTTATCTTCATTATGTTCAACTAGGTTGAGAGTCTGAGAGGGAGCTAAGTGTAT